>NW_027507784.1:28279525-28879525 GCF_037356315.1 Lithobates pipiens | reverse complement strand
GAGAAAAGAACCCCCAGAAATTTTAGTGTTTACCAGTGCCAAACCTCTTCCTAATTGGGGAAGAAAACTATCTCCAATTTTCATACAAATTCTTTGTGCTAGTTATTAAATATTAAATACACCAGAACTCCTTATATTAATAAGTGTAAAAGGAGGAAGCATAAGATTTCCTCATGCAATAATATCCCAAAAAAATTATACAGTAAACAAAAAATCAAAAAAGACAAAATATGTGAAAAGTCCAATTACATCCAGTGGTCTATACACCAATCCACGAACATGTGAGAGTGTGAAAGGGTCAAATGAGACCAATATATATAAGAAATAAACAATATAAATATCATAAAAATATTTCAGTCCACATTGAGTCTTCTATAACCGTATCAATGCAATTACGCCTCTTCAGAATACAGGAAAGGTGACTTTCGTGAGATTGCCTGCGCTTTATTAGTGACTTTCGTGCTTGTTCCCCCTCAAGGATCCCCACTCACCAGATCCATTCACCCCCTAGGGGGTTATACGCCTGTAATCTGTATCCTATTTGTCCGAAGATTCCACCATCCAGTTATATCTTCAATGGGTCCTTCTCAAGGTCTTTTAAAGAGATGCAGGTAAGTCCTTATATCCAATAGTGATTCCTCAAATAAAAGAAAATTCCCTCATGGTGTAGTATTTTTGATTATAGTTGGGAAAGAGGGGAGAACAGTCTGATATTCTTCTTTAAAAGCAGGTATTTTTAGTTGTGTAGAAATAGTAGGAGGCTAGTTTCCACTTAAAAATACTTTATTACAAAAAAAGCTTTATACAACACTCTGTGCAGAAAAAGGGGTTTTTTTTATGCAAGATGCAGTCTATCAAACCATGCATCAGCATACACCGTGTATAAGTTGTGTTATACGGCTCAAAAAGATGTAATGTAACAACCCTTTTTCAGCAAAAAAAGAGACAATATAAAATATAAAAAATAAATAAAAAGTAAAAAGAACAAATGCAAGATAAGGAAATATAAAGCACTGATTCCGAAGTGCAAAAAAATTTTTTTTATGTATGTACCAAAAATCCACCAGTTATGGAAAAAATAAAAATAAAAATCAAAAATGAAAAACAGAATCACCTACGGTCCTTTACATAAGTCTGCAGAGTAACTGCACTTAATCCCAAAAAGCCCTATTCCCCCAGTGCTACAGTCCCCTTGCTACAGTGGGGTTAAATGATGGTCTCCTCTGGGGGCCGTTTGTCAGACTTAGTTTGGGTTAGGAATGGAGCTACGTAGGTAAAAAAGCCGAAAAAGAAAAAACATTAATGTTAAAAGAATTTTAAAAGGTTTATCGGGCTTATTCCCACTAACTTCAGCCCAAGTTCTCAACTCGCCGGTCCGCCGTAGAGACAATTCCCCTGAACGCGCGGCGTGCGTTCCAGGCTGCGTTCCAGCGGGTCCAGGCGCACCGGAAGTGACGTGTGTGCGTAATGACGCTGTACGCGTTTCGTCAGAGACGTCCTCAGCAGCGATACCACGCACACTCCCACCTCCGTCCTTAAAGGTGGCCACTCCTCCCATTCTCAGGTCTCAGCCAATAGCCGATCTGGATGGGGATTACACGTCTGTTTGTTTGTTTTCTGTCTACGTTAACTTTACCACTCTTATAAGTAAAAAGTTTATACTCAAACCACCTCAACCAGTAGACTTCACTGTGTGGTGATATACATTATCTTATTCAAAAAGCTTTTTAGAAATGAAGGGGAAACCGGAACTTCTTATCCAATACTCCTGGTTCTGGGATACTTTGTATTAGACCTATAACGTTACAAAGACACACATATTTTTATTTTTATTTAAAGTTTAAGCTCATAAAGTTCCACAGGCCTCAAAAGTCTGTTTCAAGGACTGTTTAGGCGTCCAGCACAGAGAGTGTTTTCCTTATTTACCTCTATCTGATATCTATCAGACAGAACTGAATTGCACATACCAGATATTACCTTGTAAAATTATCTCCGGATTTTTTTCCCAAACAGGTATATTTATTTTAGAGGATTATTTTCCCCAGGCATTTGGGGTCTTTCCACGACCTCAAGTTATGTCCTCCCCGCCTTTCCTATCAGATATTGCCATGTAAAACTACCGATAGGAAAAGCCTTTATTTTTGCCAAGGCCGAAATGCAAAATTGAATAATTTTATCTTATTATGGTGGTTACTTGAATACCTTCCTTAGGTGCTACTTAAAATATGCTCCCTTTGCAAAATTTCTTAAAGAATCAAATATCAGCTTCTCTACCTTTAATTAGAATTAATCAAATCTTAGGGCTATATTTAACTACACCCCAGCCAAGTCCTATTAATTTCCCGACTGACCATATTCGGCCTTTTTTGGTTTATTTTCTCATGTAAATAAAATTTCTATCCACATCTATATATCCATTTCCAGATTTCTTCCCAAACTTTACGTCCACACTCATACATGCATACATCTAGGGTTAGAATGCATACCCAGTTGTTATCTATCAAAATTGGACTTAGTCAATATGCAAACCCAGATGTTACCTCGTAAGTTGGACTTAGTCAATATGCAAACCCAGATGTTACCTCGTAAAGGTAATCTGCTAGTGGGAAAAGATTTTTTCTTCTTTTTATCTATCATCTGAAGTCTAGAAACCCCCATGCATGTATATGGAGATCTCCCAGGTCTTTTGATTGAAAGATTCTAGATCTATTTACCCTCACTTTTATGGATTTGCTATAAAACAGTTAAGGTCTATGTCAATATTAAGCCCTTTAGGGGCCAAAGTGTTTAATCTATATATCCAGCTAGTCTCGTTCTGTGATATAAGAGTTGTCATGTTTCCTCCTCTCCAATTCTCCTTTATATGGTCAATTCCATAGAATGTCATTTTGGAGGGATCTCTTTGATGGAACAGATCGAAATGTCTGGATACATTATGGTTAGGGAACCCCTTCTTGATATTATTGACATGCTCTCGTATTCTGACATGTAGTGGTCTGGTGGTCCTGCCCACGTACTGCAAATTACAAGGGCATTCCAGCACGTATGTGACGTGTGTGCTCCGGCATGTAATCAGTTCTCTAATTTTGTATTCTACATGGTCTGTTTTCGATCTAAATGTCTGTCTTCTTCGAGGTTGGGGTTTACTAGCCCTACATGCCATACATTTATTACACTTGTAGAATCCTTTCAGTTCCTCCAAGAAGGTGCTGTTCTTAGGACCATCAATCACATTGTGTGCTAGCATGTTACGTAGTGTAGGCGCTCTTTTATAGATGAATTTCGGTTTCTTTGGAAGGATTGTTGCTAGGATTTTGTCCTCCTGGAGGATGGGCCAGTATCTTTTCACTATCTTCTCCACTTCATAATACTGTGCATTATACCCAGTGATGAAAGCTAAATCAAATTCCTGTTTTTCTTTTCTCGATTTCTTTATCAGGGTATTTCTATCTATTTTAGCGACTTCATTTTTTATTTTTGTCAGGTTTTCATATTTATATCCCTTTTCTATGAATTGTGTAACCAGTTTGTCTGCTTGGGAAGAAAAATCTTCCATTGAATTGCAGTTCCTCCTAATTCTTAGAAGCTGTCCTTTAGGGATATTGGCTTTCCATTTGGGGTGATGACAACTAGAGGTGGGGATGTAGCTGTTTCTATCTGTTTCTTTAAAAAAAGTTTTCGTATGGAGGCCATCATCGTTTTTGAAGATTTCCAAATCCAGGAACTCTATCTTATGTTTATCACATTTGCCACTGAACGTTAGTCCATATTTGTTGTTATTTAAATTTCCTAGAAATCTCTCAAACTCTTCCGGAGTGCCATCCCATAGGATCACCAGATCATCAATATACCGCCGGAATAATTTTATCTGAGATAAATTCCTCGAGTATATATACTCCTCCTCCCACATGTTCATAAGGAGGTTGGCGACGCTTGGTGCATACCGTGCACCCATAGCCACTCCTGTGGTCTGTACATAATAATGGTGTCCATACCAAAAATAGTTACAGGCCATGGCCATCCTTAACCCTTCAATAATGTACTGCACCTGCTCTTGTCTCATATTCGTCTGCTCATGTAGTGCTTTCTCTACTCCTCTTAAGCCATCTTCCTGCACGATGCTAGTATATAACGAGTTTACGTCTATAGTCGCTAATAGATAGTTCTCTGTACCTTGAATGTCACTTAATAGTTCTATAAGTTGGGCACTGTCTCTCAGATAGGATTTACCCTTCAATACCAACGGTTTCAAGAAAGTGTCTAGGTACTCTCCTAGCCTCGAGAACACAGAATCTATACCACTGATAATTGGTCTTCCTGGTGGTTTATTTAATTTTTTGTGTATTTTCGGATTGTAATACATAACAGGAGTTTTCGTAGAATTTGACACAAGGTATGCAGCTTCTTTTTGATTGAGAATGCCCATTTCCTGTCCTTTTTTCACATAGGCTTTCAGCTGGTCTTCATACCTTGATTTGGGGTTCCCCTTAAGTTTTTTATATGTGTTTTCCGTTTTTAACAGGTTCCTCATTTCTTCTTGATAGTCTTTTTTGTTCAGGATTACTAAGCCCCCTCCTTTATCTGCCGGCCTTATCACTACTTCTTTATTGTCCCCTAGTCGTTTTATCGTTTTCCATATACTTTTCGATCTCTTTTTGTTATTGCTATCTTTGAGTTTTCTCAGATCTTTTTCTACCATCTTACTGAAGGCTGTTAAACATTGATTACCAGCCGTGTTAGGGTTAAACACCGATCTATTTTTCAACTCTGTTTGAATATATGCTGGGGCTATGCTTGGCTTATTTTCCGTACTATTTGCAAAGTGTTTTTTCAGATTCAATTTCCTCATAAATTTTTTAAGATCTATGTATGTCTCAAATTTGTTCAGATGTTTTTCCGGAGCATATTTTAGGCCTAGATCTAAAATTTTCATTTCCTCCTTACTAAATTCCACTTGGCTTAGATTATATATCCCTTTTCTGATTATGTTCTTCTTCTCTTTCTTGTTCTTTCCTCCTCGGCATCCCCTATATTTTCTTCTCTTTCTCCATATCTTTGTGTATCTTCCATTCTCCTTCTGTATTGGTTGTTCCAATTCCCTCTCGGTATCCATTGTTCCCTTTCCTCTCTGTAATCTTCCCTGCGTTGCCCTCTCCTGTAAGGGCCTTCCCTGAAGTATCTTCTTTCTGTATCGCCCCCTTTCCATCTGGGGGTTCTGTAGGGTATCCTTGCAGTCCATCTCCCAGGAGGTCTGTCTCTGGGGCCATTCCCCCGAAAATCCCCATAGCCTCTTGATGGCCTCCTAGGTGGATATCTAGCTTCCCTCCTATATTGAGTATCTTCCTGCGAGTGTGTATTATATGTGTGATCTCTTATAGGGGAAAACTGATTTCGAGTCGGGATGTTATACCTGGGTGTTGCATCTTCAAACGTTTCCTCATAATTGCTTCTTCTATTATTCACCACATTATTTCCCTGATTGCTGGTTTTGAGTATAGATCTCCTTCTGGGTGTTGTATTACAGTTACCCTGCATTGTTGATGTCTCGATTGCTCCTCCCACTATTTCCATAGAATCTTCATTGGGATCTTCTATTGAACCATCATTCTGTACGTACCTTCCCTCTTCCATGGGGCTTTACCATTTATACACTCTCATTTCATTATAGTCAGCTACATCTCTCTTAAATTTTTTCTGTTTTTTTGCTTGGAGATCTGCATCATATTTCTTTATAGCTTCTTGTAGCTCCTGTTCTTTATCTTTATACTCTTTGTGTTCAGTGAAAGGTGCAAGCTGGCTTTTGATGTCTGCTATAGTCTTTTCAACTACCTTTAGTTTAAATTCCCTTCTCCTTATTATTTTATGCAGCAGCTCATTTTCACTTTTATTAAAGAATAAGTACCAATCTTCCATTAATTCCGGGTCTTCAATACTATCATTCGGGTTGATGTCCCACCTGAGACTTCTAGGGGTCATTTTAGCATTAATGTACATTTCCATGGTGGCTATGTCCCACCATACTCTCAGCTGTTTCTCCATACTATGCTTTAGTTGTTTCATCAGGCCTTGTAAATCCTGAGAGCTAGTTACTACTTCTTGATTAAAAATTCCCTTTACATCTATTTTCCTGCTGTTCATATACCCAAAAATATCCATTGCTGCAGCTTATAATGGTATTACTCCAGCAATGGGGGTATACCAAAAATAGGATAATTATACAAGTAAAGCCGCACCTATGGAATAGGTCTTGATCAGCAGGAGTATGTATAGGTGTTAGTTTATACCTGTGACCTTGTGTTCTATATAATTTTTTATTGGTTACAATTCTTCTATCTAATTTTTATCTTATTAGTTTAAAAGATTAAGTATAAGCTTTCTTTGTTTTATGAGGTTGCTGCCACCCTGATATGCAAAGGCTGCACTAAACAACCTGCATTAATGGAATGATTCTTGATTAAAGGTTATTGGCGCTACCTCCACCCAGTTAATTTCAGTAACACTCTTTGCTTCCTCAAACCTTTTATGTCTATCTATCACCTTAACGTGTCCCCAGGGACTATGTGAATTAAACCCGTGTTCCGTATTTTATCTCAACAACACCCCATTTATCCAACACCTTAAACTCAAGGCAAAAATTGATTGCACCCCACTTTGTATCACCTAAGTGAGCTAGTGCCACTTATTTTACATATAGTTTCATTAATATTTAAGAATATCAGATCAAAAAGATATAAATATAAATACGAAAAATAAAATAAAAAGTGATTGGTAGAGGCCTCTGCCGTAGAAAAACCTAACCACAAACAAAAAGCCAAAAAACACAGAAAAAAACACAGAAAAAAGAGGGGAGAAAAGAACCCCCAGAAATTTTAGTGTTTACCAGTGCCAAACCTCTTCCTAATTGGGGAAGAAAACTATCTCCAATTTTCATACAAATTCTTTGTGCTAGTTATTAAATATTAAATACACCAGAACTCCTTATATTAATAAGTGTAAAAGGAGGAAGCATAAGATTTCCTCATGCAATAATATCCAAAAAAAATTATACAGTAAACAAAAAATCAAAAAAGACAAAATATGTGAAAAGTCCAATTACATCCAGTGGTCTATACACCAATCCACGAACATGTGAGAGTGTGAAAGGGTCAAATGAGACCAATATATATAAGAAATAAACAATATAAATATCATAAAAATATTTCAGTCCACATTGAGTCTTCTATAACCGTATCAATGCAATTACGCCTCTTCAGAATACAGGAAAGGTGACTTTCGTGAGATTGCCTGCGCTTTATTAGTGACTTTCGTGCTTGTTCCCCCTCAAGGATCCCCACTCACCAGATCCATTCACCCCCTAGGGGGTTATACGCCTGTAATCTGTATCCTATTTGTCCGAAGATTCCACCATCCAGTTATATCTTCAATGGGTCCTTCTCAAGGTCTTTTAAAGAGATGCAGGTAAGTCCTTATATCCAATAGTGATTCCTCAAATAAAAGAAAATTCCCTCATGGTGTAGTATTTTTGATTATAGTTGGGAAAGAGGGGAGAACAGTCTGATATTCTTCTTTAAAAGCAGGTATTTTTAGTTGTGTAGAAATAGTAGGAGGCTAGTTTCCACTTAAAAATACTTTATTACAAAAAAAGCTTTATACAACACTCTGTGCAGAAAAAGGGGGGTGGGAGTGTGCGTGGTATCGCTGCTGAGGACGTCTCTGACGAAACGCGTACAGCGTCATTACGCACACACGTCACTTCCGGTGCGCCTGGACCCGCTGGAACGCAGCCTGGAACGCACGCCGCGCGTTCAGGGGAATTGTCTCTACGGCGGACCGGCGAGTTGAGAACTCGGGCTGAAGTTAGTGGGAATAAGCCCGATAAACCTTTTAAAATTCTTTTAACATTAATGTTTTTTCTTTTTCGGCTTTTTTACCTACGTAGCTCCATTCCTAACCCAAACTAAGCCTGACAAACGGCCCCCAGAGGAGACCATCATTTAACCCCACTGTAGCAAGGGGACTGTAGCACTGGGGGAATAGGGCTTTTTGGGATTAAGTGCAGTTACTCTGCAGACTTATGTAAAGGACCGTAGGTGATTCTGTTTTTCATTTTTGATTTTTATTTTTATTTTTTCCATAACTGGTGGATTTTTGGTACATACATAAAAAAAATTTTTTTGCACTTCGGAATCAGTGCTTTATATTTCCTTATCTTGCATTTGTTCTTTTTACTTTTTATTTATTTTTTATATTTTATATTGTCTCTTTTTTTGCTGAAAAAGGGTTGTTACATTACATCTTTTTGAGCCGTATAACACAACTTATACACGGTGTATGCTGATGCATGGTTTGTTAGACTGCATCTTGCATAAAAAAACCCCCTTTTTCTGCACAGAGTGTTGTATAAAGCTTTTTTTGTAATAAAGTATTTTTAAGTGGAAACTAGCCTCCTACTATTTCTACACAACTAAAAATACCTGCTTTTAAAGAAGAATATCAGACTGTTCTCCCCTCTTTCCCAACTATAATCAAAAATACTACACCATGAGGGAATTTTCTTTTATTTGAGGAATCACTATTGGATATAAGGACTTACCTGCATCTCTTTAAAAGACCTTGAGAAGGACCCATTGAAGATATAACTGGATGGTGGAATCTTCGGACAAATAGGATACAGATTACAGGCGTATAACCCCCTAGGGGGTGAATGGATCTGGTGAGTGGGGATCCTTGAGGGGGAACAAGCACGAAAGTCACTAATAAAGCGCAGGCAATCTCACGAAAGTCACCTTTCCTGTATTCTGAAGAGGCGTAATTGCATTGATACGGTTATAGAAGACTCAATGTGGACTGAAATATTTTTATGATATTTATATTGTTTATTTCTTATATATATTGGTCTCATTTGACCCTTTCACACTCTCACATGTTCGTGGATTGGTGTATAGACCACTGGATGTAATTGGACTTTTCACATATTTTGTCTTTTTTGATTTTTTGTTTACTGTATCATTTTTTTGGGATATTATTGCATGAGGAAATCTTATGCTTCCTCCTTTTACACTTATTAATATAAGGAGTTCTGGTGTATTTAATATTTAATAACTAGCACAAAGAATTTGTATGAAAATTGGAGATAGTTTTCTTCCCCAATTAGGAAGAGGTTTGGCACTGGTAAACACTAAAATTTCTGGGGGTTCTTTTCTCCCCTCTTTTTTCTGTGTTTTTTTCTGTGTTTTTTGGCTTTTTGTTTGTGGTTAGGTTTTTCTACGGCAGAGGCCTCTACCAATCACTTTTTATTTTATTTTTCGTATTTATATTTATATCTTTTTGATCTGAGATTCTTAAATATTAATGAAACTATATGTAAAATAAGTGGCACTAGCTCACTTAGGTGATACAAAGTGGGGTGCAATCAATTTTTGCCTTGAGTTTAAGGTGTTGGATAAATGGGGTGTTGTTGAGATAAAATACGGAACACGGGTTTAATTCACATAGTCCCTGGGGACACGTTAAGGTGATAGATAGACATAAAAGGTTTGAGGAAGCAAAGAGTGTTACTGAAATTAACTGGGTGGAGGTAGCGCCAATAACCTTTAATCAAGAATCATTCCATTAATGCAGGTTGTTTAGTGCAGCCTTTGCATATCAGGGTGGCAGCAACCTCATAAAACAAAGAAAGCTTATACTTAATCTTTTAAACTAATAAGATAAAAATTAGATAGAAGAATTGTAACCAATAAAAAATTATATAGAACACAAGGTCACAGGTATAAACTAACACCTATACATACTCCTGCTGATCAAGACCTATTCCATAGGCGCGGCTTTACTTGTATAATTATCCTATTTTTGGTATACCCCCATTGCTGGAGTAATACCATTATAAGCTGCAGCAATGGATATTTTTGGGTATATGAACAGCAGGAAAATAGATGTAAAGGGAATTTTTAATCAAGAAGTAGTAACTAGCTCTCAGGATTTACAAGGCCTGATGAAACAACTAAAGCATAGTATGGAGAAACAGCTGAGAGTATGGTGGGACATAGCCACCATGGAAATGTACATTAATGCTAAAATGACCCCTAGAAGTCTCAGGTGGGACATCAACCCGAATGATAGTATTGAAGACCCGGAATTAATGGAAGATTGGTACTTATTCTTTAATAAAAGTGAAAATGAGCTGCTGCATAAAATAATAAGGAGAAGGGAATTTAAACTAAAGGTAGTTGAAAAGACTATAGCAGACATCAAAAGCCAGCTTGCACCTTTCACTGAACACAAAGAGTATAAAGATAAAGAACAGGAGCTACAAGAAGCTATAAAGAAATATGATGCAGATCTCCAAGCAAAAAAACAGAAAAAATTTAAGAGAGATGTAGCTGACTATAATGAAATGAGAGTGTATAAATGGCAAAGCCCCATGGAAGAGGGAAGGTACGTACAGAATGATGGTTCAATAGAAGATCCCAATGAAGATTCTATGGAAATAGTGGGAGGAGCAATCGAGACATCAACAATGCAGGGTAACTGTAATACAACACCCAGAAGGAGATCTATACTCAAAACCAGCAATCAGGGAAATAATGTGGTGAATAATAGAAGAAGCAATTATGAGGAAACGTTTGAAGATGCAACACCCAGGTATAACATCCCGACTCGAAATCAGTTTTCCCCTATAAGAGATCACACATATAATACACACTCGCAGGAAGATACTCAATATAGGAGGGAAGCTAGATATCCACCTAGGAGGCCATCAAGAGGCTATGGGGATTTTCGGGGGAATGGCCCCAGAGACAGACCTCCTGGGAGATGGACTGCAAGGATACCCTACAGAACCCCCAGATGGAAAGGGGGCGATACAGAAAGAAGATACTTCAGGGAAGGCCCTTACAGGAGAGGGCAACGCAGGGAAGATTACAGAGAGGAAAGGGAACAATGGATACCGAGAGGGAATTGGAACAACCAATACAGAAGGAGGATGGAAGATACACAAAGATATGGAGAAAGAGAAGAAAATATAGGGGATGCCGAGGAGGAAAGAACAAGAAAGAGAAGAAGAACATAATCGGAAAAGGGATATATAATCTAAGCCAAGTGGAATTTAGTAAGGAGGAAATGAAAATTTTAGATCTAGGCCTAAAATATGCTCCGGAAAAACATCTAAACAAATTTGAGACATACATAGATCTTAAAAAATTTATGAGGAAATTGAATCTGAAAAAACACTTTGCAAATAGTACGGAAAATAAGCCAAGCATAGCCCCAGCATATATTCAAACAGAGTTGAAAAATAGATCGGTGTTTAACCCTAACACGGCTGGTAATCAATGTTTAACAGCCTTCAGTAAGATGGTAGAAAAAGATCTGAGAAAACTCAAAGATAGCAATAACAAAAAGAGATCGAAAAGTATATGGAAAACGATAAAACGACTAGGGGACAATAAAGAAGTAGTGATAAGGCCGGCAGATAAAGGAGGGGGCTTAGTAATCCTGAACAAAAAAGACTATCAAGAAGAAATGAGGAACCTGTTAAAAACGGAAAACACATATAAAAAACTTAAGGGGAACCCCAAATCAAGGTATGAAGACCAGCTGAAAGCCTATGTGAAAAAAGGACAGGAAATGGGCATTCTCAATCAAAAAGAAGCTGCATACCTTGTGTCAAATTCTACGAAAACTCCTGTTATGTATTACAATCCGAAAATACACAAAAAATTAAATAAACCACCAGGAAGACCAATTATCAGTGGTATAGATTCTGTGTTCTCGAGGCTAGGAGAGTACCTAGACACTTTCTTGAAACCGTTGGTATTGAAGGGTAAATCCTATCTGAGAGACAGTGCCCAACTTATAGAACTATTAAGTGACATTCAAGGTACAGAGAACTATCTATTAGCGACTATAGACGTAAACTCGTTATATACTAGCATCGTGCAGGAAGATGGCTTAAGAGGAGTAGAGAAAGCACTACATGAGCAGACGAATATGAGACAAGAGCAGGTGCAGTACATTATTGAAGGGTTAAGGATGGCCATGGCCTGTAACTATTTTTGGTATGGACACCATTATTATGTACAGACCACAGGAGTGGCTATGGGTGCACGGTATGCACCAAGCGTCGCCAACCTCCTTATGAACATGTGGGAGGAGGAGTATATATACTCGAGGAATTTATCTCAGATAAAATTATTCCGGCGGTATATTGATGATCTGGTGATCCTATGGGATGGCACTCCGGAAGAGTTTGAGAGATTTCTAGGAAATTTAAATAACAACAAATATGGACTAACGTTCAGTGGCAAATGTGATAAACATAAGATAGAGTTCCTGGATTTGGAAATCTTCAAAAACGATGATGGCCTCCATACGAAAACTTTTTTTAAAGAAACAGATAGAAACAGCTACATCCCCACCTCTAGTTGTCATCACCCCAAATGGAAAGCCAATATCCCTAAAGGACAGCTTCTAAGAATTAGGAGGAACTGCAATTCAATGGAAGATTTTTCTTCCCAAGCAGACAAACTGGTTACACAATTCATAGAAAAGGGATATAAATATGAAAACCTGACAAAAATAAAAAATGAAGTCGCTAAAATAGATAGAAATACCCTGATAAAGAAATCGAGAAAAGAAAAACAGGAATTTGATTTAGCTTTCATCACTGGGTATAATGCACAGTATTATGAAGTGGAGAAGATAGTGAAAAGATACTGGCCCATCCTCCAGGAGGACAAAATCCTAGCAACAATCCTTCCAAAGAAACCGAAATTCATCTATAAAAGAGCGCCTACACTACGTAACATGCTAGCACACAATGTGATTGATGGTCCTAAGAACAGCACCTTCTTGGAGGAACTGAAAGGATTCTACAAGTGTAATAAATGTATGGCATGTAGGGCTAGTAAACCCCAACCTCGAAGAAGACAGACATTTAGATCGAAAACAGACCATGTAGAATACAAAATTAGAGAACTGATTACATGCCGGAGCACACACGTCACATACGTGCTGGAATGCCCTTGTAATTTGCAGTACGTGGGCAGGACCACCAGACCACTACATGTCAGAATACGAGAGCATGTCAATAATATCAAGAAGGGGTTCCCTAACCATAATGTATCCAGACATTTCGATCTCTTCCATCAAAGAGATCCCTCCAAAATGACATTCTATGGAATTGACCATATAAAGGAGAATTGGAGAGGAGGAAACATGACAACTCTTATATCACAGAACGAGACTAGCTGGATATATAGATTAAACACTTTGGCCCCTAAAGGGCTTAATATTGACATAGACCTTAACTGTTTTATAGCAAATCCATAAAAGTGAGGGTAAATAGATCTAGAATCTTTCAATCAAAAGACCTGGGAGATCTCCATATACATGCATGGGGGTTTCTAGACTCCAGATGATAGATAAAAAGAAGAAAAAATCTTTTCCCACTAGCAGATTACCTTTACGAGGTAACATCTGGGTTTGCATATTGACTAAGTCCAATTTTGATAGATAACAACTGGGTATGCATTCTAACCCTAGATGTATGCATGTATGAGTGTGGACGTAAAGTTTGGGAAGAAATCTGGAAATGGATATATAGATGTGGATAGAAATTTTATTTACATGAGAAAATAAACCAAAAAAGGCCGAATATGGTCAGTCGGGAAATTAATAGGACTTGGCTGGGGTGTAGTTAAATATAGCCCTAAGATTTGATTAATTCTAATTAAAGGTAGAGAAGCTGATATTTGATTCTTTAAGAAATTTTGCAAAGGGAGCATATTTTAAGTAGCACCTAAGGAAGGTATTCAAGTAACCACCATAATAAGATAAAATTATTCAATTTTGCATTTCAGCCTTGGCAAAAATAAAGGCTTTTCCTATCGGTAGTTTTACATGGCAATATCTGATAGGAAAGGCGGGGAGGACATAACTTGAGGTCGTGGAAAGACCCCAAATGCCTGGGGAAAATAATCCTCTAAAATAAATATACCTGTTTGGGAAAAAAATCCGGAGATAATTTTACAAGGTAATATCTGGTATGTGCAATTCAGTTCTGTCTGATAGATATCAGATAGAGGTAAATAAGGAAAACAATCTCTGTGCTGGACGCCTAAACAGTCCTTGAAACAGACTTTTGAGGCCTGTGGAACTTTATGAGCTTAAACTTTAAATAAAAATAAAAATATGTGTGTCTTTGTAACGTTATAGGTCTAATACAAAGTATCCCAGAACCAGGAGTATTGGATAAGAAGTTCCGGTTTCCCCTTCATTTCTAAAAAGCTTTTTGAATAAGATAATGTATATCACCACACAGTGAAGTCTACTGGTTGAGGTGGTTTGAGTATAAACTTTTTACTTATAAGAGTGGTAAAGTTAACGTAGACAGAAAACAAACAAACAGACGTGTAATCCCCATCCAGATCGGCTATTGGCTGAGACCTGAGAATGGGAGGAGTGGCCACCTTTAAGGACGGAGGTGGGAGTGTGCGTGGTATCGCTGCTGAGGACGTCTCTGACGAAACGCGTACAGCGTCATTACGCACACACGTCACTTCCGGTGCGCCTGGACCCGCTGGAACGCAGCCTGGAACGCACGCCGCGCGTTCAGGGGAATTGTCTCTACGGCGGACCGGCGAGTTGAGAACTTGGGCTGAAGTTAGTGGGAATAAGCCCGATAAACCTTTTAAAATTCTTTTAACATTAATGTTTTTTCTTTTTCGGCTTTTTTACCTACGTAGCTCCATTCCTAACCCAAACTAAGTCTGACAAACGGCCCCCAGAGGAGACCATCATTTAACCCCACTGTAGCAAGGGGACTGTAGCACTGGGGGAATAGGGCTTTTTGGGATTAAGTGCAGTTACTCTGCAGACTTATGTAAAGGACCGTAGGTGATTCTGTTTTTCATTTTTGATTTTTATTTTTATTTTTTCCATAACTGGTGGATTTTTGGTACATACATAAAAAAAATTTTTTTGCACTTCGGAATCAGTGCTTTATATTTCCTTATCTTGCATTTGTTCTTTTTACTTTTTATTTATTTTTTATATTTTATATTGTCTCTTTTTTTGCTGAAAAAGGGTTGTTACATTACATCTTTTTGAGCCGTATAACACAACTTATACACGGTGTATGCTGATGCATGGTTTGATAGACTGCATCTTGCATAAAAAAAACCCCTTTTTCTGCACAGAGTGTTGTATAAAGCTTTTTTTGTAATAAAGTATTTTTAAGTGGAAACTAGCCTCCTACTATTTCTACACAACTAAAAATACCTGCTTTTAAAGAAGAATATCAGACTGTTCTCCCCTCTTTCCCAACTATAATCAAAAATACTACACCATGAGGGAATTTTCTTTTATTTGAGGAATCACTATTGGATATAAGGACTTACCTGCATCTCTTTAAAAGACCTTGAGAAGGACCCATTGAAGATATAACTGGATGGTGGAATCTTCGGACAAATAGGATACAGATTACAGGCGTATAACCCCCTAGGGGGTGAATGGATCTGGTGAGTGGGGATCCTTGAGGGGGAACAAGCACGAAAGTCACTAATAAAGCGCAGGCAATCTCACGAAAGTCACCTTTCCTGTATTCTGAAGAGGCGTAATTGCATTGATACGGTTATAGAAGACTCAATGTGGACTGAAATATTTTTATGATATTTATATTGTTTATTTCTTATATATATTGGTCTCATTTGACCCTTTCACACTCTCACATGTTCGTGGATTGGTGTATAGACCACTGGATGTAATTGGACTTTTCACATATTTTGTCTTTTTTGATTTTTTGTTTACTGTATAATTTTTTTGGGATATTATTGCATGAGGAAATCTTATGCTTCCTCCTTTTACACTTATTAATATAAGGAGTTCTGGTGTATTTAATATTTAATAACTAGCACAAAGAATTTGTATGAAAATTGGAGATAGTTTTCTTCCCCAATTAGGAAGAGGTTTGGCACTGGTAAACACTAAAATTTCTGGGGGTTCTTTTCTCCCCTCTTTTTTCTGTGTTTTTTTCTGTGTTTTTTGGCTTTTTGTTTGTGGTTAGGTTTTTCTACGGCAGAGGCCTCTACCAATCACTTTTTATTTTATTTTTCGTATTTATATTTATATCTTTTTGATCTGATATTCTTAAATATTAATGAAACTATATGTAAAATAAGTGGCACTAGCTCACTTAGGTGATACAAAGTGGGGTGCAATCAATTTTTGCCTTGAGTTTAAGGTGTTGGATAAATGGGGTGTTGTTGAGATAAAATACGGAACACGGGTTTAATTCACATAGTCCCTGGGGACACGTTAAGGTGATAGATAGACATAAAAGGTTTGAGGAAGCAAAGAGTGTTACTGAAATTAACTGGGTGGAGGTAGCGCCAATAACCTTTAATCAAGAATCATTCCATTAATGCAGGTTGTTTAGTGCAGCCTTTGCATATCAGGGTGGCAGCAACCTCATAAAACAAAGAAAGCTTATACTTAATCTTTTAAACTAATAAGATAAAAATTAGATAGAAGAATTGTAACCAATAAAAAATTATATAGAACACAAGGTCACAGGTATAAACTAACACCTATACATACTCCTGCTGATCAAGACCTATTCCATAGGCGCGGCTTTACTTGTATAATTATATATATATATATATATTTTACATACTAAGTTATAAGACAAAAAAATAAAACGTCTGCTTTCATATCCACAGCAAGAAAAGGTGATGTAGCTCCATAATTTGTAAAGGGAGCTTAGCCTGATCCTAAGCAGAGGAGATTATCTCTTTTGGAAGTGGAAGAAAGCAGATCACAATTTGGTGTCATTGGTGACAAATGTCATTTATTGCATTCAGATCACCATCTTGCTGCAATGTGCTATGGAATATGCTGGCTCTATAGAAAAGTTGTAAAACTTCCAGAGTGCAGCATGTTTGAACAAATCCAAGTCAGTGTGTGTGGTTGTGTTGCTCCCACCCTGTGTGTGTGTCTGATTTGAAGTGTGGATGTGATCAGCACAGGCTCATGAGTGTGAGATCCCTGATGATCAGGTAATCCCCCCCCCCCAGACAGAAGGATGCTCATGTCCCCCCCCCCCCCCACTCTCCTCTCCTTCCTGCATCTCTCAGCTGAGCTGGTGTGCAGCTGTTCTCGCCTATAGCTGTGTCCTTGCCTTCACTGGGGACACCTTCTCATAGAAGATCAGTGTGCAAAGTCCATTCCAGCCATTCATGAACACACAAATCACTTCCGATAGCAAACACAAGACACTTCAGCCGGGCACTACATGATGAACTTTCTGGCTGCTTCTCACATGTGAGTGCATGGCTTTGTGACAGTGGCGGCCCGTCCATTACTTCCTGGTTTTCTCCGGTTATCTCCGTGTGTTCAGTGGAGAGGGGAGGTCCCTCCCCTCTCCACTGAAACACAGGGATTAGTCCTCATGGTGGCCATCTTTTTGTAGCCCACCGAAAGTGACTTTGTTCTCACTGAGAACAAAGCACACGGTCAGGCAGATGCTGGTCGGCGCGATTGATTGTGCCGCATATCGTCTCCAAACCCCAATGAAGCGCCGCGTCTGCAATCTCGTGAATTTGCACAGTGCACTGTGTCCGGTGCCCGAACACAGTGCACTTAAAGGACATTTTTAAAAAGTTTTTTTCTTAAAGGGGCAGCAAGGACTCCAATCCCTGCTGTGACTACAGCAGGGGGGGGGGGGGGGGTGAGTCACCACTGGCGGGAACACTTGGTAAAATGCTTTACAGTGCACCATTATGAATAGGCACCTGCTGAGTTGGCTTTAGCAGAGTAAATTGTGAATTCTTGCTTTGTACTACTATACTTTGAGCTTCGCACTTAACATTATTTATTGAATAAGCCCATAAATGTTTCTAAGAATCAATATGATGCTCTGACAGCCTAGCCAACCAACTTCCCCATATACTGAATGTTATTGGGTAATCTGGGAGGCATAAGGATTGGAAGACAAAACCAGAGAAAATTCCCAGCTCAACTGACCAACCAGTCTGCTTACCAACCAAATTAACCTGTCCAATAGTCTGCGTTAAAAACAGGGGTTTAGTTAGCACACATTTGCAAAGGCATGCGTAAGCTGCAAGGCCTCTTCATGGCACCCTGTATCATCTGCAGTCCTAACCTTCTAAATTCATGAGGGTCTCCACAATGCAAGCACATGCATTCTAATAGATAAATAAGGGGCAGGTGGGCCTGGAGGTAGCCCAATCCTCAAAAGGCACAGGGGCACATTGGACACACAGCACAATGGCAGCAAAGGTGCCCAGTGTGTCCCCCTCACCAAATTAACACCAGTAACAAAGAGATGGCCCCTGCCGCCATCTATAACTGACCTTCACAGCAAGGAGAACATGTAAGGACAAAAGCATGAAAGATAAAACAAGAAAATTCCCAGCTCAACTCACCAGTCTGCTAACCAACCGAATTAACATGTCCAACAGTATGCGTTAAAAACAGGGTTTAGTTAACTTTGGGGTTCAAAAAACAGTCACTCCCAGCGCTAATAGGTCTTCCAAGGTGTGGAGTAACAGATGTTGCGCTTTTCATTTCTGTTTTTCCTTTAGTTAACTTTGGTGCGACTCGAGGGAAATAGACTTCAATGTTAACCCTCAAAAGTTGCATTAAAGTCATACCTTAATGGTATACAATGCAACAGTTGTTCATTATCATTGGTCAAAGCCGTATATAAGTTGCACCCATCCAAAGTTGCATCAAAGTCTGCACAACTTGAGTCATACAAGTGTGAATTAAGCCTAAGTCCATGTAGTGGAAAAAAAAAGAAAGGGTTGCTTAACCCATACTTCCCCAGCAACATATAGGGCTAATTTACACGAGTGCATTGATTGATGTGTGTTTTAAGCGCACTTGTAAAATGCATATCAACGCATAGACACAAATAATTATTTGTGGTGCAAATTGAGACACACCACGTTTGATGTGGCACCACATCCAAAATTACATGTAAAGAGCAAAAGAAAAAAGTTGGGCGGGAAAAGAAACGGGAAAGGGACAAGTAGTTTAAATGGAGTACCAAACCATGGTATTCATATGCCATATAGACCTTATTAAAGCAAAAAATATTTAAAGTTAAAAAAATACCATCTAAGCACCATAAAATAGTGTTTAAAATATATGTTAAAGAGACAATGTCATCACTCTAAAATGGACAACCCAAACATAGCTGTAAACATGTAGAAACCGCATAATACATGAATCACGTATATTTCACGTAGATTTTATCCTGAACACAGAGCCATACTTGTCCCTTTCGGCTGATTGTATGCTACATGTGTCAAAGATTTCCACAGATGATGATGACCAATTGAAGGACTAATTGTCCAGGGCTTCTTTATACCTGAAGAAATAGTACACCGCTGATTTAGATCAGTAGCATGGGACTGCAGCTGAATACCAATTCGTTATAATAGGATTTTTAAAACGGCTTACCTGTAAAATCCTTTTCTTGGAGTACATCATAGGACACAGAGCCTCAAGTATTTACTTAATGGGTTATGGGTCTACCTACTGGTGTTGACACTGGTATAACCAATACAGGAAGTTGATCCCCTATATAACTCCTCCTTCCAGGAGAACTCAGTTTTTGTAGCCAAGCAATATACTCTCAGCCCATAAAACAGAGGGGTGGGAGCTCTGTGTCCTATGATGTACTCCAAGAAAAGGATTTTACAGGTAAGCTGTTTTAAAAATCCTATTTTCTTTATCAGACATCATAGGACACAGAGCCTCAAGTATTTACTTAGTGGGATGTCCCATAACAATGCTACTTGAGGGGAGGGAGACGCAACCCGTAGGGTAACCCCCAGACCTGAGGACTTATACTGCTGCCTGCAGCACACTGCTCCCGAAGGCGATATCCTCATTCCATCTTACATCCATTTGATAAAATTTTGATATTTTTGAATAGAATTTTGATAAAATGTATGTACTGAAGACCAAGTCGCGGCCTTGCAGATTTGAGATATGGAGGCCTGGTGACGCACTGCCCAAGAAGCACCAACCGCTCTGGTAGATTGCGCCTTAACTTGAAAATCATAAGTTTGAATTATAACTTGCCGAATCCACTTAGCAACAGTGGATTTAGACACTGCCTGTCCTTTTTTTAGGACCCTCTGGTAGAACAAATAAGACCTCAGTCTTTCGAATCTGAGCAGTTTTCTTCAAATAGATATTCACTGCTCTCACTACATCAAGACAATGTAGTGACTTTTCTTCCCTGGAACATGGTCTTGGGAAAAACGAAGGCAGGACAATATCTTCATTCAGATGAAAGCCTGAACTGCTTTTGGCAAAATGCCTGGACGAGAGCGTAACACCACTCTGTCCTCATGAATAATCAAATATGGCTCTTTACAAGAAAGAGCAGCCAATTCTGACACTCTCCTTGCTGAGGATATAGCAACCAAAAGTAAAAGCTTTCTTGTCAAACGGACTAAAGGAATATGCTGTAACGGTTCGAATGGCTGTTTTTGTAACACAGACAAAACTAAGTTTAAGTCCCAAGGGCTTAAGGGTGATTTAACTGGTGGATTAATCGCAATTGCATGAAACCCCGGACTAAAGAATGCATAGCAAGCGATCTTTGAAATAAAATTGATAAGGCTGAGACTTGGCCCTTGATAGTACTCAGGGCCAACTTCATCTCTACGCCTAACTGTAGAAAGGCAAGAATTCTGCCTATAATCTATCTCCTTGGATTCACACCAAGAAACATAAGTTTTCCAGACTGTATAATACAGTGCCTTGCGAAAGTATTCGGCCCCCTTGAACTTTTCAACCTTTTGCCACATATTAGGCTTCAAACATAAAGATATCAAATTTTTATTTTTTGTGAAGAATCGCCAACAAGTGGGACACAATTGTGAAGTGGAACGAAATCTATTGGATTTTTTAAACTTTTTTAACTAATAAAAAAATGAAAAGTGGGGCATGCAAAATTATTCGGCCCCATTGCGTTAATACTTTGTAGAGCCACCTTTTGCTGCGATTACAGCTGCAAGTGGCTTGGGGTATGTCTCTATCAGTTTTGCACATCGAGAGACTGAAATTCTTGCCCATTCTTCCTTGCAAAACGGCTCGAGCTCAGTGAGATTGGATTTTAGAGCGTTAGTGAACAGTTTTCAGCTCTTTCCACAGATTCTCGATTGGATTCAGGTCTGGACTTTGACTTGGCCATTCTAACACCTGGATACGTTTATTTGTGAACCATTCCTTTGTAGATTTTGCTGTATGTTTGGGATCATTGTCTTGTTGGAAGATAAATCTCCGTTCCAGTTTCAGGTCTTTTGCAGACTCCAACAGGTTTTCATCCAGAATGGTCCTGTATTTGGCTGCATCCATCTTCCCCTCAATTTTAACCATCTTCCCTGTCCCTGCTGAAGAAAAGCAGGCCCAAACCATGATGCTGCCACCACCATGTTTGACAGTGGGGATGGTGTGTTGAGGGTGATGAGCTGTGTTGCTTTTACGCCAAACATATCGTTTTGCATTGTGGGCAAAAAGTTTGATTTTGGTTTCATCTGACCAGAGCACCTTCTTCCACATGTTTGGTGTGTCTCCCAGGTGGCTTGTGGCAAACTTTAGACGAGACTTTTTATGGATATCTTTGAGAAATGGCTTTCTTCTTGCCACTCTTCCATAAAGGCCAGATTTGTGCAGTGTACGACTGATTGTTGTCCTATGGACAGACTCTCCCAGCTCAGCTGTAGTTCTCTGCAGTTCATCCGGAGTGATCATGGGCCTCTTGGCTGCATCTCTGATCAGTCTTCTCCTTGTCTGAGCTGAAAGTTTAGAGGGATGGCCAGGTCTTGGTAGATTTGCAGTGGTCTGATACTACTTCCATTTCAAAATGATCGCTTGCACAGTGCTCCTTGGGATGTTTAAAGCTTGGGAAATCTTTTTGTATCCAAATCCGGCTTTAAACTTCTCCACAACAGTATTACGGACCTGCCTGGTGTGTTCCTTGGTCTTCATGATGCTCTCTGCGCTTTCAACAGAACCCTGAGACTATTACAGAGCAGGTGCATTTATACAGAGATTTGATTACACACAGGTGGATTCTATTTATCACCATCAGTCATTTAGGACAACATTGGATCATTCAGAGATCCTCGCTGAACTTCTGGAGTGAGTTTGCTGCACTGAAAGTAAAGGGGCCGTATAATTTTGCACGCACCACTTTTCAGTTTTTTATTTGCTAAAAAAGTTTAAATTATCCAATAGATTTCGTTCCACTTCACAATTGTGTCCCACTTGTTGGTGATTCTTCACAAAAAATTTAAATGTTATATCTTTAGGTTTGAAGCTTGAAATGTGGCAAAAGGTTGAAAAGTTCAAGGGGGCCGAATACTTTCGCAAGGCACTGTATATAGCTCTAGAAGCTGGCTTCCTAGCATTAATCAGAGTAGAGATAACTGACCTGGAAAGCTCACGTTTCTTCAGAATGTGGGTCTCAATAGCCAAGCCGTTAAATTTAGCGTTCGCAAAGTAGGATGGAATATCAGCCCCTGAGATAGCAGGTCTGGCCTTAGTGGGAGGGGCCATGGACCTTCAACTGCCATCTTTACGATCTCTGAGTACCACGAACTTCTGGGCCATGCTGGTACTACCAGTATCACTGACTTTCTTTCCAGCCTGATCCTGCAAAGAAGTCATGGTAGCAACTGAATTGGGGGATCAGTGAGAACTGATCCCACGGGGTCACCAACGCATCTGTTCCGTATGCGAGTGGGTCCCTTGTCCTGAACACAAAGTTGACTATCTTCGTGTTGAATCTGGACGCTAGAAGGCCTACGTCCGGAGTCCCCCATCTTTGGCAAAGAGCCCGAAACACTTTGAGGTGTAGAGACAATTCCCCCGGGAATAACTGCTGGCTACTCAGATAGTCTGCCTGCCAATTCTCTACTCCCGGAATGAAAACTGCTGATAGGCATGGGACATTCTCTTCTGCCCAAGTTAGAATATGGTTCACCTCTCTCTGAGCTGAGAGACTCCTGGTGCCCCCTTGGTCATTGATATATGCCACAGTCAGGGCATTGTCGGATTGGATCCTGGCAGGACAATTCTTTAACCTGGAGGTCCAGGTCCTTAGAGCCAGATATGCTGCCCGAATCTCTAGGATGTTGATGGGCAATGCTCTTTTGGTTCTTGACCATTGTCCCTGGACAGTTGTCCTTTCTAGAACTGCTCCCCAGCCTTAAAGGCTGGCATCTGTTACTATTTTCCAGATAACTGGTCTGAAGGATTTTCGCTTCAGCAGGTTCCGGGATAGTAACCAATTGAGGCTTTGGGACACTCTTGGGGACAGCCGCATTGGCAAATCTAAAGCTTGAATCATCTTGTTCCAAGCAGATAGGATACTGTTTTGAAACCGTCTCGAATGGAATTGGCCATAGGGAACTGCTTCGAATGAAGCTACCATATTCCCTAACAACCTCATACAAAGGCGAATTGAAGGATTTCTCCTTGACCTGATTGAAATGGATTAGAACTATAAATCAGTTCTTGGTTATCTGCTGCTATTCCTAATTAAAAAGTATAAATGTGCATGCACATTAGAAGTAAACGCTCTCTGAGATATGTTCAGCTCAGGCTACTTCTAAATACTGATTTATTCGTGGGCGGTGTTAATATTTTATACAGAAAGATACGTCATTATTATGTCAGTCTAATTGGTACATCTTATTGGTTACAATACAAGAGAAATGAAGAAACTTGATGCTTGAAGTTTGGTTGAAGCTGGTTCTGTTATCTCGAATGCATTCTTCTGCACGCGTGGGATGTAGGGTGTAGACGCCATCTTGGCTCCGAACATAAAGTCAATCTGTATACTACATAATAAGTAAGGAACATGTATACACATAAGCAAATAGACATTTTCTGATTATCATTATGTACATTGGATTCCTTAACAGTCCCCCCTAAAATGGCTATTTTCTTCTGTCCCTCATCTAAAGGTCCTCCTCACCTGGCCCATTCTCCTCAGCAAATCTTTTTAAGCTGTATATAGAGTTAGGCAGCAACTAGTTCACTACCCCCCTCGATACAGCTGGAGAAGGGCAATCAGGTGCTATCTACCCCTATAACCCTAGAGGATTGTGAGATTTTGGACAGGGAGTGACTGTAGAGGAGTGAAGGGTTTGTCATTCTCCATCATAAGAGGGTCCTCTTCTTCTTGGTGGAGAAATGTAGGTGGGCTGTTTTCTACAGCCTTGCTCATTAACTTCTTTACGAAAGGTAGAATACAGCATACAATCGGGGGGTAAAAGAACCAGGATTATTAGTACCGTTACCCCTATCTGGGCGAGCACCTTCTGCCACCCACTCATCCAGCTAAAATATTGATCCCATGGGTCTGTAATACCGGAGTTCTTCTTCAACTCCAATGACAAATCTTCTAATTTCTTTATAGCTAAAGTTACTTTACCATTTGGGCCGGCATTATCAGGAATGTAGGTGCAACAGGTCCCCGTTTTTTCTATTTTTACAGACACTTCCTTTCTCAGCTAATAGCATGTCTAAGGCCATCCGGTTCTGGAATGTCATGTAGGAAGTGGGGGGGGGGGTAACTGGTCAGCAATTCCCTGGCTTTGAATTCATCAGGGACCCCCCTTGGGACCCCTATACCATCTATGTACACATGAGGGTCAAAGCTTCCGGAGAGAGCTGCTCGCTTCCTCCTCTGACTGTGTGCTGGGTCAGTGTATGTATCAGGAGTATCTTCTGCTAGGATATGGAGGGGCGTAATCACCTTTTCAGGGCACATTCACCGGTCCAGATACCCTCTAATCTGGTCCTATGTTCCAACCCACTGTCCCTCCCAGGAACCACAATTCTGGCCCCAGTAACTGTCTGTAAAACACACATATTACCATCAGGGATATCACTGTACCAATGGCATTGCCATGAAAGAGTCAAACGGACAAGGTACTATGTCACAGTAATCAAAGGTAAAGGTGGTCACATGTGTCCCTGAAGAGTTGTACCAAAATGTAATTATGTTATCATTTTTTTTTTTTTTTTTTTTTTTTTTTTGTGATGACCACCTCCTGGGCCTCCCCCCTAGACCAAACAGAAAAAGGATATGCAGCATGGTCGTCATGAAGTGGGCGGGATCTTGTCCTTGGGGGTGGAGCTTTCTTGCAGTGGGAGGCGTGTATTCAGGTGTTCTTCCCGGCCAATTCCACTGAGGTGGCTGTGGTCAGCAAAACTTGGAATGGACCATCATATCTGGGTTCAAGAGAATGTTTTCTCACAAATTTCTTTACCAGCCCCCAATCTCCAGGCAGTAGTTGGTGTGTTCCTGTATCTAATTCAGGATCTGGAATGGAAGAAAACACCTGGACATGCATTTGGGTTAATTCTCGTGATAATGAGATCACATAATTAGTCAACACATCAGATTGCAACTGTAACTGTTGTGGAAAGTGACAGCCAAGTCTGGGACTGAACCAAACTAAATTTTATAAGGGGGATAGGGCATATTTCCCCCGGGGTGTGTGTCTGACACTGAACAGGGCAGTGGGCAAACTGTCTGGCCGACTCATGTTAGTCTTTTGGGCCATCTTTGACATCCTGTTTTTCTAGTGTCCCTTTCATCCTTTCTACCTTCCCGCTACTTTGAGGGTGGTAAGGGGTGTGTAGAGCCAACTGAACCCCCAGTGCTGCCCTAATCTTTTGTAAGGGTTGCTGTGAAGGCTGGGCCTGATCGCTCTCTATCACCTCTGGGACCTCAAATCTACATACTATCTCACTCAGTAGTTCCTTAGCTGTGGTCCTGGCAGCCATGTCCACCTGCACTAGGGCGTATTCGAATCTGTCACTCCTTTGACATTTGGGAGTGATCAATTTGTATCCTCTGGAAGGGGTATAGAGCTTTTGCCAGGTGCTTCTTAGATGCAGATAGTGCATGATCTGCAGAAGTTGTTGGTCAATGGAGTAACTCATAAGTTCATAAGAGTCTTTGTCAAGTGGGCAGTTCCATTTCCCCATTGCACCATGGCTGGGTACATACTCCTGGGTAGACAAGGCTTCTTGCTGCACTCGAATAGTCCATCTCTGAGAGTTCCTCCTCTCCGTTTTCCAGCTTTCCTTCTCATCCGGACTGCTGCTTCCTGTAATTATTTCAGATAAACTCTGTCCACTGGGAGAGTCTGTAGGATAAGCACAGGGTGGTCTTCTTCTACCACCCTGCTGTCCACTTCCCGTGGAACACTGGCTGTCTGTTTGGCAGCTGAATCGGCTAGATTGCCTCGAGCTTCCTTCGAGTTTAGTTTGTCGTGTGCTTTACTTTAGAATAGTCACTTGGGTTGGGAGAAGCAGGGCGTCCAAGTCCTTGATGGCTGAGTTATGTTTCACAGGTGTTCCTGCAGCCGTCAGGAACCCTCTGTCCTTCCAGATAACACCAAAATCATGGGCAACGCTGAAAGCATATATTGAGTCCGTATGAATGTTGGCTATTTTTCCCTCTGCCAATTTACATGCTGTAGTAAGTGCTTGCAGCTCTGCCACCTGTGCAGACATCACCGGCGGTAAGGTTTCAGTTTGGAGAACCGAGTTCTCAGTGGTGACCTGGATCCTGCAGGGGTATTTCACTCATGGTGGGGATATGCGTGGTTTTCAGCCGCATTAGTTCGATGCAGTCATGGGGTGACAAGTCAAGACTTGACTCCTCCTCCTTACCCCCCTCGAGAAGTGGAAGAAGGGTGGTAGGTTTCGGTGTTTGACAACGTAATAGAGTAATGCTGTCTAGAAGGTAGAAACACAGGAGTCTCAAGTGTCTGGCAATGGACAGATGTTTCGGCTGGATCTTGGTGGAGTATGGGAGCAATGTCATGGGGAGCAAGCAGAACAAGGCAGAGTCCGAGAGCCAAGTCCAAAGTTTTGTCAAACAAGGCTTGTGCAGCAAAGACAGCTCACAGACACGATGGGCCTCCTCTTGCTATCGCATCCAGCCGACAGGAATAATATCCTATAGGGCATTGGCAGATGCCGTGTGATTGGGCGAGTACACCTGTAGCATGTCCCAGATGTTCGGATACAAAGGGCTTGAACGTTTTGTCGTAGTCTGGGAGCCCTAGCACCAAAGATGGTGTACTTGAAGGCCTCAAAGTTGGATATTGCTTCAGGAGACATCTGGAAGGGGTCTGATTTCAGGGCATCATACAAAACTTGCATCAGTAGGGAGCCTTCTGAAATCCATGCTCTGCAATACGAAATTAGTCCAAGGAAGGAATGAAGGGGCTTCTGGCCTTGTGGCAGTGGGATGTCAGAGATTGCTTACACCCTGTCTTCAGTGAGGTGTCTTGTCCCATGGGACAAGACAGTGTCCAAGAACAATTACAGATGTTGAGCACCACTGCAATTTGGGCTTTGAGACTTCGCAACCCTGTGTGGCAAGATAGCCCAACTGGCTTTCTGAGGTGACTTCAACAGTGGGTAAGTCAGCTGCACAGTGGAGAAGGTCATCAACATATTGGAGGAGAGTCACTTCCAGGTGATCCTCTTGTTATGTGTCAAGGATGATAGCCATAGCGTTTGCAAACTAGCTTGGAGAGTTCTGTGCCCCTTCTGGCATAACTGCCCAGGTATACTGCTTCTTTTCGTGGGAGAAGGCAAAGAGGTACCTGCAGGAAGGATGCAGGGGTACACTGTAGAATGCATTTGCCAGGTCCACCACAGTGAAGTACTCAGCCATTGGAGGTACAGCTGATAAGGTATGTGGATTTGGCACAATTTGGGTGTCCAACACTGTGACTTCGTTAATTGCTCGCAGATCCTGCACCATCCTGTATCTGTCAGGTTCTCCCTTAGGTGTTTTCTTCTTGACAGGAAAAAGAGGTGTATTACATGGTGAGGTACAGGGGATCAAGGCCCCATTCTGGACCAAGGCAGCTACATGTTTCGAGATAGCTTCTGATTGCGCCAACTTAAGTGGGTATTGTGGTTTCCGGGGCAATGATGCGCCCTCTTTGAGCTTGACTGAAACTGGTGGCACTTTTAAGTGACCAATGTCTTCCGGGCCTGTGGACCATAGACACGCAGGAATTCTGTCAAGTACTTCCTGTGGTATTGAACTTGGAGTTATTGCTTCATGAAGTGTCATCATAAGAGGCAGAGAACACAAGGCAGATGAGTCTTCCAAGGATAGGGGAGTATGTAACTTCACCCCCCCATAGGTGTGAAAATGATTGACGCCTGTAGTCTGGACAGCACATCAGCTCCTTGTAGATTCAAGGGACATGTAGAGGACACCACAAATCTGGTAAGCAAATCAGGAAATGTCCCCACTTGGAGAGGCTCAGTGAGTGGACTGGAGCGGGGCACCCCATCCACTCCCACGCAGGAAACATCAATAGTGGAAAGGAAAGAATTATCAGGCAGGTCCTCAGCCCTCAACACACTCCTGGCTGCACTCATGTCAATGAGAAAAGTGGTAGGTTTTCCTTGTATAGGTAACGTGACCTTTGCTAGGGGTCCCCCAGTCTCATTTGAGGACACTGTCATAAGGGGTGACACGGGTTTGCCAATTTCCTAGCATGAGTTGGGGCGTGGTGGTGAAGGTTCATGTCCATGTTGCCCTTCGCGAGGATCCCTGTCTTGTCTCAGATGTCTTGGGGCTCTGCGTACTCTTCTGATGTGACCCCGCTTCCCACAGTTGTAACAGATGATCTTTTCCCTGGTATTGGGCAGTGGTGCTGGACGAGTGTAGGCGGGATCTTCGTCTTGTGTTACCATGAGGGGCGTTGGTTTTTTCCTTTTTGGTTTTCTATCCCTCTGGCCACCAACAGTAAATCGGACATTTTCATTGAGCGATATTCAGGGCGGGCCACCATCAGGCTTTTTCTGATATCCTCTCTGAGTCCTGAGACAAAAGCAGATGATAACACGTGTGTGTGTGTCTTTTCATAGAGGGAGAAGCCCAGATGTTCAAAGGCCTGTATGAGTCTAGCATGATACTTCTCCACAGACTCCCCTTTATCTTGGATTGTGGTGGTCTGATCTGCCAATTTCTCCTTTTCCCAGTCGCAGAGTTGTGCACAGAACTCAAAGCCTGAGGTGTAAGAAGTGGCACTTGCCAGGCAGGCATCATTGAAGGCTGTCTGCATGACTGGCCAAAAGACATGTCCTGCTTTAATTTGGCATAGGCTGATCAAGTCTTTCCAGGCAGCTTAGTAAGTTTCTTTTATCTGCACTATCCTGCGGTAGAAGGGCATTGACTGTTTCTCTGGGTCAGGCAGACTTGTCACTAAGGTTGCTGCTTGTGATGGGGTAAAAGCGACATACATCACCAGTGCCCCTTCTGGTAACCGAGACTGGTGTTGGGGCGGGGGCTGAGAATGGGCACTGTTTCTCATGGTTGTCAGCATATGTTTGAGATCCTCTCGGAACTGTGAGGCTGGAGCCGGATTAGGGGTTAAATCAGCAGGTGGCCTTGCTGCCTGTTGTTGGTCTTCCCACTCGGACGCTTCTTCATCATTAATATATCCGGCCTGTGAAGGTAGTGCTTCCATATTAGGGAAGACAGGTGTGTGGTAGGAACCATCCTGGTTTAAATGGGAAGAACTGGTTATATGCCACGGCTGGGCCTATTGGGTGTACCAAGATGGTCGCCGGCAGGAAGTGCACTGGGCTGTGCCTGAAGCGAGGGCTTGGGTGTACCAAGATGGCCGCCTGGGAGTGGTCACAGTGGGTTATGCTCGGGTTGGGGTGGTGAGAAGGGAGTGGGCGTTAGTTGTCCCTCTCCTCCTTCGTTCCAGTTTTTTGTATATGGGGGCGGTACAGCCACATTTAACTCTGTGGTACACATACATAGTACAATTTGCATCTTTCTTGATTTCCTCTTCTACCCAACCCTCTTTGCAATGTCCTTGCCATCCTGAACCATGCTTCTGCCACATCCAATAAGCCGTTATCACACAGAGCGCCTTTTTTTTTTTTTTTCTTATCAGCACATGCCATTCCTCTGCTTCTTGCAACATCTTCTCTCTTCTTCTAATATCACATTCTAGCATTCCCTTCTCTCTCTCCTTCTCTCTCTCTCTCTCTCTCTCTCTCTCTCTCTCTCTCTCTCTCTCTCTCAGCGGACGGCTTAAGAGGAGAATACAGGCAACAAAGTGGTTAATACTCCTCTGACTGCTGTCTTATCAAAGAATTCCTAGGGTGGGGGCTCGCATCCCTGCGAGAGATCTGTCTCCTAGCACACTTCTGACTACACACTCCTGACTGTTCACGTCAGAGGTGGTGTGGAGCAGTGGCTTATGGCCCAACTGATCCTTCAGGTAGCCACTTTCTCTCACTGTCACCCTCTTCGTGTATATCAAACAGTAATGGACAAATACACACACAGGACATGACACCTGACACTCTTTGAACTGCAAAGATAGCTCTCGGGAAAAGCTCACCTGAGTCACAAGACTGCCAAATTCCAGCTAGCCTTCTTTCAAACTGCCCTCATTCACAGTTTGAGCTAAACCCTCAGGACAGCTTTCCCGAGCAGAACATTCATAGACGTTTCGCAAGACTGCCACATCCGCAAGTCTTCTTTCAAACTGCCCTCATTCACAGTTTGAGATTAACCCTCAGAGGTCCTACACAGCCAACCTCGAGTAACCCCGTCTATAAATGCCTGCAGAATTCCACCCCACCACCAGAGATACAATCTAGGGGTGAGGATGGACACACGCCTGCAGCTGCACTTTCAGTCTGCTAAATCTGCAGCCCTTCAGAATGACAGACACTGAACAGATAATAGTCAGCAGAAAACCATTAGCAGGTTCGTTAAAACGGCTTCAGGCGAGAAATAAGTTACCTGCCTCTTTGAACAATCGAAAGGAGCCAACAAGACCAAATCAACCAGGCAAACCAGAGAAGTCGTACAAATGGTAAGGATAAATATGCTTACCGTACTGTTAGGGCTGCGCGCTTAACCCCCTTCTCTGATCTGGCCAGCCGTTCAGTCCTGGAATGCGGTCTCCCTTCGATTGAAGCCTGAAAGCCGCCCACATGGGCGCCAGTTGAAATGGATTAGAACTATAAATCAGTTCTTGGTTATCTGCTGCTATTCCTAATTAAAAAGTATAAATGTGCATGCACATTAGAAGTAAACGCTCTCTGAGATATGTTCAGCTCAGGCTACTTCTAAATACTGATTTATTCGTGGGCGGTGTTAATATTTTATACAGAAAGATACGTCATTATTATGTCAGTCTAATTGGTACATCTTATTGGTTACAATACAAGAGAAATGAAGAAACTTGATGCTTGAAGTTTGGTTGAAGCTGGTTCTGTTATCTCGAATGCATTCTTCTGCACGCGTGGGATGTAGGGTGTAGACGCCATCTTGGCTCCGAACATAAAGTCAATCTGTATACTACATAATAAGTAAGGAACATGTATACACATAAGCAAATAGACATTTTCTGATTATCATTATGTACATTGGATTCCTTAACATGATCATCCTCACTAGCTCCTGTATGGAGCTGATCTTTGCTGGAGGCAAGAAGACCCTTTTCTGGGCTGTGTCTATGATCATGCCCAAATACTCCAACCTCTTTAATGGCTTTAGGGAGGACTTCTTTAGGTTGAAAATCCAACCCAGGTCTTCCAGGTAACTGCTTGTAATGGCTACGCCTTGCTTCAAGCGAGCCACTGACTGGTCTATCAACAGATCATCCAAATAAGCCACGACAGTTATGCCCTGTGCCCTTAACCTGGCTAGAGGTGGGGCTAGTACTTTTGTGAATACCCGGGGTGCTGTAGCAAGCCCGAAGGGCAAAGCTACAAACTGAAAGGGATTTTCTTCTACTTCGAAACGCAGAAACCTCTGGTGAGGAGCAAATATAGGGACCTGCAGATATGCATCTCTGATGTCGATGGATGCCAGAAGTTCTCCTCCTTGTAGAATAGAAACGACTGATTTAATTGACTCCATGCGAAAGGAGCGAATCCTCAGGAACTGATTTCGATTCCGTAGATCTAGAATTGGTCTGATATCCCCATTTGGCTTTGGCACCATAAATAGGTTTGAGTAGAACCCCAAACCTTGCTCTTGTTTGGGAATCTGTATGATCACCCCTTGAGCCAATAATCGGTCTAATGCTTGTAACAGGGATTGCCTGGATCCCTGGGAACGTTTGATCTCAGAAAACGGGACGGTGGAAACTCTTGAAATTCTAGCTTTTATTCTAGGGATACTGTGGAGAGAGTCCATTTGTCCTGAATCTCCTCCTGCCAGACTTTTGAGTACACTCAGAAGTCTCCCCCCCCCCATCTTGGTGAGGGGGGATGCCGCTTCATGATGAGGCCTTGGTGTTCTGCTTTGCAGGCTTGCGGCCCCAGGTCTTCCTTTGTGCCTGGGTTTGACCCTGGGATCTTCCCGTAGACTCTGGCGGTGGAGGCCCTTGGGGTGGGGAAAAAAGTTTGTTTAAATGAAGGACGTTTATATTTTCTTTTGAATGGCAAAAAAGTACTCTTTCCACTGGAAATTTTTTGAATGTATTTATTCAAACTATCACCAAATAGTAATTTTCCCTTAAAGGGGAAACTAGTTAGAAGGTTCTTACAAGGCGTTTCAGCTGACCAACCCTTTAACCAAAGGGTCCTTCGCATGTGTATAAGTACAAGCGCCAGGTGTGAAGCCTGGTGAATAGAATCTTTTATAGCATCTATGGCAAAGCATAATGCCCTAGTACAGTGATGGCGAACCTTGGCACCCCAGATGTTTTGGAACTACATTTCCCATGATGCTCAACTACAGTGCAGAGTGCATGAGCATCATGGAAAATGTAGTTCCAAAACATCTGGGGTGCCAAGGTTCGCCACCACTGCCCTAGTAGCTCGGCCAAATCCTGAGCTTGTTGTGCAGGAAGCTCTTTGAGAGCATCTGTAAATTGGTCCTTTAAGGACTGACAGATGCCTATAGCGGCTATTGCAGGCTGAGTTATGGTCCCTGCTAAGGAAAAAGAGGTTTTTAACAGACCTTCCAATTTTTTATCTGTTGGCTCATTGAGCATATTTGCATTTTCCACTGGACAAATTAAACTTCTGTTCACAATGGAAATTGCAGCGTCCACTGCTGGAACATTCCATCTCTTAGTGAATTTTTCCTCCATAGGATAGAGACTAGAGAATCTCTCTGGAGGGGAAAAATGTTTATCCGGATGATCCCATTCGGAATAAATAAGCTTCTCTAGTAATGCATGTACAGGAAACACATGTAAAGGCTGTAAAAGTTTCAGGGAACCCGAGGAGACCGGACCTTCAGCTAACTCTGTTAGGGGTAGCATGAAAGTGGAGCGATCCATCTCTGTAAGGCTCTGTACTTCAGATTGTGAAGCTGAAACTTCAAGTATCGTTTCCTCCGCAAATAAATAATTGGCTTGTTTTTCTTCCCGATCCTCTAAGGGGCAATACCTCATCTTGTCCCCATAGTTCCTTTGGGCCCTCCACTGACTGTAAAGAGTATAAGGTGGGGGAAGGGGATCTAGGACGATTCCTATCCACTTGGATGGAGGATTGCGATTAAAGTCGCTAATCTTCCTTCTAAGCCCTGCAGAGCAGAAGAAAGTGCTTCTTCAGTCACGTATACAGGAGCTGAAGTGTGTGAAGCAGTTGCACCACCGCTAGCTTCCAATGACTCACCCTGGCTTGCCATGTCTGATCTCTCTGAAGAGGATTACACTATGGAAATGCCTGCTTTACACTCTTGCGTGCCCAGCGCTCTGATGTCTCTGACAAACTCCTCTCTTCAGCGGAAGATTTCTAAGGCCGCGTACACATGATCAAATGATCCGGCGGAAAAGTGTTAGACTTAAAAAGTAATTTTGCATCAAAATTTGAATTGTCGCCGCTCAACACATCCCTGTCATTAAGGCCAGAGACAGCGACGAGTCAACATCTCAAGAAGAGAACAAGAGAAGAACAGAAGACGGCGGCGGTGGCGATAGAAGACTGGGCCACTGCTTGTAAAAGAGCTGGAAGAAGGTGCGGTGGCCCGGCAAGTAGAACCGAAGAGGGAGACAAGACCCCCGAAGTCGGAAGAAGAGCGCGGCGGCAACGAAGAAGAAGAAAGCCAGGCTCCTCCACTAGTAAAAGAGCTAGTTAAAGAGCAGAAGATAGCGGAGGAGTCCGGCGAGAAGACCCCCCAAGACGGAAGATCCCCGGAGCTGTGAAAAAAATTATTTTTAACCCTTGTGTGTTGTGTTTTATTTACATTTTTTTTTTCACAGGTGAATGGGTAGGGGTACATTGTACCCCATACTCATTAACATAGGGTGGGGGGCCAGGATCCGGGGGCCCCCGGATTCCAATAACCCCCCTGCCCGCAGACCCCGACAACCAATGGCCAGGGTTGCCGGCAAGAGGCCCTTGTCCTCATCAACATGGGGACAAGGTGCTTTGGGAGTGGGGGGCCACGCGGCCTTTCGTGCACGCACCATGATGTATTGCCAAGCGTTGTCCAATAGGATTGTCCTTCATTTGGTTAATGCTCTTGACGTGTTCAGCGATCCTAACACGCAATTGGCGTTTTGTCTTACCCACATAGAGTTTCCTAAAGGGACATTCCAAGATAGAGAGAACTCTAGTGGCGCTGTAATTAATAAATTGTTTAATCTTTTATTTATTAACACCATCAGAGTTGGTGAACACATTCGAGCACTTCACATATCTGCAGATACCAAAATTTCCACATCTGAACATCCCTCTATTGCTGCGTACACACGAGCGAAGTGTCCGACAGAAAAAGTCAGACAGAAGCTTTTCATCGTATGTTCCGATTGTGTGTGTGCCTCATCTGACTTTCTTTTTTTATTTATTCTGACAGACCTAGAAATAGAACATGTTCTAAATATTTCTGATGGAACCAATTCCTATCGGGAAAACCGCTCGTCCATCTGCTGTTCCGACAGACCAAAAACGTTGCATGCTCTGAAACAAGTATGAGACAGAAGCTATTGGCTACTGGCTATTGAACTTCCTTTTTCTAGTGCCATTGTACGCGCTGTACGTCACCTCGTTCTTGACGATCAGACTTTGGTGTGATTGTGTATACGGTTCTGACAGTTTCAGCTGAATTTCATCAGAAAAAGCTTCAGAGTTTATTCCGATGGGAAAACCGGTCATGTGTACGTGGCATAAGTTGTGGTAGATTGGTTAGCCAGTTCATACAAAATGCGTAGCATTACAATGTGTGCTAAAACACAAGGCAATGAGCATTTAAATGCACATAAAATGGATGGAAATGTACAAATAGGAGCAGTAGTCAGTGGTTCTCACTGCCTGCTATGCAGACTCATCCCTTTTATCCCTAAGAATGACAAAGCACTGGTAGTTGGAACAATCATAATTCACGACTTGACTACGCAAACTCACTTTACATAGGATTACCCCAATATCAACTTGTGCGATTACAACTTATCCAAAACACGGCGGCAAGGCTGATAACAGGAAAAAAACCCTGGGAATCCATCTCTCCTTCCCTGAGGAACCTACATTGGCTAACCGTAAAGAATCGGATCACATTCAAGACCCTCTGCCTCACCCACAAATGCGTGCATACAGACGCTCCTCAATACCTAATTGAGAAAATAAAACACTACACACCAAACCGCAGTCTTCGATCCCTTTCACCCCCTTTTGCCAGTGTCACTAAGCGATCGTTTGTCTGATCGCTGCATTAGTGTCACTGGTGCCGCTAGGAAGCCAGTTATTTTTTTAGGTTCACCGCCAGGTTTTTATAGCGTCTGGTAACCCCATATACAACCTAATGAAGGTTTTAACCCCCTGATTGCCCCTAGAGTTAACCCTTTGACCAGTGATCACCATATAAGTGTCACTGGTGACACTGGTTAGCCTGTTAGTTATTTAGGTTAGTTATTTGAAGTGGGATGCATGTCTGTTTCCTAACATGTAAGTTTTGAAGGAGTGGATCTCGGATGACGTATGCATTCTATCCAAGCATACGTCGTCCACGAGTACCCAGCCTAGATCGAGTTTTTTTTATGTGTAAGGGGCATCATGAGGTCCATTGCACTGCTTGCGTACTTTGTGTACTCTGAGAATGTCTCTTCCTAGCAAGATCAAGATTTCAGCATTCATGTTCATTGCAGGAATTTCACTAACAAGGTGCCTCAAGTGAGGATGGTGATATGCAACCTCTGGAGTAGGAATTTCTTCCCTTTTTTTGGAAATTATTTTTATTGGAAGACTGTATGATACAGCATAACATAGGTTAGCACAGATGTAAGGTATAGAGTATATATACATTCAACAAGTGCCACAGAAAGGGTTATTCCCTGTTATACAATCAAATTGCCATATAATGAACTAAGAATTCCATGCTGACGGCAGGATGGTGGCGTTGCCGCCTTTCACCCCATCAGGGGTTCCTATTCTGACGAGTTTAGCATTCAGGTAGGGGTTGTTGAACGGTAATAGTTACATATATTATAGTCTGTGCTACAAAGATGGGCCAATCACTGATAGGTGCGGCCATAATAGAAAGGTAAATTAGAGAGTATAAACAAAAACATCAACTTAATATTAACAATAACAATAAGGGCTTGGTCCGTCCTATGCCCAAGATAAGCTGAGCCCGACCCTAAGGCAAGCTCACAACTCCATATGTAGGGGCCTTGGGGATGAAAGATGACTGAAGTTCTCCGTTCCTCTTAAACCAGTTATCCGATATTTGCCAATTCATATCAAACTTTTTCCTGGAACAGTTTCTCTTAGCTAAAAGTAGCTCATAGGCATAATGCAAGTGAGTGGTCATCATCACCTCTGAGGCACTAGGTGTTTTCCTCTTTTTTCCAATATCTTGCAATTAAGGTTCTAGCCACTAGAAGAATGTGGGAGATTACAACTCTGAAGTTAGGAGGAAAATTTTCTATACCTAGTTTGAGAACAGCTAAACCTAGGTTAGGAGCAGTGAGAATACCTGTGATGGCAGAGATGGTATAAAATATGGTATTCCAAAAACTAGTCAAATGTCTGCAGGCCCAGAACATATGAAGGAGGTTGCCCACCTTACCACAGTTCCTCCAGCAGAGCGGAGAGATGCCCTGGCCAAACTTGGACATTTTATATGGTGTAAGATACCATCTAAGGTCGATTTTTTGTGCTATTTCCCAGTGGCCCACGCATTTACAGGCTTTATAGTTGGCTTTAAGTGCATGTCTCCATTGCACATCCGAGACAAGAACCCCCAAGACGGATTCTCATCTCTGGTTCTGTTAAAAGAAGCTGTAAAATATGGTGATGCCCTTGGGGGAAGTGGGCTGTGCACTAAAGAACCGCCATACTTCTTCCGCTACGAATATTTAATGTTCTTTGTTCGCTCTTAGAAGATGGGAGATTTGGTGATATTTATATATATCAGTGGGTGCTAGGCCAAATGGCTCTGTAATGCTGGGAATGGAATCAGGGATTGATCCTGGAATAGATCTGCCAACCACCCTATACCTCTGCTGATCCACCTTATTGTAGTGAAATTGTTAATCATGTAGTCTAAGATGCCAATAGGGATAGGAAGTTCTATCATATTAGAAGTATGGGGTGGTGTTGACCTGTGGAGGTCTCTCCAAACCAACAGAGAGGCTTGTATAGTGCCTGGGAGTTGCCGTAGAGGGAGAGGACTGAGTATATCTAAAAGGAGAAGGAGTTTTAGGTTTTTGGTAGGGCTTAGGGCTTGTTCAATGCCACTCCACAAGCAGGTGGGAGAAGGATTGAACCAGTGTTTTAGTTGGGTAAGTATGGCTGCTCAACAGTAATCTCAGGTGTCCACCCATCCCATACCTCCCGCCAGTCTACGCTTAACTAAAGCTTTGAAACATCTAGGCCATCTAGATCGCCAAATGAATCGAGACTTCAGGGCACTGAGCACTTTGAAATGATTAGGATGCGGGGCGATGGGCAGTGTCCAGAAGATATATAACATCTGGGGCAGCATCAGCATTTTAAATGAGACCAGACGGCCCGACCAGGACATCTCAACCCCAGCCAGCCTGTCTGCCTCTTTAGTTAGCTTTCCAATTAGCGGAAGATAATTAGCGTCTACCAGCTTTTGGGTATCTGTAGTGAGTTGGAGCCCCAGGTAAGATATAGTCGACTCATTCCACGTATAAGCAAAATTTGCCTGCAGATGAGTACGAAGGGTGCACGGGATACCTAGGTCCAAAATAAGTGATTTCGTAAAGTTAACTTTATAAAAGGAGATTTGGCTAAACTCCTCAAGCACATTATGTGCTTAAGGCAGTGAGCTGGCTGGGGATGTGAGAAATAAGATAATATCATCTGCGAATAAATTGATGTGATGAGGTCTACCCTGTATGGAGAAGCCTGATATTTGTGGATGGGTTCTAATCCTCTCCACCAGCGGTTCGATGAGAAGGTTAAAGATCGTTTGGAAGAGGGAGCAGCCTTGCCTCATCCCAGTAGAGAGCAAGGAGAGCGGAGAGGATCGGCCCTGAAAAGCCAAATCTTTGTAGTGTGTTCATCATGTAGCTCCAATGGATCCTGTCGAACGCCTTCTCCGCATCCAAGGAGAGGAGCAGAGAAGGTATTCCACAGATCTTAGCATATTGAATGATGTCAATGATACGCCTCGTGGCGTCCGAGGCCTGCCTGCCTGGCGTGAAGCCAGCCTGGTCAAGTTGGATGAGGGTGGGCAGGATAGGGAGTAGTCTTTGTGCTAATATTTTGGCGTAAAGCTTAACATCCAAATTGAGTGAGGAGATTGGTATAAAATTTGCGGGGGTATTAGGCTCTTTACCTTGTTTAGGGATAGTGACCACATACGCTCTAAGCATTTCCGCAGGAAAAGAGGTAGAGGACATTGCTTCAGCATATAACGCAGTGAGCGTTGGAGAAAGTATGTTGGAGAAGGCATGGTAGTAATCGTTAGTTAGCCCATCCGGGCCTGGTGACTTGCCTAGGGGAAGGGTTTTTATAACTTTCCTGATCTCTGTTTCGGTAATGGGGATATTAAGCAAAGCTAGTTGGTTGTGGCAAAGAGAAGGAAGGCTAAAGCTGGAAAGAAAGGATTGGATATTATCATCCTTAGGTTGTGGTGTATTCGGGTCAGGTCGAAGATTATATAGGGAGGAATAATACTCTGCAAATGAATCAGCTATTTCCTTTGGGTTGAATCTTTTCTTCTTGTCTAAGGGGTGGTATAAATAAGGGATTTAATTTTAGTTCTAGAGACTCCTAACCTTTGAGCTAGGAATTTACCTGCCTGGTTGCCAGATGAATAGTGGGTCAATTTGAGTGACTGAACATGTTTATCGTATTGTTCAATAAGTAAACATCTAAGATCAAGACAAAGTTGAGAAATTTTTGGGTCTGCGCTATTTTTGTTTAAAGATTCTAAGGATTTAATTTCCCCAAGAATGCAGTCTAGCTTCTGCGTCCTCAGCCTCTTTTTTTCCCGAGAACATAATTGTAGGATGATCCCTCTGATGAAAGCCTTGTGGGCACACCAAAGGGTAGTAGGACTAGCCACAGAGTGATTATTCAGTGCAAAAAACCCAGTTAGTTTTTTGGAAATGGTGCCAGCATGCGAGGGTGTTTGAAACACGTGGGGATTAGCCTCGCCATAGGTATGCCGGGCTTGGAGGGTGCTCCTCCACAACCACCATGGAAACAGGAGCATGGTCTGACCACGATATGTCATGGATGGTGGAGGAGGACACTGCTTGCAATAGCATCTTGTCAACTAGTATAAGCATCTTGTCAACTAGTATAAGGTCGATCCTGGAATATATGTTGTGTCTAGCCGAATGGAACGTGTAACTTTTCTCACTCGCATGCTGGCACCTCAAAATATCATAAATATCTTCAACATTTAAAAAAGGTTGAAGCCTAGGCAAAGGCCTGTTGGACCTAGAGGTAGTGTCCATTAGATAGTCAACTGTTAGATTCTAATCTCCGCAGATGACCAAGGAGCCTTCTCTAATCTTGTGGATTCTACAGAACAGTTAATTCAAAAATCTGAGTTGGTGTGAGTTTGGCGCATACAAATTCACAATCGTGTAAGGTTTGTTATTGAGCTTGCCCATTAAGGTTAGAAATCGACCATCAGGGTCAATCTGTGATGCGTGCAAGGTGAAAGCCACTGTATCCTTTATAGCGATGATCACCCCTTTCTGTTTCTTTGGGGCAGAGGCAAGATATATGTGTTGGAATTTAACGTGGCGGAAACTGTGAGTGTCAGTGGCAGAAAAGTGGGATTCTTGTATGCACAGCACATCAGCCTGGAGTTTGAGTGCCTCTTTCCAAACTGAGGCTCTCTTGGCAGGATGATTTAGACCATTTACATTGAAAGAAACAAATTTGAGTGCCATAGTTACAGGATTAATAGAGGAGTTGATGGTACCTTGTATACGTCCTGCAGAAGTTCCATAGGGCAAAGTCCTAGCTGAGAGGCGTAATGCGGAGGGCCCGCAGTCACAGACCAATAGGGATGGAGAGCTTCAGACTGAGGACAGACCAAGCTGTGCAGAAAAAATTTAAACTGCAAAAGAAACAGCAGTAACGAAAAACAGTTTGCCGAACAGGGAAATAAAAAGGTAGATCCCCCAGGGATCTGGAGGCTGGATAACTGCCCATTTCTTGGGGGAAAAACTTTGGACGCCTTAGAGTTCCACAAGCATCAAGGATCCAATAGTAGGTCGTTGAGATTACAAAGGGGCATATCAAGGTTTATGCTTTTTGTTCTTTTTCTTCCTTGACACTGTTTTCCAGTCCTCCTGGGTGTCCAGTCGCCCAGGTGGGGGTGAGCCCACGGCGGGTTGCTCTGATAAGATATCCAGAGAATGGAGCAATGTCAGGCCTTCCTCTAGAGTGGTGACCATATTTGTATTCCTTTCATGGGTAATCGTCCATTTCAGCGGATAGCCCCATTTGTAGGGAATGTTGTGGTTGCATAGTGCCTTTGTTACCGGTAGAAGTGCTCTCTGCATCGTATACTGGGAGAGGTCCGCATATATCTGTATGTTGGAGAATTGATCTGGTAGTACTCTCGTTTTGTGAAAGGCCGATACAAACTGCTCCTTTGCGTAAAAAAACTGTACCCGCATCAGGACATCCCTAGGGACATTGTCTGGCAGGTGGTATGGTTTGGGCAGCCGATGGATGCGGTCAATAATCAAGTCTGACTCTGATAGTGAGGGTAATAGGATTTTCATGAGGTCTTGGGCATACTGAGTAAGCTGCACTGGTAGTATGGATTCTGGGATTCCCCGTATCTTAACGTTATTGAGCCTGGACCTGTCCCCCAGGTCCACCATCTTGGATTTGAGCCAGGCGATATATTCTGCTTGCTAGTTGTGAGCATCTAGCAGTGAGTTATGTGCAGAGGCGAAGTCTCCCATCTTGTTTTCGATATGGTCTAGCCTGCCCCCCATAGCTCACACTTCTGCTTTAAAATTGCTTATGCAATGCATCATGTCTGCATATAGAGAGGCCCGTAGGGAGATTAGCATGTCTTTAAGAGTTGTATCAGAGCCCAGTTTATCAGAGGTAGGAAACTCTGTAATAAACTCCGCCATCTCCCTCGTGTCCTCTAATGAGTTCTGCCTTGTGCTCACCTGCTGGGTATCTGTATTCAGATGGGGTCTGTATTTTGCCGGGCTGCAGGAGAGCGGAGGGGAGAGTTGTGAGCTAGTTCTGACGCCGGCGCCATCTTGGCTGGACTCACGGGCAGCCGGTGGGAAGAAATCTGCCAGTTTCTTTGGCTGTGTAGCTCCTCCGCATTTCCGCAACATCTTCGGGAGATGAGGACACACTCCGGTATGTAGTGAGCAGTGTCACTGCGGTTAGAACAGCCCCAGATGCTGTGGGATCCTTTTCTTCCCTTTTGTCTGGTATCTGGTCACACTCAACTAATGTTGGTAGAGGTATGCCCTCTCCCTTATTGATATGAGAGACCATTAACCTATTGGCCTTTCTACCGAAGGTCTCTTCATGACCAAAACAGGTTCTGAGAGTATACGGTGATGCGTGTCCCTCTATACCAAAGATCTCAAAGAATTTAGGCTTAACCAGGGATCTGTTGCTCTGTTCATCTATTATGGCATACTTCCTAATAGCTTCCTCAGGTTGACCCTTTGGGTATATCTTGACTAGGCATATCAGCATTTGTGATCTAAGCCTTCTCCAGAGACTTCTGTGCATGAAGAAGAAATGTTAGCTGTGGCTGAAGCATGACCTTGTTGCTCCCCGCCATGACTTGAGACAGGGTTGGAGGTAGGAGGCTGCTGTGAATTGTCTGAGGGTGGGCCCAGATGCATAGCTGTAACATGTCTGTAGCTACTGCATTCTGTGCACTTCAGTCTTTAGCAAAATGTCCATAACAAGCACAGCACCTGTAGCATATTCCAAGTTTCTGAAGAATCTCCCTATGCTCTTTTAACGTCTTTGCCCTAAGCCCTCGACATTTCTTTAGGGGGTGAGGCTTCTTGTGAATAGGGCACTGACGATTAGGGTCTATATCTCTGTCACCTGTAGGGATGAGCCGAACACCCCCCTGTTCGGTTCGCACTAGAACCTTGCGAACAGACCTAAACTTCGTGTGAACTTTAGAACCCTATTAAAGTCTATGGGACTCGAACGTTCACAATCTAAAGGGCTCATTTTAAAGGGTAATATGCAAGTTACTGTCCTAAAAAGTGTTTGGGGACCTGGGTCCTGCCCCAGGGGACATGGATCAATGCAAAAAAAAGTTTTAAAAACGGCTGTTTTTTCAGGAGCAGTGATTTTAATAATGATTAAAGTGAAACAATAAAAGTGTAATATTCCTTTAAATTTCGTAGCTGGGGGGTATCTATAGTATGCCTGTGAAGGGGCGCATGTTTCTGGTGCTTAGAACTGCCCCTGCACAAAGTGTCATTTGTGCAGGAAAAAAGTCTTTTAAAATCACTTGCGGCTAAATTGTCGGCTCCCGTAATACAGAGAACACTCAATGAGTGTTCTCTCTATTAGCCGACAATTCATTCATTCATTGATAAAACATTTTTAAAAAAGCGTGGGGGTTCCCATAAATTCAATTACCAGGCCCTTCAGGTCTGACATGGATATTAAGGGGAACCCCGTGTCAAATTAAAAAAAAAATTGATGTGGGGGTCCCCCTAAAAATCCATACCAGACCCTTTATCCGAGCACACAACCTGGCAGGCCGCAGGAAAAGAGGGGGGGACGAGAGAGCGGCCCCCCCTCCCTCCTGAACCGTACCAGGCCACATACCCTCAACATTGGGAGGATGCTTTGGGGGTCTGTGACCCCTCAAAGCACCTTGTCCCCATGTTAATGAGGACAAGGGCCTCATCCTCACAACCCTGGCCGGTGGTTGTGAGGGTCTGCGGGCGGGGAGCTTATCAGAATCTGGAAGCCCCCTTTAACAAGGGGACCCCCATATCCCGGCCCCCCCCTGTTTGAAATGGTAAGGGGGTACAAAAGTACCCCTACCATTTCACAAAGAAAGTGTCAAAATGGTTAAATAAGACAAACACACTTTTGGAAAATTCCTTTATTAAAAATAAAAAAATAAAAAAAAGATTCCAGCGGTGCTAATCCACTCTTGTTATCCAGCGACGGGTCTCCAGGGTCCAGCGATGGATGATCATATCCAGCGACGGGGGATCTCTCAGTCCAGCGCTGTCCATACATCCTTCTTCTGTCTCCATTGCGGAGACACTGCGGAGATCCCAGCGCTGACGTTTCTTATATTAGGAGGGCGGGGCCACTCGTCACCTGACCCCGCCCCCTCTGACGCTGGTGAAGGGAGCCAGGGGTTCCCCAGTGACGTATGGGTGACCCCGCCCCCTCTGATGTAACGGAAACCTGCGTTACATCAGCGGGGGCGGGGTCACCCACACGTCACTGGGGAACCCCTGGCTTCCCTCTCCAGCGTCAGAGGGGCGGGATCAGGTGACGGGTGGCCCCGCCCTCCTAATATAAGAAACGTCAGCGCTGGGATCTCCGCAGTCTCCGCAGTGGAGACAGAAGAAGCATGTATGGACAGCGCTGGACTGAGAGATCCCCCGTCGCTGGATATGATCATCCATCGCTGGACCCCGGAGACCCGTCGCTGGATAGCAAGAGTGGATTAGCACCGCTGGAATCTTTTTTTAATTTTTTTTATTTTTAATAAAGGAATTTTTCAAAAGTGTGTTTGTCTTATTTAACCATTTTGACACTTTCTTTGTGAAATGGTAGGGGTACTTTTGTACCCCCTTACCATTTCAAACAGGGGGGGGGCCGGGATCTGGGGGTCCCCTTGTTAAAGGGGGCTTCCAGATTCTGATAAGCCCCCCGCCCGCAGACCCTCACAACCACCGGCCAGGGTTGTGAGGATAAGGCCCTTGTCCTCATCAACATGGGGACAAGGTGCTTTGAGGGGTCACAGACCCCCAAAGCATCCTCCCAATGTTGAGGGTATGTGGCCTGGTACGGTTCAGGAGGGAGGGGGGCCACTCTCTCGTCCCCCCCTCTTTTCCTGCGGCCTGCCAGGCTGCGTGCTCGGATAAAGGGTCTGGTATGGATTTTTAGGGGGACCCCCACGTCAATTTTTTTTTAAATTTGATGCGGGGTTCCCCTTAATATCCATATCAGACCTGAAGGGTCTGGTTATGGATATTTAGGGGGACCCCCACGTCAATTTTTTTTTAAAATTTGACACGGGGTTCCCCTTAATATCCATGTCAGACCTGAAGGGAATGATAATTGAATTTAGGGGAACCCCCACGCTTTTTTTTTTTTTTTTTATCAATGAATGAATGAATTGTCGGCTAATACAGAGAACACTCATTGAGTGTTCTCTGTATTACGGGGAGCCGACAATTTAGCCGCAAGTGATTTTAAAAGACTTTTTTTCCTGCACAAATGACACTTTGTGCAGGGACAGTTCTAAGCATCAGAAACATGCGCCCCTTCACAGGCATACTATAGATACCCCCCAGCTACGAAATTTAAAGGAATATTACACTTTTATTATTTCACTTTAATCATTATTAAAATCACTGCTCCTGAAAAAACTTCTGTTTTTAAAACTTTTTTTTGCATTGATCCATGTCCCCTGGGGCAGGACCCGGGTCCCCAAACACTTTTTAGGACAGTAACCTGCATATTACCCTTTAAAATGAGCACTTTAGATTTCTCCCATAGACTTGTATAGGGTGTTCCGGCTTTTCGAATTTGCTGCGAACAGCCTAAATTGTTCACTGTTCGTTGAACAGGCGAACAGGCAATGTTCGAGTCAAACATGAGTTCGACTCGAACTCGAAGCTCATCCCTAGTCACCTGACTCGCTTTGGTGAGCAGGAGAGGATACGGGTGGTAAGATGTCTGTCCTTTTAACAGATATTGCTCTATTAAAGTCTCTACGTTTAGCTGCTATGTTTTCATACCTTGATGAAGATGATGATGAAGCAGGCAAGTTGGGTTCACTGAAGCTGAAGCTGGGATAATTTCTCATCCAAGCTTGATCACTGATGAACCTGCAAAAATATGCGAATGGAGGAAAATATACGTTATAGTCTCTTTTGTACCTTGAGCCCTGTTGTGCCCATTTCTCTTGCAGGCCGTATGGCAGTTTAGACACCACTGGATTGACACCATGAGCAGTATCCAGGAAGCTTAGTCCAGGTAGAAGTGGGTCTGTCTTTGCTAACTCCAGCTCCATGAGAAGATCACTCAGATCTTGGAGCTTGCGGTAGTCTTTGTTACCTATTCTTGGGAAGTTTTGCAGTCTCTTGAATAGAGCGCCTTCTATTGCCGCGTACACACGAGCGGACTGTATGGCATACTTAGTTCGTCATACAATCCGACGGACAGTCCGTCGTACTTTCCACTGAACGGACTTGACCACACACGGATGCACAAACAGTCCGTCGAAAGCTTGCGCGATGACGTGTACAGCACGTACGACGGGACTAGAAATAGGAAGTCCAAGACACAGCAAAGCACCCTTCCACCGTGTAAATCCTTTCTGGGCATGCGCCATTCTTAGTCCGTCCAACTAGCATACTGATGATCATACTGTCCGCTGAAACCAAAGTACGACGGACAGAATTTCGAAAAAACCGAAATACTTAGTACGCCGGACTGCATGCTGAAAAAGTCAGCTGAAGCCCACACACGAGCGGATTGTCCGCTGAAATGTGTTTTGACGGACTAAGTACGCCATACAGTCCACTCGTGTGTATGCGGCATTTGGCTTCAGAGCTATCATAGGCTTGCTCAAGTCTTGCCCATGCAGCAACAAGACCTGCATCTGGGTGGTCAACATGCACTGTTCTCAGTCTTTTAACAAGATCTGCAGATTCTGGCCCCAGCCACTTTATGAGCAAATCAAGTTTCTCCTTGGTAGTAAGGTTGAGTTCAGCAATGACAGCTTTGAAGGTTGATCTCCAGGCCCTGTAGCTCTCCTTCCAGTCGTCAAACCTTGAGAGGGTAGTGTTAATGAGCTCACAGCGTACCATATATCTGGCAAAGTCATTCAAATCTGATCTCTCACTCTTCGGTGCCAAAGCAACTTGTGGAACCCCTCGGGTGTGAAAGTTGTCTGGTGAAGTAGGGTGAGGTTTACCAGGATGAAATGATGTTGCAAGAGCGTTTAACTGTGGTGTAGTCCCTAAGGCTGTGGCTTGAGCTGCAGCTTGTCACTGGAAGTCACCTTGTTGTCAGCAAGAGGTGATGCGGTTTGCTGCACTTGTGTTGGAGACTTGAAGAGGCTTAGGCATTTGGAGCGGAGAGGTCTCTTTGTTGAGAGTCAGAACAGTGTTGTTAGTTAGACGTACAGGAGATAGCTCTGTATCATTGCAAACGTTATGCTTTAGTACATATTCATTGGCGCGATCAACTGGGTCTTGCAGTTCCGCTGGGATGGACCAGTCTGAGTTAGCACTTTCTCCCATTGCTTGTTCGAGGACTCTTAGCCTTGCTTCCTCCCTTTCCATTTGCAGAATCTTTAATTGGGAATCTAGTTCTGCTTCCTTTCTGGTATAGGAGCTTTGCACTTTTTTTGATTCCGCATCAGCACGGGCCTCTTATCTTATCACTTAAAGTTGAACTTCTAGTCGTAGATATTCTAATGTTTTCTGATATTATAACAATACTTTGTGACCCCTGCGTGGGTCCCTTCCCTGTTGACGGACAGATGTTGGCTGAGCTGTTGTGCGTCTGTATTGTTTTGTTTGTTCAGAAAATAAAAGAAGTTTTAAAAAAAAAAAAAAAAGTTGAACTTCTGGAGTGAGAGGATATAGAAGAATGTGCAGTGTGCTTGGTTGATGTGGATCTGTGAGTTCTGGTCTCCTGCAGTTGAGCGATGCAGAGTTCTGCCTTACACTGGGCATTTTGCACTAAGAGAGCACTTTGTTGGTTTAGCGCATCAGCCCAGGTCAGTTATGCTGAAGAGTCCTCTATATTACAGTCCTGCAAGAAGGCTGTGTATTTTGCAAACAGCTGCTGGTAGTGTTCGTACACGGCAGATAAGCGATCTATAGAGTCTCTTAGTTCAGCTGGTTGATCATCAACTCATCTCTAGTGGTTTCATAGTTTTCTCTGAGTTTCTGCGTAGGTTTTATTGTACATTTGGGTCTTACACTCTGTTCGGCAATATTATTATTATTGTTCAGGATTTATATAACGCCAGCAATTTACGCAGCACTTTACAATATAAAAAGGAGACAATACAGTTACAATACAATAAAATACAAGAGGATTAAGAGGGCCCTGCTCAGAAGAGCTTACAATCCAATATCTTCAGAATCTGCTCCCTGTACATCTTTGGGTTCAGAGGCATGATGAATCTGCGTTGGTTCAGCTACAAAAGAGTGCTCAGAGCCTTGTCTAGACATTTTTCATGTTTTTGCGAGAAATGGTACTGTCTCTTTAAGACGAAGATGAACAGCAGCTTAGACAGGTGGAGTAATGCAGTTCAGTGTAGAGAAACAGTTTTTAACATTCACATGAGGTGCAGTAAACTCGTGTGACCATGTGCTTCACAAGATGGCGGATGGCCCTAAGCTTGATTGCAGATCAGGCGCACATATATACACAGCAGGCTGTGGGAATTCTATAGTCTTTTGACTATTCTGACTCCGATTGTTGTGAAGCGACTATCCCTTGTGAGACCTCTATGCCTGGCCTGTATAAGATATAATCACTTAGGACAATCCTCATCAGATAGTTTGAACTCACCAAATACCGATTCCATCCACAAGATGCTTTTATTCTGAACGTTGGGTTACAGCAGATGACAGGATACAAACAGGTGAATAGGTTGTAGTATTTATGCGGTCAAAAGATGATATTGTCTGTAGCTTACAATGCAGAATACATGTGCCCTGCTACATGTGGCTTGTAGCTGCATCCATGACACAGGAAGTACAATAACAGGAAGAATGGTGGAGCATTTCATACAAAAGAAGTGTGTCATAACATCAGGGAAAAAGAACATAAGAAAACAAGTGCATTACCACAAAAGGTCACTAGATGGCAGCATGTGAACTAAATATAAACATCCATACAAAATGGTTAGGAAAACAGTCTATATAAATTCTATGCCCGTTGGGGCAGCACACCCACAGAATATTTTGAGACAGAGTCACCTTGTAACAGACTGGCTGACTTCTTAGAAGTGGCCTAAAGGAACACTGGCTCAAACTTGTATAGGTGTATTAGTCAGAAGTTCACAAACTTTTGGTCATATGGTGCATATACAGATGAAATGAACCCCTTCACACCGATCCCTTGACCGTACGTAAATATGTGGCCACGCTGGACTGGGCCTTTTTTCCGTGGGGCCGAATTTGCGTGTGGGGCACTCCCAGCACAGAGACCAGCATTTCAGCGGGAGCCCCATACTAACAATTCTTCCGATTCTGGGCCACCTGATCGCTGTGATGGATTCTCATTGGCTATCACAGTGATCAGTGACTGTGAAGCCTGCCCCCGTGTTTTCTTCCTCTGTAAATGGATGAGAGAGATATTTAGTATCTCTCTCTTTCCCCTTAAAGAGAAAAAAAAAGTGTGTGAAAAAAAAAAAAGAATAATAATAATAAAAATAAAATACAAAAATACCCCAAAAAATACCTAGATCAAGGTTTGATCTAGGTCAGTGCCAGGGTTAGTATTTGGGTCAATGTCAGGGTCAGTTTTTTTTTTTTTTTTTTTTTTTACATTAGTATCAGTGTTAGTTAGTGCCAATGTGTTTTAGGTAGGATTAAAAAAAAAAAAAGGCAAAATGTTTTTGTTTGTTTGTTTTTGGGCTGTACTATGGGTACAAGGTTTGATCTAGGTCAGTGCCAGGGTTAGTATTTGGGTCAAAGTCAGGGTCAGTTTTTTTTTTTCTTTTTTACATTAGTATCAGTATTATATCCACGAATAGGAAAAAGGGAGGGGGGGGCCAGGGGATTTTTTAACGGTACATTAATTAAAGAGACAAAGATTTCTTAAAAAAGAATTCATAGCTTTAATGTTGGAAATATGTTAAAATTATTTTGGAGAAACCAAAATAGCAAAAATATAATAGCAAATACACATTTTATACAAAAAGTTACATGACACAAGATATAGGGGATCCTGAAATTGTTAGTTGCTGAGAATGATCATATATCCTCCCGACATGTTTCGCATTTTTGCTTCTTCAGGGGAGTATGCAACTAACATGAACATAAACATAAAGAGAGGTTTAAGAATACAGAAAATACAATTATGCCATACAATTAGATACACATAAATTTCAGAACATTAGGTATGAAATTGGTCTCAATTTGCTCAGTCCAAATGCTTACCCTGATATAATCATTTCCTGCATCGCAACCCACAGGCCAACAGATGTCAGTTAGTGCCAATGTGTTTTAGGTGGGATTAAAAAAAAAAAAAAAGGCAAAATGCGCACTATTGTTTTTGGGCTGTACCACGGGTACAAACAAAAACGAACATACCCATGTGTGGCATTGCTGCGATCGTCAGGAGAAGGAGAATTTAATTTGTGTTGTTATTTGGTAGTAGCAATAATTATACAGCTAAATTTTTAAAATACATTTTTTTTTTTTTTTTTTACTATTTTGAGCCAGTTTTCCCTTGGAAAAAAAAAATCAAGAGATATCCATTATCATTTACTGAAAAAATGTGGTATAATCCACCTGGATGCACAAAGTAGTTGTGATAAAATGTACAATTTTACTAACACATGTCAAAGTTGCAAAATTGTGCTTAGGCATTTAGATTTGTTTTACCCTTGGGCGCAAAAGGGTTAAAAGTTTGAACAAAAATAGTACCTAAGCTCTAGTCTTATATAACTGAAAGTTGTGGTAATGCCCTATGAAACTTTCTTCCCTCACTGCCCGTGAACCTAGCGCAACGTGATGGCCAATGGCATTATGTAATGTTCCAATTGCAATTCCTCACAGATCCTTCCATAATGTTGCTTTACATTGCTGATATATTTTTTTCCCTTTATTATTTTTTGACTCCCATGATCTGAATAAGTGCTTTTGGGGATTTATATATATTTTTTATATACCCTTTCTTACATTTGACCTTACAGGAATAGTATATATTCCGCCTCCAGTAATTTTTGCTTTCATTTTGTTAATATTTATTAACTCTCATTCATTTTCATCCAGTTTTCTTTTTCCCTTTTTTCATGAATTTTTTTATTTTTTATTTTTAAAATAATAATTTTTCATTATTTACTACTCACTATCTATTATTATTTCCTTTTTTTTTATTTTTATATTTATTTTTATTTTTATTAATTTTTTTCCTTATTATTTTTATTTTCATTTTTATATTTATTTTTATTTATATTCATTTTTATTTCTACTTTCATTATTTTTCATTATTATTATATTTTTCTATTATTTCGTTTTTATTTTCTAATTTCTATTTCCATTTTTATCCTTATTCTTATTTTCTACATTCATTTTCATTTTTTCATCCTCTCCTTCTTTTTCTTAATTTTATTATTTTTCACTTCAGTCCATTCCATTTCATTTCCAATTCTTTTTACTACACCACACACACACATATATATATATATATACATTTCTATACATATACCTTTCATTATCATTACTTTTTACTTTCTACCAATCACCACTTCTTCCATATACTCTTTTTCTTTGTTCCGATTAATTAATTTCCTTGTCCTCACATTATTATGGTCCCCCTGCATTAGCTTGTGATCTGTCGGTTCCTTTGCATGTATATTTGTTGCGGTATCCCCGCCCCTTTTCTCCCCTGTTTGGTACTTATATCCCTGCCTTGATTCCGAGCGGCCAGCTTGACAAAGGAGCGCAGCCGTCCTGTCATCCACGGTATTGCCAGCTCAGGAAATGCGTTGCATCCTCTGTGACGTCATCCCCCGTCACCCGGAGTTCCTCGTGCGTTCCACGCCTCGGACGAACGCGTGCTGTTTACATCGGCCGCCTCTGCATATCAACATAGCCCCCAGAAGCGGACACACGCCGACAGGACTCCCCAGCGCAAGGGATACAGATGACATATTGAGGTTCTTCTCCCTCCGTTTTGGAATCTATACATTGCCTGATAACTTATTACATAATGTGAGTGTTTTTAACCACATGTGAATTAAATAGGAATTTTACAGTCTACACCCAGAGGCGCCTCTTTCTCTTGTCTTTACAGTGTTAATTGGGAACCGGTTTCCGTTTCCACTGGATGGCTGCTGTTTTTGGACTGTAGTTTTACCCCCCAGAGAGAGATTAACCCCTTCCTTGTCAGATCATAGATTTTGTTAAGGAAGGGGTCCTCTCTTTATTTCCGCCCTTTTCCCTCCCATTCCCCCCATCCCACTCCATTCCCTTTTTGTGCTGATTGTACCTACAGCATTATTACTTGCAGCATTATTATTTGCCTTTTAAATATGATTTTTAAAATACTGTGTATATAAAGTGTTTTTCAAGTTTTTGAAAAATAACGATAGGTGGGTGGGTGTTTTTATGAGCGCCATAACACTTGTATATATCCCGCCCCCCCGCCATAGTACTATCCTCTGACCCCTGACATTTACTGACGGGGCTTATTTTTAACTTGGGAACTCTGACATAGAATGTTCTAGATGAGCTGTAATCTTCCACACACAAAGACCTGACAACTTTATATAATTTCCTATTACCGTATATACTCGAGTATAAGCCGAGTTTTTCAGCACAGGACAGGAAGAGTCTATGCCTCTTCCTGTCCCGCTGCGCTGTCTGCTAGGAAACACACGGGTCCCAGAGACAGCGCGGACCATTACTATTGCACTGCGCGACTCGCGCATGTGCAGTAGGGAAACGGGAAGCGAAGCCGCAACGCTTCACTTCCTGATTCCCTCACCTAGAATGGTGGCGGCAGCAGCCGAGAGCCGAGCGATCGATCGGCCTCGGCTGCCGACATCGCTGGACCCCGGGACAGGTGAGTGTCCATTTATTAAAAGTCAGCAGCTGTAGTATTTGTAGCTGTTGGCTTTTAATATTTTTTCCCAGTGAAATCCCTCTTTAATCCACCCTCCCAAGCAACTTATAGGGCTAATTCACACTACCGAAGTGCATTGATTGATGTGTGTTTAAGGCTGGGCTCACATTGCTGCACAAAGCGGCTCCCAGCAGGGGTCTCGTGTGTCCCCATTCACCGTTTCAGGTCTGATTTCAGTCTAAATTTTTGGCTGAATTCGGACCTGAATCGACCCAGAAGACGCACAGGACTCTTGTGCCTGCTATACCATGTACTTGTATGAGAAAGTCTCCTGTTCTCTTTATATTGCTTCCTTTGTACAAAATCCCTGGTGTTCCTAACAGTCCCCCTACTTTCCTATTAAAAACTGGCCACACTAAGCAGAAGAGCACACCGTGGTCAGTTCTCTCGCTATGTTAGGAACTCAGCCTGCTCTCCAATGATCAGACTTGTTCTGATATGCCTCCCGCTGCACAGCCATTCACTGGGAAGCTCGGTGTTCTGGTGTGTCTCCTACCCCCAGCTCTTATGCAGCTGAGAACAGAGGGAATGTGATCACTTATAATAAAGGGAAAAAAAGGTATTTATAATGTTTTATTTATCTATACAAAAATGTTTTTCCTTTCATTTTTGTTTTAAACTGAATGAATTGTTTTATTAGGTGCTACACAAAGCTCCCCCCCCCAGCAGTCCCAGCAGTAGAATAAATAGAATACAGGCATACCCCACTTTTAAGTACACAATGGGGATTTATTTACTAAAATTGCAAAGTGCAAAATCAGGCTCACTTCTGCATAGAAACCAATGAGCTTCTAACCCCGGCATGTTCACTTAAGCTTTGGTCATAAAACCTGGAAACTCATTGGTTTCTATGCAGAAGTGAGCCTGATTTTGCACTTTCCAGCTTTAGTAAATAAACCCCACTTAAAAGTGGGGTATGCCTGTAAAGCAGTAGATAAGGAGGAAAGGTATGGATGAATTCACAATGACTTGCAGTAAAATGCAGGGAAACCGGATGTACATTTCCATCCATTTAAATACTCATTGATTTGTAGACATGTGCGATTCATTTCGTACGAATCTCAAATTCGTACGAATTTCCCTAAATTTGTACGTTCGGGAGGATCCGAAATACGAATTGCCATGCGTCCGAATTCTGTACGAAGTACGAACTTTTGTTTTTCGAATCCGAAGGAGGAAGTCGGCACAGCACAGGGATGCTGGGAGCCCCTCATCTAACGAAAATTCGTATTTCGGATAGGAAATTCTTCAACGGAATTTCGTATTTCGGATAAAAACCAAACTTCCATCAGCATCGACTGTCATATTGAGGTATATTTGTGCCGTTAAATTCATCGTAACGAACGTTCGTACAAGTTAACGAACCTAACGACAATGAAACGGAATTTCGGACACGAAATGTAAATTTATTTTAATACGAACCATAATGGAACAGAACGAAACAAATTTATTGACGGCACCCATGTCTATTAATTTGCCTTTTAGCACATGTTAAAAAGTTACGCATTTTGTATGTTTCCTGTGACAGCGCATCCTGTTCCTGTTTGTGAGTTACACCCCTTTCACACCAGGGCGTTTTGTAGGCGCTATAGCGTTAGAAATGGCGCCTGCAATCCGCCCTAAAGAAGCTGCACCATTGTGTGTAGTGTGAAAGCCCCGAGGGATTTCACACTACAGCGGTGCGCTGGCAGGACGTCAGAAAAAAGTCCTGCCAGCAGCTTCTTTGGAGCGTGAAGGAGCGGTGTGTTTACCACTCCTCCACCGCTGCTCCCCATTGAAATCAATGGGGCAGCGCTGTAATGCCGCCGGCAAAACGCAGCTATTGCGGCGTATTGCTGGCGGTTTAAACCCTTTCGCGGCCGCTAGCGGGGGTAAAAGCGCCCCGCTAGCGGCCGAAATGCGCGGTAAGACAACGCTAAAAATATCGGCGTTTTACCGCCGATGCAAAGGGCGGTGTGGTGTGAAAGGGGTCTTAGAGTGCAGTGCAGTGATGTGAGTTTCACATGCATTGCATTAAAATGCAAACATGTTACATTGTAATGCAACACAAGTGGAAGCTAGTTGTTAGGTAATTTGGACAGGGTATTATCCCCAATCCTCATTAAATTTAATAGGTACGATGCCCGACAGGTGTGGAGTGGCGACTTGGTGTACATCTTGCGGCATATATGCGTTCCTTGATCATCCGATCGAAGGTTAATACTGCTGTGCAAAATGTAAGCACATTGTTTCCCTGGAAGCCCAGGTTCTGCATCTGGGGAAGCAACTGTCAGCACTAAGAAGACCATCCACACTAAAGGAGAGCTGGGAACATACCTGGCAGGTGACGGCAGGGGCCAGCACAGAGGTGGGTGGAGACAAAGAGGTTCAGGCACTAGAAAAGAGTAGATGGGTGACAGTCAGGAATCTCTTGTATGTTTATGACTTTTGCTCCTCTTGCAGCCACCTCAATTCCAGTGTTGTGTCCCCACGTCTTTGGGCTGTTTTGGGGGGGTTTTCCCTCCCGCTCGCCATCTGAGACGGGGCATTATATAGGCTCTGGCTCTAGCTCTGTGCATGCATGTGAGTGCTCAATACTTACGATATGTATATTCTTTACTACATGACTTTTGTCATTAACTGTTATACATCTTTCAAAATGTATAGGATCTCCTGAGGAAGCAAAACACGTAGAGATCTACAATAGCGACTCCTGTATTGGGCCCCACCTATGGAAAAATCTTTACTATATTCATATATGTGTTTGATTGTATCATACACTCAGATCTTATCAATTTAAGCTTGTTAATAAACTTTTGCGCTTTTTCTAATATACCTTTGGAGTACTCATTTCCTTTATTTGGGGTTAAAAGTTGCAACCAATAAAGTTCATTCAACTTTTTCTTTTGTTCTTTACAAACATTGTGGGTCTCAATTTGTACCACATAAAAACAGGATTTTTAAAACAGCTTACTTGTAAAATCCTTTTCTTTGATGTACATCAGGGGACACAGAACCATAGTAGTTACTATGTGGGTTATAGGGCAACCAATAGGTGATGGACACTGGCACGCCCTAAGACAAGAAGTGCACTCCCTATATAACCCCTCCCATTACCGGGAGTATCTCAGTTTTGTAGCCAAGCAATACAAGTGTATACCAAGAAGGGAGGGACCTCTCTGTCCCCTGATGTACATCAAAGAAAAGGATTGTACAGGTAAGCTGTTTTAAAAATCCTGTTTTTTTTTCATAGATCAGGGGACACAGAGCCATAGTAGTTACTATGTGGGATGCTCCATAGCAATGGCAACTGAAGGGAGGGAGACACGACAAAAAAGTAGGGCAAAAAAGAGGCTAGAGGATCTGAGCCATAGAGGCCTGATGATGCACCACCCAAGAGGCACTGATTGCTCTGGTTGAGTGTGCTTTAACATGAAAAGGATGAATTTTCTTCTTTAAGCCGTAAGCTTGAACAATCACTGGACGAATCCCTTTGGAAATAGTACATTTTTGATGCTGCTTGTACCCTTTTTGGACCTTCTGGCAGTACAAACAAAACATCTGTTTTGCGAACCTGAGTGGTCGCATTTATATAGACTCTGATTGCTCTTACTACATCAAGGGAATGTAGTGCCTTCTCTTCCCTAGATTCAGGCTCTGGGAAAAAAGAAGGAAGAATAATATTCTGGTTAAAATGAAAACCTGTTACCACTTTTGGTAGGAATTCAGGATGAGGACGCAAAACCACCTTATCCTTATGCATGATCAAATATGGCTCCTTACAAGATAGAGCCGCTAGTTCCAATACTCTTCTAGCAGAAGAAATGGCAACCAAAAAGATTAACTTTCTTGTCAAAAGAAGGGAATGTCAAAACAAGGGAATTTCCCATAAAGGCTCAAAAGGCTGACTCTGCAAAGCTGATAAGACCAAATTTAGATCCCAAGGATTTAGAGGTGCCTTGATAGGGGGATTAATCCGTGTTACCACCTGTATAAAGCTACGTACCAGAGAGTGGGAAGCAAGAGGCCATTGAAAAAACACTGACAAGGCCGAGATCTGGCCCTTGATAGTACTCAAGTCCAGCTTCATTTCTAATCCCATTTGCAGGAAATCAAGGATCCTACATATGACATACTTCCTGGGGTGCCAACCCCTGGATCCACACCAAGAAACATATGCCTTCCAGACTCTATAGTAAATTATTCTGGAAGCCGGCTTCCTGGCATTAACCAAAGAAGACACTACTGCAGGAGATAACCCATGATCCTTTAGAATGTGGGTTTCAATAGCCAAACCGTTAAATTTAGCATCCATAAGGTAGGATGGAATACCGGACCTTGTGCGAGAAGGTCTGGCCATAATGGCAAAGTCCACAGGACTCCTACAACCATCTTTATGATGTCGGCAAACTAAGATCTTCTGGGCCATACTGGGGTCACCAGAATCACCTCCTTTCGTTCCTGCTTGATCCTGCGTAGAAGACGCGGAAGTAGCAGAACTGGAGGAAATGCATAGATCAGTGAAAACTGATCCCATGGGAAGACTAATGCTGTTCCGCATGCTAGCGGGTCCCTTGTTCTCGACACAAAGTTGTCGACTTTGTTGTTGAATCTGGACACGAACAGGTCCACGTCCGGAATACCCCATCTCTGACATATCACTAGGAAGATGTCGGGGTGAAGAGACCATTCCCCCAGGAATAATTGGTGGCAACTCAAGTAGTCTGCCTGCCAATTTTCTATTTCTGGAATGAAAATCACCGATAGACAAGGACTGTTTTTTTCTGCCCAAGCTACAACATGATTCACCTCTTTTTGGGCTGCACGACTTCTCGTGCTCCCCTGGTCATTGATGTAAGTCACAGCTGTGGCATTGTGGGATTGAATCCTGACAGGACAATCCTCTGACTGTCCAAGATTCTAGGGCCAGGCGTACTGCCCGAATCTCCAAAATGTTGATAGGCAAGGTCCTTTCTGACTTGGACCATCTCCCCTGGACAGAATCTTCTTCCAGGACTGCTCCACAGCCTAGAAGGCTGGCATCTGTTGTCACCACTTTCCAGGATACTGGCAGAAAAGATTTCCCCCTTTGGAGGTTGCTGGATATCAACCACCAATTTAGGCTCTGAGGTATGTTGGGAGCCAAGCGTATTGGAAAATCTAAAGCCTGAATCTTTTTGTTCCAGACCTTCAGGATGGTGTTTTGTAGCAGTCTTGAGTGAACGTAAGGGACGGCCTCAAAGGAAGCCACCATTTTCCCTAACAATCTCATGTACCGCCGAATGGAAGGATTTTTCTTTGTTTTGACAAGTTGAATTAGTCCTATAATGGAACTGATTCTTCTCTAGGGTAAGAATACCTTCTTCTGTACGGTATCTATGACCAGCCCCAAGTACTGCAATCTCCTTGATGGTTTTAAGAAGCATTGTCCTAGGTTGAGTATCCAACCCAGAGATTCCAGGTAGTTTACAGCTGTGATCAGACTTTGGTTTAAACCTGAGACTCAATGATCTATTAAAATTAGATTGTCTAAATAGGCTAGAACCATTATGCCCTGAGCCCTTAATCTTGCTAAAGGAGGTGCCAGAATTTTTTAAAACACCCGCGGTGCTGTGGCAAGACCGAATGGCAGGGCCACAAACTGAAAATGATGATTTTCTATTTTGAAGCGTAGAAATTTCCGGGGAGCGGGAAATATTGGCACATGGAGCTATGCATCTTTGATATTGATTGAAGCCAAAAACTCCCCTCCCTGCAGGATGGTAACAACTAATCGGATTGTCTCCAAGCAAAAGGATCGGATATTTAAGTGTCGATTCAGATCTTTGAGATCTAGAATGGGTCTTACCTTTCCATTTGGTTTTGGAAACGTGAAAAGGTTTGAATAAAAACCTGTGCCTTGTTCCTCTAAGGGAACCTCTGATATCACCAGTTGGGATAATAGATGATCCAGAGCTAGAAAGAGAGACTTCTTTTTCTCTGGATACCTGGGAACATTTGATATTAGAAAACGAGGAGACAGAAATTCTCGGAACTCTAGTTTGTAAGCTAGAGAAACTGAAGAAGCCACTCACCTGTCTTGACATTGTTCCAGCCAGATCTTTGAAAATTGCAGGAGCCTTCCCCCCACCAGAGCGAGCGGGGCGCCCCTTCATAAGGAGGCTTTAGCATTCTGCTTTGTGGGCTTTCTGCCCCAAGATCTCTTTTGACCCTGGTGCTGCCCTTGGGGTCTTCCCCTCGAACTTGACAGTAGAGGCAATCGAGACTGCCTAGAGGCTGATGCCCCTGGCACAGGTGAGGAAGCACGTTTAAAGGAGAAATGTTTAAACTTCTTCTTAATGGAGAGCTGTTCCCATTTTAGATCCTTTGGATGTATTTATCCAGATCATCTCCAAATAGCCGTTCACCATGAAAAGGCAATTGCAGCATCAATTGCTGGAACCCCCCATTTCTTATAAAAATCCTCCTCCATAGGGTAAAGTGTGGAGAATTTCCTGGGAGGATAATATTGTTTATCCGGATGTTCCCATTCAGAATACATAAGCTTTTTTAGCCACGAATGAATAGGAAAAGCATCCCCAGAAGGGGGAGGTTTTAATGATCCCAAACCAGAGGTGGGTTCACCAAGAGCCTGCGCTGCAGGCAGCCAAAAGTTTGAACAAACCAATTTAGTAAGAGAGTGTACAAGCAACCTGTCTTGTGATGATACTCACTCTATACTAGGCTCCTCAGAAGAGGATATATTAGTATCTTCCAAATCTCTTGGAAGATCATCCTGATCCCCTGCCCCTTGCACCTCAATAAGAGGGTCCTGAGCACTAGATGGGGATCTGCTACGTTTAGACCCACTATGGAGAGATATCATAGCATCAATCTTCTTTTCCAAATTACAAATGGTAGAAGAGAAAACCTCCTGTGTGATATATACAGGGACTGAAGTGTCCAGCGCAGCTGCAACAACAGTCTACCCTGCTGGCTCAATCTGACCGGCCGCATCACTCTCAGAGGAGGAAAATGGAGGAGTATGTTGCTGGGGAAGGGTGGGTTAAGCAACCTTTTTTTTTTCTTTGCACTACATGGACAAAGGAATTGTCTTCACATTAAAGTTGGATATTAGGATGTAGCAAACCAGGTAAGTCTTCTTTCCTATACCAGGGACTTAGGCTCCATTCACACTTGTATGACTCATGAGTGCAACTTTCATGCAACTTTGGATGGGTACAACTTGGGTATGACTTTGGCTTTGACCAGTGATAATGGACAACTTTTGCATTGTAACACATTCAGGTACAACTTTAATGCAACTTTTGAGGGTTAACATTGAAATCTATGGCCCTACAGTTGCATGAAAGTTGGACCAAAGTAGTGCATGAACTACTTTGTAGTTGCTGCAACTTTCAGTCACACTATAATGTCAAAAGAATTGGAACGCCTACCTTTACACACACACGAATTTTAATGGCATCCCAGTCTTATTCCGTAGGGTTCAATATTGTGTTGGCCCACCCTTTGCAGCTACAACAAGGTCCATAAAGACATGGATGAGCAAGGTTGGGGTGGAGGAACTTGACAGGCCTTCACAGAGTCCTGACCTCAACCCAGCCAGGTCTTCTCCTCCAACATCAGTGCCTAACCTCACAAATGCGCTTCTGGAAGAATGATCAAACATTCCCATAGACACACTCCTAAACCTTGTGGACAGCCTTCCCAGAAGAGTTGAAGCTGTTACAGCTGCAAAGGGTGGGCAACTCAATATTGAATACTACGGGTTGTGCCATTCATTTGTAGTACTGTGTGTTGCAATTAAAAAGGGTTGCCAGTGCATTTTTTGGGCTGTTGCCATGCATTGGCAATTCTTTTTTTAATAAATAGATGCATGTTACCATGCTCCTCAACAGTGACTGTAGTTATTACAGTTTTCACTGAGAGCTTCACGTCAACTGGTTGTTGCATAAGCCAAATATATTACCCATTAGATTTATTTGTAGAAAAAATAAAAGTCTGAGGATGAGAGTCATGCTTTATTGGTACTGGTTCCAGAACAATGACAGAGTAATGTTTCATATTTCCGTTGCTTTGAATTACAATTTAAAGACAGCTGCATACTAAAATTTGTAGGTTAGCAGAGCCCTTCGACACTAGAAGGGGAAAGGAAAACATGTCACATTCATACAGTTGGACCCTAAATGTCTACAGTGATGCTGCTGTTGGTGACTCGCGGACCATACCAGCCGGCCCAGTTTTTAGCGTCCTTCCCGCCATGCTGAAAAGATATATAGCGTACTCCTGGTCCATAGTTACTGAATGTGCGTGTTACCTAAAGAGAAAGAGAAAGTAGAGAAGTCTTAACATAAACTTGAATTAAGGGTTGCTACACCTACCGTACTATTTATTTATTTATATTAATTTATGTAGAAAAGGGGGTACAATAAATAGGAAATTATATAAAGTTGTCAGAACTTTGTGTGTGGAAGATTGCAGCTCATCTAGAACATTCTGTGTCAAAGTTACCCCATCTGTGAGTGTCAAGGGTCAGAGGATAGTACTATGGTGCTTGGGGGGGGCACAGCCATCCAGCCCTCCCAAAAGTGTTGACACCAAAGAGACCGAGAGCTGCAATGGAGGAAAGGGTTGCTACGAGTGGTGTCAAAATATCAGAATTTCTGTTCAAACATGAGGTTTTACACATATTGATGTGTCAAATTTCATCAGCAACTCTTTACATAAAGTAACATTATGGAAGGATTGGTAAGGAATTGCAATTGGAACATTACATAATGCCATTGGCCATCACCCTCCGGTAGGTTCGCGGGCAGTGGGCGAAACTCCTGTACCATTTTCTTGTCTTCAGAAAGCAGTCGGACTAACAACTCATACTGGCAGCTACAGTCCTTCCTAGACGCATACCTGAGGGGAAGAAAGTTTCATAGGGCATTACCACAACTTTCAGTTATATAAGACTACAGCTTAGGTACTATTTTTGTTCAAACTTTTAACCCTTTTGCGCCCCAAGGGTAAAACAAATCTAAATGCCTAAGCACAATTTTGCAATTTTGACATGTGGTAGTAAAATTGTACATTTCATCACAACTACTTTGTGCATTCAGGTGGATTATACCGCATTTTTTCAGGACAAGTTGGGCTTTCATTTGGTTTTACATGATAATGGATATCTCTTGATTTATTTATTTTTTCAAGGGAAAACTAGCCCAAAAATAGTAAAAAAAAAACATTTAAAAAAGAAATGTTGCTGTATAATTATTGCTACTACCAAAAAAACAACCCAAATTAAATTCTCCTTCTCTTGACGATCGCAGCAATGCCACATATGGGTATGTTAGTTTTTGTTTGTACCCGTAGTACAGCCCAAAAACAATAGTGCACATTTTGCCTTTTTTTCTTTCTTTAACCTTACCTAAAACACACTGGCACTAATGATCAAACAAGCGGGTGGAAAAGTCGGGCAAACTGAAGTCCGCCGGACAATCCCCCCGTGTGTAGCCTTCGGCATACTTTTTTGACCCAAAAGTACGGCGGACTTAGAAAGTAGTTTTGCACTCCAATCTTCCCCCCGGACTCGCATTTCGGCGGACAATCCGGCCGTGTGTGTGCCAGTCCACCGTATTTTTAAAATGAGTGGAATTTTCCTGCCCGGAGAAAAGTCCGCTCATTTCGAGCGGGTCTCCAGGTAGGCGGGGCCCACGCGAAGGAGACGCCGCTGGCCCCGTCACTTGGTATGGACTTAAAGGGGAACCCCAACGCCGAAAAAAATCGACGTGGGGGTCCCCCCAGGTCCACATCAGACCCGTGTCCGAGCACGCTACCCGGCCGGCCAGGAAAGGGGGGACGAGCGAGCTCCCCCCCTGAGCTGTACCAGGCCGCGTGCCCTCAACATGGGGGGTGCCTTGGGGAAGGGGGGGCCGCGCGGCACAAGGGGCGGGGTCATCGGTTGATGTCACATGGGTTGAAGACCCCCGGAGCTGTGCAATAAACTATTTTATCTTGTGTGTTGTGGTTTTTTTTGTACTTTATTTTACAGGTGAATGGGTAGGGGTACATTGTACCCCATACTCATTCACATAGGGTGGGGGGCCAGTATCCGGGGGCCCCCTTATTAAAGGGGGCTCCCAGATTCCGATAAGCCCCCCGCCCGCAGACCCCGACAACCAACGGCCAGGGTTGTCGGGAAGAGGCCCTTGTCCTAATCAACATGGGGACAAGGTGCTTTGGGGTGGGGGGGCCGCGCGGCCCCCCCTTCCCCAAGGCACCACTCATGTTGAGGGCACGCGGCCTGGTACGGCTCAGAAGGGGGGCGCTCGCTCGTCCCCCCTTTCCTGGCCGGCCGGGTAGCGTGCTCAGACACGGGTCTGATGTGGACCTGGGGGGACCCCCACGCCGATTTTTTTCGGCGTTGGGGTTCCCCTTTAAGTCCATACCAGGTGGCGGGGCCAACGACGTCTCCTTCGCGGGCCCCGCCTACCTGGAGACCGCTCTAAATGAGCGGACTTTCCTCCGTGTGTGTGGGCGAGTCCGTTCATTTCAAAAGTAGGGCGGATAGTACGGCGGACTTAGTACTCCGTATTAGTCCGCTGAAAAAGTGCCGTGTGTGGGCAAGTAGCTCGTTCGGAAAGTCCGACGGACTTCCGCTACGTGTGTACGTGGCATTACTGACACACTGATACTAATGTAAAAAAAAAAAAAAACTGACCCTGACCCAAATACTTACCCTGGCACTGACCTAAATCAAACCTTGATCTAGGTATTTTTTTGGACTTTTGGACTTAATTTTTATTATTTTTTTTACACACACTTTTTTTTACTAAGTATCTCTCTCCACCATTGACAGGGGAAGAAAACATGGGGGCGGGCATCACAGCGATCAGGTGGCCCGGAATCAGGAGATCCGGGTCCCAATTTTTAGTATGGGGCCCCGCTGAGACCCTGGTCTCTGTGCTGGGAGTGCACCACGCACAAAGGGAGATACGCAAATATTCGGCCCCACGGAAAAAAAGCCCAGTCCAGTGTGGCCGCATATTTGTGTACGGTCGGTGTGAACGGGGTTCATTTCATCTGTAAATGCACCATATGGCCAAAAGTTTGTGAACTTCTGACAAATACACCTATACAAGTTTGATGGACATCCCATTCAAAAACCACAGCCATGAATATTGATGTACAGTGGGGATCGAAAGTTTGGGCACCCCAGGTAAAAATGTGCATTAATGTGCATAACGAAGCCAAGGAAAGATGGAAAAATCTCCAAATGGCATCAAATTACAGATTAGACATTCTTATTATATGTCAAAAAAAGCTAGATTTTATTTCCATCATTTACACTTTCAAAATTAGAGAAAACAAAAAAAATGGAGTCTGCAAAAGTTTGGGCACCCTGCAGAGTTAATATCTTGTACTGCCCCCTTTGGGAAGTATCACAGCTTGTAAACAGTTTTTGTAGCCAGCGAGGAGTCTTTCAATTCTTGTTTGAGGTATCTTTGCCCATTCTTCCTAACAAAAGTGTTCCACTTCTTTTTTATTATTCTTTATTTATCTCAAATTTTTTATATATACTATTTTCCCAACAAAGAGTGTATAAAACATTTTACAAAAAAGAGAAAAAGAAAAACCTTATTACACCTAAATACAAACATTTCTTAATTTCTTTATAACTTATAACTATACCATCCAAACGTTAAATACCCCTCTGCCTTCACCCGCCCCCCCCCCCCCTTGCCTTGCAGATTACTTATGGGTACCATAGTTGTATCTATTATTTCTGGCCGGGTATTAGTTTTTCCCATCCTCCTACTTTTCTCTTTTTTTTTTTTTTTTTTTCCCCCCCCTTTTTCTTCCCCTTCTCCCCCTTTTTCCTTCTCCCCTTCGCCCTTTCTTTCCCTTATATTTATTGTGTAATTTCCTCTACATATCTCCAAGAGTTTTTAAATTCTTCCCATGGAGTCCATTTATCTAGGCCTCCCACTTCTGCTGTTAGATCTTCGTCCCCTTCCTTATAGTATTCAATTTTTTGTATTTCATTTACATGAAAAATCCATTCCGATATTTTAGGACTTTCGGTCTCTCTCCATTTTTTTGGGATTAAATTCTTGGCGGTATCTAGAAGAATGGGGATTAACGAGGTTTTGTATAGCTTTATGGGTTCATCTGTCCCATGAAATAGAATCGTCCAAGGATCTTCTCTTATTTCCTTTTTAGTTACAATCTTTATTATCTCTATGATCTTCCTCCAATATTTTTTAATAATGGGACAGTCCCACCAAATATGGGCCATAGTCCCAGTTTTTTTACACCCACGCCAGCAATCCGCAGATTGCGCTGCCACAAATTTGGCCGTTTTGTCAGGAGTAGCGTACCACCTTGATAAACATTTGTAATTTGTCTCTATCAGCTTATTATCTACTACCCCGGTGTGAGTTAATTTGAATATCTGCTTACGAATTTGAGTGCTACATTGTGACCCCAAGTCCTTTTCCCACTTTTCGATGTATGGCGGGGCCTCCCGCTCGTCTCCCTCTGAGAGAATCTTATATATTCGAGTTATATTTTTTTTCGATTTTTCTCTCAGGCATAACCGCTCTAGAGGTCTCAGATCCTCTTCACTTCGAATTGGCTGAGGGAGATTTGAGATAAAGTGACTTAACTGGAGGAACCGCCATGCATCGATCTTCATAAGTTCAGTGTCTACGCTCAGTGCTTGAAATGGAATTAATCTACCATTAACTAATATGTCTTTTAATTGTGCATTTCCTTTTATTATCCAGTTACCCCCTACTTCCTGTTTTCCCGGTGTGAAGTAATCGTTTTCCTTGAGAAAAATCAACGGTGAATTATACCCCCAATTATTTTGTGAGTGTGTGCGATCCCATATCTTAAATGCTAAACGTGTTATCTCGTGTGCGTCGGATCCTATTGTCCTATACTGTGGAGGGTTCCAAATTATACGTCCTAAAAGAGCTTGACTCATTACCTTTTCTAAACTCACCCATCTCTTTTCATTTACCTCTTTCGCCCATTCCACTACTCGTGACAAAACTACCGCATTGTAGTATCTTTTTAGATCCGGGGCTGCCAGTCCCCCTTGTCTTTTCCCCCTGCTTAATACCGCCCAGCTAATTCTCGGCTTTTTAAATTGCCATATATATTTAGAGATTATATTTTTCAGTGTTCTGAAGTAGGCCTGAGAGAGCGGGATGGGCAACATTTGAAACTTATATATAATCTTTGGGACCAGAAACATTTTGACCGCGTTAATCCGTCCTAACCAGGAGAGGGGACATGTTGAGATTTTTTTTATTTCTCTTTTAATTTCATCAAGTAATGGGATATAATTATTCATGTATATTTTCCTGATCGTGTTCGTGAGGTAAACTCCCAAATATTTAATTTCCTTACGCCAGGGAAAGCGGAATTCTGCCTGGAGTTTCTCCTCTTCCTGGATGCTAATATTAACATTCAAGACTTCGGACTTGCTGAGGTTTATTTTCAAATTCGATATTTTGCCGAATTTTTCCAAAGTCCCCAGCAAGTTCGGAATCGTAATCCTAGGATTGGTAATAAAAAAGAGCACATCGTCCGCATAGGCTGCGAGTTTGTGTTCATCCCTTCCCATCTCAATCCCCTTTATGTCCTGGTTGTTTCGGATAGCGGCCAGTAATGGTTCCAAAGATAAAGCAAAAAGGAGCGGGGATAACGGGCACCCCTGTCTGGTGCCGTTTCCCATTTGAAATTGAGCAGAGGATTCACCGTTAATCTTTACCGAGGCCTGCGGATGATTATAAAGTACTTGGATCCATTGGATCATTCTCGGTCCCACACCCATTACTTCTAACGTTTCTATCATGAGTCCCCAGTCTACCCTGTCAAATGCTTTCTCCGCATCTATAGACAGGAATAGACCTGGGGTCCCACTATTTTTTAGGGCCTGGAGGAGGAGCAATGCCCTTACTCCATTATCCCTCCCTTCTCTTTCGGGAATAAACCCGACCTGGTCTGGATGCACTAGTTCATTCATCTTTTCCTTCAATCTAGACGCCAATATTTTTGCGAATAGTTTTGTATCAGCATTCAATAGTGCTATCGGCCTATAACTGGAGCAGAGCAAATGATCCTTTCCCTCCTTTGGTAATACCGTGATGGTGGCCTGTAAGGCCTCTGCATTCATTTCGTATTTTGTACCTAAACCGTTCATGTATTTACATAATCTGGGGACTAATATCTCCTTAAATTTTTTATAGTAAAAAGTTGTGTACCCGTCGGGTCCCGGACTTTTACCCGATGCCGTCTCCTTTAACGCTTTATGAATTTCCTCTTCTGTGATAGGTCTATCTATATTATCTCTATCACTTTCTTGTAAATGCGGTAGTTTGGGGTCGTACAAAAACTCTTTAATAATTTCCTCATCCCCTTTACCTCGCCCCCCTTTTTGGCCTACGTTATATAGAGCTTCATAATATTGCCTGAATACCCCCGCAATTTCCTTGGTAGTATGGACCATCTTCCCATTCTTGTCCTGAATTTTATCAATAAAGTTAGTCTCCCTCTTCCCTTTTAGCTGTCTCGCTAGATATTTACCTGTTTTATTTTTCCCATAGTATCTCTCTCTGGCTCTTCCCTCACATGCCCTCCTTGCTTCCTGATCCATCAAGTCCTTAAGTTCCTCTCTCGTGTTGATCAGTAGATGATATGGTTCCTGCTTTTGACCCTTATGTTTTTTATGCTCTTGCTCTAATCTATAAACTTCTTTTATCAGATTCTCCCTTTTCTCTATTCTATCTTTTTTCTTTTTTGCTCCTATGGAGATGAGGATACCCCTGATGTATGCTTTATGTCCTTCCCATAGGGAGGCACCCGAAATTTCCCCTATATTATTCATCAAGAAGTAAAATTCTATTTCTTTCCTGATTATCTCTACAGTTTCTTTATCCTGTAAAAAATTTTCATTTAATCTCCATGTAAAAGGTTTTCTATAAATTCCGGGTATCCTCATCTTCATTATCACTGGGGAGTGATCTGACAGCGACACTATTCCTATCCTTGTTTCAGAGACTTCTTCTAGCAGCCTGTGATCCACCAATATGTAGTCCAGCCTGGAGTGTGTCCCGTGCACGGGGGAGAAAAAGGTATAATCTTTTATTTTTTCATGTTGGATCCTCCAAGCATCCATCATTTGGTGTTGTTTCAGGCGATGCTTAATTATTTTCAGATTCCTCTCATTCGACCCCCTTGCATGGGACGTGCTGTCCATGGCCGGATCCATACAAAAATTTAAGTCCCCTGCCAATATTACATCTCCTGATTTAAAGTCTGCTAGTCTCCGTAGTATTTGTTTCAAGTATCCAACTGGATTTTTATTTGGACAGTATACATTTGCGAGCGTAAACACCCTGTTTCCTAGTTCTCCCTTAAGGAACAAATATCGACCCTCAGGATCAGTCAGCCTATCAAGCAATGTAAATCTTGTATGTTTCTCAAATCCAATCGCCACTCCCTTCGCCCTCCTTATTGGGGAGTCCCCATAGAACCAGATCGGGAACCTATCTGAATATAAATTAGTATTCGTATCCTGGGTTAGATGGGTCTCCTGCAAGAATACCACTTCTGCACTATATTGCTGCAGTTCCTTTAAAACTTTATACCTTTTATTAGGAGAATTTAATCCTTTTACATTGTATGACAAAAACTTTACCTCAGTCATCCAAGGTTGTCTGATGGCCTATTTATTCTGTAAATTTTTACCCTACCCATAATTTTCCCTTTTTTTTCTTTCCCCCCTTCTGCAAGGCTTTTCTTTTCCCACCTAACCCCCCTCCCCACCCACCCCTCCTCACCCCCCCCTCCCCACCCACTGGCCCAATCCTGGCCTTTACTTGTCATTGGGGGGCACAGCTCCCCTCTGCAAGCAATACCTACTAGGGTGTAACTCCGACTGCGACCCTCCACTTCTGTATCCCTTCTCCCCCCACCCCTTGGGAGAAGGATTCCCCCTATACAAACAAGGAGTGGTGGAGCCCGGATCAGCCCATCCGATCCTTCCTCCTGTCAATCCCCCCCCTGCCCTTGTCTCCCCGGGCTTTCCCTCCCCCCCCCTCCCCAACCCGAAAAAACAAAAAACAAAAAAAACAAAACAAAAAGGAAGACCATTTCAAACCAGAGCCATAGCAAAAAAGAAAAAAAAAAACAACCATCGCCCTCCACCCCCACCCCCTTATTGAATAGAGTCCCTTCACATTAAATTTCACGTGGATCTCGAGGGATCTTGGGAGGTGGAATTCCCAGTTTATTACAAAAATCTTCTAGTTCATCTAGGAACTTTAGCTTGATAGTGGTTCCCTCTCTCTGGACTAACAGGGCTGTCGGGAACCCCCATTTGTACTTTATGTTTGCGCTTCTCAACTGTTCCAATAGGGGTTTTAGTTGTCTTCTCCGTGCCAGGGTTCCTGCAGAGAGATCTGTGAAAACTTGTAGTATTGTACCCTCATATTGTATTGGAGACGGTCCTCTTAGTCTGCTCCATATCTTGGCTTTATCCTCATAGAGGTGAAATTTTATGATCACGTCTCTTGGTACCTCTTCCCTTAGTCCTGGAGGTTTCCTCACTCTGTATGCTCGATCGATCTTTAATTCTTCTCCTTCCACTCTACCTAGTAAAGGGTTAAATATCTTTGCCATTTTTGCTCCTAGATCTTCTCCCTGTTGTTCTGGCAGGGCTCTGATCCTAAGATTTTGACGTCGGCTCTGGTTCTCCTGTTCCTCCATTCTATATAAGATATCCCTGTGAGCCTCTTGCATCCTTCTAGTTTGCAATTGTAAGTCTATTATTTCCTGAGCCTGTTTAACCGTTAGTTCCTCTGTTTCTTCTATCCTCCTTAACAGGTGTCCCATATCCGCCCTTACGGTTGAAATCTCTGCTTTGATTGTATGTTCCAAGCTCGTGAACATTTCCTGTATTTCGCCTTTTGTTGGTATTTGGGAAATATCCCTCTGCTCCTTTCCCTTACCATCCGAATCCAAATCCAACTCCTCACCGGAAGTGTCAGCCTGTGACCCAACTAATCTTTCTGCCTCCTTCCTCTTCTCTCGTGTGCCCAGCTGTTTTTTTTCTATACCAGGACTTTTTTGGCTGGTTTCTTTAAGGTACTTCTGGATTGTACTTGTATTTAGACTCTCTCTTGGGTTTTTGGGATCATTAACTTTTGGGTTTCTTCCCCTCATGTTGTCCCTCTTTATCTTTCTCCTCCCCAGGATTCCCCTTTCACTTAGTGGTCACTGTATAAGTATCGGGGAATATCTGAGACCCCCTTTTTTTTTCTTTTCTTTTCCAGGGATTCTTCACTGACGGTCTACCGTTGGTGCACTCTACCGACAATAGGGGAGATTACCTATACTTCTCCGTGTCCTTAAATATACCCCTTATGTGTCCGTGTCTTGGCTATAATGGCCCAAAATATGTCACAAAAAAAAAAAAAAAAAAAGAAAAAGAGAGAGAGTATCGAGCAAAGGCTTTTACCTTTGTCACACTGAAGTATTCCCTTGATAATGAGATATGGAGAAAAAAAAAAGGGACCAGAGGTACTAATTCCTCAGCACTATTTTTGAAACCTTCGGATTCACCTTCAATAAGGAGACACAGGTGCAACACATAGTCAATATCATCCTCTGCTTCTCATCTCATTCTAGCGCTAAGCATAGTGACTGTACTATACCGGCCTCAAACACAGGTGATGCTCAGTAGGAACAAAAGGGAGAAAAAAAAAAAAAACAGGAAAACAGGAAAGACACTCAGTTCAAAAGTGTTTCAAGGTTCCCGGCAGAACTTTTCAAGGCTTATTGAGCCTATACATTTTAACCTGTCTTCTCAGGGAAACTATTTATTAAGAACTCAGCTTCGTTTTCCAGTCCATCCGCTTTATCCAGCTAATTTCTCCTGAGTACACGTATTTTAAATGCACGTTTCCGCTCCATGGAACATAGTTCTACAGGTTTCAATTAACACTGCTCACCTGTATTACTCCTGTTATACTGCTGCTGTGTATTTAACAGGCCTTGAAGTAACATTCAGGGTATAAGCAATGCTTAGATCTAACCTGTTTGTCGTCTTCTTTGAATTCAGATTCTTCAGCTCACAGGGAAATCTCAGCGTCGGGTGTACGGGGGGGGGGAGGGGGAGATCCGGGGGCTCCGTTCGCTCCAGCGAGGTCCTCAGCTCCGTCAGCCGGTGGTACGCCTCCGAGTCCCGCTGGAGGAGTACTCAGTCTCGTGCGTGCAGCGTTCGATTGCAGGCGAAGGGGTTGATGCTGGCTGCATTACGGAGCGCTGCGCTCTCACACCGCGCCCAGCTCCGATCGATACGGCGGGTCCTCCTCCATCCGCTCGCGTGGAAGCCGCAGTCAGGCTCCTCCCCTCTCACGTGCACAGCATGACCGCCAAAAGGTGTTCCACTTCTTTGAGATTTCTGGGCTGTCTGTCACGCACTGCTCTTTTAAGGTCTATCCATAGATTTTCAATAATGTTGAGATCAGGAGATTGTGAAGGCCATGGCAAAACCTTCAGTTTACGCCTCTTGATTTAATCCCCCGTGGATTTTTGAGGTGTGTTTAGGATCATTATCCATTTGTGGAAGCCATCCTCTCTTTAACTTCAGCTTTTTCACAGATGGCATCAAGTTACCATCCAAAATTTGCTGAAATTTTATTGAATCCATTTTTCCTTCTACTAGTGAAATTTTCCCTGTGCCACTGGCTGCAATACAACCCCAAAGCATGATTGATCCACCCCCATGCTTAACAGTTGGACAGAGGTTCTTTTCATTAAATTCTGTGCCCTTTCTTCTCCAAACGTACCTTTGCCCATTCCGGCCAAAAAGTTCTATTTTAACCTCATCGGTCCACAGAACTTGTTTCCAAAATGCCTCAGGCTTGTCTATATGTTCATTTGCTAAGTTCAAACGCTGTATTTTGTGGTGAGGACGTAGAAGAGGTTTTCTTCTGATGACTCTTCCATGAAGACCATAATTGTACAAGTATCTCTTTATAGTGGAATAGTGTACCACAACTCCAGTGTCTGCCAGATCTTTCTGGAGGGATCATGCAGTCAAACGTGGGTTTTGAATTTCTTTTCTCACAATCCTGCGAGCTGTTCTGTCTGATATTTTTCTTGGTCTTCCAGATCTTGCTTTAACTTCCACTGTTCCTGATGACTGGCATTTCTTAATTACATTCTGGACAGAGGATATTGACATCTGAAAACGCTTTGCTATCTTTTTATAGCCTTCTCCAGCTTTGTGAGCGTCAACTATTTTCAGTTTCAGTTTTCTAGACAACTGCTTAGAAGAACCCATGGTGCTGATTGTTGGGGCAAGGTCAGATGAGTCTGGCCATTTAAAACCTTTGAGATTGACATCACCTGGTCTTCCCAGACAATGATTGAGAACAATCCATGACACTGGCAGGTCTCAGCTTTGCAAAGGGGGCAGTGCATGCTATAAATTCTGCAGGGTGCCCAAACTTTTGCAGACGCCATTTTTTTGTTTTCTGTAATTTTGAAAGTGTAAATGATGGAAATAAAATCTAACTTTTTTTGACATATTATAAGAATGTCTAACCTGTAATTTGATGCCATTTGGAGATATTTCCATCTTTCCTTGGCTTCGTTATGCACATTAATACACATTTTTACCTGGGGTGCCCAAACTTTTGATCCCCACTGTATGTAGCAACTGCCGGGGTTCCTTTAGGCAATTTGTAAGAAGCTAAAGTCAGCCAGTCTGTTACGAGGTGACTCTGTCTCAGTAGCACGTGCACTGTGGGCACACGGGCACCGCCCCCCCCCCCTCTGGAGGCAGGGCATCAGACCTGTTTCCTGATTGGCAAAAGCGCCATTCCACCCTATTGGATGCCTGGCGTTTAGGAAGAGAAGCTGTCAGAGCCGCACAGGGGGGTGGGGAGGTGGTTGAAGGTGCTGTCAGAGCCACGCACGGGGGTACTGCCAGAGCCATGGGCAAAAGTGGCTGCATATGATGGGCACAAGTTGCTGCATATGGTGGGCACACATGGCTGCATATGATGGGAGCAGTGGCTGCGTTTGATGGGCATAATGGCTGCAATTGATGGACACAGTGGCTGCAATTGATGGGCATAGTAGTTGCATTTGATGGGCACAGTGAGGCTGCAATTGATGGGGGGGGTTTCAGTATTTTTCAGTTTGTTTGCGCCCCCCTCAAAAGTTTCTCAAAATATTGTATGGGATTAACGTAATTGTGTCTTAGGATCCTTTTAGACAATGCCTTCCCGTAGTGCTGTAATTCGTGGAGTTAGTGCCCATATATATGCTATATTACCAAAAATATTCAGACACCTGCCTTTACACACACCTGAACTTTAATGACATCCCAGTCTTAATCCGTAGGGTTCAATATTGAGTTGGCCCATAACAGCTTCAACTCTTTTGGGAAGTCCGCCCACAAGGAGTGTGTCTTTGGGAATGTTTGACCATTCTTCCAGAAGCGCATTTGTGAGGTCAGGCACTGATGTTGGACGAGAAGGTCTGGCTTGCAGTTTCCACTCTAATTCATCCAAAAATGTTCTATTGCGTTGAGGTCAGGACTCTGCGCAGGCCAGTCAAGTTCCTCCACCCCAAGCACACTCATCCATGTCTTTATGGACTTTGCTTTGTGCAACTGGCGTGCAGTCATGTTGGAACAGGAAGGAGCCATCCCCAAATTGTTCCCATAAAGTTGGGAGCATGAAATTATTAAAAATGTCTTGGTATACTGGCGCCTGACGCCGCGTACACACGGGCGGACTGTCTGCCCAACTTAGTCCGCCGAAACACATTTGAGCGGACAGTCCGCTCGTGTGTGGGCTTCAGCGGACTTTTTCAGCGGACTGTCTGACGAACAAAGTCTTACGGAATTTCCGTAAGACTGTCCGTCCAAACTTGGTTTGAGCGGACAGTCCGCCCGTGTGTGTGCCAGTCCGCTGTACTTTCGAAATGAGCGGACTTTTCCCGCCCGGAGAAAAGTCTGCTCATTTCGAGCGCATCTCCAGGTAGGCGGGGCCCGCGACGGAGACGTCGCAGGCCCCGCCGCCTGGTATGGACTTAAAGGGGAACCCCAACGCAGAAAAAAATCGGCATGGGGGTCCCCCCCAAGTCCACAATAGACCCTTGTCCGAGCACGCTACCCGGCCGGCCAGGAAAGGGGGGCGATCGAGCGCCCCCCCTCCTGAGCCGTACCAGGCCACGTGCCCTCAACATGGGGGGTGCCTTGGGGAAGGGGGGGGCCGCGCAGCCCCCCCACCCCAAAGCACCTTGTCCCCATGTTGATGAGGACAAGGGCCTCTTCCCGACAACCCTGGCCGTTGGTTGTCGGGGTCTGCGGGCGGGGGGCTTATCGGAATCCGGGAGCCCCCTTTAATAAGGGGGCCCCCGGATACCGGCCCCCCACCCTATGTGAATGGGTATGGGGTACAATGTACCCCTACCCATTCACCTGTAAAAAAAAGTACAAAAAAAAACACAACACAGGGTTAAAATATTTTATTGCACAGCTCCGGGGGTCTTCCGTCTTCGGGGGTCTTCTCGCCGGACTCCTCCGCTATCTTCTTGTAGCTCTTTTGCTGAAGTTTCTCCCGACTTCGGGGGTCTTGTCCCCCTCTTCGGTTCTTCTGCCGGGCCACCGCGCCTTCTTATAGCTCTTTTAGAGGCGGTGGCCCGGTCTTCTGTCGCCGCTGTCGCTGTCGCCGCCTTCCGTTCTTCTTCTTCTTCTTCCCCAGGAGATGTTGCCTCGACGATCTCTCCGGCCGGAATGCCAGAGCCGCGCTGCGCGGCCACTTATATAGTGACAATGGGGCGGTGTCACATGGTATATGTCACATGGGTTGGTCACATGGTGACCCCGCCCCCTTACGATGTCATAGTCCCCATGTGACATCAACCCATTTGACCAACCCATGTGACATATACCATGTGACACCGCCCCATTGTCACTATATAAGTGGCCGCGCAGCGCGGCTCTGGCATTCCGGCCGGAGAGATCGTCGAGGCAACATCTCCTGGGGAAGAAGAAGAAGAAGAAGAAGAAGAAGAAGAAGAAGACCGGGCCACCGCCTCTAAAAGAGCTATAAGAAGGCGCGGTGGCCCGGCAGAAGAACCGAAGAGGGGGACAAGACCCCCGAAGTCGAGAGAAGAGGCCGGCGGCGGGGAGGAAGAAAGCCGGACTCCTCCACTAGCAAAAGAGCTACAAGAAGATAGCGGAGGAGTCTGGCGAGAAGACCCCCGAAGACGGAAGACCCCCGGAGCTGTGCAATAAAATATTTTAACCCTGTGTTGTGTTTTTTTTTTGTACTTTTTTTCACAGGTGAATGGGTAGGGGTACATTGTACCCCATACTCATTCACATAGGGTGGGGGGCCGGTATCCGGGGGCCCCCTTATTAAAGGGGCTCCCGGATTCCGATAAGCCCCCCGCCCGCAGACCCCGACAACCAACGCCCAGGGTTGTCGGGAAGAGGCCCTTGTCCTCATCAACATGGGGACAAGGTGCTTTGGGGTGGGGGGGCCACGCGGCCCCCCCTTCCCCAAGGCACCCCCCATGTTGAGGGCACGCGGCCTGGTATGGCTCAGGAGGGGGGCGCTCGCTCGCCCCCCTTTCCTAGCCGGCCGGGTAGCGTGCTCGGACAAGGGTCTGTTGTGGACTTGGGCCACGCCGATTTTTTTCGGCGTTGGGGTTCCCCTTTAAGTCCATACCAGGCGGTGGGGCCAGCGACGTCTCCTTCGCGGGCCCCGCCTACCTGGAGACGCGCTCGAAATGAGCGGACTTTCCTCCGCGTGTGTGGGCGAGTCCGTTCATTTCAAAAGTTGAGCGGATTGTTTGGCGGACTTAGTCCGCTGTAATTAGTCCGCTCAAAAAGTGCCGTGTGTGGGCAAGTCCGTTCATTCAAAAGTTTGGACGGACTGTCTGTCGGATTGTCTGACGAACTTAGTTGGGCAGACAGTCCGCCCGTGTGTACGCGGACGTGGATGTAAACCCCCTCAAAAAATTTTTTAATTAAGGCTTGCATCTTGTACAGTATAGGATTTCATGTCATCTGTGCCCAGTCTTGCCACAAAGAGTTAATCCAGCTCTGAGCAGTCCTCTTATCTTTTTTCAGTGAGATCAAAACTGACACAAAGAGAAATAGGAGTCAGTTCTTCCCCCTTGCTGTGAGTGACAGGTGATTTACATATCTCATGCAGGAGCCTGAGAGAGACATTGTCACGTAACTGGTAGGAGTCTAAAATGACGAGGTTGGCCTCTCTTGTATCTCCATCCCCAGCCCCACTGGAGGTGGAACAGATGGTAGCTAGGGTCAGGAGGAACATGAGTGCCTGTAGATGTTGCATGCAGAACTTGTAAGTAGAGTTGCAGGTTTGGAGGTGCAGGTAAGGCATCAGGTGAAGAGCTGGACCCAGGAAAGCTGGGATGATGGGCAGCCAGCACAGGCACTCGGAGACAGCATGGAGCCAAGCAGGAGGCAGAAGCAGGGTCACAGGGATAGTAAATTGTAGTAAAAGTATCCCTGCGCTATCAGCAAGAACATAGGCTATCCCTAAATTTAGGTTGCAGCAGGCCACCTGTAGGGGTATAACCCTACCCCCTAAATAGTAACTGTATAAAAATCAAACAAATGGTGTTGCGCTACCTCATAAGATCAAACTATACTATAATCTCTTATACCAAAAGTGTTGCTAAGATGCAATTTCTACCTATTAAATAGGTATAATATACCTTAAATTAAACAATTATATATTATACAGTGTATCAAAATAGTTCCAACTATATAAAATGCCTTAAACAAATACAATCGTGAATAATCGAATAAATTTAATATAAAGTGTCCAGTGCTTAAATTAAATAGCAGCAATAAATATCAAAGTGTCTTGTGCATACAAAACATCTCTAAAATAATTCAATCAAAAAACTGTGTAAATTCCAAACGTGGCACACACCGTGCAAAATCAATAAAAAGAGAAAAGCAATCAAGAAAGAAAGTAGCTCAAAAATTAAAGTCTATATTGTGAACTTGAGGTGAATAAAGTGACCAGTGATTCATTCAGTGCTTCTCCAAAGGGTTGCCAGAAAACGTGTCTAATCCTTATTCTGAGTGTTTTCACAGCACATCAGGTGAAATGGCCCCTTACCTTACTGCTGTAAGGTAACCAGCAGAACAGCCCAATAAAAAATCCAGGGATTATATCCCCTTTCCTGGCAGGTAAGTGCTGGCCCCCACGGTTGATATTTTCCACACAGGTCTTATTACTCAATGTTATTACATAGTTGTTTCATAGGAAAGAGAGAAGTATGCTCCAATAGTGAAGTATGTATTAAAATTTATTTATATAAATACATTAGACAGGTACTCACACAGCGGAAGATAAAAACAGCTTTCAAGACACAAACAAACGAGCGTTCCACTTGTAATACGAACGTCACTTCCGGTATCCAAATTCCGACGCGTATCGTCACCGATCACGTGACTTCCTCAGGGAATGGCAGTAAGGTAAGGGGCCACTTCACCTGATGTGCTGTGAAAACACTCAGAATAAGCATTAGACACGTTTTCTGGCAACCCTTTGGAGAAGCACTGAATGAATCACTGGTCACTTTATTCACCTCAAGTTCACAATATAGACTTTAATTTTTGAGCTACTTTCTTTCTTGATTGCTTTTCTCTTTTTATTGATTTTGCACGGTGTGTGCCACGTTTGGAATTTACACAGTTTTTTGATTGAATTATTTTAGAGATGTTTTGTATGCACAAGACACTTTGATATTTATTGCTGCTATTTAATTTAAGCACTGGACACTTTATATTCATTTATTCGATTATTCACAATTGTATTTGTTTAAGGCACTTTATATAGTTGGAACTATTTTGATACACTGTATAATATATAATTGTTTAATTTAAGGTATATTATACCTATTTAATAGGTAGAAATTGCATCTTTGGTAGCAACACTTTTGGTATAAGAGATTATAGTATAGTTTGATCTTATGAGGTAGTGCAACACCATTTGTTTTGATTTTTATATAGGGTCACAGGGACAACAAGCGGACAGCGAGGTACCAAGGAATAAGCAGAAGCAAAGTCAGAAGGGAAGCCGGGATCAGGAACCAGTAGTCAGAGTAATCAGAGTCCAAAGCAGAGTCGAGGGAAGCCAAGATCGGTAACAGGAATCAAGCTGGGTATAAACAGGGTTTAGAGTATCAGGACACAGCTAAAGACCAGTCAGCACCTTCCAGAAGTCAGAGCATCCTTTAATTAGGCCGGTCTGGCGCCAATTACCGCTAGGGTCACACAGGGAAGCGCACGCGCATGCACATTGGTGCACATGGAATTACTCTGTTACTCAAGATTGTGCACATTAGTGTGCATAGAATTTCACCGTTGCCCGCAAGTGTGCGCATGCGCACAAGTGGGCGCCGGGCGCATCTTAACAGTTCTCTTACATTGCCCCCCCCCTTAAGAGCAGCCCCCTTTTTTCAGGGTGTTGCTGGAAAAAGGCTTGTACCAGTTTGGGAGCATGCACATCTGAAGCCCGTAGCCTCTCCATTTGATAAAGAAATGTGTTTGGTTACCCCTCTTCCTACAATCTAACACGGCTTGTACCTCAAATTCCTCACTCCCTTTGATCAGCAGCAGAGGGGGAATTTCAGAAACCCGGCCAGGAAATGGATTTGGCACTGATGGTTTTAGCAGAAAGACTTGAAAGACGGAATGGATTTTCAAGTTCTTGGGTAACACCAATTCGAATGCTACCACATAGATTTTCCTTTTGACTGGAAAAGGCCCCATAAAGGTTGGGCCAAGTTTCCTTGAGGGACAGTTTAACTTCAAGTTTACTGAAGAAAGCCAGACTTTGTCTCCAGTTTTAACCACTTGAGATCCGCGCTATAGTCAAATGACGGCTACAGCGCGGATCTCAATTTCCGGGACTACGTCTATTGACGTCGTCCCGTTTAAGAGCTCCCTGCGCGCTCCCGGGAGCACGCATCGGGGAAAATCTGTGTTGGTCGTGTCCCCTGGACACAGCCAATCACAGATCGCTGTAAACGGCCAATCACAGCGGCCGTTTACAGCGCGATCGCCGCCTCCAATGGGTGATGATCTCAAATGTAAACAAATGAGATCATCACCCATTGCCGAATCTGTCTCCTCACACAGCGATAGCGTGTGAGGAGAGAGATACTGTAAGTCAATAAAAAAAAAGTTGTTTCTGCCATCTGTGCCCAGATCTACCCTGCCAGTGCCAAGATCTACCCCGCCAGTGCCCAGATCTACCCCACCAGTGCCCATCTCTACCCCACCTGTGCCCACCTGTGGTCACCTGTGCCCATCTGTGCACCGCCAGTGCCCCATCTGTGCACCGCCAGTGCCCGCCAGTGCTCTTCTGTGCACCGCCAGTGCCCGCCAGTGCCAATCGGTGCCCATCTGTACCAATTGGTGCCCATCTGTGCCACCTCAGCAGTGCCCATCTGTGCCGCCTCAGCAGTGCCCATCTGTGCCGCTTCAGCAGTGCCCATCTGTGCCGCCTCAGCAGTGCCCATCTGTGCCACCTCAGCAGTGCCCATCTGCTGCCTCATCAGTGCACATCTGCAATAAATCTGCACATCTGTGCAATAAATCAGTGCACATCTGTGCTGACCCATCTGTGCCCATCTACCGACTCAGCAGTACCCATCTGTGCCGACTCAGCAGTGCCCATCTGCCGCCTCAGCAGTGACCATCTGCCGCCTCAGCAGTGACCATCCGTGCAATAAATCTGCACATCTGTGCAATAAATCAGTGCACATCTGTGCCGACCCATCAGTGCCCATTTGTGCCACCTCAAAAGCACCCATCTGTGCCACCTCAAAAGCGCCCATCTGTGCCACCTCAAAAGCGCCCATCTGTGCCACCTCAAAAGCACCCACCTGTATAATCAGTGCACATCTGTGCCACCTCATCAGTGCCCATCAGTGTTACCATGGCTAAACGTGTCTTTTCCGCTGAGGAGGCGTACCAAATTATTTCCACGGCCGACGAGAGCAACGGGGAGCTCTCCTCTTCAGATTCCTTTTCAGTTTGGGATTCTGAAGCCGACGTAAGTTATGAGCCAGTCCTCAGCAGTGAAACACTGACTGAATCCGAGGAGGAAGATATCCGGCCCATCAAACGAAGGCGTTCTAGTGAGGCAGTGCCGTCCACCAGCACCGAAGTGCCGTCCACCAGCACCGTAGTGCCGTCCACCAGCACCGCAGTGTCGTCCACCAGCACCGCAGTGCCCCGGCAAGAAAGGCAAAGTACCAGTGGGGTGTCATCTCAGCCCCAAAGGGTTAGGAGCCATGCCAGCATTCCCTATGCCCTTCAGAACCCCTTGTGGCTTCCTCCTAATTCAGGAGAGGCCAATGTTCCCCCTTTCACTGCCCAGCCAGGAGTCCAGGTGGACACGGAGAATTTTACCCCAATAGATTTTTTTAATTTAATTTTTACGGAGGATATGTTGTCGTCAATTGTGGCCCAGTGCAACCTGTATGCACAACAATTTATTTTGCAAAATCCGACCTTATTATGCCCGTCCCTATGAATGGAGAGACCGGTGGAGGAGTTCAAGGTTTTTTTAGGCCTCACATTTAATATGGGACTCAACAAAAAAAATTATTTACGTACCTACTGGTCAACCCACCCCCTCCACCACCCACCGCTCTTCTCCGCGGTAATGCCCAGAAGCAGGTATCAGATCATCCTGAGGTTCTTACATTTCAGCGACAATTCCCAGTGCCTTCCACGAAATGATCCAAATTATGACCGGCTTTACAAAATTCGACCAATACTGAATTATTTTTCAGAAATATTCCCCAAACTGTTTACCCCAGACCAACACAGATGTGTGGATGAGTCCCTTATTAAATTTAGTGGCAGGCTTAGAATGAAGCAATTTATGCCCAGCAAAAGGGCCCGCTATGGGGTGAAGGTCTACAAATTATGTGACCGAGCCACAGGGTACACATATTCATTCAAGGTGTACGAAGGGAAGGACACCCAGCTGCAGCCCCCTAATTGTCCGGACTACTTGGGATCCAGTGGAAAAATTGTTTGGGACCTCATATACCCCCTATTGGATAAAGGCTACCACCTGTATGTAGATAACTTCTACACATCTCTGCCCCTGTTCCACAACCTTCACCGGAAGAAGACGCCAGCATGTGGCACCATAAAAAGGAACCAGAAGGGCTTTCCTCAAAGTCTTGTGAACAAGAAGCTGCGAAAAGGAGAAACCGCAAGTCTGAGAAACAAGGAGGTTCTGGCAGTGAGGTGGAGGGACAGAAGGGATGTGTATATGTTGTCTTCTATCTACAATGATACCTTCGTGGAAATCCCCAGAAGGAATGGCCCCGTAAAGAAACCAAAATGCATTTACGAATACAATTTGTTCATGGGAGGAGTCGACTTCAACGACCAAATGATGGAACCATATCTTGTCACAAGACGGACATACCATTGGTACAAAAAAGTAGCAATTTATTTTTTTCAATTGGCCATTTACAATTCCTATGTAATTTACCGCAACTCCACCCAAAACCCCAAACGTTTCTTTGGCTACCAGGAGGAAGTTTTCACTGCCCTTATTTTCCCAAACGGCCCACCAGAAAATATCCGATCAGACGTTGTTAGTCGACTCTCCGAGCGCCACTTTCCCGATAAAATCCCCCCCAAACCAACAGGCCAAAGACGTCAAAAAAGATGTAAGGTGTGTACCAGAGCAGGAGTCAGAAGAGACACATCTTATTATTGTGCACAATGTCCTTCCCAACCAGGCCTCTGCATAGGCGACTGTTTTCGGAATTACCATACTTCAATAAATTTTTAGTGAAGTATGGTAAACATAATCCTCAGTTCCTGCCTTCATACACCTTCACACCCCTTATGCCACTGCCTGCTCTGTAACTGACCCTGGCTTGTTATTTGACCACTCTTATGCCTGCCGATTCTGTACATACCGCTGCCTGATCTGGAACTGACCCTGGACTGTTATTCGACCATGCTTCTGCCTAACGATTCTGTACATACCTCTACCTGATCTGGAACTGACCCTGGACTGTTATTCGACCATGCTTCTGTCTAACGATTCTGTACATATCTCTGCCTGATCTGGAACTGACCTTGGACTGTTTGACCACGATATTTGCCTGCCTCTTGGACTGATCTTGTTTTCTGCAACTGGACTAGTGGGATTCAACACGGGGTCTCACATATGTGAGGGGCTCCAGTATAGTTTTTCTGGAAGAAGAAAACAATTTTCTTTGTTTTCTTATTCCTAGATTAGGGTCTGGAGACTCGGAGGCTTCAAAGAGATTTGGGAGGGAGAAGCCTCTACCCCTATCCCCATTCTGTCCTGAACGAGGCTCTACTTCTGTCTGCTGCCTGTAGGACTTACTGCCATCATGCCCTACTGACCACACCACAAGGACCTGCCTACTACCAGGACCAATATTTTTGGCACTGCTGACATCTCTGCACTGACCCTGGACTGTAATATGGACAGCATCCCTGCCTGCTGCCTGAAAAACTGTGTTCGCTGTTGCTGACCAAGTCCCTGCCTGCTGCCTGGACCAGTGATATCCTCCTGTGGACAACTGCGCTTCTAAAACCACAGGTAATCTTTTCTTTACCCTTTGCTCAGCATAATGTATTTGGGGGTGTAATTCTTGGTATGTGCAGGCTATGTGTCCCTGGAACGCCGACGGTGTTTCTTGCATGTTGCGCCTCTGCATGTGGCCAGGCTGTGTAAACGTCTCACACATGTGGTATTGCCATACTCAGGAGGAGTAGTAGAATGTATTTTGGGGTGTTATTTTTGCTATGTAAATGCTATGCGTTGGAAATATCTTATAAACTGACAACTTTGTGTAAAAAAAAATGCGTTTTAATTTTTTTCCACATTTTCCAAAAACTTCTGGAAAAAAATGAACGATTGAAAAGACTCATTATGCCTCATAGATTATACGTTGGGGTGTTAGCTTTCCAAAATGGGGTCATTTTCTGGACGTTTCCATTGCCCTGGTGTTCCAGTGCCTTCAAAACTGTAATAGGTGGTTGAAAAACGAAATGTGTAATTTATGCTCCTAGAATGCCTGAAGGTGCTACTTCAAAATTAGGCCTCTGTATGTGGTCAGGCTGTGTAAAAGTCTCACACATGTGGTATCGTTATACTCAGGTGGAGTAGGAGTATGTATTTTGGGGTGTTATTTGTGGTATGCCCATTCCGTGTGGGAGAAATAAGCTATTACAATGAAAATTTTGTGGAAAAAAAAAATTCGTAATTTTGCAAAGAATTGTGGGAAAAAATGACAACTTAAAATTACTCACCATGCCTCTTACTAAATACATTGGAATGTCTACTTTCCAAAAAGGGGTCATTTGGGGGGCATCTGTACTTTCCTGGCTTGTTAGGGTCTTTAAGAATGGAGATAGGCCTTAGTACATCAGATGTGATCTTTTTTTGCAAATCTTTATGATTTGCACCATAGCTTGTAGACTCTATAAATTTCACACAGATCATATAATATGCAAAAATTTGGGTTATTTTTAGTGTGTAGTAGTATAAATTGTGGCCAAAATGTATGAAGAAAAATTGCTAATTTGCTAAATTTTGTCACAGAAACAAAGAAAAATTCATTTTTTTCAAAATTTTCGGTCTTTTTTCATTTATAGCGCAGAAAATAAAAAACCGAGAGGTGATCAAATACCACCAAAAGAAAGCTCTATTGGTATGAAGAAAAGGACAAAAAAATCATTTGGTTACAGTGTTGCATGACTGAGTAATTGTCATTCAAAATGTGAGAGCACTGAAAGCTGAAAATTGGTCTGGGACTGAGGGGGGTTTAAGTGCCCAGTAAGCAAGTGGTTAAGGTTCAAATGGCCTCTTTTTCTTTTTGTCCAAAAATTTTTTATTGCTTGCCTGGACCTTGGAAATTGTATCCTGCAGCAATTGGTTGTTGGTATTGAGGAAGTTGAATCTGTCTTGTGCAGCAGGTACAGAAGATTCAATTGCCAACTCAGGCAAGAAAGAGGGATGGTAACCATAATTGGCGAAGAAAGGTGGCTGCTTGGTTGCTGAGTGGATGGAGTTATTATATGAAAATTCTGCGAGTGGAAGAAGTGACAGCCAATCATCCTGTGCAAATGAGGAGAAACACCGTAAGTACTGTTCGAGGGTTTGGGTCATTCTCTCAGCCTGTCCATTGGTTTGTGGGTGGTATGCAGTAGAGAGGCGGAGCTCAATGCGCAATGCTTCACATAAGGCTCTCCAGAATATAGAAGTAAATTGCACCCCTCGATCTGAGATGATGCTGTCAGGGATACCATGCAACCTTACGATCCCGGTGGCCGAAGGAGTTCCTTGTAGAGGTACAAAATGAGCCATTTTGGTCAGGCAATCAACCACGACAAAAATAGTGGAGAATTCTTCAGGTGGGGGGAGTTCTACAATGAAATCCATGAAGATCATGCTCCATGGTTTCTCAGGCACAGGAAAAGGCTCGAATAGACCCCAAGTTCTGGCCTTGTCAGTTTTACTCCGAAGGCATGTAACACAAAATTTTACATATTTCTTGCTGTCCTGCATCAAATCTCGCCACCAGAACGTACAGGAGATCAAATCGGCCTTCTTGCGGATTCCAAAGTGGCCTGCTAGGTTGTGATCATGACATCGCCTCAGGATGGCAACTCGGAATTGTTCAGGGATAAAGATTTGCTTCCTATGGAAGTACAGGCCATCCCTCAGCTGAAGGGCCAGGTCCTTGGAAGGTGGTTGGTTGGCTACATTTGTTCTTATTTGGGACATCAGATCCAGCTGAAGGAATAGAAAATTCTTGGCTGGTAGAATAGTATCGGGTTTCGTGGGTACAACTGGGTCATTGAATATCCAGGACAAGGCATCCGCCTTAACGTTCTTTGAGCCTGGGCGATTCCTTATGTAAAACATAAAGCGAGAGAAGAAAAGTGCCCACCTTGCCTGCCCGGGGTCTTAGTTGTCTGGCCGTCCTCAAATACTTGAGGTTCTTATGGTCCATAAAGACGAGGATTGAGTGAGAAGCTCCCTCTAGGAGGTAACGCCACTCTTAAAGCGCAGCCTTTATAGCCAGTAGCTCTCAGTCGCCAACATCATAGTTCCTTTCAGAAGGATTTAATTTTTTAGAGAAGAAAGCCACAGGGTGGAGCAATGATTTGGGACCTTGGCGCTGAGACAATATAGCTCCTACTGCATTTTCAGAGGCGTCAACCTCCAGAACATAAGCTAAGGATGGATCCGTGTGCTTCAAGATGGGAGCAGAAGTGAATAAGGCTTTTAACTGTTTGAAGGCTGTTTGGGCTTCTGGGGACCATCGGAAAGGGAACATGCTGCTTCGTTAGTTGGGTAATGGGAGTGATAATGCTAGAAAAGTTCTTGATAAACTTCCTATAGAAGTTGGCAAATCCAACAAACCTCTGAACGGCTTTCCGATCTGTAGGGGCAGGCCATTCCAGGATGGAAGGGACCTTTTGCGGGTCCATGGAGATACCCTCGGCAGAGATGACAAGTCCCAGGAAATGTATAATTTGCTTTTCAAAGTCACATTTTTCAGCCTTTGCATAAAGGTGGTGTTCTCGCAGCCGAGCCAGTATCTTCTTTACATGAATCCGATGGGTTTCTAGGGATTCAGAGAATATAAGGATATCATCCAAATAGGCAATGACAAATAGATCAAGGAAGTTCAGAAAAACATCATTAACTAGTGGCTGAAACGTAGTGGGGGCATTGCAGAGTCTTAACGGCATGACTTGATATTCAAAATGGCCGAAGCGTGCTCGGAAGGCCGTCTTCCATTCGTCCCCTTTTCTGATCCTGACAAGATTATAAGCACATCTCAAGTCCAATTTGGAGAACACTCGTGCCCCTTGCAGCCTTTGAAAGAGTTTGGGGATCAGAGGAAGGGGATACTGGTTCTTGACAGTGACCCTGTTGAGGTCGTGATAATCCACACAAGGCCTCAAGGAATGGTCCTTCTTTTTTACAAAGAAAATACCGGCACCTGCTGGAGAAGTGGAAGGTCTGATGAACTGTTTTTCAAGACTCTCATCGATATAGGTACGCAGGGCTTCCAGTTCAGGCTCGGAGAGCGGATAAATCTGATCAAATGGAATCTCAGCCCCTGGTAAAAGTTAGATGGGACAGTCATATGTCCTATGGAGTGGAAGAGTGTCTGCACCCTTCTTGTTGAACACGTCCAGATATTCGTGATAGGCAACAGGGAAGTAATTAGACGTTTCATGGTCAGAATGGATGTCCAGGAGGGGCGTGGTACTTGCAGTCTTTTCTGGAAGGCAGAGCATCTGGCAGTAGTTAGAAGAGAAGGAGATATGTCCGTTAAGCCAATTAATGTGGGGATTGTGTGCTTTCAACCAAGGGATGCCAAGGATGACAGGGAACATAGGAGAAGCTATGACATCCAGACAAAGGAACTCATGGTGACCTGAGGAAGTCTGGCAGAGGATAGGTAAAGTCTCTTGAGTAACCGGCCCTGATTTAGTGCCGGAGCCGTCAGCCAGATGAACATGAAATCTCTGCCTCTTGGCACATACTGGCAACTGGTGGAGAGAGGCAAATGCAGGGTCCACAAAGCAACTACAGGCCCCGGAGTCTATCATGGCAAGTACAGAAATTGTCTTTTCGGTTAACTGGAGCATGATAGGAAGAAAGACTTGTGACTGATCCTTCACAGGGCGATGCATCATGTGAGGCTGGCAGGAAGGAAATCTGCTGGTCTTTGCCGGACAAGTCTGCATAAAGTGACCAGCCTCCCCACAATAGAGGCACAGGTTGCCCTGTAGTCGACAAAGACGTTCAGTAGCAGAAAGGGGTGGTCTTCGAAAGTTCCTAAAAGGTGTCTTATGCTGTTCCTTCTTCCTGGGGAGTGCAGCAGATGAGGAAGCAGGGACGTTTGCCCTTGAAGCCACAGAGAGAGTTCCTTTAGATCGTTCAGATTGTCTTTCTCGCAAACATCGATCGATCTGAATGGTTAGGTTAATCAGACCCTCCAGGGATGCGGGAACTCCCACTCTGACATGTTCATCTTTTAAGGTGTCAGAAAGTCCCAGACGGAACTGGTGATGAAGTGCAGGAAGATTCCATTGAGTGTCTGTGCTCTAGACACGAAAGTCTGTTACATAATCTTCAATGGGCCTTGGACCTTGTTGCAACTTGCCAAGCATGTATTCGGCAGTTTGGTGATAAAAAGGATCAGAGTATAGCTGAGCCATAGCTGAAAAAAAGGAATCTGTGGCTGCCAGAGCAGGGTCATGTTGTTCCAGGAGATGACAAGCCCAGGAGAGTGGTTTGTTTAGTAATAGGATGATAATAAACCTCACCTTGATCTCTTCTGATGCAAAGGTTCAGGGTAACAGGGAGAAGTAGAGTTCACAGGAATTTCCGAAAAGTGCGAAACTTTTTGCGTTCTCCCAAAAATCGCTCAGGGATAGGCACTCTGGGTTCCGGAGGGGGTGTGGCCTCACGGAATAGGCTGGACTCTGAGTAGAAGAATCCATAGCCGTGAGAGGATCATAGGCTGATGTGACGTTCAGCTTATGTGGTAGTCGCCCTTCCATGCGACTCAAGTTCTCTTGTAACTTCAGTATAATATGTGATAGTTCAGAAATAGATCTGAAAATGTCTTCTGGTGGAGAGGCCTCCTTTTCAGACTTCATCCTTGACTGACTGGTACTATCACGTACCTGGTAGGAGTCTGAAATGATGAGGTCGGCCTCTCTTATATCTCCAGCCCCAGCCCCACTGGAGGTGGAACAGATGGTAGCTAGGGTCAGGAGGAACACGAGTGCATGTAGATGTTGCGTGCAGAACTTGTAAGTAGAGTTGCAGGCTTGGAGGTGCAGGTAATACATCAGGTTAAGAGCTGGACCCAGGGAAGCTGGGATGATGGTCAGCCAGCACAGGCACTCAGAGACAGTGTGGAGCCAAGCAGGAGGCAGAAGCAGGGTCACAGGGATAGCCGGGTTCAGCAACAAGTGGGCAGCGAGGTACCAAGGAATAAGCAGGAGCAACGTCAGAAGGGAAGCCAGGATCAGGCACCAGTATTCAGAGTAATCAGAGTCCAAAGCAGAGTTGAGGGAAGCCAAGATCGGTAACAGGAATCAAGCCGTGTATAAACATGGTTCAGAGTATCAGGACACAGCTGAAGACCAGTCAGCACCTTCCAGAAGTCAGAGCATCCTTTAAATAGGGCGTTGGGCGGCAATTACCGCTAGGTGCGCGCTCGTGTGTGGGCACGCTGCCACGCATGCACATTGGTGCTCGTGGAATTACTCTGTTGCCTGTGATTGCGCACATTAGTGCGCATAGAATTTCGCCGTTGCCCGTAAGCGTGCGCATGCGAACAAGACATTCTATGTACTTCAGATCCCCCCTCCTTTCTTCTGCTGCTCTCCCAGGATTGGATGCTCCACCCTCAGCGTGATTGAGCATGCTGAAGTCATGTGGTGACTTTTCTGGGTTTTGACTGGATGTTAGTGATCGTAGCAGAAGTTCAGTGTAAGAGATACACAAGAGAAAATGCATGTTGACAAGGGGAGTGTAGAGGTGGGTGGGGAGTCTACTGACATCATGACTCCACCCACCGAGCCCTAGAAAACAGACCCACCCACAGAATCTGCAGTTTTTCGGGTCTCATAACAGACAGAGGAGAGACATTTGACAGGTAAAGATGCATGCAGGAGGCATGTATATCCTCACAGATAACCAATATTGCAGTCGTTTAGAAAGGATGAGAGTGGGTTTACATCCACTTTAAGAGTTCCCTTCACTGGAACTAAGTGGCCAAGCCCAACCCCTGAAAATCAACCCCACATCATAATCCCCCTCCACCAAATGATTTGGAGTGGTGGCCCAATACTTTTGGCAATATAGTGTGGATGAGTGAGTTTGAGGTGGAGGAATTTCACTGCCCTGCACAGAGTCCTGACCTCAACCCGATAGAACATCATTGGGATGAATTAGAGCAGAGACCACTAGGGAAGGCCAAGCCCAACCCCTGAAAACAGCCCCACACCATAACCTCCCCTCCACCAAATGATTTAGATCAGTGCACAGAAGCATTACATTGCGAGTTCGGGGGCGATTTTGAAAGACATCTGTGCGGGGGCATGCACAGATGTCTATTGAAATCTCCCTCAAAGTCGCAAAAAGTAGTGCAGGAACTACTTTTGGGAATCAGTGTGGTGCCGCAAAGTCGGTGTCGCATTAAGTCGGATGGTGCCGTTGCCAGCAATAGGCTCCAATGTGAACGGGGGCTTATTTTTAAAGCCTTATTGAAGAAGCTGAAGTTAGAAGCTGATTGGCTACAATGCACAGCTGCACCAGATTCTGAACGCTCCATCTCCCCCACAGTATCTATGAAGCAGCTAAATCACAATTCCCATTTGCTCTGCACAGATACAAGATTCATCCTACAAATCTCCCTCCACCAATCTGCTTATAAATTACACTTACCAGTCTGTGACGATAATGGGCGGTTGAGCTTTGTCCATAATCTCAGCACTGAACCCCTCTTTCTTTAGATCAATAATCTGGGACTTCTTGCAGGGTCTGCAAGGATCAAAAGATTTTTTTTTTTCATTCTTTATTTAGGACCTCAAGAAAATCATACACAACATGATCTATATATATTGCAAAACCGTCTACCAAAAACGTATCCTTTTCACACCTGGTTGTGCACCTCCAAATCCATCAGGGAAATGTCCTAGTTGTAAAATATAGTGCAGCGCTAATGATGGTGAGTGTGATTTCACTACCAAAAAACCAAATCAAAAACTAAAAAAAAAAAAAATGAATATCTATCTATCTATCTATCTATCTATCTATCTATCTATCTATCTATCTATCTATCTATCTATCTATCTATCTATCTTTCCTTCTCCCTGTATCCATCTATCTATCTTTTTTTTCCTTTCTCCCTTTATCTATCTTTCTTTCTTTCACCCTTCATCCTTTCTTTATTCCTCTCTTTTTTTCCTTTCTCCCTTCATCCTTCCTTCTTTCTTTCATTCTATTTTTTTTTTTCTTTCTTTCCTTCCATCTTTCTTTCTCCCCTGACCACTCCAGTTCTCCTTTACCCAATCCCCACCTCCTACCCACTCCCCCCTTTTTCAACCCTCCTCCTACTCCCCTACCCCATGGTTCCCAGCCCCATCCCCCACTCCCATTTTTTCAGGGGGTAAGAAAGAACCCCCGAGACAGAGCATTTTACTATTGCTGCTGCTTGTGTGGGTGGGATGTGTGCTGCACCGATCCCTGCTGACCCCCCTCTCCTATTCATCCCATGTGATTGGCACAGTACACATCCCACCCACACAAGCAGCAGCAGTAATAAGATGTTCCACATCAGGGTCCTTCCTTAACCCTTGCAAAGTGCCACAAGAGAGCAAAAAACTCTGGAGGGGAAGGTAGAGGGGGAGTTGTCAATCCAGTGTAGATTCAACCCGCATGCCAAAATAGGTAGGATATGTGAGAGCAGCTTCCCTTCGCATCTCTGCTTGAGGAGACCATATCTGTAACATTCATTACTGCCCGTGTACTGTGCCCACTTACCTACCCCCTGTACTGTGCCCACTTACCTACCCCCTGTACTGTGCCCATTTACCTACTCCCTGTACTGTACCCTCCTGCTCCCCCCTGTACTGTATCTTCCTGCCCCCTGTACTGTGTCCACTTACCCTCCTGACCCGTGTACTGTCCACCTACAATCCCCCTATACTGTACCCTAACCCTACTAATACAGTTTATTTTTATCGATCGCTTTTATTATTTTTCACATTATGGGTGTGAGTGGGGCCTCATGTCTTAGTTTTGCCTAAGGCCTCACAAATCCTAGAGCCGCCTCTGCGTGGGCGCCATGTTTAGGTCTTTGCATATTATTTCCCAGCCTCAGGTCCTCATGCAGCCTACTCCCCCAGGAGTTATGTACCTTCATTTATGGGTCTGGAGAAGTAAATGCTGGACATGTGCTCCATTAGGAACTCCAAGTCCTTCTTCATGGCAGCAGATGGGACTGGTGGTCCTCCATTCACATGGTTGTGTGACTTATCTGAGTGGATAAGGTAACTGTGTGGGTGAGCCATGCAATTTAACCAAAAATACAGGATGCTATGGGCAGAAGTACCCCACGATTGAAGCTTCAGAATGTGACTGGTTCATAGTACACCCTAAATTTTGGGTGAACATAAAACACGGTCAGAAAGGTGGACTAAAGGCAAAACCTTTTTTCATTTTGTATAGAGTGAGTCAAATTGGGAGATTTCCCTTCAATTCCAAGAGTTAAGCCCCGTGCACACATGCGAAATGTCCGACAGAAAAAGTCAGATGGGAGCTTTTCATCGTATATTCTGATCGTGTGTGGGCCTCATCAGACTTTTATTCTTTCGAAAATTCTGACGGACCTAGGAATAGAACATGTTATAAATATTTCCGACGGAACCAATCCCTATTGGGAAAACCGCTCGTCTGTATGCTGTTCCGACGGACCAAAAACGACGCATGCTCTGAAGCAAGTACGAGATGGAAGCTATTGGCTACTGACTATTGAACTTCCTTTTTCTAGTCCCATCGTACGTGCTGTACATCACCGCATTCTGGACGGTCGGACTTTGGTTTGACCGTGTGTAGGCAAGACCGCTTGAATGGAATTCCGTCGGAGAAACCTTCGGAGTTTATTCCGACGGCAAAACTGGTCGTGTGTACAGGGCATTAGTTAGTGGTTGTAAAACAGGAAGTAAGAAAGAAATCGCTCTGAAGTGATTGAATTCCTGGTTGTCACTGGAACTAGTGTCCCCATTGGAAGATGTCTTCTCCCCCCTTTCCTATTTTGGTGAATTTACCATTACCATTAACTCTGTTTCTAAAAAAGTCCTCCAGGGCAGCAGGGATTCCCTCCCCAATATACTGTAAATGTTGGGATACTATTTTTTTGTCAGAGAGAGGGGGCAGCAGACAGGCATGTCCTTGCCATCGGGAGTTTCCCAGTGGGCCGATGGCCCATTTCAGTGACTTCTTTTGGCAGTGTCACTGGCTATAAAAACATGGAAACATGGCCGTGAGATCTCCTTCCGGCTAGCAGGTCTCTTTCCCCTGTGTTCAATGGAGACCCGGACAGCAAATGGCATCAGTGTACAAGCAAATTGTCTACTTGTACACTAAAGAGAGATGCCGGTTAGCTGTCTGGGTCATAGGCCCCTCCCCTCTTCACTGAACACAGTCCGGTGGTCAGCCGGTGGCGGGTTGCCTAATGAATACTGGGAGATCCCGTGGGAACCACCCCCCCCCCCCCATCTCACTCAACTCTTAGCTGACAGCCAGAGGTGCAGGGGGAGATGCTGAAGGCACCGTCGACCACAGTTGCAGGTGAGTGGCCATGGGATGATCTGCTGGATGTTCTAAATATTGGGGGGGGGCAGAGCTGGGTTGGAGGTGCACATGAAGTCCTGTACTAGAGCTGCATCTGGTGACAAGTGACTTGGCAGGTGACAAGCTGCGTCTGGTGGCAGGCGACATGGCAAGTAACAATCCGTATCTGGTGGCAGGTGACATGGCAAGTGACATGCGGCATCTGGTGGAGGCGACGTAGCAATTCACAAGTGTTAAGGCTCCATCTGGTGGCAGGCGACAGTGGCAAGTGGCACTCTCAGGGCTCCCACTGATTCTGCATTATCGTGAGTTGACCAATTTAATTTTATATTACAATGTGATATGCGCAGCAATGCCTGTTAGCTATGTTCCTGCATGACCTTAGCCCTCCCATTTCACGCAGTGATGTGAGAAGGAGGAGAAAAATACAGAGGAGAATAAGTGAAATAATACAATAGGTGAGTGAGGAGTTAGAGCATATTTTCAGTTAACACATTTTCATACAAAAATCCATTTATACTTACAGTGGAATATTCTACTTATTTTTTTATTTATTTTTTTGCGCAATTATGTGTAGTTTATATACTGTTTTTGTGCATGTTTGCAAAATTAAAGTGGGTCGGTCTGGGTGAAGTCCAGGGCCAAATTTTTGTCCCAGTCCAGCCCTGGCAGTAGACCACCTATTTAACCACTTGCTGACCAGACTGTTTCTGGCACTATTTGTTTGCAAGTTTAAATCAGTATTTTTATCTAGAAAATTATTTATAATCCCCAAACGTTATATATATATATATATATATATATATATATATATATATATATATATATATATATATATATATATTTTTTTTTATCAGAGACCCTAGGGAATAAAATGGTGATTGTTTCAATGTTATGTCACACAATATTTGTGCAGCGGTTTTGCACACACAATTTGTTTTGGAAAGAATACCCTTTGATTAATTAAAAAGAAAACACAATAATTACCCCAATTTTTTTGTACAACGTGAAAGATGTTACACCGAGTAAATAGATACCTAACATTTCACACTTTAAAATTGCACATTTACAGAGGAGGTCTAATGCTAGAATTATTGCTTTCACTCTATTGTGCGCAGTGATACCTCACATGTGTGGTTCACATATTGTTTACATATTTATGCGCAACTTAAGTATGCATTCGCTTCTGCACGCAAGTATGGAGGGATGGGAACTCTTAAAATTTTTTTTTTTTTTTATTTTACACTGTCCATTTATATCACTTTTATTACTATTACAAGGCATGTAAACAGCCCTTATAATATAAATAATGACCTCTCCTTCAGCCCCCATATCCAATCACTGGCTAAATTCTGCCGCCTTCACCTCCGCAACATCTCCAGCGTTCAACCCTTCCTGACTAATGCAAAGCAACTCATTCACTCCTTGATTATTTCCCGCCTTGACTTCTACAAGTCTCTCCTTGATGGCCTACCCTTAAGCAGGCTATCCCCCCTTCAGTCTATTATGAATGCTACTGCTAGACTAATACACCTCACTAATCGTTACGTGACTGCTGCCCCTCTCTGCCAATCCCTTCACTGGCTTCCCCTACCCCACTGTGTAAAATTCAAAATGCTAACCATAACATACAAAGCCATCCACAACATCACCCCCATCTACATCACCAACCTCATCTGCAGATATCGCCCAAATCGTCCCCTCCGCTCCTCCCAGGACCTCCTGCTTTCGAGCTCCCTTGTTACCTCCTCTAATGCTCGCCTTCAAGACTTCTCCAGAGCCTCTGCCTTCCTCTGGAACTCCCTGCCTCAGTCTGTCCGATCAGCCCCTACCCTGTCCACCTTTAGGAGTTCCCTGAAAACTCATTTATTCAGGGAAGCCTATCCCACACCCACCTAACTGTCCCCGAGCCCCCCCATCAAATCATTCTCTGCAGCTATTACCTTTTGTACCACCAGCCCCTCCCTTTAGAATGTAAGCTCTACGAGCCGGGCCCTCCTGAACCTTTTGTATTGTACTGTAATTGTGTTGTCCCCCCTATACATTATAAAGCGCTGCGTAAACTGTTGGTGTTATATAAATCGTGAATAATAATAATAACCTAACTATATAACTATGTTTTCTATCGGGTTGAGAGCACTGTGCAGGCAAGTCAAGTTCCTCCACCCCAAACTCACTCATCTATGTCTTTATGGACGTGGCTTTGTGCACTGGTCCAAATATTTTGGTGGAGGGGGGATTATGGTGAGGGGTGATTTTTCAGGGGTTGGGCTTGGCCCCTTAGTTCCTGTGAAGGGAACTCTTAAGACGTCAGCATACCAAGACATTTTGGACAATTTCATACTCCCAACTTTGTGGGAACAGTTTGGGGATGGCCCCTCCCTGTTCCAACATGACTGCACACCAGTCCATAAAGACATGGGTAAGTAAGTTTTGGGTGGAGGAACTTGACTGGCCTGCACAGAGTCCTGACCCTTAACTCGATAGAACACCTTTGGGATGAATTAGAGTGGAGACTGTGAGCCAGGCCTTCTCGTCCAACATCAGTGCCTGACCTCACAAATGCGCTTCTGGAAGAATGATCAAACATTCCCATAGACACTCCTAAACCTTGTGGACGGCCTTCCCAGAAGAGTTGAAGCTGTTATAGCTGTAAAGGGTGAGCCAACTCAATATCGAACCCTACGGACTAAGACTGGGGTGCCATTTAAGTTCATGTGCGTGTAAAGGCAGGTGTACCAATATTTATGATAATATAGTGTTAGTGTATCTTTATTATTACTCCCAGGAGACTGAGAATTGGTTTATGTTTCTTTTGGGGTCATTCGGAAGAGAATGCTGATATTGTTTATGAATTAGCAGGTAAAACAGTCAGCTCGGGGATCTCCAAACTACGGCCCTCCAGCTGTTGCAGAATGACACGTCCCATGAGGCATTGTAAAACTCTGAGGCCGCGTACACACGCGGGGACTGTTTGCCCAACTTTGTCCGTCAAACAGTTTCGGCAAACAGTCCGCTCAAAATTAGCATGGACGGACATGGCCACACACGACGAACGAACAGTTTGCTGAAACCGTGCGCGATGACGTGAACGGCACGTACGACGGGACGAAAAATACGACGTCCTATACACTGCATTATAACTTTCGGCGTGAAAATCCTTTCTGAGCATGCGCGGAACTTAGTTTGACGAACAAGCCTACACACGGGCGGACTGTTCGCTCAAACAAGGTTTCAGCGGACAGTTTTACGGAATTTCCGAAAAACCTTGTTCGTCAAACTGTCCGCTGAAACTGTCCGCTGAAAGCCCACACACGAGCGGACTGTCCGCCCAAACACTGTTCAGCGGACAAAGTTGGGCGAACAGTCCGCGCGTGTGTACGCGGCCTTACATTCACAGACATGACTAGGCATGATGGGAATTGTAGTTCCTGACCAACTGTAGGGCCGTAGTTTGGAAACCACAGAGTCAGCTCTCCCTTATGTGCTGGAGATGAGGAGGGGGAGGCTTTATGTAGTCTAACTGGGCAGGGCTGACACTGGTTGGAATTTCAGCGTAGTAGATACAGTTGCCAACTCAAACTGGCCATTAGGAGCCGAGCGCAGAGATGTAATCAATAGATTTTTTCCCCTAGAGTTCAACCATCCCATATGCCATTAGAAGTATAAAATGAAAATCTAAAAAACAGTTTACAGCATTTTTGTGTTAATGACATTAATGAAGGAAAATTGGACTTACTGGTGAGAGGTTACAAAGTATTTTGAGATGGATGGATTTGGAAAATTCTCTCCTTCACCTCCAGGCAAATCTTCAATCTTCCATTTATCACCACCATTTTCATCTATGATCCAATATTTAAAATCCTCTACAGAGGGGAACACAGAATCAGAAAACACACGAAGAAAACACCCCTCTAATAACCTCCATGTCTGTGGCATTATTAAAGCAGAACTCGAGCCACAAACCTCATATTGACTAGTCCAATAAAATATATAAAGAAAACAAGTGTTGGCTGTAATATTCAGCTTCAATACAGATATTTCCCCCTCCGTGCCTTTCTGCTGTCCTCAGTCTGATGGCCATCATCATTCCTCCCACTTCCTCTGAGCCCAAGTCATGCTGGACCTATCCCCAGCCTGTGATTGGACAGTGAAAGAAGTCAATCTCTGTCTCCCCTCCAGGTAAATGGAATTATGTAAAACCCAGAATGTTGGATTTGGGCTTCAACGTTCATGCACTACAACATTGAACTGATACTAAAGTCTCTTTTTTTAGTTTATTTTTTTGTTTAAAAATAACAAACATGTAATACGTTCCTGCTCTGTGCAGTTGGTTTTGCACAGAGCAGCCCGGATCCTCCTCTTCTCAGGTCCCTCGCCGGCGTTTCTGGCCCCTCCCTCCTGCCAAGTGCCACCACAGCAAGCAGCTTTCTATGGGAGCACCCAAGCTGAGCTACAGCTCTGTGTCTATTCTCAGCCCGCCCCCTCTCTCCTTATTTGCTCACTGACTTTTATTGACAGCAGCCAATGAGGAGGGAGAGTCCCAGACAGCCAAGCCACTTGTGCAACATTGCTGGATTGAGATGGGCTCAGGTAAGTATTAGGGGGGTCTGAGGGGGGCTGCTACACACAGAAGATTTTTTATCGTAATGCATAGAATTCATTAAGATAAACAAAAAACTTCTGTCTTTAGAACCACTTTAAAGTGTTACTGAACCCACAACATTAAAATCAGCCTGTATATGCAGTAAAGCTTGCTTTTTATACTCACTGTGGAACCTAAGGGGTTAATTCTCTGCATTCTGTAAAAAGGCTATTTGATCCTGTCCCCCCTTCTGATCCTCCCCTTCTTCTACTGTCTCCAATCCATCTCCTGATAGAACAGTGCCTTGGGGGCATCCTGCACATGCTCAGATTGGTGTGTATTGCTAGAGAGTTTTTTTTTCTTGGAAGGCTGCATTTGATCAGCACAGGGCCAATCAGCACACTCTCCAGACAGAGGGTCAGGGGTCCTCCAGCCTGATTCTGCAGTCGGAGGAGAATGAAAACTCCTCCTACAAGCATTATCCAGACACTGATAGAATTCACAAGACTGCTGTATACTGCTAATAAGAAAAGGTATTTTGCAGTTTATATTTACTATAATAATTGCATTTCCATGTCCTGTGTACTGTGGGAGATCAGATATAGTGAATGCAGAGTCCTGGGTTTAGCAACACTTTAAGGCTACATTCACACTGTTGCAATCCAACGATTTTCAGTGTGATTATGTTGTGCAAATTGGATGTTTGCATATTCTTTAGGGCCAAAATGGTGCTGTAATCACACCAATGTAGTAGAGGAACCTCTTCCAAAGTACGTCATGCTGAGTTACATTGATTCGAATGGACACCATTGAAAATTGTGATTGCCATTGTCATGCAATTCTGTGCAACTCAAGTTGTGTGAACAGAGCCCAATAGAAATAGGAAAAAAATGACATGCAAATTCTCTTGCACACCAGTGTCATATATAATCAGGTAATTTGCTATGTTTATTTCCTGTGATCATCGGCTCCATCTAGAGGTAAGGATGTCATATTTTCCAAATTGAGGCATAGACCCCCAACCAAAAACACAATATAGGGGTTAAAGACCTAATGCACATCAATTACAATCTAATGAAAACAGCACCTACAAATTAGGATACAGTTTTGTTTTTTTATGGAATACATGTGGGGGGGGGGGGGGGGGTTTGGGGCGTAAACATGGCGTTTTTTTGGTAAATCTTTACATACCACAAAAGCATGAGAAACAGTATAATCATGCAAAACAAAAAACAAAAGTGTTGGGTCTGCAGAGATCTCAGGATTATCATGTATTGTATGTACAGGGAAACAAAGCTCAATGGAGAGGAACCTCAACACGATCGTACAAAGTGCTTATTTTCTATCCTTACAAATACAGTAAGCACCTGAATATCAAATAAAATTTAGCTCTTCATGTAACCAGTCACATTTTCTTTCATACACTCAAATTGGAGTAACAATCTCACCTAGAGCGCATGGATTTTTGATCAAGTTCCTCTTCAGGCTAGATAGAAGAAAATTATTAATAATTACTGGTGAAAGATTACCATTAAAAAACATTGGAAAACATTAAAACCCAAACAGACTCCGAAAAAACACAAACTATTTAAAAATGTATACAGCTTCTATTGGCCATACAAGTATCAGTTAGAGGTTAGGGAAATTGGTCAATTTTTCTTGGCTGAAATTTTGTGCAATAGTACGGCTTGGCCTTCTGATTGCAGTAGTTTTGGTGCAGTTTCAGTAATGCCGCGTACACACGGTGGGAAATTCCGGCAACAAATGTTCGATGGGAGCTTGCTGTCGGAAATTCCGACCGTGTGTAGGCTCCATCAGACATTTACAAAGATTTCAGAGCTGGATCGCTAATTTTCTGACAACGAAATTCCGATCACGTGTACACAATTCCGACGCACAAAATTTCACACATGCTCGGAATCAAGCAGAAGAGCTGCACTGGCTATTTAACTTAATTTTTCTTAGCTCATTGATGTTGTACGTCACCACGTTCTTGACGTTCGGAATTTCCGACAACATTTGTGTGACTGTGTGTATGCAAGACAAGTTTGAGCCAACATCCATCAGAAATAAATCCAAGGTTCTGTTGTTGGAATGTGCGATCGCGTGTACGCGAGATAAGTGCACCACACCTACAGGACGTAATAGAAGTCTAAGACAAAGAGCAGCTAACTCACAGGAAAGCAACAAGGACAGGAAAACTTTGCTTATTGGACAAAGCTCTCTTGAGGAGTGATCAGGGGATTGCACAGGCTGTGTGTAACAGTCATTATCTTAAAGTCATATTAAAGGATTTTTTTTTTCATTAGGAAACATGTTATACTCAGTGCCGGGACAAGGTCATTCGGTGCCCAGGGCGAAGATAAAACACTGAGCCCCCCCCCCCGCTGTGAAAAACGACAGCGCCTACAGACGATGGGATCTATACTAATGCATCAGTGACAGTGCATTAACCACTTTCCTGCTGCATATTACCAATACCATTGCTAATTAAGCAAACTCCCCTCAGAGACTGCAGACATGATACAAGACAAGAGATGGTTAGAGACTGAGGACATGATGCAGGCGATGATCAGAGACTGCAGACATGATACAAGAGATCAATGCAGCCTACCGCTGTGCCCATAATCACAGCCTCTGTTCCCATTATTGCAGCCTCTCTGTGCCCATAATTGCAGCCTCTCTGTGCCCATAATCGCAGCCTCTCTGTGCCCATAATCGCAGCCTCTCTGTGACCATAATCGTAGCCTCTCTGTGACCATAATTGCAGCCTCACTTTGCCTATGAATGAAGACTCACCATAGCCTGCCCAGGCTGCCATGGATCACACAGCAGACATCTCCCGCAGCACTATGTGTCACATACAGTCATGGTTGAAATTGTTGGCACCCCAGACATTTTTCCAGAAAATCTAGATTTTCTCAAAGAAAATGATTGCAGTAACACATGTTTTGCTATACTCATGTTTATTCCCTTTGTGTGTATTGGAACAAAACAAAAAAAGGGAAGAAAAAAACAAATTGGACATAATGTCACACAAAACTCCAAAAATGGGCTGGTCAAAATTCTTGGCACCCTTAAAGAGATTGTAAAGTGAATAAAAAAAAAAAAAAATAACAAACATGTTATACTTACCTCCACTGTGCAGCTCGTTTTGCACCGAGAGGCCCCGAACCTGCTCTTCTGGGGTCCCTCGGCGGCTGTCTCGGCTTCCTCCCGCAGGTGCTTCTCACGTTCATGCGAGCTCCCTCGCATGGTGAGAAGCACCTGCGGGCGCGCTCTCGTGTTACAGCCGGCGGCTATAGCCGCTCATTGTATCACACAGCCCCGCCCCCCGCGCCCCCCGCGTCAGTGGATGTGATTGACAGCAGCGCGAGCCAATGGCTGCGCTGCTTTCCATCCATCCACTCCAGCCAATCAGCGGCCAGGCTGAACGGTGGAAAGAACGATGGGGCGAGCCTGGGATTTTCGAGGGGTGAGGTAAGTAAAACGGGGGGGGGGGGGGGGCTGGGGGTGCAGGCACTGTCAGATGTTTTTTCACCTTAATGCATAGAATGCATTAAGGTGAAAAAACATTTACCGTTACAACCCCTTTAACTTATAATATTTGGTTGCACACCCTTTGGAAAAAATAACTGAAATCAGTCGCTTCCTATAACCATCAATAAGCTTCTTACACCTCTCATCCGGAAATTTTGTACCACTCTTCCTTTGCAAACTGCTCCAGGTCTCTCTTATTGGAAGGGCGCCTTTTCCCAACAGCAATTTTAAGATCTCTCCACTGGTGTTCAATGGGCTTTAGATCTAGACTCATTGCTGGCCACTTTGGACCCCTCCAGCGCTTTGTTGTCATCCATTTCTGGGTTCTTTTTGATGTATGTTTGGGGTCAATGTCCTGCTGGTAGACCCAAGATCTTGGATGCAAACCCAGCTTTCTGACACTGGGCTCTACAGTGCGACCCAATATCCTTTGGTAATCTTCAGATTTCATGATGTCTTTCACACATTCAAGGCACCAAAACAACCCCAAAACATCATTGAACCTCCACCATATTTCACTGTACTGTGTGTTCTTTTCTTTGTAGGCCTTGTTCCGTTTTCGGTAAACAGTAGAATGATGTGCTTTACCAAAAAGCTCTATCTTAGTCTCATCTGTCCACAAGACGTTTTCTTTGGCTTACTCAAGTACGTTTTGGCAAACTGTAGTCTTGCTTTTTTATGTCTCTGTGTCAGCAGTGGGGTCCTCCTGGGTCTCCTGCCATAGCGTTTCATTTAATTTAAATGTCGACAGATAGTTCGCGCTGACACTGATGCTCCCTGAGCCTGCAGGACAGCTTAAATTTATTTGGAACTTGTTTGGGGCTGCTTATCCACCTTTTGGACTATCCTACGTTGCAATAATTCATCAAATTTTCTCTTCCGTCCACGCCCAGAGAGATTAGCTACAGTGCCATGGGTTGCAAACTTCTTGATAATGTTGCGCACTGTGCACAAAGGCAAATCTAGAACTCTGGAGATGGACTTGTAACCTTGAGATTGTTGATATTTTGCCACAATTTTGGTTCTCAAGTCCTCAGACAGTTCTCTTCTCCTCTTTCTGTTGTCCATGCTTAGTGTGGCACACACAGACACATAATGCAAAGACTAATGCAGGCCATACATGGTCGAATTTCAAACAAATTTTCTTTTCAAAATCAAAGTTCTTTTTTATTTGTGATCCGATGGCGCCACCTTTGATTTTTGAAATTCGGCCGGCCGAGCCTTCAATTTCACCTCATGTTGCTACAGAAAAGAATTTTTGTGACTGGGAATCTTCTTTTCCCTCTGTAGATTTTCTTTTCTTATTACATTTCTCGCATGATTCTCCCATCATTGATTAGAATATTGTTAGCTTTTCAAAGAATTTCCAACATGTCCGATTCCTCAAATTTGATTTCCGCACGAAAATCAGCTGTTGCTGCAGCCCACTAATGGTGGGAAATTCATATGAAAATTCTTAGATACGATTTTCGAAAGAAAATTCTTTCGAAATTTGAACCATGTTTGGCCGGCATAAGTGAACTTCTCTCCTTTTTATCTGCTTTCAGGTGTGATTTTTATATTGCCCACACCTGTTACTTGCCCCAGGTGAGTTTAAAGGAGCATCACATTGAAACCAGGGGTGGACTGACAACTCATGGGGCCCTCGGGCAACAGGAGATTAAGGGGCCCCCGGGCAACAGGGGATTATGGGCCCCCCAGGCAATCGGAGATTATGGGGCCAGAAAGTATACACACACAGTATACAATAAAACAGTATACACATACATGTATACACAGACATGTTTCTGTTGGCTGAGAAGGTACTGGAGAGGTGGGGCAGCTATAATCTCAGGATTTTTAGACCAAAAGGATGTCCGTAAGGGACATTTCAGAGACAGATGTAAAAAAAAAGCCATTTTTATATACTGTCCCTGGTTTTACTGAGGCTGGCAACCCTGATGGGGCCCCCTAGTGGCCCGTGGCCCTCGGGCAGTGCCTGAGTCGCCAAATGGTCAGTCCGCCCCTGCTTGAAACAGTCTTATTTATCCACAATTTTGAAAGGGTGCCAAGAATTTTGAACAGCCCATTTTTGAAATTTTGTCTGACATTATGTCCAATTTGCTTTTTTTTTCTTCCTTTTTTGTTTTTCTCCAATACACACAAAGGGAATAAACATGAGTATAGCAAAACATGTGTTACTGCAATCATTTTCTGTGAGAAATTCTAGATTTTCTGGAAAAATGTCTGGGGTGCCAACAATTTTGGCCATGACTGTATGTGACACATAGTGCTGCGGGAGATGTCTGCTGTGTGATCCATGGCAGCCTGGGCAGGCTATGGTGAGTCTTCATTCATAGGCAAAGTGAGGCTGCAATTATGGTCACAGAGAGGCTACGATTATGGTCACAGAGAGGCTGCGATTATGGGCACAGAGAGGCTGCGATTATGGGCACAGAGAGGCTGCGATTATGGGCACAGGGAGGCTGCGATTATGGGCACAGAGAGGCTGCGATAATGGGAACAGAGGCTGTGATTATGGGCACAGCGGTAGGCTGCATTGATCTCTTGTATCATGTCTGCAGTCTCTGATCATCGCCTGCATCATGTCCTCAGTCTCTAACCATCTCTTGTCTTGTATCATGTCTGCAGTCTCTGAGGGGAATTTGCTTAATTAGCAATGGTATTGGTAATATGCAGCAGGAAAGTGGTTAATGCACTGTCACTGATGCATTAGTATAGATCCCATCGTCTGTAGGCGCTGTCGTTTTTCACAGCGGGGGGGGGGGGCTCAGTGTTTTATCTTCGCCCTGGGCACCGAATGACCTTGTCCCGGCACTGAGTATAACATGTTTCCTAATGAAAAAAAAATTCCTTTAGTATGACTTTAAGATAATGACTGTTACACACAGCCTGTGCAATCCCCTGATCACTCCTCAAGAGAGCTTTGTCCAATAAGCAAAGTTTTCCTGTCCTTGTTGCTTTCCTGTGAGTTAGCTGCTCTTTGTCTTAGACTTCTATTACGTCCTGTAGGTGTGGTGCACTTATCTCGCGTACACACGATCATTCCAACAACAGAACCTTGGATTTATTTGCGATGGATGTTGGCTCAAACTTGTCTTGCATACACACAGTCACACAAACATGTGTTACTGCAATACTTTTCTGAGAAAAATACTTGATTTCCTGTAAAAATTTCTGGGGTGCCAACAATTTCGGCCATGACTGTAGCTGGGTCTGTGTGTGTGTTCGGCGGTGCCGTAACACGGTCCCGCCCCCCCTAGACCAGCTCGTGTGATAGGCGGAACACAGATTCAATCTGTTACCACATGAGCCGGTCTAGGGGGGGCGGGACCTTGTTGCAGCGCTGCCGAACATACACACCCAGACCCAGGTCCCTGACACACAGTGCTCCCGGCGCTGTGTGAAAAACAAAAGGAGGAGGTGGGAGGGGAGCACTGTGGCCCCAGGATAGGCGGCCTGTAGTGTGGCCTCTACTGCACACCCCTTCCTCCAGTAAATGGCCCCGCCAAGGCATCCGCCCCCTCTGTCCCCCCTTGTACCGGCCCTGGTTATACTTACCTGCTCTGTGTAATGGCTGTGCACAGAACGGCCCTGATCCTCCTCTTCTCGGAGCTCCCGCTAGACCTCCCAGTGTGTCCCCTCAGGAATCCACTTTCTGTGGGGGCATTTGTCTTATGGGCACACGGAGAAGGGTTCAACCCCATCCCTGGCTCCCTCCTCCCTGGCTGTCATTAACAACAGCAGGAGCCAATGTCTCCCACTGCTGTGTCTGAGCCAATAAGGAGGAAGAGAGCCTGGAGAACTGCTGCTCTCATGGATATCGCTTGATTGAGATGAGGCTCAGGTAATTTTTTTTTGGGGGGGGGGGGCTGTGGGGGGAGCTAATAAAAATAATACATTTTATTTATAATGCGCTTTTCATCAAATGATCTCAAAGTGCTACAAGTTCAAACAAGTGCTACAAGCTAGCTGCATACTGGAGGTTTTTTCTTAGGTACAAAACCTAAACCTTAAAAATGTATTTAACACAATAAAGTTACACAAGGCGACACACTGCACATAAAATAATCTTTTTACAGAACAGATTACATTCTTTTACAAGGACTTTAACTAGGGCTTATTTTCGGGGTATGGCTTAGATTGCAGACATCCCTGAAAATCACGCTAGGTATTTTTGGGGTAGGGCTTATTTTTTAGGGAAACAGGGTAGGTGTGCATTCCCCTTGTTAATTGAGCCACCTATTTTTTCTGTCTGTTTGCTAATCCTCCTGGAGATTCCTAAAATGTGATTAGTCTTATGTCAACTTTACCTCATTACCTAATCTCTGTGTGAACAGGTCAATGATAATCTCACCTATTTGTTGCCCACATATTTGCAGTCACAGTCCCCGCAGCTGAACAGGATCTCACGTCCACTATGTAAATGAAATAAAACATAAGAGAATTACAATCAGCATGCAAAAAAAAAAAAGGTAGAGGTACTTTGCAAAGCCCATACATACAGACTAATAAACTTTGAGAATGTTGTTCCCAACAAAAAAATACTTGCGTCAGTGCTACAGTTTGAATTTAAAACGTATTTGTGTGAACTGTGAAGTTAAGTCATGGATTGTGGAAACGAAATAGTTCCGGGTGATTGTATATAGTGTATACCACATTTACCACTGACTAATGCAGAGTTGCAATGCAAGGAGATCAGCTAAAAGCAGTTGGATCTGTATGTGCGTTATAATTAATAGAAATTAGTTGATTAATCGATTAAAAAAAATTGATTAATCGAACACGAAAATTTTAATCAGTAACAGCCCTAGTGACAAGGGAAGGCAGTGATCTTGTGTTTTGATGTCCCCAATGGAAGATCCAAAGTACCACTTGAGATTCTTTTAGATCCTGGGACGCCTGTGTGCAGCAGCTGAGGTGTCAGCTATTGGAACTCTAAGCAGAAACACAGATCTCTGTCTTCCCACAGTTAAAGCACCCCCACACACAGTTAGCAAGCACTCCCTAGGCACACAATTAGCCCTTTGATTGCACCTGATGTTAACCCCTTCTCTGCCAGTGTCATCAGTGCAGTGACTTTGCATATTTTTTAGCACTGATCACTGTATAAGTGTCACTGCTCCCCAAAAAGTGTCACTTAGTGTCAGATCGGTCCGCCAGAGTAACGCAGAACCATTATAAGTCGCTGATCGCAACCATTACTAAAAAAAAATATATATATATGTATTTTGTGCAAATCAATCAATATACGCTTATTGAGATTTTTTTTTACCAAAATTTTTATATGGTATGTTTTATAGCAGAAAGTAAAAACTATTGTTTTTCTTATTTTCAAAATTGTCTTTTTTTATTTATAGCGAGAAAAATAAAAAACACAGAAGTGGGGGGGCGTGACCGGAAGTTGAGGCGAGTGGACGCTTAAGCCGTTCGCTCTCCGTCCAGCTCAGCTACAGCGGCGCCTTGAGGGACCATCCGCCGCCATCTGATGGGTAGATCGAGGGCTACCCGCTCTGCCTCCTCCAGGGGACCCTCCGCGGCCCCTCCGGGTCCTGTGACGGGCCTCCTTCTCCTCCATGGATCTCCCGGCCGGCGGGCCTCTCAAGATGGCGCCGGTCGCGGCTGCGGAGACATCCCGGGCCTCATCCCCGGCATCCGAAATGCAGAACGCCCCCCCTGCGGGCCCCGAGGAAGCCAGGACACCACCCGGTCCCAGCGCTACTGTCCAGACATCGGGAGGGGTGAGTGCACGTCCGCCCCCGGCCCCGTCTCGAGCCGCCGGACTAGGCCTGAAGCCTGCCGCGCCGCCATCCGAGCCCAGCACCCGCATGTCCGGCCCCCTGCAGGCCTCGGGGCAATGCACAGCCACCAGGGACCAGGGACTGCATCAATGGGGCCAGGAGCCCCCCACACACTCCGCTGCAGACTGGGACCTTGACAGTGGGGGTGGATGGGGGGAAGCAGGAGGCTGCATGGAGTCCGGAAGGCCCCAGACACCCCTGGGCACCGGCTCCCCTCCCCCCCGACCGACACGCAATGCTCATTGGCACTACCCCGGTTGCTCAGGGCGGTGTCAGACCCCCTCCTCTCTACAAGCTCAGTGGGGTCCCCTCCATCCCTGGATGACAATGACTTTCCTGCCCTCCCCCCACCAGGGGAACCGTTGCCCCACTCAAGTCAGGGGCGTGGGGGAGTGGGGGGCCCCGATTAAGTCCGGAGACCCGGTCACCTCCACCCAAGACCCAGAGGCTGGCCTCGCCATGGGCCCCCGGCCCGCAACGTCCCCGTAGGGGCTCCCCGATCCCCACCGACTGTGCCGCGGGGCGTGGGGAGGAAGAACGGAGCTGTCCGGCCCCCATGCCTGTCTGGGAGGGGGTGTGGGGCCTACACACCGAGCCTGACCCTTCTACACGGGCGGGCGGGTCCGGGAGTCTTGGGCCTGCACCGCCGCCCCATCAGCAACCAGCAGGAGGCGATGTGGGAGGCTCATCCCAGCCGCCCATACATCCGCAATGGCAACATTACCTGCAAGCAATTCCTACCAAAGAGGACTTTAAGCAATTGATAGAAGATGTCAAATCTACCTGTAGAGCGGAAATACAAATGCTACACTCCGGCCTCAAGCACCTGGCCGACCGGGTGGAGATGGCTGAGGAAGAGATCCAAGAGGCCAAGATAGCGATTCACAAGACCCAAACGCAGGGGGCCGACCACCACGTGCTCCTGAGAGATATGCAACGCCATGTGGAAGACTTGGATAACAGGGGGCGCAGGCACAACATAAGAGTGAGGGGGATACCGGAGGCGGATGGCCCGGAAGATCTACAATTTATCCTGCAGGAAATATTTAATGAACTGCTTGGGGAACCCCCTACCAAGTTTATTGAGATGGACAGAGCGCACCGGGCCTTGCGCCCCAAAAACGCAACTTCAAGTCCCAGGGATGTCATTTGCAGACTCACCTCGTTCCACATCAAGGAGGACATAATGAGACAGGCACGCCTGGCCCGTGTGGTGACCTTCCGGAACACACCAGTCCAACTCTTTCCGGACCTCTCTTGGCTTACACTACAGAAGCGTAGAATTCTCCAGCCGCTCCTCCGCACACTGCAGGAAGCTGCCATCCCTTACCGTTGGGGATTCCCATTTTCCCTCACGGCTAAACATCAAGGCAAGACGGCCTCCTTGAGGCTCCCTGAAGACCTCCACGCCTTCTGTGAAGATTTGGGCGTCCGTTCGCCCCAGCTGCCGGATTGGGATCTAGTGGCTACTCAGCCTGCTCCTCCGACATTGTGGCAGAAGGTCCCCTCCCGCCAACGCCCTCGAAACCGGGAAACACCGAAAAAATCTGCCCGTCAAGGGCATGGCTGAAGGATAGTGCAGTGACTATTTTTTCATACTTTTTTCCCTTTTTTTTTTGATTCCGTTTGCCCGTGTGGCGAAAGGGAATAAGGCCCGTTTTGTTTGTTGGTTGGCCTTCGGACCGTTGTCTGGACAGTACGATCCTGCCCGTACGCGCTGTCCCCTGAGTCCACTCCCTGTCCCTCTTGGTGCCCTCTTATTGACATGTCACAATTAGGCTGGTATGAATTGGAGACCCGAGTCAGTGGGTTCCCCGGTACTTTTGAGTCACCCCCTCCTCCCCCGGATGCATAGGCAATGTATCCGGGACTCTAGGAGATGTCTGGCGATTGGTATCGCATTTGCATCTCCCCTGCTCCCCCCCGTTTTTACCCATCCACTTCAATTGCAGAGTCAGACGGGGGGAGCTGGACTCCCATGCGGCCACCAGGCCCGGCCCTCGGGTTAGGGTTCTGGTGGCCCCCTGGCAATCCGACCAGACCTGAGCGCCATGCCTGTTCATGGTCTTATGTGGTTGTACGTTTGGTTGTATAACAGTTACCTGCTTAACATGTGTTCTTTTGTTTGCTGCTCTAACCTTCTTTTATTTTCTCTTTCTCTATTTCTCTCCCCCCCTTCCCCTCCCTACCCTTCCACCGTATGGGAATCTGCGGATGTCGAGCGGTATCCCGTCAGGCCCTTTTACCGGAACGAGTATGCTCCTGGCTCCTGGCGGTCGTCTGGAGCGGCGGTGACCAGGTAAGAACTAGCTTCCACATCCCCCCCCCCCCCCCGACGTGACTGATGGCTAAAATTTTATCCTTAATTGTTCATGGCTTAAACTCAAACAAGAAGCGGCATCTGGCACTGAGGGAATTTAGGCAGTCAGGTGCAGAAAACACATTTCGATAAGGGAGGTTCTTTTGCTTTTGCCTCTAGATATTTCCCTCTTGCTTATCTCTCCTCAGGGTCTCATAAAAGAGCGGGAGTGGCTATCCTGATCCGTCAAGGGGCCCCATTTGCCTACCTCGATCACTACAGTGACCCCGGGGGTGGATTCCTGATACTTAAAGGCACATGGAGATCCCATCCGATCACCTTGTGTACCCTTTACGCCCCGAATACTCATCAACACAGTTTTCTCTCTAAACTCTTGCTACGATTATTTAAATCGGACCACGGTTACCTAGTGGTGGGGGGTGACTTTAACCTGGCCCATTCAGCTACCGTGGAACGCTTGGCGGCGGTGCTCCGGCCGCCCTCGGCTAAAGCACTCAGAGACTCCAAACTTTTTCGCCAACTGACCCGGCGATATGCTCTTTTCGACGACTGGCGCGCCCTCCACCCGGTAGATCGGCAGTATACTTATTATTCGGCCCCTCACCAACTGCACACCCGTATAGATTATTTTTTCACTAACAACATTACATTGAGGAAGGTCCGGAGTGCCCGGGTCCTGCCAATTTCTTGGTCGGATCATGCCCCGATACTACTAACACTGGACCTCGGTGCCCCGGTGGTTAGGCCCTATAATTGGAAGCTGAACACTTTCCTCTTGCAACATCTTCCCTCCCAAGCAGAACTGGTCTCGACCTTGAAATATTATTTTGCTGAAAATGCAACACCCGCTATTTCCCTCCCCACGTTGTGGGAGGCCCACAAAGCGGTCATCCGCGGTAAGTGTATGGCTCTTTCTTCAGCACTGAAGAAAGACGTCGAGGCCACTAAGCTGCGAACGGAAGGGGAGCTCGGGCAATTGGAACGGGCTATGCAAGCCTCCCCCTCATTGCGCATCCTCCGCATGGTGCTTCGGGATCTGGCACTTCGCCGGGTGGAAAAGACCCTCCTGAGGATTAGACAGACATTTTATGACAGGGGCAATAAAGCGCACTCTCTTTTAGCGAGGAAACTTAGAGATAAAAACCTCCAGTCCACCCCACATCAGATTAAGACTAAGGCCAATATTGTGGTCTCCCACCCTAAGGAGGTAGTTGACACGTTTGCGAGCTTCTATGAGGAGCTGTACAACAGTCCCGACATCCCTAGTGACCCCCTGCTGGCAGAGCTCACCTAACGCATGCACCGCTATCTGACAGACAGCGGGATCCCCTGTCTTCGAGCCCAGGACCTAGCCTCCTTGAACAAGCCCATTACAGAGGAGGAGATAGAATTAACCATCAAGTCGTTACCAGCTCATAAATCACCGGGCCCGGATGCGCTGCCCTATGAATATTATAAATCATTCCTGCCCCTATTGCTCCCGTACATGAGAATCCCTCGTTCTGTCATGACAGCCTCCCGCTCAGACGGGGGTCTGGCGTTTCCGGACCTCATTAAGTACTATCAAGCAGCCCAGCTCCGCGCAGTGACCTCCTGGTTCACCCAGCGGTCGTTCAATAGATGGACGGAAATTGAGAAACTCTGGCTGGCCCCGGCTCATCCTAATAGCATGCTCTGGAGCGCGGCAGCTTCGATCCCTCTGGCCCAACTACTGGGAACTATGTCACACCTACAGGGCCTATGGCGTAAGCTCTCTAAGGTCCATGAGTTATCCTCGGATAAGTCGCTCCTGACGTCCTTTCTATATCATCCTAAAGTGCCAGATAGCCTGACATACTCGATGTCACATCCGTGGTCGTCCCGGAATCTTTTCTACCTGGGCACCCTGGTGGACCCTAGGTCGCGGAGGCTGTTGTCTTATGCCGATCTTCAATCTAAATTTGATCTCCCACGACAGAGTTTTTATAGTTATTTACAGATACAACATTACGCTCAGACCATATCTTCTGACCTGCGCTTTTCTCCGCCCTCCGCATTTGAGACTGTGATCCTAGTGGGCTCGGCCCAAAGGGGACTGATATCAACCATCTATAAAATAATCAACGCCCCCCCTAAAGCTCTGAAAGGCAACCATACCTATATGCACAAGTGGGAGGAGGCGCTGGGAGAGGAGATTACGGAGGAGCAGTGGCAGTTGATATGGTCCCAGGCCTCTAAAAAGCTCTATGTGTACACTCTACCGGGAGAATGCGTAAAAAATTTTATTTTTTTGGTATATGACCCCGGACGTTCTACACGCCATCTACCCCGCCTCCTCCGACAGATGCTGGAGATGCCGGGCCCACAGGGGAACACTGTTCCACATCTACTGGCGGTGCCCCCTCGTGGTTCCCTTCTGGGATGAGGTCCAGCGCCTCTTGGCTACTGTACTAGATCAGCAGGTGACACTGGACCCCAAGACTTTCCTGCTGGGCATCCCCTTTCCCGAATTGACAAAGTCCCGAAAGAAACTGTCAAGACATATCCTGACAGCGGCGAGGTGTCTAATTGACCTGCATTGGAAAAAAGTACAGCCTCCCACCCTCGGCGCGCTCCATACTAGAATTAGAGACGTGGAATTGATGGAGAGGATGACCGCCAGGATACAGGACCGGATAGAGGCTCATGACGTGGTTTGGAGCCCATGGAATCTTCGGGAGGATCAGCTGTGATTCGCTGCAGAGACCGCACACGGTGATTACCCCCCCCCTTCCTTCACCCACCCTCCCCCTTCTCTCTCGTCCCCCTTCTATTTCCTAAATGTCCTCTCTCCTTTTTCTTATCCCTTCTATCGTCTACCCTCTCGCTTTTGATCTCCCCTATTTCCTCTTCTTCACTTAACTTCTATCTCCTTTTCTTTTCCTTCTTGAATCTTTAACCTCCTCTGTTCTCGTTTCCTTGTGCTCTATGGTTCCTTTAGAAAGATGCTTTGATAACAGCAACTAATGTGAGCAACCTGAAGTACTTGTAGATACAAGCATATAGATATTGGGATCTCTCGCTGGCTAATGTGTAGGTTGGCGCTATACTCATGTATCCAGTGTTGGCCCGGTTGATCGAGGAGGAGTCTATTTGGCCAGGTCTATACCTGTTCCAGAGGGCTCCCTATGGATCGAAGGGCGGAAGGTCCTATAGTTTGCTCATTTTCTTTCTTGTGGAACTAATCTGATGTAATGCGACATGAAGTGTAATGCATTGTTGGAAACAATAAAAAGTTAATTGATAAAAAAAAAAAAACACAGAAGTGATCAAATACCACCAAAAGAAAGGAAAAAGGGACATCAATTTTATTTGGGTACAGTGTCGCACGACCGAATAATTGTCAGGTAAATTAAGCAGTGCCATATCGCAAAAAAATCGCCTGGACGTGAAGAGGTAAACCTTCCGGGGCTGAAGTGGCCAAGACCCATCTACCTTCATTCACTTACGTCAGAAGCAGCAGCAGGGGAGCTCAGGCAACACTTCCAGAGGCAGACAGCAGACACAGTGAGGCTCGGCTCACACTGGTGCGATGCGGGAAGCGTGCAAATCCAGTGCGGGTTCCTGCATAGCACCCGCATCACACAGTGGTTCACGCTAAGATCTGCAAACCGCTGGGGATGTCAATGAAAAAGCTAATGATACCCCCAGATCGGTTAGCAGATCGCAGTACGAAGTGTGAAATGGTGCAGGAATCGGATTGCATAGGTGTGAAAACCCATGTAATCTGATTCCAGTGCAGACGAAAAAAAGGGTCCTGCACCATTTTGGTGTGAAAAAAATGTGATTTCAACCTTACAGTTGTTATGGCTGAAATCGCATCGCACAGACAATCATCGCATGTGATCTGCACAGCAATATGGCGCGATTCACATGCAATGTCTGTCATCGTACTAGTGTGAACTGAGACTCAGAGTCTGAGACAAAAAATAGTCAATCTGTCAGTAAACAGCGTAGCAGGGGAGCCAGGACAGCACATCCAGAGGCAACCAGGAGACACAGTCAGCATCTGATACAACACACAGTCAGACTATGTAACCTCCAGGAACACACAAAACAGCAACAAGTCTTTACTGGGCAAGACTGCACAGCGAATGGGAGAGAAGCCCATTGGCCTGCAGACTTCTAAAGCTGTTTACACCATTGATTGTCAACTAGCGGTTACCATCCTATGCTGCCCATCTCCCTGTCCCCTGTAAAGCCAGGAGAGCAGTGTGGTGCACTGCATATAAAAGACAGGAAAAATGGAGGCCAATGGTGACATTGCAGAGCTTTTCTAATACCAAACCTGTATAATATCAATGCTGTTTAAGCATCATTTGCCTGTGGCCCGGCACACAGGGCACCCAGTTTTGAGGAAGGTTTACTTCCAACATTCTGGGTCTTCCAACTCCAGGAGGGCTGAACCTGGAGGGGTAGGTGTGGCAGGAGGGTATATACTTGCAGCAAAAAAAGTACTTACCAACTGCAATGAACAGGTGGCCTTTAGCATGACCACAAAAGAAGAACACTTCTGTTTGTTTAGCTAGGAAGTGGTGGTCCTCTGGGCTCCAAAAGAGGTGTTAACCCATTGTGTGCTGACATGAGGTGGGCCAGGAAAAACATGTTTGTTATTTTTAAACAAAAAACCCAAGACTTCAATATCACTTTAATTATGAAACGTGCTTGAAAGTGATACTAAAGGTTCATTAAAAAAATCCCCCACGATGTACTAAATGTATATTTCGATGCTATGGAAAATTGGTTAACTTGTGTTTTTTACAGTCTGTTTCTGTATTACCTGCAATCCATAAATAAAGAATAAAAAATAAAAATAAAAAATAACAAACATGTCATACTTACCTCCTCTGTGCAAGGGTTTTGCACGGACTGGCCCCGAATCTCCTATTCTGAAGTTCCTTGATCGGTGCTCTTGGCTCCTCCTCCGCATCGGGTGCCCACACGGAGAGCCGCTTTCCATGGGGGCACTCGTGCAGGCACGTTCCTTAATCCTGCTGCTGTGTCCATTGACACAGACAGCAGGACTTGGCCCTGCCCCCGTCTTTCGTGTCACTGGATTTGATTGACAGTTCAAATGCAGCACAAGGTGTATCGGTGGTTACAGGTAGATTAACTGGATGGCTGCTGGCTCATAACAAGCTAGAAGGGGCTCTTTAGACAGTAAACACAAAGGAGAGCAGCGCCATCTAAGTGCAGCAATGTTAAAATATTTTTTTATAGGACAGACAATTTGGAACTTACAAGATCTAAGAGATAATAGCATATGTAGAAGGATTAAGATAGTTCATCTACTCCTGAAGGAAGGCATTATGCTCACAGAAGGAGAGACAGCTGATGATCCTGGCTGCGCTGGTGGCTCCTAGAGCTTCCAGGTTCTCAAAAAGGGCTCAGGGTGCGGCTAAGTGGGGAGGAGTTCACGTTCGGAGCACACATGCTCCTTTATCAGGTAAAATGATTTTGCCTGATGAAGGAGCATGCATGCTCTGAATGGAAGTGACGTGTACAGCCACTCCTGAGCCGTTTCTGATAACCAGGAAGCGCTGGGAGCCACCAGCACAGCCGGGATCATCAGCTGTCATCTGTGAGCCTACCACCTTCTCCCAGGAGTGGATGAACTAAATCCTTCTACATGCGCTGTTATCGCTACGATCTTGCGAGTTCTAAATTGTCTGTCCTGTAATAAAATGTTTTAACATTGCTGCACTTAGATGGCGCTGCTCTCCTTTGTGTTTACTGCCTACAGAGCCCCTTCTAGCTTGTTAGGAGCCAGCAACTGTCCACAGTAAGTCTACCTGTGACCACCAATACATCTTGTGCTGCATTTGAACTGTCAATCAAATCCAGTGACACGGAAGCCGAGGGGTGGGGCCAAGTCCTGCTGTCTGTGTCAATGGGCGCAGCAGCAGGACTCGGGAACGCGCCTGCACGAGTGCCCCCATGGAGCTGTCCACAGTTAGTCTACCTGTGACCGCTGATATATCTTGTACTGCATTTGAACTTTCATACATGGACTCCCTGTTATAGACAGCTTTCTAATTGCCCACTCTCTATCAAGCTGACAGAGCACACATGAGCATATGTATATATTTTTTCTGTGTTTGATCCCACTGCTATCAATCTACCCAATGAGGACCCGAGACAGCAGCTGAAACTGCTGGGCTCCTTTTCGTTGTTGGAAAGATCGGGCTCAAGTAAATAAAAGAGGGGCTATGGGGTGGCTGCTGCACAATAAAAGGGTTTTCACCTTAATGCATAGAATGCACTAACTGTGGGGGATGTGTTTTTGCTGTGAGAAGGCAGAGATCCATGTCCCTGCTTAGCAGAAACACTGGATCTCTACCTCCCCTACTAACAGAACGGTGATCTGCCTTGTTTACATTGGCAGACCGCCGCTGTGACTCCCATCTGAACAATCGGCAGGTCTGACTTGCTGCCATGTATGTACTGTATATGGTCGGCAAGTGGTTAAAGTGATTGTAAATTCTCCTTTTTTTTTAAGTTAAAAATAACAAACATGTTATACCTACCTGCTCTGTGTGGTGGTTTTGCCCAGATCCTCCTCTTCTCTGGTCCCTCTTCAGTTCTCCTGGCCCCGTCCTCCTGATGAGTGCCCCCACAGCATGCAGCTTGCTATGGGGGCACCCTCTCACTCCTCATTGGCTGACTGACTTTGGATGACTGCAGCGGAAGCTGCGCCGCGCTGCCATCTCAGCCAATGAGGAGCTGAGACACTCCTATATCATCGTTGGAACAAGATGGGGCTCAGTATTATGGGAGCTGAGAGGAGCTGCTGCAGAGAATGCATTAAGATAAGAAATCTTCTGGCTTTACAACCACAAATTGCAACCTATTCAAACAAGCTTCCTAGCTGTGGTCCAAATTTTTATGCTATTTCCATTGATTGTGTCCAAAGAATATGTTTTTTTCCAATGCAAAATGGCCGCTCAAGCTCTCAGAAATTGTGGCCTGTTCAAACAGGCTTTCTATCTGTGGTGCAAACCCGTATGCTCAGTGTCCAAAAAAAAAGACACAAATGTGTATTAATTTTTTTTTATTTATTTTGTGGATGCCAACTGCCTGCCCTACCACTCAGAAATCACAGCCTGTTCAACAAGGCCTTCTAGTTGTGGTGAAAATCTGTACGCTAATGTTATTGTCAGTGTCAAAAAAATACCCAATTTTTTGACATGCTCTCTCAGAAATTGTGGCCTGTCCAAACAGGCTTTCTAGCTGGGGTGCAAACCGTATGTTATTTCCATCATTGATTTAAAAAAAAAATGTTAAATGCCTGTTTAATTGATCATAAATTATAAGCTATCCATTTAAGCTTAAGGGCTGTGCTGAAAAAATGTCCCATTTTTTCCACGTTGAGATCAATTTTAGATTTTTCTGGATGCTAAATGGCTGTTCAAGCTCTCGGAAATTGCAGGCATGTCCAAGCAGACTTTTTAGCTGTGGTGTAAACCTGTATGATATCTCCATCCATGAAGATAAATACCTGATCAATCTCTTTTAAACTGTTTGTTCACTAATGCTTTCTAGCTGTAGGGCAAACCTGTATGCTGTTTCCATCCTCAGTGTCAAAAAAGACACTAATATTTATTGTTTTGAGGCTAAATGCCTGATAAATCTCTGTATTTCCATGTTCAAAAAAGACATTAATATTACTTTTTTTATGGCTGGTAAAAACCTGATCAGTCTCTTAGAAATTGCGGTCAGTTCAAAAAGACCTTCCAGCTGTGGTGCAAACCTATATACTGTGTTGCTTGCTCAAGCTCTCATAAATTACTACTCAATCATATAGGCTTTCTAATTGTGGTGCAAACCTGTATGCTGTTTCCATCCTCAGTGTTCAAAAAATACACTGATATTCCTTTTTTGAAAGGCTAAATGCCTGATCAATCGCTCAGAAATTGTGGCCTGTTCAAAAAGGCATTCCAGCTATGGTACAAATCTGTACCCTATTCCCATTGTCTGTGTCCAAAAAAAACACAATTTTCTTTTTTTTCCACTTCCTAAATGCCCGCTCAATCTCTCAGAAATTGCAGTCTGTTCAAAAAGGCTTTCTTGTAAACCTGTATGCTATTTCAATTGTTGATGTCCAAAAAAATACACTCGGATGTATCGGATTGTTTTCGGATGCTAAATGGCTGCACAATGGATAAAGTCCAAATTAATTTATAAGATTATACTAAAAACAGGTAATGTGTTTTGGGATCAGAGGAAACGCATCCATATGGACTTCACTCTAGTTGAGCATCATGGGAAATATAGTTCAAAAACATCTGGGGTGCCAAAGTTTGCCATCACTTCATTATGGTGTGCACCCAAATCTCAAACACATGCCTTTCTCTGCAGTCTCAGCTGCACTGGACTGTGAATGAATAGGAAGTGCTCTGTGCTGAGTGGCTTCCTGTTCATTCACAAACAAGCATAGTAAACACGGTTTACTATGCTTCAGTTATGAATGAACACAGTAAGTGAGTGTGTTCACTGTGTTCATTTAAAAAAGGAAGGAGCCAGTAACTGACATATTTACTGGACCCTTCCCCCATTTTCTATTTTGAAGCATCCCCGCAGCAGCAAGGGAGAGAGGAGAGGTGGGAAGCCTACAGCATTGCAGGGGGAGGCCCAGGCAATAGGAAAAATCTGCACCGCATGCAGTGATTAGGGTGTGCCCAGGCACACCTCTTGCACACACCTATGAGAATGTACTACAGAAAAATGAATAGATACAGAGAAAAAAATATATAATTTAAATTGCTGGCTAGTGAATACAATTTCCCTGTGGACTTTTTTTTTTTTTAAAAATGACATGGAGGCTCCCCCACCAAATCAAACACAAGGCATTATGAGCTAACACTGGCCTGGGAAACCTGTACTAATGCTAACAAACCTTTAAAAAGTACCCTTTTATTTGGGCTTAAAAGACAACATTTAGGGTGAACAAATCCAACATGCTTGGGGTACAGGCGGTCCCCTAGTTACAAACATCCAACCTACAAAGGACTCCTTTTTACAGAGGGAGACATCAGGAAATGAGAGGAAATCTACCCCTAGGAAGGAAAATTCACTACTGGAGGAGTTATTATGGGAAAAAGGTACCTCCACCGATGTTTTATCACAAAGGCTTGTTTCCACAACCCAAAATGTTCAAAATCCAACTGTCATTGGGACAGAAAGTGAGGTGAAATCTTCTGAACAGGGCCACAGACAGCAAAACAAAAGTTACAGGGGTGTTAACCCTTCCCTATGCTAGCTAAAAAGCTTAAACATATTTTTTTTGGCTGGAGCTACATTTAAAAAAATCTACCTGTTATGACTTAGAAACAGATTCAACTTAAAGAGGAGGGCCGGTTAAAAAAAAAAAAAAAATTAAAAGTCAGCAGCTGCAAACACTGTAGCTTCTGACTTAATAAGCCGACTTACCTGTCCAGGGCGCCCGCGATGTCGGCCGCCCGAGGCCGACCCGTCCCTCGGCTCTCGGGTCCCGGCGTCGCCATTCTATTTAAGGGAAACAGGCAGTGGAGCCTTGCGGCTTCACTGCCCGTTTCCTACTGCGCATGCGCGAGTCACGCAGCGCTTTGTGAATGGGACGCGCTGTGTTCTGGGACACACAGTTCCCAGAACACAGCGCGACCGATTACCCAGAAGACGCCGCACAGAGGAGAGAAGAAAGACGATCTCCACGGAGGAGGAAGAGGCAGATTAGGATGATGTGCCTAGCAACAGGCATTTCTGGTAAGTAAAAAAAAATAACTTTTTTCATTTTTTTTTTTTAAGATTTTTTTCTAATTTTTAATGTATTTTTTTTTTCAGGGTGGCCCTCCACTTTAAGAACAAACCTATAGACCCTATCTTGTTTGTAATCCGGGGACCACCCGTATATACTACTGCAAATGTGACATTTACAGAGCAAAAAATGTTTCTTTTCATTGTGGGTCCCTACTTACATTTCCTGTCTGCTTTGTTCTGTTTGTAAAAAAAGAGCAGACAGGAATACCCTGAACATCCAGGACAAGATACAGGATAAGAGAAGTGGTATGGTGCAGAATCCATACATATTGAATAAGAACAGATACTGAGACTTCACCCAGCATAGTGGACAAGAGAAGTGGTACTGTGCAGTATTCATACATATTGGCAATTTTGCTTTACCATCAGCTTTTACAAACTCATTCTGCTCATTCCTGCACATCAGTCACCCAACTTCCAGTCACCATCCCACTGGACAACTATGAAGATAACTAGTACAAAGAAGGCCCATCCATTAGTACAAACAAGGCCCATACAAAAATCTCTCACTACTTTCTTTCATTCACTATTTTCGTCCCCCTTGCACTGGGCATGTGTAGTCATCTGTCTTCAACTCAACACTTTATGATCTACGTAGATCATTCTTCTCTCTGCCATCAGCAGATAAAATGACCCTGAAGAGCCAGCACATGAGTTCCAAATCAAAGATGGTCTAGGGCAGGGGTAGTTAACTAGCAAGCCCCCAGAGGTCAGTAGTTGGGAGGGCAGTTTACAGAGGTCAATAGAGGGTAGGGCAGTATACAGAGGTCAATAGTATGTAGGGCAGTGTACAGAGGTCATTAAGGCAGATGAGAGGGGTGAGCAGGACAGGGTCTAGCAGTGAACAGAGCATGGCAAAGGACAAAGGTCAGCAAGGCAGTGGGGACGGGGGGTTGGGTTCAGGAAAGCACAGTACAAGAGGGGTCAGGAGGGCCTGGTATAGGGGGGTCAGAAGAGCCCGGTACAGGGGGGTCTGGAGGGTATGAAACCAATTGAAACCATTTGCGGAGGCATGAGAAGCAGACTCCTCTGGGTCACTGAGGATTACAGTATTTGGAACTGCCTCCTCCCAACAATGTAAAACCATAGATTACTGTTTGACATATGTCTTCCTCTGCTTCAATGCCTCTGAAACCGCCAGAATCCTCCTCCTCCTCTCTCTCCTCTTGTGTGTTCTGTGGCATAGGAACGATGGTGTCTGCATAAAGTGGGCCTTGAGAGGAAAGGAAGTCCTCCTCTTCCTCCCGCTGCTCTGCCTTCAGTGCCCTGTCCATAATGGCACGCAGCATCTGCTCCAGAGATTGTGTCACTGACACCTGCATTTTCACAGCTCACTACCCTTGTGGCCTCCTCAAATAGTGACAGTACAGTGCATCCATCCTTTATGAGCAGACATTGGTGTGGGGACTATACTCACACAGGTACTCATTGACTGCCCTCTGCTGCATGTGCAGCCGCTGCAGCATTGCCAAAGTCGAGTTCCACCTGGTGGACATGTCCCAAATCAGGCGGTTTACAGCCAGGTGGAATTCCCACTCACACACGTGTGCTGCGAGTACCTGTGTATTGTGGAGTATTAGTGTCAGGATGCTAGTTGTTAGTTAATTTTGACAGGGTATAATCCCCAATCCCCATTAAATTATATGTGTGGAGATGTACGTCTTGCGGCATGTATGCCTTCCTTGATCATCCAATCGAGGAAAAATACCCCTGTGCAAAATGTAAGCACGTTGTTTACCTGGAAGCCCAGGTTCTGAATCTAGGGAAGCAACTGTCAACACTGAGAAGACTCTCCATACAAAAGGAGAGATGGGATCATACCGGCAGGTGCCGGCAGGGGCCAGCACAGAGACGGGTGGAGATAAAGAGGGGCAGGCACCAAAGTAGAGTAGATGGGTGACAGTCAGGAAGGGTAGAGGGTAAAGTACCAGGGAGGCCAGTCCTGGGGTGGGACATCCCAAGAAGTACACCCCATTGCGTGACATTGGTGAATACAGTCAGGGACCAGCATTGCTGGAGCTGAGTGACTCCCCTAGCTGCCAGGGGAAGAACTCCTCCAGTGAGAGTGGGAGTACAGGCAAGGGAAAGGAAGGACAGATTATGGTGGTAGGGGACTCAATTCTTAGAAGAACAGAGAGGGCAATCTGTCACAAAGACCTGAAGCGCAGAACTGTATGTTGTCTACCGGGCGCTTGGGTTCAGCACATCACGAATCTGGTGGACAGATTATTGGGAGGGGCTGGGGAAGACCCGGCTGTTATGGTGCACGTTGGGACCAATGACAAAGTCAGAGAAAGATGGAGTGTCCTAAAAAAACTATTTTAGGGACTTAGGAGCTAAATTGAGGAAAAGGACCTCCAAGGTAGTATTCTCAGAAATACTACTAGTACCTCAAACCACACCAGAAAACCAGAGGGAGATTAAGGAAGTAAACAAGTGGCTGAGGAGCTAGTGTAGAAAGGAGGGGTTTGGGTTCCTGGAGAACTGGGCTGACTTCTCAGTCGGTTACCAGCTCGTTAGCAGGGATGGACTGCACCTAAATGGGAAAGGTGCAGATTGACTGGGATTGAAGATGGCCGACAAGTTAGAAGGGCTTTTAAATTAGGCGACGGGGGGAGGGTCCAGAGGTAGAGATAGTAAGCACGGAACAAATTCCAGAGGGTAGTATTGGGGGCATTAGTGGTAGGTTGACTAAAGCACCTAAACCCGAGGTAAGTACAGTAACAAGTCCTATTTGCAACCTCAGAACACATGATAAGGAGATTGTAGAACTAGAGCTGACTATATATCAAATACACTGCCACTAACTGAATAATCTGCCTGCTTAATCTAACTCAAGCTATCTCTCTATCCACGCCAACAACACTACACACGGTCGCTATGTAAGCAGCCTTATATAGTGTGGGGTGTGGACTTAGTCCCCCTGAGCCATGATTGGCCAAAGGCACCCTGCTTTTGGCCAATTATGGCTCTCTCAGCAGAGCATGCTGTGATTGGCCAAAGCATGCAGGTCAGGTGCATGCTTTAGCCAATCATCATACAGCAATGCAATATCGCAGGGCATTTTGGGGAGTTCCACGAATTTCCCTTGAATTTCCTTGCGAACGCCTCATAATGTTCGCTGTTCTGCGAATGGGCGAACAAACGATGTTCAAGTCGAACTTATGTCAAGCTCGTCCCTAGTCATGAGGTATAGCAGGGGCATACTGAGGTGAGTAAGGAGGAGGTGGGACTGATCTGTCCACCTTTTCTGGCTTTTAGGTGCTCTTACCAATGGGCTGAGTGGTGGGAGATTAAATGCCTTGTCAAGCATGTGGTACCCAAATGGCTGGTGTTTTTGCCATGTCTCATGTGAAGGATTGGCTGCACATGTACAAAAATGGCCCAGACAGCTGAGCTGTGGGAAGTGGGCCAGGAGATAACAGCTCCACAATGGGATGGAATAGGGTGGCTGCTCTCTGGTCTTCCATAAGGGCTTTCTCATTGGGGGTGTGTCTCACCCTCACTTCTTCCTCTGTTCTATCTGGCACCCAAGTCGCGTCAGTGACCTCATCATCATCTCCTCCATTCTCATTACCACTGGAACAACTTGGCAATACGCTGCGGCTGGGGGAACAGGAATGCCAATTTGCGTGCCGGTGTTGTCCCCTCTCTGTAGGCTCATGTTCCTGCCTTCCTCAACCTCAGAACCAACATCTGAATTGAGTAATGGCTGTGCATCATCACAGAACAAGTGGCTGATGCTGTGTTCAAATAACTCCGTTGACTCCTCCATGCCGGATGCTGGGGCTATGGCAGGATTAGCTGTGGACAAGGAGGCAGGTTTAGCCACTCTGGCAGCTGCAGGGGATGGCGTACTAGTCTCTGCTTGGGCGACGGAGGAGGAGGAGGATGAGGACGGTTTAGTAAGCCAGTCCACCACCTCCTCTGCATGCTGTGGTTGAATAGCACAGGCAACATCATTAAACAGAGAAATTATGCCCTGCCTGAGGACTGACAGCGTCCACCTTTGCCTGTGAACACATACGCTGCTGGCCCCTTACAGTGCCATGGGAACATCTGCCTCTCCTGGCTGTCCTCCTAGACATTATGGGGGAAGTGAGGGGGTGCTTATTAACAAAATGTAATACAGATATGTAAATGTGTACGTGGATACACTTTAATCAATGAAAAGTGGTGTTTGGTGCACTTTAATTTGACACACACCACGGATACACTTTAAACACACTGCAATATACTGTGTCAATTGTGCAGTAATGCACAGAACTATATGGTGTTAAACTCGGAGTAACGCAATGAAATATATGGCGTTAAATTTGTAGCAACGCACAGAACTATATGGCATAAAACTTGCAGTAATGCAATGAAATATACAGGCAGTCCCCAAGTTACGAACATCCGACTTACGAACGACTCCTACTTATGAACGAGAGGCAGACATCTCTGCCGTTCTGCGCATGCGCGGACACTTTTCAACGGCAGGCACATCGGAAAACAGCGGAAAACAAAGTCTGCGCATGCATGGCTACTTGACAGAACATCGGAAAACATCGGAAAACGACGTCTCTGCCGTTCTGCCCATGCGCTTCCGACTTACGAACATATTCGACTTAAGAACAAACCGGCAGTCCCTAACCCATTCGTAACTCAGGGACTGCCTGTATGGCGTTAAACTTGCAGTAATGCACAGAACTATATCGCATTAAACTTGCAGTAACGCACAGAACTATATGGTGTTAAACTTGCAGTAATGCACAGAACTATATGGCATTAAACTTGCAGTAACGCACAGAACTATATGGTGTTAAACTTGCAGTAACGCAATGAAATATACGGTGTTAAATGGTCACTACACTGACACTATCTGAACTGTCCCTAGACAGTTTACACACTAATGTAAAGATGAATGGTGGTTGTCACTACACTACACTGACTATCCCTAGATTCAGACTTAACTAATATTTTACACTGACAATAGAATCAGAATAGCACACTATTGCACACTGACTGTCTGGTAGCACTGAACAGAGCCCTGTTCTATCTCTTTCAACGCCGATATCACACTGAAAATGGCCGCTATTGAAACAATATTTTATAGTGTGGGGCAGAACTAAGAGCAATGAGCCATGATTGGATAGAGTCACCATAACAGCGTCTAATCATGGCTCTGACAGTGCTCTGTGCCCTGATTGGGCGAAACTTTCATTTCTTCAGCCAATCAGCTCTGTGCAGCAGTGCAGTGTATTGTGGTCGTTCGCGGGCCGAATAAATGGTCGAACGCCCTGATAATTCAGTTGTTTGGTGAACGGGTGAACAGCCAATGTTTGGGCCAAACTCATGCTCGGGCTGAAATGTTCACCCATCCCTATTAACTACATTTTCTATTGTTTGCAGAACCCATCATGTGACTGGAGAGACAGTTTTTGTTGTAGGAATTAATCAGATTCCTATAATACAGAATGCCTATTTTCCCTGTAAATATTTAAGAAGATCAGACATTATTGCATTTACATTGTTAATTGAAGGGAGAGCTCATCATAGGTGAATGTCGGTGTCCTACCATAGCCCTCACATGCCAACTAATAGGAGCTATCAAGACCAAAGCACAGTATATACTACCAACTGCTGTACACCTGTTGCTGCAAGCTGGCAGGGTGACAACACCTGTAGACCCTGAATAAAGGGACAAAACACCAAAATGCACCCATGGAGGCATCTTCACTCTGCAGAAGGAATATGCTGCAACAGTTAGTGTGTTCCTGGAGTTCCATTTCAAGGTTATTAGGGTTGGAACTCCTCCCTCTTCTGCTTTAGTGGCTGGCATGTAAGGCCTGAGAAAGGAAAATTACTCTTAGCCCTTGTACACACGGTCGGAGATTCTGACGGAATGTGTCTACATCGGACCAAGTTTTCCAACTTGTTGGTAAAATTTTCCGACAAAATGCTCCGATCGGACATGCTCCGATCATGTGTAGAGAATTCCGATCGGACAAAGTGCCAGGCATGCTCAGATCAAATTCCTACACCAAAGCTTTTGGCTACTAGCGTGAACGTAGTGCCGTCGTAACGAAATAACGTAATCACGTCGGATTTTCCGACAACTTTGTCCGACCGTGTGTATACAACAGTTTCGGACAAAATCCATCGGACAAAATCCGACGGATTTGGTTGTCAGAATCTCCGACCGTGTGTACAAGGGCTAACATAGTCACATAGTTAGTCTGGTTGAAAAAAGACCATCTAGTTATCAATAAAGCATGATCCAATTTGCTCCAGTAGGTAAAAAAAATACCTTCTTGTTTCCCCAAGAGGCAATCGGCTATTCCCTGGATCAACTTTACCTATAAACAGGGTTTTTTTCAGGGGGAACGTGGGGGAACGCAGTTCCGGCACCTCTGGCACTGAATGTATGCAATGGCAAGGGGTGCTGGGAAGTGCTGGAGGGTCTATTGATGGCTGCTGGGGATCTGTTATCTCTAGAGAGGGCCAATTGTTGGAGGGAGACTATTGTTGCTGGGAGGGTTCTATTTTGCTGGGTGGAAGTATTGTTTTTGGTAGGAGGTCTGTTGTTGCTGGGGGAATATATAGTTTGTGGAGGGATCTATTGCTGCTGGCTGCAGGGAATCTATTGTACAGCTTTTCTCGTTATCATTAACAAATTCCATAAAAAATATGTAGCACCACAAAAAGATACTTGGTTCTGTATTTTCCAAAAGGGGTGATACTGGGAGGTGGGTAGGGGGTGAAACCAACAGATGGTGCTCAGAGGTGGGTAGGGGGTAAAACTACAGTGCTCAGAGGTAGGGAGCAAAGAAAAGCAGTGATTCAGAAGGGGGAAGGGGGGAGTACCTGCACTTATTCTCCGAGAAAAAAGTCCTGCCTATAAATATTTGTATTCAGTTTTATTATGGGGTTGATTTACTAAAGGAAAACAGACTGTGTACTTTTTCAAGTGCAGTTGCTCCAGAGCTTAGTAAATGAGGGGAAGCTCTGCTGACTTCCATCATCTAGTCACGTGCAAGCGAAAATGCTGTTTTTTTATTTTTCCTTGAAGGTGGTTGGTTATTCTTTGTAATGTGAAGCTTTGGGGGGTATTTACGAAAGGCAAATCCACTTTGCACTGCAAGTGCACTTGGAAGTGCAGTGAAAGTGTACTTGGAAATGCAATTGCTCTAAATCTAAGGGGTAGATCTGAAATGAGTGGAAGCTCTGCTGATTTTATCATCCAATCATGTGCAAGCTAAAATGCTGTTTTTTTATTTTCCTTGCATGTCCCCCTTGGATCTACAGCGACTGCACTTCCAAGTGCACATGCAGTGCAAAGTGGATTTTTCTTTAGTAAATGCCCCCCTTTATCTCATTTGCTAGGCTTTGGAGCAACTGCAACTGCATTTGCAAAGTGCACAGTCTATTTGCCTTTAGTAAATCAACCCCTCTGTGTATATAGGAAGTAATCCAGGCATTTCTTAAAACAATCTACTGAGCTGGACAGAACCAGCTCTGTAGGGAGTCTATTCCATGTTTTCACAGCTGTTGCTGTGAAGAAACCTTTCCGTATTTGGAGATAAAATCTCTTTTCCTCCAAAGAGTAAAGAGTGCCCCCTTGTCCTCTGTGATGACCTTAGTAATTAACTCAACACCAAGTTCAGTATATGGACCACTTATGTATTTATACATGGTGATCATATCCCCCTTATATATTTATATATGGAGATCCATATCCACCTTATATATTTATATATGGTGATCATATCCCCCCTTATGTATTTATACATGGAGATCATATCCCTCCCTTATGTATTTATACATGGGGATCATATCCCCCCTTATTTATTTATGCATGTTCATCATATCCCCTTTAATCTCCTCTTTTTAGGAGAAAATAAATTCAGTTCCTCTAATCCTCATAGCTGAGCTCCTCCATGCCTCTTATCAGTTTGGTTGCCCTTCTCTGCACTTTCTCCAGTTCCCCGATATCCTTTTTGAGAACTGGTGCCCAAAACTGAACTGCATATTCCAGATGAGGTCTTACTAATGATTTGTACAGGGGCAAAATGATATCTCTCTCTCTGGAGTCCATACCTCTCCTAATACAAGAAAGGACTTTGCTCGCTTTGGAAAATGCAGCTTGGCATTACATGCTATTATTGAGCTTATGATCTACCAAAACCTCCAGATCCTTCTCCACCATTGATCCCCCATTTGTACTCCCCCTAGTATGTATGATGTATGCATATTCTTAGCCCCAAAGTGCATAACTTTACATTTCTCAACATTAAAGGAGTTGTAAAGGCAGAAGGTTTTTTATCTTAATGCATTCTATGGTACTTTTAAAGTAGTTGTAAACCCCTACAAACCACTTTGACCTACAGATAAGCCTAGATTAAGGCTTACCTGTAGGTCCAAGAAATATCTCCTAAACCTACATGGTTTAGGAGATATTTGCCAAAACACAGGCACCGATGTCTACCGCGCATGCGCCGCAGACAGCGGCACGCAGGCGCACTGAGCGCGCCGCTGTCAACGGCGATATGCCGAGAGTGGCGGCTCCTGTGCGCATGCGCGGGAGTGACGTCATCACGGCTTCGTCGAATGACAGCGCCGGAGCAGCGAGACCCACCAAGAAGATGGAGGCTCCGTACACAAGGGGACAGCGGTGACTTTGCTGGCTCCTGTGTCAGGTAAGTGACACATAATGGATTACTATGCGATGTAATGCGATGCGATGCGATGCATAGTAGTCCATTATGCTTTACCTTTGCAGGAAATCAAAGAGGAAGTAAACCCATCAGGGTTTACTTCCTCTTTAATACTAGACCCTATATAATTGATAAATACTGTATATTAAAAAGTAAGGGTCCCAGCACTGAACCTTGGGGTACACCACTAATAACCTTCGACCATTCAGTGTAAGAATCATTAACCACTACTCTCTGAATTTGGTCCTTTAACCAGTTCTCTATCCATTTACAAACTGATCTTTCTAATCCTGTAGACTTTACCGTACACATGAGCCGTGTGTGTGCGGAACTGTGCCAAATGCTTTGGCAAAATTCAAGTATACCACGTCCACCGCCACCCCTCTGTCCAAGGTTTACTTATCTCCTTCTAAAAAGAAGATGCTGAGCCCTCCATTTGACTAACTATACAATGATGTATATTTCACATTTTATTGAAACTTTACAGGCAATATTTTGTGAAATATGAATAGTTTTTGCAATCTCTGAATGGAATGCTCTCACTCAACTTTAGCTCTTCAACAATATCAAAATTAAAATCTTAATTTAGACACCAAAAACTGTATATTATAATTAGGGATGAGTTTTGCGTTTATCGTTACCATGGGTAACCTCCAGGATTTGCAAAGCTTGTAAATCGAAAACTTTTCCCGGAAAATTCACAGGTTCACACCAGATATAAGTCATAGTCACAAAAACATTCAAGAGTCCAAGTTAATTTAATAAAAATAAATTATTCATAGCAGAATAGAGAGCCAATGAATTTTGGGGGCCATACACACTCCCAACGCTACAAAACAGGTACAATTACAAAGCTCATACATCTAAAATGTAAAGGATAATATTACAGTTAATATATATTAAAGTGGTTGTAAAGGTTTTTTTTTTTTTTTTTAACAAACATCTCTATACTTACCAGCTCTGTGCAATGACCTCTTCCCGGGTCTCCCATAGGTGCTCCTTGCCCCTTCTCTCTGTCCAGTGCCCCCACAGGAAGCCGCTTTCCAAGGGGGCACTTGTGTGTGCTCGCTCCTGAGCCTACCTGCTGTGTCCATTGACACAGACAGTGGGACTTGGCCCCCCTCCTTTGTCACTGGCTTTGATTGACAGCAGCAGGAGCCAATGCTGCCTTCTGGTGCCACAGCAAAGCCAGTGAGGCATGGAAGTGAGGGGAGAGAATAGCTGCACACATGCACAGCACTGCATTTACTGAAGGGCTTAGGTAAGTAAAACGGGGAGGGGGGGGTGGATACTGATGCCTAAACATTTTTTATCTTAATGCAAGGATTGCATTAAAGTGTATGTTCCCCTTTACAGAAAAATCTGTAGGTGAACTTACACAGGACCCCCTCCTCAGCCCCCCCTGTCCCGCTGACCTGCAGCATGGCGATCTCCAGTTCCGAGCCCCGGTATAGCCACCTAACCAGACCAGGGCTTAGAAATCCCCTCTGCATTCTCTGTGCTTGTTCCCTGCTGACAGGAGGGGCTACGTGGGATCTGATTGGTCAGCGCTGACCAATCAGAATGCTCCGAAACTATTATATACTCTGAACTGTATTATATATGCCACACTAACTGCACTATATACTCTGAACTGTATTTTATATATATATATATATATATATCACCCTGCCTTTGGCCAGTCATGGCTCTCACAGCACGTCGAGCTGTGGTTGGCCAGCTGTCAATACACTGCAATCTTCAGCCCATCCCTAACCAACACCAGCAGATGACACGGCTCCCCAAATCATCACTGACTGTGAAAACTTTACACTGGACCTCATGCAACTTGGATTCCTCCAGGCACTTGGTCCTTGATTTCAAAATTAAATGCAAAATTTTCCACAGTCAGTGATGATTTGGGGAGCCGTGTCATCTGCTGGGGTGGGTCCACTGTGTTTTATCAAGTCCAACGTCAATGCAGCCCTCTACCAGGACATTCTAGAGCACTTCATGCTTCACTCTGCTGACCAGCTTTATGGAGATGCTGATTTCATTTCCCAGCAGGACTTGGCACCTCTCACACTGTCATTACTGCATTGATGCAATAATTCATGCAAAAGGATCCCCAACCAAGTACTGAGTGCATACTATACTGCACATGGACATACTTTGCAGGAGGCCAACATTTATGTATTAAAAATCCTTTTTTTTATTGGTCTTATGTAATATTTATATTTTCTGAGATACTGAATTTTGGGTTTTTACTAGCTGTAAGCCATAATCATCAGAATTAAAAGAAAGAAATGCATGAAATATATCACTCTGTGTGTAATACATATCTATATAAAATATATGAGTTTCACTTTTTGAATTGAATTACTGAAATAAATGATCTTTTTGATGATATTCTAAATGTATTTGATGAAATGCACCTGTACATCAAAGCACAAAAATGTTATACATATAATCATTGTAAGGGCCGGTTCACACTGCAGGCGAGGCGAGGCGACTCCGACTTGCCTCGCCGCGACCTGCAGCGGCCTCGGCGGCGACTTGCAAATGACTTCTGTATAGAAGTCAATGCAAGTCGCCCCGAGGTCGCCCGAAAGTACTACAGGAACCTTTTTTCTGAGTCGGAGCGACTCGAGTCGCTCCTCTCAGAACGGTTCCATTGTACAGAACGGGGGCGACTTGCGGGAGCGAGGCGAGGCGAGTCGTGTCGCCTCGCATCGCCCGCTGTGTGAACCGGCCCTAAAGGTCTACTAAAGAGAAAGATACATTTGTATCTCTTAGCCCTTGTACACACAGTCGGAGATTCCGATGGAATGTGTCCGATTGGACCATTTTGTCGGATATTTTAACTGTGTGTGGTCTCCATCGGACTGTTTCCGTCAGAGTATCCGACAGACCAAGTTCTCCAACTTGTTGGTAAAATTTTCTGACAAAATGCTCCGATCGGACATACTCCGATCATGTGTAGAGAATTCCGATCGGACAAAGTGCCACGCATGCTCAGATCAAATTCCTACACCATAGCTATTGGCTACTAGCGTGAACGTAGTCCCGTCGTAACGAAATAACGTCATCACGTCGGATTTTCCGACAACTTTGTCCGACTGTGTGTATGCAACAGTTTCGGACAAAATCCGTCGGACAAAATCCGTCGGACAAAATCCGACGGATTTGGTTATGGGAATCCCGACCGTGTGAACAAGGGCTTAAAGCATTTTATATAAGGAGTAAAATCATACCTTAGGAATTCAGATGGACTCGGGTGAGCAGAAACCAAATAAAGCTGCAGTAAAGGAAATATAAAAGAAAACATATATCAGTGGCAAAGTAGCTCAGAGGGGAAAGGAAGGGTTTAATGTGTAACAGAAGATAAGAAAGTATCTGAAGTAGAACATTAGAAGACATCATACCTGGGATTTACTGCTTGGCAAGTTTCAGGAGGACAGATACACACCTGTGTAATTGAATGCCGCAAAGGTGAGTGATGTTCCCATGTTGGGGGTTTAAATAGAAGAAAAGGGGCAGAAATTTGAAAAGGGGGGAGGAGAGAGGGTACATGGGACCAATGAAGGAATGTGTTAATGCTGACGTTAATGACACTGACTATCCCTGAGGGAGAATGTTATGACATAGTCATACTTGGATGAAGATGGGGACACTTACTGATAACAGCATTGAGTAAGGGGAGATTGTCCAACACATTTAACCACTTGAAGGCTTTTTCTGGCACTCTTTATTTACAAGTTTAAATCAGTATTTTTTGCTGGAAATTACTTATAACCCCCAAACATTATACTCTTTTTTTTTTTTTTTTAATGAGACTCTAAGGAATAAAATGGTGATTGTTGCAATTTTTCATGTCACATGGTATTTGCGCAAACAAAATTCTTTTGGAAAAAATATTTTAATTAATAAAAAAAAAAAAAACACACAATAGTTACCCCAATTTTTTTGCATAGAGTGAAAGAAGATGATATGTCGAGTAAATAGATACCAAACAAGTCATGCTTTAACATTGCGCACGCTCGCGGAATGGCAACAAACTATGGTAGTTAAAAATCTCCATAGACGATGCTTTAAACGCCTTTACAGGTTCTCTGTTTAGAGATACAGAGGAGGTCTAGCACTAGAATTATTGCTCCCGCGTTAACGTTCGTGGTGATATCTCACATGTATGGTTCGAATACTGTTTACATATGCGGGCACAACTTACATATGCGTTCGCTTCTGCACGGAGGGATTGGGGCGCTTATTGCCCTATGGTTGGTATCAGTGAAATAGTGCCCCAAGAGCCAGATGAAAGCAAACATCTGGCCCGCAGACCGCAGTTTGGAGACCACTGCTCTAGATGAACTGATGAACTGAGGGTTTGAGGCTCTGTATATGAATGTTTTTATGTATTTTTTTTTTTTTTTAATTTGTTAAACTTTATTGATTTGTAATTTTTTTTTTTATCCAGAATATGTACCTAAATCTCCTTAAATTATTACATCAACTTTGCAAAAATACAGTATCATAAACACTTGTTTAAATAAAATCTTTTTTTTCAGCTTTTTCTTTAACTGCTTTATTGCGATACGGCACTGCTCAAATAGAGCTTTCCTTTGGTGGTAATTGATCACCTCTGCAGTTTTTATTTGTTGCTTACAAACAAAAAAAGACCGACCATCTTGAAAAAAAACAACAATATTTCTAACTTCTTTCTGCTATAAAACACATCCAATAAAAATGGAAAAAATCTGATTTCTTCATAAATTTGGGGCAATATGTATTCCGCTACATATTTTTGGTAAAAAGAATCCCAATAAGTGTATATTGATTGTTTTACACAAACTATGGGTAAAGCCGCGTACACACGGGCGGACTGTATGGCCTACTTAGTCCGTCATACAATCAGACGGACAGTCCGTCCTACTTTCGAATGAACGGACTCGACCACACACGGATGCACAAACAGTCCGTCGAAAGCTAGCGCGATGACGTGTACAGCGCGTACGACGGGACTAGAAATTGGAAGTCCAATACACAGCAATGCACCCTTTCGCCGTGTAAATCCTTTCTGAGCATGCGCCATTCTTAGTCCGTCGAACTAGCCTACTGACGAGCGGATTGTCCGCTGAAACCAAAGTATGACGGACAGTATTTCGAAAATTCCGAAATACTTAGTCCGCCAGACTGCACGCTGAAAAAGTCTGCTGAAGCCCACACACGAGCGGACTGTCCGCTGAAATGTGTTTCGACGGACTAAGTTGGCCAGACAGTCCGCCCGTATGTACGCGGCTATAGATTTACGGAATTTTTATTTATTTATTTATTTTTATCTAGTAATGGCAGCGATCAGTGACTTATAGCAGGACTGCAACATTGCGGCGGACAAATTGGACACTACGGGGTTGATTTACTAAAGGCAATGTCGCAGAACCCCCCCCCCCCCCCCCAGCTTATCAAACTCATTTTTTTGAAGGTTGGATGGCAGCACACACCCCTCCCCCCGGTATATGATGTGCAGAGCCCTGTGTATAATGTACAGCCTGGTATAGGAAGTGCAGAGCCCTGTGTATAATGTGCAGCCTGGTATATGATGTGCAGAGCCCAGTGTATAACGTGCAGCCTGGTATACGATATGGATTATATAAGGGGTGGGGCTTATGAGAAGCGGGAGGGGCCAAACATGGAGGGGCGGAGTCTTGCACCACCCCATCCTATAACTTCACCAGCCGCCACTGCCATATTACTACACTTAGAGACGCCTCTCTTCTCTTTTTTACTCTGTAGCACCTGCTGGATTTTGCTTCTAATCCCCTCGTGGAGGAGCACATTTGTGGGTGGACATTTTATGGTTATACAGCCTGGTCACATTGCTATAATCTTTTTATATGGACTATAAACGGAAAGACTTATAAATAAATGGTTGTGGAAAGAATCATCTGAGTTTCCATTATTTCTTATGGGGAAATTCGCTTTGATATACAAGTGCTTTGGATTACAAGCACGTTTCCAGAACAAATTATGCTCGCAATCCAAGGTTTTACTGTATTCACATTTTTAACTTGTAGGAGGCTGTAGGAGTTGCTGATATCCATCTTGGGCCAGCATGTCACCTGACATATACAGTATGTTGAAACATCCTCTTCCAGCTCCAATAAATCTCAGATATTTGTATAACTGAAATTCACATATTCCTTGTATCTTTGTGTTTAAATCAGGGTAAAGTTTACCCAAACAATATTTCCTGTTCATAAACATTGTGTAAGTTACCGGAGAATAGTACTATATAATGTCACATAAAAAAGCTTGACAAATTCTTGTTCCAAGCTCAATAAACAATTCTTCTCAAAGGGTCAAACCACCCAAAGGTGATATTATGGTGGGTGGAATCATGATGAGTCCATGGTCCTGCATATGGATTGCATTTACTCTGTATGCATGTAAATGTTTATGCCATCATTTACATCTGCACAACGTACAACAAAAATGCGATCTATTGGAGCCACCTGCATCCTAGCAATGAAGGATGTTAGATGACAGGAGTGTTCTTCATTGCTAGGATGCAGGCAACTCCATGCCTCCTTGCGATGTTAGTTGCTAGGATGCAGGAGGCTCCTTTCCTTCTAGAATCCTTCATTGGTAGAATGTCGAGGGCTGATTGCCACCTAGTGTCCTTTGTTTGTGAGCATGCAGATGGCTCCTTGCAGCTTAAAAACGGGCCAAATGTCGGGAGACATTGGGCAGTTCAATAAAAACCGCCCGACGTTCGGCCCATGTGTATGTCAGCCGGTCCAACAGAAGCCGCCCTTTTAGTCAGCTTCTGTCAGATGAGCATGCTGGAAAACCAGCAGCCGACTGGCTCCCAATCAGAGCTCTCAGCCAATGGCAGAGAGTGCTGACCAGAGTGTTCTGGCAGGGGGGCCACCCCCTTCTCAGAACACAACAGGGAAGATTGCTGTAGTGATGGGAAGTCCGGATCTTTTAACTGAATCGGTTCATTTCGAACTACTCAGTGAAATGAACCGATTCAATGAACCGATTCTTCGGTTCTTCGGTTCACTTGCTGAGTCTACTGACAAGCAAGTGAACCGAAGCTCTGACTCAGCCTTCTTAAATGATTAGAATCAAAAGAATGATTCTTCTCAGAAGGCTGGCAGGTCCTGGGAGGTTTATTTGCATTTAGTTCCTTGCTAGTAGCACAATCCTATTATTCTGTCAGATCAGCCGCGTCATCAATTTTGGTGACACATAAAGCTGTGAAAATGAAAAGCGGATTTTTGTGCATATGATGGGCTAACTACACAGTTAACATTGCTAGACATATTTTTCCGTTCTCTTTACAGCGCATTCACAGGAAAAATGATTGTATTTTACTTCCGCGTGCAGGCGAAGTGTCCACGGTAGTAAAATCCAATCGTTAGGCTCCTTTCACACTTGTGCGACTTGAAAGTCATGCAATTTTTGCCACGATTTTTACCGTGACTTTGATGCGATTTTGATGTGACTTGAAGGAATACTTATGTAATCTTGAGGTCTCTGCCTCAAGTCGCATCAAAATCGTACCAAAGTAGTGCAGTAACTACTTTGAAGTCGCTGTGACTGGAAGACCCACAGATATGAACGGTACTCATTGGAAATCTTGGGGTACGACTTGTCATGCGACTTTGTAGTCCCAAGTTGCATGAAAAGTCACACAAGTGTAAAAGGAGCCTCATTATGCACTGTAAAGACTATGGACAAATCTGATAGCTAGCAATCTTACCTGTGAAGTTGGCCCATCAGAATGCAGAAAATACACACAAAAACACGCTTTTCATTTACACGACTGTTTGTGCATCACCGAAAGTCGCAATATTGGCTGCTCCTATAGATCGCTTGATCTGACAGAACACCTGCTACCCAGGTCACTGAGCACAATCCTATACTCATATAATCATATACCAGACCCCATATGCAATAAAGAGAACCTGTCACTTCAACAAACGATCACATAGGGGCTTGTTAAGTGAAAAATTTATAAAATAAAAACTAAAACCATCCCCACCAACCCCGATATCTGCATGTGAATAAATGTTTTTTTTTATCGTAATTATTCCAGTACTTTCAAATAGTTTTATATTGTTCTATTAAAAACTGTTGATTTTTTTCCTATTTTGTCTGTTATTTTTTATACCACTATTTAAAAAATGGTCATGGTTGGAGGAATTAAAAAAAAAAAATAATAATCTAAGGATCCAGGGGGCATAGAAATCTCAGGACCAGAACGCAGAAAAATATTACCATAAAGCAGGATAAAATGTATTTTTGTGTTATAAAAATTAGACAGCTCTCTCATTCAGTTATATAGCTACTAAATTAGACACATGTCCCAGAAGGCATTCCTGTCCTTCTTAACATGAATATCTTCTTTAGCATAAACCAACTAAATATTAAAGGGTTAAATAATTAATCTGAATGAGGATATCTTCTTATCCTGACTCTGTCCTCTCTGTCTATAAAGCAGTCTGTAAGTGTACTACTGCTAGCTGATCATTGATTTAGTGTAGTGTTCTCTACTGGTGGTGACTCATGGTTCTTTTAGTGTACTGTGTTCTAAAAACTGATATGATTCTTTCACTCGGTAACTCGGTAACTTGTACGATTCTTTAACTCGGTGTACTGTTCGATTCTTTAACTCGGTAACAAGTACGATTCTTTAACTCGGTGTACTGTTCGATTCTTTAACTCGGTAACAAGTACGATTCTTTAACTCGGTGTACTGTTCGATTCTTTAACTCGGTAACTTGTACGATTCTTTAACTCGGTGTACTGTTCGATTCTTTAACTCGGTGTACTGTGTACTCCTGGCTCTTGTTTTAAGTTTGTATCCAGTTCCTGAGTGTCACTGTGCTTAGAGTCAGCTAATTGGTTGCAGGGAGGGGCCGAGCTCTCTCACTCTAGGATCATATTACCACTGCCAGCTCTGCTGCTCTGCTATGTACTGAGTGCAGAGTGAACTGTTTCAAACGAATCAGTTCACTGAAAAGAATCGATTCATCCAGTTCACTAAAAAGAACCGGTTCAAAAGAACGATTCGTTCATGAACTGGACATCACTAGATTGCTGCACTAACGATGGGTTGTAAGTACAGCAGCTCCAACCAGAGCTGTCAGCTTTTTTTCATTCAACCAACTATTACTGTGTACCAGTCTTTAGTGTCCTTCACTGCTAGGGTGCAGATGGCTCCTTGCTGCTCAGCCTTTCCTACTGAGCGTGCGTGAGTCGCGTGACGCTTTGTGAATGGCCCCATTGTTTTCTGGGACACACGCATGCTCCAGAAGGCAATGGGGCCGCTCACCGGAGAGGAGGAAGCACCGCGGAATGGGAATAAGTAGATTAGGAAGACTGCCTAGCAACAGCGGTTTCAGGTAAGTGAAAAAAATATATATATTTTTTTAAGATTATTTATGCATTTTTTTTTTTTGGGTGGTGCTCCACTTTAATATATACTACCTTGATGGAAGTGAGAACAACTTCTTCTCATTTATAAGGGCCGGTTCACACAGCGAGGCGCGGCGAGGCGTCTCCGACTTACCTCGCCGCGACCTGCGGGGAGCTCAGCGGCGACTTGCAGAGGACTTCTGTATAGAAGTCAATGCAAGTCGCCCCCGAAGTCGCCCCGAAGTAGTACAGGAACCTTTTTTCTGAGTCGGAGCGACTCGAGTCGCTCCTCTCAGAACGGTTCCATAGTACTGAATGGGGGCGACTTGCGGGAGCGAGGCGAGGCGAGCCGTGTCGCCTCGCCTCGCCTCGCTGTGTGAACCGGCCCTTAGGCTCTGGGGCACCTGCACTTTGCAAAGAGCACAGTCTGTTTGCCTTTAATAAATCCACCCCAAAATGTCACATTATAATAGGAAGTGCCTGAACAAGGTATTTCGTAACAGGATCACCAGGAATTATCTTATTGAAAACTGCAGATTTAAAGCAGAACGCCAAGCAAACATTCTTATTCAAATCTTCTATGTAATAAAAATTTTTTTACCTCTAATGCGGTGTATGCCACTTGCAGGATTGCATTCTTATTCATGCCAGACAGTACAGCTCCTGCTATATTTCTGGTCTGTGGCATCTATGAGAGCTGTAGTTCTCATGAATGTAAGCCCTCAAGTTGTTTACTTGTTCCCCCTGTCCACTTTTACAATCACAGAAAGCCTTGTACTTTGTGAATGGTTCACAAAATACAAGGAACTTTTCAATAGTATTCACATCTTAAAGTTTAAATTACATTTTGGTAATTGGGGTTACATATAGTAAAACCAAAATTGTTTTAGGTAAAGTGAGATCAAGGAGCAACCTGACTGTTCACATACTTTACTTTGTATGAAACAAGGCTCGCTCATCTCAGCATGATTTGCTGATAGACATTTTGGCCAGTCATGGTGCTTGGCATTTGAACGTGTTATAAACATCCTCCTCCATTTCAACAGAATGCACATGTTTACAGAATCATAAACTCATGTTTCCAAGGAAATGTGAGCTCAGATCAGGGTGAATTACTTCTAACAATATTTCCTGTTCATTGGAAACTGTGCAGGTTACTGAAGTATGGTACTATATGATATTACATGAGGATATTTGTCACTTCAGTCAGCAATTCTTCTTCATGAGAGTAGATTGGAACACTGTGTGTAAGCCAAGGAATAACATAAAAGTAAATGTAGCACTGACCCCCGAAGGAGCGGCTGGTTTTGCTGGGATTACCGTAAGGGCCGGTTCACACTGCAGGCGAGGCGAGGCGACTCCGACTTGCCTCGCCGCGACCTGCCGCGGCCTCAGCGGCGACTTGCAAATGACTTCTGTATAGAAGTCAATGCGAGTCGCCCCGAGGTCGCCCAAAAGTAGTACAGGAACTTTTTTTCTGAGTCGGAGCGACTCGAGTCGCTCCTCTCAGAACGGTTCCATTGTACAGAACGGGGGCGACTTGCGAGAGCGAGGCGAGGCGAGTCGTGTCGCCTCACATCGCCCGCTGTGTGAACCGGCTCTTACCTTCTCCACCTCGTTTCTCGTCTAGGGGTTCCTGAGGTTGATGGCCCAATAAACTGTAGAGACCGACACTTGAATCCCTTTTAGGCACTTTTATTTGCAGAAAAACGTTGAACAGAACACATTCTCTCAGTTGGGAATACAGGGTATGGGTAGTAAAGCTCAGGTAGTCTTGGAACTGCTGACACTTGAAATGTCTCTCTCTAGATGTTCCAGGGAATAGCCATTCGCAACTGGATATTTCAAGCATAAGATAAATCCCTTTTTGCGGATTTAGCAGCCGACAGTTCATTTGAGTAAAGTCTCTGCCACAGACTTGGTTGTAAAATTTTAAAATAGAACAGAAAATCTCTCACAAGAATTTAGTTGTAACTGAAGGTTGAAATTAGGAACTCTCTTAAGTGAGGCCCGGAACGGAAAAGACAGAAAAGAAAAAGTAGTGCAGGGCCGGGCATGACCATGTGTTTAGGGGAGACAATGCATGGGTTAATATGAAGAGATTAGAGGGGAGGGGACAGTGAGAAAAGTCCAAGGGGGAGTGGTAATATATAAGGAGGAGGCGGGGCTGGGCTGGGAAACAGAAAGTTGTGGAGAAAGAAATGAGGAGGCAGTTTTTGCTCTGCTCCTCCAACATGGCTGAGATGTCACTCGGATGAGGGCCTTTATGGATGACCAGGTGAGCTTATCGTGGCTGGGAGGTGATGATTGCTGTTCATGCAGAGTTTGCAGCCTCTGGCGCTCTGTTTTCACCAGGGCCCTCATCTGGGACCATGCGCCAGGCAAGGAGCCCTCTGGGGGGAACAATCCGGTCCCCCAGCAAAGCATAGCCAGCCGACTCCACGCCACCAGCCCAGCTCAGTGGGCGGGGCCACGGGCCGTTATGGTGCCGCTTCCCCGCCTATGAATCGCAGGACTACTACCTCCTCTGCCTGCATCGCTGCGCGGGGAGGAAGGCTTACAAGGGAGACTTATTAGTATGGCCATCAGGCTGCTTATACAAAAAAAAAATATATATTTTTAAAGGGGGCGGGGCTCCGCGGGGGCGTGGCCTATACCGGCGGCTTGAGATGGCACAAGATGGCGGTGGAAGGACGAGGTTGACCTTCCAGGTCATAGTATGTGAGGGCATGTGTGGAACTGTGGCAGGAGGCGGAGCTTCAGGGGTGAGACAGGCAGTACAACGGAGGGACTCCACGGCCCCCAGGACCTCTTTGCCTGGGGGGCTTATGTCACCACCGGTCCTGGTCTGGGACCGCAGGTCGGAAGGCGAGCTGTCAGTGTGCGAGGAAGAGGAGCTGCGGGAATGCAAGCCAGCGATGGAGGCAAGCGAGGCGGCTGTTGGGGTTCCAGTCAGCCTGGTAAGTCAAATAATGTCTAAATGTTTTTCGTTTAAGTTGCATTGCAGGATTTGTTGGGGGGTTGGAAAGGGGGGTGCAATGTCGGCAGTAGTTGCTCCTCCTTGAACAGAGTTGGTGGATGCTGGCCCACAAGTGGCGGGCGGTGCACCTGCCAGTTTGGGGACAGTGGTGCAGTGGTGGGGTTGTCAGGTAATGGTAGGATGGAGATGGTAAGGATTGCAGATGCAAAATAAATAAATAAATAAATAAATAAATATAAAATGAATAAAAATAAATAAATAGATAAAAATGTGAGATGTACTGGTGCTTTGAGGGTCCCCTGGGAACAGGGTGCTTTGAGGGTCCCCTGGGAACACAATTAAATAGGGGGTCCGGGATACGATTTGAAAAGGCAAGTGTGTGGAGATCTTCTCGTTATGGCCACCTTTAAAAAAAAAAAAAAAAAAGGGGGGAATTTACATTTTAAGTGTATAGGGTCAAGCAGGAACATCAAGGGAAAAAGGATGAAGGTAAGTGGAGGTACTGATCGCTTTATGCGATTGTCATGGGGGGAAGAACCCGAACATGGTTCGGCGTTGTTCTGTTATATGTAGGCCATTGGTAGGTGCACATGTTAAAAAGGAGGATCTGATTGGCTACGGGATGATGAGCGGTTTAGACCGCGCAGGTCGGTATGGCCATTTCTTAATGGGGATCAAAGGATAGCGGCTTCTGGATGCGGTTTCTGTAGTAGTAGAGGCAACTATACCCCCCTCGGCTGAAAAGAAAGGGGTGGGTTGGCAGTGCAATGTGAGCTCCTGTCAGTTGAGTTAAACACGAGTGTTAAAAGGGTGGGGGGACCCATCCATTGTATTGTGGCTTCATGAGAGGACAATGTACAGGCGAGCCTAGTCACACAAGGGATGACTTTTGGAAAGGGGTGCAAAGGTTGCAGCCTTTCGTAAGTAGATATGGAAATAGCGAGGCTGCTTGCCTCCGGGGTTTTTAATGGGGTCTACAGTGGGGGTGGTGCCTGAGAAGGAACCAGACACGTTTCGCCTCGTTTCCCCACTTATCTGTCAAAAAAAAAAAAAAAGAGTTCTGTCATAATCCGATGCGGTGCACTGTGTCCGATACTTCACGTACACAGCTATAAGGTGGGTTAGGTGTGATGGAAAAGGGGCGCCTATGGCAAACTAGGAATCCGTGTTCCACTTGCTTCCAGTTTATTCGGAGAGCTTTGGCTGCTGGATAGATGCTGGCAAGAGGAGTTTTTACTTGGAACGATGCCTGCCCATGGGTTTCTCAATTTAGTGGGCTATGATTAGATGTTTAGTTCTTTACCGGAGTGGGGGGGTAGAGACGTGTCGGTCCCTGATTCAATCATACATGGCTTGGACGTTTGTGTGTTGGGCCGCCTTCCTCCGATGTGTGTGCGATTATACTTTATACATTGCAGCACATTGCAGGTGGGTTCATTAGTGCCATTGGCTGCAAAACACAGGGGGCCGATGAGGGATATTGTACTATTTTGTTCTGGCATTGTGATTGTTTCAGGGGTTACGGAGGGTCATCTGTCAGTGACCAAGTTGGAGGTACTATAGAAGGGGGTGTGTGAGGCCCAGGGACGGCGTGAGGTACAGTTGAGGACTTTGCATTCATTGCTGGGTAAGTTCAATTTCACCTGCCGGTTTTATTCCAATGAGCGGGTTTTGGCCGACGGCTGCCGTCTGCTACAGTGGGGGTTTCAGGCCCTGGATAATTTAAACAGTTAAATGCGGAACACGGGGAGGGTTCGAAGGTTTGGTACGAGTTCCTGGCCACATATAACGGACGATGGGTGGATGCCGGGTCGATGGGAAAAGAGGTCACGAACACAGCGGGGTAAACAGGTTTGGGGGGAAATTTCTCTTTCAGGGGCAATAGAGTGAGGAATTTGGCCCCAAGTTTGTTGGGTGGAAGTGGGGTGTTCATTCGTAAATTTGTGCTATTGGAATTTTTCCAGTGGTTGCGGCTATGGAGCTGGGGTAAGGGTCATGCAGGAACCTGACACGGAGTTGAATTGTGATTAGGTGGGTGTGGTTACGTGGTCAACCACATGTCCGCATCGTCACAACTGGTCATATGGTGGCTATGCCATTTTGTGTTGCGTTAGGTGCAGTTGAACATTTTCTATATGCTATTCATCTGGCAGGCTTCGGAAACACGGGGGGCTTACTCGTGCATCTATTTTCGGTGGGATAGGTTCAGAGAGTTAGCCGGACACAGAGGGGGAGGGGTTCCCTACTCGGGCTGGATAGGGGAGATGGCATTGGAGTCACCACGGGAGGTAACAGGGTAGTCAGCCAGTGAGTCCGCATGGGCGGCTTATGTAAAGGTATGAAAAGAAGGGTGGGTTGTTCGGTGCAGGAGTCTGAGGTCGAACATGGCTGTGTGGGGGGTAAAGTTGTTGGTGGTACTGTGGTTCCAGGAACTTGGTAAACGGGGTTGGTATCTGCCATCGAGCAGGAACTGGTGGGTTTTTGGCTTTTGTTTAACCTGCTGTGCAGGGTGGATTGAAAAAAGGAGTTTGGGTTGGACAATAAAAAAAAAAAAAAAAAAAATGATCAAAGGGTTAGAGGGGTGGAGGTGCTGCTGTTTGTGTTACCAGGATTCGGAGTAATAAAAAATAAATAAAAATTAAATAAATAAATCATCAAATAATAAAAAAAAAAAGGGGGATAAAACGTTTAGAGGGTTTCTAGGGTTTGGAACAGATGGCATGGGGGGCGGTTCCTGTGGCACAAGGCTGGGAAGTATTGGTCGAGGTTCCAGTTTGGGTGGGTGTTCTGAAAATGCCACTGGGACGCAAGGTTGGATGGTGCAGAATACGCTTCACACTCCTTCCACATCGGGGCAGCTTTAGAAGCTGCCAGATATGGGTTGGATGAGGCGGGGGTAAGGAGGAATGGTAGGTGGGAAGCAAAGCGATTACGCATTTACCTATGCCTTCATGTGGTGGTGGAATAAATAATAATAATAATAAAAAAAAAAAAACACATGAGTGGGGGAGTAGTCTGTACATACGAGCTGTGTTTGTGGTATGGGGTTACATTGGTTTACTTTAAAGTTGGTGCTACCTTTGTCGTTTTTGTTTTGTTTTTGTCCAGATGGAGGACTTATACGCCTTGTCTGGATTTTCTTTGTTATCTGTATGTTTGTTGGGGGGGCCAGGAGAGCAGATGCAAGATCGGTTGGCAGACAGTTGGGTAGTTAGAGGAGGGAGGCATGTGTTCACTGGCTAGGTGTATGGGGGTTGAGGTGCAGCAAGGTGATATGGGAAGTGGAACGTTAGGCGCGGCGGGATAAACCGCCGGCCATTTGGGTTATGCATGCAAGGGGTAATGCTTTTGGGTTCGAATGATCAGGGAGCTGATCTCGGACGTTAAGTCAGATATTTTACGACTTCGTACAGTTGTCTAACACTCAGGTGGTCGGGAGGTTGTGGCTCAGCATGGGGGGCCTGGTGATCAGGAAAGTAGAGGTGGAAACTAATGTGGGCCTGTAATTGAGGGTGTTAGAATACACCTCTAGGTAGTGGGGATAGTTTTCTGGGCTCGGGGACTCAAAGATGGGATCCAGCGGGCCCCGGGGGTGTGGGGGAGCCCTTAAGGGTAAGGTGTCATCCTTGCGGGCTGTGGCGGTGTTTTGTTGGTCTTTGACGGTGGCAGTAAACATATGTGATGGAAAGGGGTGGGGGGCTCATCGGTAGTATGTGCCCCTCCGGTGTATTCCAGCGAAAGGTTAGCTGGAATACTGTAATGATTGCACTGCGGGAAGGGGGTTGTCTCCGAGCAGGTTATCCGCTGGAGGCCTATCGTGTGGAAACAGGTCCCGCAGTGTATTGGTGGAATATGTGTTGGAGTTCCGGGGTGCCGTCAAAGACCAACAGACTGGAGTTGAACAAGTTGTTACGGAGGTGATATTTTGGTATATATTTGATATTGGAGTTATTTATATGGTGTGAATAATAAATAGGCTGCTATGGCCATTTATACTCCAAAATTAAGGTGTGGTCTCATCATTTTAGAAGGGTAAGAAATGGGGATGGTGGAGTACAAGTGGTATAGCAGTAAGAGGCAAGTTGGGTACCTCTGAACTACACTGGTCAAGTGAGGCCCGGAACGGAAAAGACAGAAAAGAAAAAGTAGTGCAGAGCCGGGCATGACCATGTGTTTAGGGGAGACAATGCATGGGTTAATATGAAGAGATTAGAGGGGAGGGGACAGTGAGAAAAGTCCAAGGGGGAGTGGTAATATATAAGGAGGAGGCGGGGCTGGGCTGGGAAACAGAAAGTTGTGGAGAAATGAGGAGGCAGTTTTTCCCACCCACCCTCCCTATATGTTGTCTGTGTTTGTTGGTTTATGTGTTTTCTTTCTTTCAGGAGCATGGCAGACGGTCGTCATGGCAGCTGTGGATTGGCGGTGTTTTGTTGGTCTTTGACGGTGGCAGTAAACATATGTGATGGAAAGGGGTGGGGGGCTCATCGGTAGTATGTGCCCCTCCGGTGTATTCCAGCGAAAGGTTAGCTGGAATACTGTAATGGTTGCACTGCGGGAAGGGGGTTGTCTCCGAGCAGGTTATCCGCTGGAGGCCTATCGTGTGTAAAAAGGTCCCGCAGTGTATTGGTGGAATATGTGTTGGAGTTCGGGGGTGCCGTCAAAGACCAACAGACTGGAGTTGAACAAGTTGTTATGGAGGTGATATTTTGGTATATATTTGATATTGGAGTTATTTATATGGTGTGAATAATAAATAGGCTGCTATGGCCATTTATACTCCAAAATTAAGGTGTGGTCTCATCATTTTAGAAGGGTAAGAAATGGGGATGGTGGAGTACAAGTGGTATAGCAGTAAGAGGCAAGTTGGGTACCTCTGAACTACACTGGTCATGGTACCAGTATCTTGCAGCCGGTCTGGCGATACCGTAAGAATGCGGATTCACTTGGTGTCCTTTCAGCTCTGCTTCCAGGCTCTTACCGAGCAGCCAGCCTTGTGTATGACCCTCTTCTGAAGAGTCCTCCCCTGTTTGTGTTTTGAGTTGCTGGGCCTCTCCAAACCCGAGATGGCATCGGACCACCTAGGAACCCTCCTTCCAGTTACTGTGCCTCGGGCTAGCCAGCTCCGAGACTCGGAAACGGATGGATCCGCACCCCAGGCCATGAGGGCCTCTGGGGGCTGGTCAGGAGGACCAGGACCATGGAGTCAGAACATACTTCTGGACCGGAACCCAGAACCACGTGACATCAGCTTAAGTACCCTCTCCCGGAATAAACAGCAAGACAACGCACCCACTGATTGGCTCCGAGAGAGAGATTGGTACCCAATGCGTCCAACCAGACTGCATTCCAATGCCCGTCAAAGGTGATACCTACACCTATCACCAGGCAGAACATAGTACAGTCCAGCTAAACTGATGCCAAAACCACAATTTAACAAAATAAACCCTAAGACCCAAATATACGGTAGTATTAGGAAAAACTACATTTACAAAACATAGTGCGTGCTCTTCAGGAGCCCGGCGCTACACACTCCCCCAGGTTATTTAGACGGAGCCTGGCGCTACATAAAAATTATACTAATAATAAGAAAACACACTTGCAAATGATGTGATGCCAGAATATGGTAACTCTGTCTGTGAGAATTGTACTGTTCCATTACACCACATACAGCTTAAAATGACAATAAACTCAATTTTTTACCTCAGTCATTCTAAAATATGAAGTATACCTTGGCTCCTTTTTTGTTTATTTATTTTTAAAGCCTCTTACCATTATTTTTAGGCTTTGTCCAGGTACTTTTCCCCCATTCTCCACTGATGCACCTCACCATTACCATTAGCAGAGCCCTCATTTTGGCTGAATGTGCCTGCAAATAGATGTGTAATCCATATTGGTCGTGAGCAGAAAAGGGCGGCTACAATTACATACACAAGGGCCAGTGTTCTGCCAAAAAATCCAACTCATCAAAATCTCCAACCACGTCATTTCCGGTGATTCTCCAGTAGCAATAATTGGAGTTTTTGATGAGTTGCCTGTTTTAACAGAACACCAGCAGCATATACAGTACATCAGATAATGAGTGGACATTGTTAGTCCACCCGATACTAACCAATAACATGGGCACCTCCAAGGCGGCAACAACTTGTTTCCTACTTTCCCGGTGTTCTGTGAAAACATCCAACTCGTACTGTATATGCTGCCGGCGTTATGTGAAAAAAGGAAACTCATCGAAAAATCTCCAATTATTTCTGCTGGAGAGTCACCGGAAGTGATGAGGTTTGAGAGATTTTGGCGAGTTTTCAACAGGACACCGGCATGGAGAACAAATGTAGCCACCCTAGAACAGGAAGTATGGGAATAACAGAATAAAGCTTGCATTCGAGAATTGAAACAACGGCAGAGATAGATAGAAGGTACATTCTACTTATATTTAAACATACCAAATTTATTTTATTTTATCCCCCCTATGGAATATTCCAGACCCTTCAGATCTGGTATGAATTTTAAGGCAGAAAAAAAAAAAAATTCCAGAAAAAAAAAAGCATGGCTCTCTCACAAAATTTACACCAGTCCCTTATCTGAGACTGCAATCTGGCTAGCCAGGAAAAGGGGGTGAGCAAGCATGCACCCCCCTCAGGCCACGTGCTGCGAACCTGCAACCTTTGCCGTGTCTGGCACAAACTCTATTTGCTGAGCCACCTGAGTTGCTGGACAGCTCCGTGGGAAATTCCTTGGACAATCTTGCCTTGTACCTTGTTACATATAACTCTATGATCCTCACAAGAACCTTCTTTTTAGAACAGTGTCCATTGTAGAAATTCAGCAATGCTGAAGCTGACGTCATTCCTGCCCAGGCAATGAAAGAGGCCTGTGTTTAAAACCCCAAAGCTATCTGTTCAAAAATGTCAGTGGCCAGCAGAGAACTCCAGGAAGTCACATCTCTGGAGCCAAAGTGGGTATAGTTCCACTTGAAGCTATGCCTTTTTGACTTGTGCACAATGGGAAATTTCATTTAGCTTTGGTTCGTTGTCATTCGTTTTCAGATAATTTGTTATTATTCGTAGAGTGTCGATATTCGTTATACTGAATCTCGAATCAAGTCAAATTCATTTGTTATATCCACTATAATTTCTTTCATATTAGTTGAAATTCAATATTTATGTATGTATATATATATATATATATATATATTCGTGATAATGATTCGTAGTTTGGAAAGTCGTTTGTTTATTGAATCTATTAATACACACAATGAAAATATCTCTTCTCTTATGCTCAAATACAATACAACACCCTTCTCACTCAGTTCTCAGTAATGCATTTTGCCAGTAATCCAACCTCCAGCACTAAATTAATCAGCTGATTGGATTGTGTAACAACACCCCGAGTATGAAAGGGGTTAAAGCCATGCAGGGCATTCCATTTCAGAACCCAAAGGCAGCTACCGAACACTTCAATCAGCCGAACAAGAAACCATACGAATAATTCTCCCCCAAGTACAAGACGAGGCTCTGTATTGAGGTTCAAACAGGAATGAATTTTTATTTTGAGATCTCACACAAATATATACAGCTGAATGAAAGTACAACCTCTCACCAGAAACCTAATTAACATGAGCTAATTATCTAATTCTTTAGACAGCCTAGGTGACTCAGGGACATGACCTTTAGGACAGACTTCACGTCTCCTAGCTCACGAATTATACAATTATACTCATTATCATGGTAAGTTAGAGTATCCCTGCGCTGTCGTCAAGGGCCTAAACTATTTGTAAGGGTAGGTTGCAGCAAACCACCGGCAGGGGTATAAACCCTAACCCCCAGATAATATATATAAAGATCAAACAAATGGTGTTGCGCTACCTGAACTAAATATAATTAAAGTGCTTATGCTTAGAGTGACAGTATTAAAAAGATAATGATAGATATTAGTGCACTGCCTAAAACCGTATGACTAACCTATACTAAATTCGAATAAGAGTGCTTTGTGCTTATATAAAAAACAATAGTGTTGAATGAGTGACCCACTCCCGGGAGCAGTGTCTCCTTCTTATTAAGTAAATTATTCCTTTAAATAAATATGTGATGAATAAAAAAATATAATATAAAATTGTGCACAATTATAATATGGGAAAATCCAAGGGTTGTGAAGTTTTTCCAACAAATTAATCCTAGAATAATCAAGTGAAAGGGATATCCTGTCTGTTACAACTCATATGTCAAAAATATCATGTGCTTTACATAAACATGAATATCTCCAAGCAGGGTACATAGAATAATTTCCCTTATATTAAAACGTGCAACACACAGTGCATACTTGAACAGGAAAGCTATGTAAATAAGAATCTTTAGTGAAATAAAAATAAAATACAGTGACCAGTGATTATTTGTTCAGTGATCTCCTTAATAAGGGAGATGAAATAAAACAGTCTATATGTGAGCTGAAATAAAGTGACCAGTGGCTTATTAGTGCTTCTCAATGACAGGTGCCAGCAACCGTGTTTTGTGATTCCTGTGTCTCCAGTGTCCACGGCACACTAGGTAAAGTGGCCCCTTAACTTACTGCTGTAAGGTAAACAGCAAATCAAACAAACAACAGGGTCCAGGGGTTGTGCCCTAACTTCTGGCAGATGGGTATTGGTCCCCTCGGCTGGGTTTATTTCTCAGATAGTTTCCATATGGATCTTAGGCTTCAATAGCATCCATAGAGGTCTCCTCTGCTGCCACTTCCAGCAATGTCTTCTCTCTACTTCCTCCTGACTCGCCATCGGAACTCCGCTGAAACTCCGTCGGAAAGACCACCGGACCTAGTCCCTCGAAAAGTCTGGTCGTGTGTATGCGGCATTAGTGTAATAAATAAGTTAAAAAGGAAGCTTTAATATGCTTAAAATACACTTACATTTTGGCAGTGTTAGGCATTTGAGTAAAAGGTTTTGTTCTTCCTCAGCTGTACTGGGTATTCCGTTGGTTTCCTGGCTGGGCAGCAGTGATGGGACAGTCCCCAGCCACTGCAGTGGCATCTGTAGCTCCGAGGCTGAAGGTATCACAGGCAGGCATGTCAGCTGGGCACGTCAGCAGGACATGTCAGACGCTGGAGAACAGTAAGCGTGGGTTAAGGAGCTTGCGTTCAGAGCAGGTGTACTCCTTTGTCAGACAGGGGATTCGGCCGTCCTCAGCAAGATTCATTTAGAGAAAGGGGAGGTGAAGGGGCAGCACCACAGACTGCAAAGTTCAGCAGACCAATGCTGTATTTCAAAGGCGCAATAGGATGCTTTCGTTAAAGAGGAAGTAAAGGCACTTTTTTTTTTTAAATGCAACCTGCAAGGCAAAGGCATAATGAGCTAGTATGCATAGCTGCCATGTATCCCAGAGTTACTTCCGGGTCTCGCTGCTCCGGCGCTGTGATTCGCCGGAGCCGCAATTACGTCAATCCCGCACATGCGCACAGGAACCGACACGAGCGGCATATCGCCGTGATCTGTGGCCTGCTCAGTGCGCCTGCGCGCGGCTGTCTACGGCGCATGCAATGGCCATAATGAAATAAATAAATAATAAATAAAAACAAAAAACAAAGCAATCAGGATAAGGGTTTTTTTTGTTTTTATTCATGCTTGTTTTCTGTATTTTCTGTAAGTTCATGAGATGACCCTAACGCATGTATATACTTGTTGTCCTTTTTTCCCACAAATAGAGCTTTCTTTTGGTGATATTTGATCACCACTGCGTTTTTCTCTTTTGCGCTATACATTTTGAAAAAAATTTTTTTTACTTTCTGCTATAAAACAGATGCAATAAATAAAAAAAATAAAAAAATCAAATTTCTTCATCAATTTAGGCCAATATGTATTCTGCTACATATTTTTGGTAAAAAAAAAATATCAAAAGGATAAATTTGATTGGTGTGTGCAAAAGTTATAGCGTCTACAAACAATGGGATATATTTATGGAAATGTTGTACATTTATTTATTTTTTACTGGTAATATCAGTGATTGGTGACTTAAGGTCGGACTAAAATATTGCAGAAAATTGGACACTGGCACTTTTGACACTATTTGCTCTGTGCAAATCTATTGCACAGAGCAGGTAAGTATAACATGTTTTTTATTTTTAACAAGGATGTAGCACCCTGGAGTTTGGTCAGGGAGCTCCTCACGGATTTACTTGCCAGGAGTAGTTATCCTGGTCGATTGATAGGAATCTATTGATTTCTTCTTAAGCTTGGCCTTGTTGCACTTTTCTCTTCTACCACTATGTGGCAGGGTACTTGGTGGCACTAGATATGAGAAGGACAACCTAAGGTCAGTTTATGGGTATGTGGGTGTCCCAGCCAATGTGCAGGAGTTTTCTTTAATTCATTGGCCTGCTGGAAAAGCCTATATATTTGAGTGAGGTCAGGTGATCTGTGCTCTGTGCCACCTGGACGGCTGTCTGGATGGATGTGTGTCGTACATCCCTGGCTGGTAGGCCAGAGATTGGGCCTATCCCGGGGGGAATCTGGCTGCCAGGCTGTGTGAGGGCCTATCCAGAAGTGAAAGGGCAGCGCAAGGTTGAGGTTGCGGCTTGCAGTCCAACCAGAAGTGATGGTTCTGCTGGCCAGAGAACCTGTCAGTGGTTGGAGGTAGAAGGGAAGCTGTTGCCACTAAAGGACCAATCGCCTTTACCAGGGACCACAGTGAGTAACTGAAGAAAGTAACAGAGTCATATTCTCACTGAAATTGCACAGTGGAGAATCGGGAAACTTCAGGCAGTGATCAAGTCAGGGACCCAACCAGTGGAGGAGACGCTTGCAGAGCAGCCTTGTGTGTCGAGCTGAAGAACTACAAGCAGAAGCTGTAGTAAAACTGAAAGGACTGTTACATTTGAGTTAGGAACTTGACTAGGGTAGCCAGATAACTTACTTCCCCACCAATACATGCATGCACTTACTGTTACCTTAAAATGAATACACGGACAACTGCTTGGATGTAAATGGCCTCAACGGCCTTTATTAATATCAATAAAAAACTAAACTTTATTTTAAATATTTTCAAAAATTAAAAAACTTTGAACATCTTCCAGTTACCCAAAAACCACTCAGTGATTTTCCCGCTGGTCCCTGATGACCCCTTATTACTTTGAGCCTGTGATCCCTCTTCGTCAGCATCTGTCCCCAGCTGCAAACTCGCCTCGAGAACTCACTAACTGACCACAGACCCCCCAACACATATTAGCCATTAATCTGGACTGACACCAGACCAAACATAATGACTCCATATCTGGTATGGGTTCCAACCTTTTCAAATGACCCATGCATTTCTATATATATATTTCCATACATATATACCAGTCGTCAAGGACCCAACGCCACACCTGCAGCGACCAAACCTAACCAGTTTATTTAGGGAGGGAGGGCAGGAACATTTCTCCTCGCTTGCTGACCCCCAACTGCTAACTTGCTCCACCCCAGCACATGGAAGAAACAACCACACTCCTCTCCTCTGTGACCATCCACCAATGGGGTAAGTACGTCTGCCTCTTAAGCACCCCCACGCTGCCTTTTCCCTCTAACACTCTAATTTCCTTGCACCCTGTCATGTATGTCCTGCGCTTCTTTTTCAATACAGCTGCGTACATGTCTTGACTAGGGTAGCCAGATAACTTACTTCCCCACCAATACATGCATGCACTTACTGTTACCTTAAAATGAATACACGGACACCTGCTTGGATGTAAATGGCCTCAACGTCCTTTATTAATAATATTAAAAAACTAAACTTTATTTTAAATATTTTCAAAAATTCAAAATTTTTGAACATCTTCCAGTTATCCAAAAACCACTAAGTGATTTTCCCGCTGGTATCACAGGCAGGCATGTCAGCTGGGCACGTCAGCAGGACATGTCAGACTCTGGAGAACAGTAAGCGTGGGTTAAGGCGCTTGCGTTCGGAGCAGGTGTACTCCTTCGTCAGACAGGGGATTCGGCCGTCCTCGGCAAGATTCATATAGAGAGAGAGGAGGGGAAGGGGCAGCACCACAGACTGCAAAGTTCAGCAGACCAATGCTGTATTTCAAAGGAGCAATAGGATGCTTCTGTTAAAGAGGAAGTAAAGGCACTTTTTTTTTTTTAAATGCAACCTGCAAGGCAAAGGCATAATGAGCTAGTATGCATAGCTGCCATGTATCCCGGAGTTACTTCCGAGTCTCTCTGCTCCAGCGCTGTGATTCGCTGGAGCCGCAATTACGTCACTCCTGTGCATGCGCACGGGAACCGACATGAGTGGCATATCACCGTGATCTGCGGTGTGCTCAGTGCGCCTGCGCGCCGCTGTCTACGGCGCATGCAATGGCCATTATGAAATGGCCATACAGAAAACAAGCATAACTAAAAACAAAGCAATCAGGATAAGGGTTTTTTTTTGTTTTTATTCATGCTTGTTTTCTGTATTTTCTGTAAGTTCATGAGATGACTCTAACGCATGTATACACTTGTTGTCCTTTTTTGCCAAAAATAGAGCTTTCTTTTGGTGATATTTGATCACCACTGCGTTTTTCTTTTTTGCGCTATTCATTTTGAAAAAAAAACGGAAAATTTATGTCAAAATACTTACCGTAATTTTCCTTTCCTGATGGACTCCATGGCAGCCAACGTGTGGGTTTAGTCCTGCCTCCATTAACCTATAGGACGATACTCCCATAAATCTTTGCTCCCTGCCAGAGGCCGTGTTCAGTAACTATCCTACTCCAACCATTTGGGAGGGATCTCCTGCTGCCATGGAGTCCATCAGGAAAGGAAAATTACGGTAAGTATTTTGACATAAATTTTCCGTTTTCCTGACAGACTCCATGGCAGCCAACGTGTGGGAAATAACTCGCCAAAACACACCCGGGTGGGCAAAATGCTGCATAACAAAGATTTATTTGACACCGTCAACCGAAAAAACTTTAACACCAAAGTCAACTGAGGATAGAGCCGCCGGCTCAACACAATAATGAGACATAAAAGTGTGTATTGAAGACCACGAAGCCGCCCTGCATATCACGTCAGGAGCCACATGGCGAGAGGCCACCCACGAGGTGGAAAGACTTCTGGTCGAATGCGCCGTCACCGCCTGAGGAGGAGCCAAGCCCTTTTCTCTGTATGCCCATTGGATTGCTTGAACTATCCATGCCGCAATCGACCTAACTGATGCCCTAGTGCCCTTGTTCTTCCCACAGAACAGAACGAACAGGAAATCCGACTGACGGAATGGAGCTGTAGCCTCCAAATATAGCTTTAATGAGCGACCAACATCAAGCGGATGAACCTCCGAGGAATCCGAGGATCTCAATGTGGGTAGAGAGATTTCTTGATTTTCATGAAAAACCGAGGTGACCTTAGGGTTTGACCCCAACATTGGAACTAGGACCACCCTGTCCAGAAAAAATGTTAGAAAGGGTTCTTTGACTCCTAGAACCTGAATCTCTGATACCCTCTTTGCTGAGGTGACCGCCACCAGAAATGCAGTTTTCAAGGTGAGTTCTCTGATGGAAAGAGCCTTATTGAAATGAGAAAAAAAGTCCAGAACTAGTGGCAGATCCCATTTAAGGAATCTGGGTTTTCTCTGGGGTCTCAATCTTACTGCGCCTTTGAAGAACTGTTGAATAAGGGCATGCTTGGCCCACGAAACCCCTGTAAATGCGGAGATAGCCGAAACTTGAACCCGAAGGGAACTAACTGACAAAGGTAAGTCCAAGCCTAATTGCAGGAAACCCAAGATGTCTTGAACTGCAGGTTAAACGTAGGAACTAGTTCTGGAAGACATATAGGATACAAATTTAGCCCAGATCCGTTCATATACATTATTAATACTTCGTCTCCTTGCACTTATGAGAGTAGGAATGGCCTCCTTAGGACACCCTAGTGCTTCCAGCCTTCCCCTCTCAAGAACCAGGCCCTCAACTGAAGGTGAGCCGGACATCGGTGGAGAATCGAGCCTTGGGAGAGCAGATCCCGTCTGGATGGGAGAGGAACTGGGTCCCGAAAACTGAGGAAGGATAGGAGAGGCCAATGCGGAATTATTGCCAACACTTCTACTTCCTCCCATCTGAGTCTCCTCAGAAACTGAAAAATAATCGGAATTGGAGGGAAGGCGTATGCCTTGTGGAACCACCACTGCTCTGTTAGGGCATCTATCCCGTAGGCCTGCGGATCCTTGAACCTCGAATAGAACTTTGTTAGCTTCCTGTTGAAGCGTGAGGCGAAGAGATCCACTTCTGGAAAAATCCCTAGGGATAGAACCCACTGAAACACATCCTCGTGAAGGGCCCACTCGTTGTTGTCCAAGTGGACTCGTGAGAGAAAGTCCGCTTGGACGTTGAGAACTCCAGGCACATAGGCTGCTGTTAAGTTGGCCAGATTCATCTGGGCCCAACGCATTATTGTATCTACTTCCCGCAGCAGAGGCCAACTTCTGGTGCCCTCTTGCTTCCTTATGTATGCGACCGCAGTCGTATTGTCCAGCCTGAGGACTACGGATGTTCCCACTATCAGATGCGGAAATGCCAACAACGCTAGGAAGGCTGCCCGTAATTCTAGCACATTTGACACTATTCCCCGAGAGGGAAAGTCCCAAATGCCCTGAGCCACTTCCGACAGACAATGCGCCCCCCAGCCCTTGTTGCTGGCATCTGACGTCACTGTAATCCATTTGATTGGAAGAAGGGAGTGGCAATTCAACAGGTTCTCCCGAAGAAGCCACCAGAGGAGGGAACCTCTCATGGTCTGAGTAATATTGATGGACTGGACCTTCTCTCCCGACCATTGGCGAAGGAATCCCATTTGAAAGGGGCGCATCCTCCATTGCGCCCACTTCACCATTGGAATGGTGGACACCATGGTGCCTATGATCTTTAGGCAATGAAGAGCACTTATACGAGACGAAGAGAGGGCCAGGCGGATCCTGTCCCGTACTACTGCAACCTTCTCCTCGGGCAGAGAGATGGTACCTCTTGCCGTATTGAAAAGAGCACCGAGGAACACGAGAGACTGTGCAGGAACCAACTGGCTTTTCTCTAAATTCAGGAGCCACCCGAATTCCTTGAGGGTTGCGATAACAAGATCCCTGTGTTTCAAGAGACAATCTCTGTCCTGAGCCAGAAGAAGCAAATCATCCAGATAATGATGAATCCGGATTTTCCTGATTCTCAACAATGCTACGACTGCTAGCAGGACCTTTGAGAATGTGCGAGGGGAGGTTGACAGACCAAAGGGAAGGCAGGTAAACTGTAAATGTAGCTGGCCAATGGAGAAACAAAGAAACTGTTGGAACTCTGTTGCCACCGGGACGTGGAAATAGGCGTCTTTGAGATCTATTGAGACAAGCCAATCCCCTGGCTGCACTGACTGTTGGATCGTGGACAGGGTTTCCATTTTGAACTTTTCCTTTCTTATGAAGCGATTTAGACGCGTCAAGTCTATTACAGGTCTCCACATACCATTCTTCTTCTGGACCAGGAAAAGAGGGGAATACATTCCCATGCCGCGTTGGTTGTCTGGAACAGGAATAGCGGCACCTTGATCCAACAAAGATTTTATGTAAGCTAAAAGAATTTGTCTTTTTTCTTCCGACCTTGGAATGGATGCGGGGACACGCTTGAGTTTGGGGACACTGCTGAACGTCCAAGTGTGGCCAAAAGAGACCGTCCTGACGGTCCAAAAATCCTGGATCGAGGCCGCCCAGACGTGTCGAAAGTGGAACAAACGAGCTCCCACCCGGACCGCCTGGACGGGCCCGATCTCAAAAGGACTTAGTAGGCTCCTTTTCCCCCATCGAACTGCCCTTTGCAGACTTTTTGAGAGATGTCTGTCTGGACCTCCAAGATCTGGAGAATTCCCATCCAGGCCTGTAACTGCGTGCCTCCCTGGCACGGTCTTGACCCTGCTTTCTTGGAAACGATCTCCTTTGACTCTGCAGATGCCTATCCTGGGGGAGAAAAGCCGACTTACCCCCGGTGGCCCGAGTTATAGCACTATCCAGCTTATTGCCGAAAAGGGAAGAACCGTCAAAGGGAATACGGCACCAAACCTGCTTAGAAGCGGGATCGGCTAGCCAAGGACGGAGCCACAGGGCACGCTTGGCAGTTACAGAAGAGAGCATAACTCGAGCCACCAATCGGATAATATCAATCGAGGCCTCCCCCAAGAAAGCCGAAGCCAGCCTTAGTTCTTGAATGGGAGAACCCTTGGCTTGTCTTCTGAGACGTTTCTGAGTGTCTCATCAACACTATCGGACCAAACTTCCATCACTCTAGACAGGGCCACTAAGGCCAGAGCTGGTTTACAGGCCATGCCGGTGTTGTAAATTTTCCTGCGACCTATGAAAACCGCTCACCCCGTCACTTCCAGTGCGGCTCCGTCACTGAAACAGCTGACGGCGGGCCTGTACCGCGCATGCGCCAATCCCCTGACATTACCAGCACATGCACAGTATATTTATTTTCACGGTGGAGAAAAATTCTAGCCTTAAGTGGGCGGAGACTTGCGGGTGGGCGGGCGGAGCTGAACAGATGGTTAGAACGTCAGCAGCAGCCCCGCCCACCCCACGATTTTCTTCACTGGTCAAGAAAAATTATGGCTTCAAGCTGTATTAGCGCATGCGCGGGATATTTGTTCAGCGGTCGACCAAAATTATGGACTCAAGCGGGCGGAGACTTGCTGGGAGGGAGAGATAGAGCGGAGCTTAAAGAAGGGGCGGAGCTTGGAGAGGGGGGTGGGGCCCCGTGCATAGTACTGACTACATATACAGTACATTGTTCTGCCAATAAATACGCCTCACTGTGCCCAGAAATCGCCACCTCACTGCGCCCAAAAAATGCCGCCTCACTGTGCCCAGAAATCGTCGTCTCACTGCGCCCAGCAAATGCCACCTCACTGCGCCCAGAAATCGCCACCTCACTGCGCCCAAAAAATGCCGCCTCACTGCGACCAGAAATCGCTGCCTTACTGCGACCAGAAATCGCTGCCTCACTGCGACCAGAAATCGCCGCCTCACTGCGCCAAGCAAACGCCACCTCACTGTGCCCAGAAATCGCCACCTCACTGCGCCAAGCAAACGCCACCTCACTGCGCCCAAAAAATGCCGCCTCACTGCGACCAGAAATCGCCGCCTTACTGCGACCGGAAATCGCCGCCTAACTGCGACCAGAAATCGCCGGCTCACTGCGCCAAGCAAACACCACCTCACTGCGCCCAGAAATCGCCACATCACTGCGCCAAGCAAACGCCACCTCACTGCGCCAAGAAATCGCCACCTCACTGTGCCAAGCAAACGCCACCTCACTGCGCCCAGAAATTGCCACCTCACTGCGCCCAAAAAATGCCACCTCACTGCGACCAGAAATCGCCGCCTTACTGCGACCAGAAATCGCCGCCTAACTGCGACCAGAAATCGCCACCTCACTGCGCCAAGCAAACACCACCTCACTGCGCCCAGAAATCGCCACCTCACTGCGCCAAGCAAACGCCACCTCACTGTGCCAAGCAAACGCCACCTCACTGCGCCCAGAAATCGCCACCTCACTGCACCCAGAAATTGCCACCTCACTGCGCCAAGCAAACGCCACCTCACTGCGTCCAGAAATCGCCACCTCACTGCGCCCAAAAGATGCTGCCTCACTGCGACCAGAAATCGCCGCCTTACTGCGACCAGAAATCGCCGCCTCACTGCAACCAGAAATTGCCGCCTCACTGCGCCAAGCAAACGCCACCTCACTGCGCCAAGCAAACGCCACCTCACTGCGCCCAGATATTGCCGCCTCATTGCACCAAGCAAACGCCACCTCACTGCGCCCAGAAATCGCCACCTCATTGCGCCAAGCAAACGCCGCCTCTCTGCGCCCAGAAATCGCCACCTCACTGCACCCAAAAAATGCCGCCTCACTGCGACCAGAAATCTTCACCTCACTGTGCCCAGCAAATGCCACCTCACTGAGCCCAGAAATCGCCGACTCATTGTGCCCAGCAAACGCCACCTCACTGCACCCAGCAAACGCCTCACTGTGCCCAAAAAATGCCGCCTCACTGTGCCCAGCAAATGCCTCACTGTGCCCAAAAAATGCCCCTCACTGTGCCTAGCAAACGCCACATCACCATGCCCAGAAAACGCCTCACTACGCCCAAAAAATGCCGCCTCACTGTGCCCATCAAACGCAACCACTGTGCCCATAAATTGCCGCCACTGTGCTATCAAACACAGCCACTGTACCCATCACTTGCTGCCAGATTGTCAAGCCGTAGCTGTGCTCCCTGGGGATATGCTGATCACCCATCTGTGCTGCTGGAGGGAGCCCAGACGGGCATAAATGAGGGACCTGCATGTCATGGTAAGTAAGACCATCCCATATCCCACTCCATCTTTCCCGAGAACAGGGACCCCCTTCCAACCCCCCCCAGGAGAGGGAACCCCTCCCCCCCTCTGAGGACAGGGACCCCCTCCCCCCAAGACAGAGACCCCCTTCTCCCCCCTGAGGACAGGGAAACCTTCTCCCCCCTGAGGACAGGGACCCCCTTCTCTCCTGAGGACAGGGGCCCCCTTCTCTCCTGGGGACAGGGACCCCCTTCTCTCTTGGGGACAGGGATCCCCTTCTCTCCTGGGGACAGGAACGCCATCTCCCCTGGGAACGGGGACTTCATCTCACCTAGGGACCCCATCTGCCCTGGGGATCAGGACCCCACCTCCCCTAAGAGCAGGAACCTGATTACCCTGTGTGCGCCAACCTAACTGCCCTGCCGGCCATGTGTCCTGTGTGAGGGCCCTCCTGTGACAGCTCTTATAAGGACTTCACCCCACTGTGTGATCCCCCTACATGACTGATCCCTCTGTGTCCAAAACTTACACGGGGAACCCCTCTGTTTGCTCCCCCTACATGTCTGCATACTCTGACCACCACCTGTACCATTTCCACATCCACTGACTGCCTCCTGTATCCTGTGCACATGTTCCGACCACCTCTTGTACCATGTCTGTAGCCTCTAGCCACCTCCTGTGTCCTGTCTGCAATCTCTGACTATCTCTTGTCTTTTAACGTGTCTGCAGTCTCTTAGGGGGAGTCTGGAGAGGAATCAAGAGTGAGAGCACCGCCAGGATTGGGATTACGGGAGGAGTCAGATGTGTATGGACTGTGGAGAAGAGACTATAGAATAAAAACCAGAACCACCAACCTGGAGCCATCTAACTGAGCACTGCACGCTGCACTGGAGAGGAGGTCAGTGACAAGAGGGCATTGATATAAAGGTTTCCCATCATCTCAGTAACACCCCCCCTAGTGTATTCACTCTGCGGAAGGTGGTCTCTGGTCACCAGAGTTCCCCCACCCCCCATAACATTTCCCGGCATTCCCCTTTACATCAAAGTCTGCAGGATTCTTCCCCAAGGCAAAGGAAAATGCTACAGAGCATGATCTAAGGAGGAACTCTGATGTAAGGGGTGCTCTGGTCACCAGAGACCACCTTATATCAGAGTCCACTGCATTCCCATTTACATCAGAGTTCCCACTTACATCAGGGTCTGCAGCATTGCCCTTTGCATCAGGGTTCGCAGAGTTCCCCCTGTTAGATTAGAAGGGATGGAGGCCTAGAGGCATGTCCAGAGTACACAGAGGATACATGGGATAGATTAGAAGGGATGGAGGCCCAGAGACATGTCCAGAGTACACAGAGGATACCTGGGATAAATTAGAAGGGATGGAGGCCCAGGGACATGTCCAGAGTACACAGAGGATACATGGGATAGATTAGAAGGGATGAAGGCCCAGAGACATGTCCAGAGTACACAGAGGATACATGGGTTAGATTAGAAGGGATGGAGACCCAGGGACATGTCCAGAGTACACAGAGGATACATGGGATAGATTAGAAGGGATGGAGGCCCAGGGACATGTCCAGAGTACACAGAGGATACCTGGGATAAATTGGAAGGGATGGAGGCCCAGGGACATGTCCAGAGTACACAGAGGATACATGGGATAGATTAGAAGGGATGGAGGCCTCCTCTGTTTTCTCTGGGCCTCCATCCCTTCTAATCTATCCCATGTATCCTCTGTGTACTCTGGACATGTCTCTGGGCCTCCATCCCTTCCAATCTATCCCATGTATCCTCTGTGTACTCTGGACATGTCTCTGGGCCTTCATCCCTTCTAATCTATCCCATGCATCCTCTGTGTTCTCTGGACATGTCTCTGGGCCTTCATCCCTTCTAATCTATCCCATGCATCCTCTGTGTTCTCTGGACATGTCTCTGGGCCTTCATCCCTTCTAATCTATCCCATGCATCCTCTGTGTTCTCTGGACATGTCTCTGGGCCTTCATCCCTTCTAATCTATCCCATGTATCCTCTGTGTACTCTGGACATGTCTCTGGGCCTTCATCCCTTCTAATCCATCCCATGTATCCTCTGTGTACTCTGGACATGTCTCTGAGCCTCCATCCCTACTAATCTATCCCATGTATCTTCTGTGTTCTCTGGACATGTCCCTGGGTCTCCATCCCTTCTAATCTATCCCATGTATCCTCTGTGTACTCTGGACATGTCTCTGGGCCTCCATCCCTTCTAATCTAACAGGGGGAACTCTGCGAACCCTGATGCAAAGGGCAATGCTGCAGACCCTGATGTAAGTGGGAACTCTGATGTAAATGGGAATGCAGTGGACTCTGATATAAGGTGGTCTCTGGTGACCAGAGCACCCCTTACATCAGAGTTCCTCCTTAGATCATGCTCTGTAGCATTTTCCTTTGCCTTGGGGAAGAATCCTGCAGACTTTGATGTAAAGGGGAATGCCGGGAAATGTTATGTGGGGGGGGGGGAAACTCTGGTGACCAGAGACCACCTTCCGCAGAGTGAATACACTAGGGGGGGTGTTACTGAGATGATGGGAAACCTTTATATCAATGCCCTCTTGTCACTGACCTCCTCTCCAGTGCAGCGTGCAGTGCTCAGTTAGATGGCTCCAGGTTGGTGGTTCTGGTTTTTATTCTATAGTCTCTTCTCCACAGTTCACACACATCTGACTCCTCGTGTAATCCCAATCCTGGCGGTGCTCTCACTCTTGATTCCTCTCCAGACTCCCCTTAAGAGACTGCAGACACGTTAAAAGACAAGAGATAGTCAGAGATTGCAGACAGGACACAGGAGGTGGCTAGAGGCTACAGACATGGTACAAGAGGGGGTCGGAACATGTGCACAGGATACAGGAGGCAGTCAGTGGATGTGGAAATGGTACAGGTGGTGGTCAGAGTATGCAGACATGTAGGGGGATCAAACAGAGGGGTTCCCCGTGTAAGTTTTGGACACAGAGGGATCAGTCATGTAGGGGGATTACACAGTGGGGTGAAGTCCTTATAAGAGCTGTCACAGGAGGGCCCTCACACAGGACACATGGCCGGCAGGGCAGTGAGGTTGGTGCACACAGGGTAATCAGGTTCCTGTTCTTAGGGGAGGTGGGGTCCTGATCCCCAGGGCAGATGGGGTCCCTAGGTGAGATGAAGTCCCCGTTCCCAGGGGAGATGGCGTTCCTGTCCCCAGGAGAGAAGGGGATCCCTGTCCCCAAGAGAGAAGGGGGTCCCTGTCCCCAGGAGAGAACGGGGTCCCTGTCCCCAGGAGAGAAGGGGGCCCATGTCCTCAGGAGAGAAGGGGGTCCCTGTCCTCAGGGGGGAGAAGGGGGTCTCTGTCTTGGGGGGAGGGGGCCCCTGTCCTCAGAGGGGGGAGGGGTTCCCTCTCCTGGGGGGGGGGGTTGGAAGGGGGTCCCTGTTCTCGGAAAAGATGGAGTGGGATATGGGATGGTCTCACTTACCATGACATGCAGGTCCCTCATTTATGCCCGTCTGGGCTCCATCCAGCAGCACAAATGGGTGATCAGCATATCCCCAGGGAGCACAGCTACGGTTTGACAATCTGGCAGCAATTGATGGGTACAGTGGCTGTGTTTGATAGCACAGTGGCGGCAATTTATGGGCACAGTGGTTGCGTTTGATGGGCACAGTGAGGCGGCATTTTTTGGGCGTAGTGAGGCGTTTGCTGGGCACAGTGAGGCGTTTTCTGGGCATGGTGATGTGGCGTTTGTTGGGCACAGTGAGGTGGCGTTTGCTGGGCACAGTGAGGGGCATTTTTTTGGGCACTGTGAGGCATTTGCTGGGCAAAGTGAGGCGTCATTTTTTGGGCACAGTAAGGCGTTTGCTGGGCGCAGTGAGGTGGCGTTTGCTGGGCACAGTGAGGCGGCGATTTCTTGGCGCAGTGAGGTGGCGTTTTCTGGGCGCAGTGAGGCGGCGATTTCTGGTCGCAGTGAGGTGGCGATTTCTGGTCGCAGTGAGGCGGCATTTTTTGGGCGCAGTGAGGTGGCGATTTCTGGGCGCAGTAAGGTGGCGTTTGCTTGGCGCAGTGAGGTGGCGATTTCTGGGCGCAGTGAGGTGGCGTTTGCTTGGCGCAGTGAGGCGGCGATTTCTGGGTGCAGTGAGGTGGCGTTTGCTGGGAGCAGTGAGGCAGCGATTTCTGGTTGCAATGAGGCAACAATTTCTGGTCGCAGTGAGGCGGCATTTTTGGGGCGCAGTGAGGTGGCGATTTCTGGGCGCAGTGAGGTGGCGTTTGCTGGGCACAGTGAGGCAGCGATTTCTGGTCGCAGTGAGGCAGCATTTTTTGGGCGCAGTGAGGTGGCGATTTCTGGGCGCAGTGAGGTGGCGATTTCTGGGCGCAGTGAGGCGGCAATTTCTGGTCGCAGTGAGGCGACATTTTTTGGGTGCAGTGAAGTGGCGATTTCTGGGCGCAGTGAGGTGGCGTTTGCTTGGCGCAGTGAGGTGGCGTTTGCTTGGCGCTGTGAGGTGGCAATTTCTGGGCGCAGTGAGGTGGCGTTTGCTTGGCGCAGTGAGGTGGCGACTTCTGGGCGCAGTGAGGCGGCGATTTCTGGTCGCAGTGAGGCGGCATTTGCTTGGCGTAGTGAGGTGGCGATTTCTGGGCGCAGTGAGGTGGTGTTTGTTGGGCGCAGTGAGACGGCGATTTCTGGGCACAGCGAGGTGGCATTTTTTGGGCGCAGTGAGGTGGCGATTTCTGAGCACAGTGAGGCGTATTTATTGGCAGAACAATGTAATGTATATGTAGTCAGTGCTATGCACGGGGCCCCGCCCCCTCTCCAAGCTCCGCCCCCTCTCTAAGCTCCGCTCTATCTCTCCCTCCCAGCAAGTCACCGCCCGCTTGAGTCCATAATTTTGGTCAACCACTGAACAAATATCCCGCGCATGCGCTAATACAGCTTGAAGCCATAATTTTTCTTGACCAGTGAATAAAATCGTGGGGTGGGCGGGGCTGCTGCTGACGTTAAAGTCAGGGGATTGGTGCATGCGCGGTACAGGCCCGCCGTCAGCTGTTTCAGTGACGGAGCCGCACCGGAAGTGACGGGGTGAGCGGTTTTCATAGGTCGCAGGAAATTTTACAACACCGGCCGTAAGATAGATCCTCTTCAGGTCAGAATCAATTCTCCTGTCCAGAGCATTCTTAAAGGAGACTGTGTCCTCTAGAGGAACAGTCACGTGTCTGACCAGTCTCATTATTGCCGCATCCACCAGAGGGGAAGACTCCAAATATTTGACTTCTTCCTCCTTGAAAGGGTAAAGCCTCTGAATCTTAGATAGAAGAGAATTCTTTTTCTCTACCTTGCTCCACTCATCTGAGATCACTTCTACCAACTCTGAAAGGAAAGGGAAGCTAATACACTCCTTCTTCAGTTGTTTAACCACTTCAGCCCCGGACCAATAAACACCTTAAGGACCAGAGGTCTTTTTACAATTTTGCACTGCGCTGCTTTAACTGGTAATTGCGCGGTCATGCAATATTGCACCCAAACGAAATTTGCGTCCTTTTCTTCCCACAAATAGAGCTTTCTTTTGATGGTATTTGATTGCCTCTGCGATTTTTATTTTTTGCGATATAAATGGAAAAAGACCGAAAATTTTGAGAAACAATGATATTTTCTACTTTTTGTTATAAGAGAAATCGAATAAACTCAATTTTAGTCATACATTGAGGGCAAAATGTATTCAGCCACATGTCTTTAGTAAAAAAAATGTCAATAAGCGTATATTTATTGGTTTGCGCAAAAGTTATAGCGTCTACAAACTAGAGTACATTTTCTGGAATTTACACAGCTTTTAATTTACAACTGCCTATCTCATTTCTTGAGGTGCTAAAATGGCAGGGCAGTACAAACACCCCCAAATGACCCCATTTTGGAAAGTAGACACCCCAAGGAAGTTGTGGAGAGGCATATTGAGCCCATTGAATATTTTTTTTTTTTTGTCCCAAGTGATTGAATAATGACACAAAAAAAAAAAAGTTTACAAAAGTTGTCACTAAATGATATATTGCTCGCTCACACATGCCATAGTTATATGTGGAATTGCACCCCAAAATATATTCTGCTGCTTCTTCTGAGTACGAGGATACCACATATGTGGGACTTTTTGGGAGTCTAGCTGCGTACGGCACCCCGAAAACCAATCACTGCCTTCAGGGTTTCTAAGGGTGCAAATTTTTGATTTCACTCCTCACTACCTATCACAGTTTCGAAGGCCATAAAATGCCAAAATAACACAAACCCCCCCCCCCCCCAAATGACCCCATTTTGGAAATTAGACACCCCAAGCTATTTACTGAGAGGCATGTTGAGTCCATAAAATATTTTATATTTTGCCACAAGTTGCAGGAATTTAAATTTTTTTTTTTTTTTTTGCACAAAGTTGTCACTAAATGATATATTGCTCACACATGCTATGGGCATAAGTCAAATTACACCCCAAAATAAATTCTGCTGCTTCTCCCGAGTATGGGGATACCACATGTGGGGGACTTTTTGGGAGCCTAGCCACGTACGGGACCCCAAAAACCCAAGCACTGCCTTCCGGATTTAAATATAAAATGCTACCAAAAAAACTTAGCGATCGCAGGTATCAGGCCTGACTCTGCTATCGCTGCAGTTATGTGTTTAGTGTTTTGTGATCAATCGATACTGCACTTGGGTGGGCTGGGCGGAGGGGCAAAACGCAGGTGCCAGCAGGTATCTGGGCTGATCCCGCTAACAATGCGTTTTTTTGGAACCCTAAACTGCTGGGGACGCTAGTATAGATCTGATCAGATCAGATATTGATCTGTTCAGATTCTATACCACTACGGGAGGTTTATGCTTTGCGTGTGGGTGTTAGCGGTACTGGCACTAACCTAGCGCTGCCTGGGGCGATGCAGACCCTGACCCTAAAACCTAATTGATATCACCCGCCGGGTGATCAGGGGGTTAAACCTTTATTGGGTAATAAATGGCGGGTGCCCTGATGCTATAAAAAGCAAACTAACCAGAGTCACCGTAACACTTATACGGTGATCACTGGTGAAAGGGTTAACTAGGGGCAATCAGGGGGTTCAAATTTTTATTAGGTAGTATATGGGGGTCCCTGGCGCTATATAAAAACCTGATGGGGAACCTAAATAACTAACTGGCTAACCAGCGTCACCAGTGACACTTATACTGTGATCGCTGGTGAAAGGGTTAACTAGGGGCAATCAGGGGGTTAAAACCATTATTGGGTAGTATATCGGGGTACCTAGTGCTATAAAAACCTGGCGGTGAACCTAAAAAAATAACTAGCTACCTAGCGACACTAATGCAGCGATCAGAAAAATGATCGCTTAGTGACACTGGCAAAAGGGGGTGAAAGGGTTAACTCTAGGGGCAATCAGGGGGTTAAAACCATTATTGGGTAGTATATCGGGGTACCTAGCACTATAAAAACCTGGCGGTGAACCTAAAAAAAAACTAGCTACCTAACGACAATAGCGACACTAATGCAGCGATCAGAAAAAAGATCGCTTAGTGACACTGGCAAAAGGGGGTGAAAGGGTTAACTCTAGGGGCAATCAGGGGGTTAAATCTTTATTGGGGGGTGATAGGGGGCTACCCTGGACCTAACACTAACTGCCCTGACAGTTTTTACTTTTACAACTGACACTGAATGCAGTGATCAGTAAATAAATGATCAATGCAATCAGTGACATTGTGACTGGGGGGGAGGGGGGGGGGCGATCGGGGGGGTTTGTGTGCCTGTGTGTACCTACATGTCAGTGTAGTGTTGGTGCACACTTACTTTTTGTCTTCTCCTCGTAGTCCGGTCAAAAAGACCGCCCCGAGGAGAATGACATCACTTCCTCCTTCCTGTGTATACAATACACAGTGGGAGGAAGCTTGTCATTGGCCAGGAGCGATCGAGAGGGGATGGCCAGAAACCAATGGCCATCCCCTCATCACGGATCGCTCCTGCAGCGAACCGGACTGCCGTATCCAGTGGGAGGGGGTCCGATCGGACCCCCCACCCGCTGGAAGGCAGGCACGTACATGTACGTGCTTGTGCCTGCCTGTGCCATTGTGATGACGTACAATGGCAATACGGCGGTCCTTAAGTGGTTAAAAAACTTTCTTTGCTTCGCCGGAGCCACTACCGGCTCTTCCCAGCTCAGCGTTTCCTTGATGGCTTTGACCAAAGGAGGAAGCAGGGAAAAGTCAAAACCCGAACCAGACTCTTCTTCCTCAGATTCACTATCTGAGAGGACAGCAGACGGATGGCTAGGCAAAGAGGAATCCCATGTGTCCTGGGCCTGAGCATCCCTCCCCGGAGACCTTGGAGACTCTATGGGAGACAAATGGGGGGCTTCAAATTTCTTTAGACTGTCCTTGACCAATTTCTCGACCATAGACTTCAGCTGTTGGTTAGAGTCACTGCTTTCGCCTGTCGCTTTGACATAACAGGCATCACAAAGGGACTTGTCAGCAGGAACCTGCGTCCTGCACCCCCAACATAAACCTTCAGCTGCGTGACTTGAGCAGGCCGTAGAAGGGCAAGAAGGTTCCCGGCAACGGAGACTAGTTCTCGCAGGAGAATCATGATGTCTGGATCTGGAAGAGGAATGCCGGCGGTGGGACTTAGACTTATCACTTCCTCGGTGAGAACTCCGGCTTTGAGTAGACCTAGAAGGGCTGAAAAAGGGAGAAACCAACAGTGTTAGCGGAACATACCCTAATGTTCCACTGCCCCCCCCCCCCGGCAGGTAACCCAGGAAAAAAAGGTACCTGCTACGAGAGGGCTGGCCAGTAGCGGGCGGCGAGGCATCCAAGGGATCCATCAGGGCTGGAATAAAACAGCCCCAATTAAACACAGAGAACAGCTAGGACAAGCAAATATAATCTGACCTTTCCCCATAGACACATACCTATTACTGAAGAAATCAGGGCTCAGGAATGGCACTGCAGGCTTCACAAGCATCCCAGAGGCTCTGCAAGCTGTTCTCTGTTTTTAAAACTGCCGCCTAAATGACGTCATCCATTACGCCATAAAAATGCTAGTGCGCATGCGCGAAGCCCGCAACGCGCAAGCGCGAACCAAACCTCGTCCTCGCGCTGGCCTCGCGTATGCGCAGAACGACCGAGCGGCGAATGAGGAAGTAGCCGGGCAGCTGGAACGCAAGGAAACCAGCCGCCCAGCTTGCCAGATACACCGCCGAAAACGATGTAAGGGGGAAAAAGAGACAGCGCAAAAAAACAAAAACATACAGAAAACGACATAGAATGGCTGCCATGGAGACAAACATACAGCTCACCACTCCTGTACACGGACACCAGCCGTGGTAGGTCCCAAACACATGTCGGACTTCTGGGGGGGGCAATAGTCACCTGCTAGTAGCTAGGCTCACGACTAACACATGGTTTAACCTGTCAGTGATCAGGAATACACCTCTTCAGCGCCTCTTCCATATGCCCCATTTCCATACTCCGCTAGTAGCTAGAGCTTATTGGAAATATGCGACTCCAAGTCACTCGGCCGGTCCGTATCGCAGAAAAAAATGCAAGTCTTCAGGGTAAAAAAGACACATGCAAGGTCCTATGGAGGAGGACAAAAAAAGAACACGGTCTCTGGCAGGGAGCAAAGATTTATGGGAGTATCGTCCTATAGGGTAATGGAGGCGAGACTAAACCCACACGTTGGCTGCCATGGAGTCTGTCAGGAAATTTTTTTTACTTTCTGCTATAAAACAGATGCAATAATTTTTTAAAAAAAAAATCCAATTTCTTCATCAATTTAGGCCAATATGTATTCTGCTACATATTTTTGGTAAAAAAAAAATATCAAAAGAGGAAATTTGATTGGTGTGTGCAAAAGTTATAGCGTCTACAAACTATGGGATATATTTATGGAAATGTTATACATTTATTTATTTTTTACTGGTAATATCAGTGATTGGTGACTTAAGGTTGGACTAAAATATTGCGGCAGAAAATCGGACACTGGCACTTTTGACACTATTTGCTCTGTGCAAATCTATTGCCCAGAGCAGGTAAGTATAACGTGTTTTTTATTTTTAACAAGGATGTAGCACCCTGGAGTTTGGTCAGGGAGCTCCTCACGGATTTACTTGCCAGGAGTAGTTATCCTGGTCGATTGATAGGAATCTATTGATTTCTTCTTAAGCTTGGCCTTGTTGCACTTTTCTCTTCTACCACTATGTGGCAGGGTACTTGGTGGCACTAGATATGAGAAGGACAACCTAAGGTCAGTTTATGGGTATGTGGGTGTCCCAGCCAATGTGCAGGAGTTTTCTTTAATTCATTGGCCTGCTGGGAAAGCCTATATATTTGAGTGAGGTCAGGTGATCTGTGCTCTGTGCCACCTGGACGGTTGTCTGGATGGATGTGTGTCGTACATCCCTGGCTGCTAGGCCAGAGATTGGGCCTATCCCGGGGGGAATCTGGCTGCCAGGATGTGTGAGGGCCTATCCAGAAGTGAAAGGGCAGCGCAAGGTTGAGGTTGCGGCTTGCAGTCCAACCAGAAGTGATGGTTCTGCTGGCCAGAGAACCTGTCAGTGGTTGGAGGTAGAAGGGAAGCTGTTGCCACTAAAGGACCAATCGCCTTTACCAGGGACCACAGTGAGTAACTGAAGAAAGTAACAGAGTCATATTCTCACTGAAAGGGCACAGTGGAGAATCGGGAAACTTCAGGCAGTGATCAAGTCAGGGACCCAACCAGTGGAGGAGACGCTTGCAGAGCAGCCTTGTGTGTCGAGCTGAAGAACTACAAGCAGAAGCTGTAGTAAAACTGAAAGGACTGTTACATTTGAGTTAGGAACTTGACTAGGGTAGCCAGATAACTTACTTCCCCACCAATACATGCATGCACTTACTGTTACCTTAAAATGAATACACGGACAACTGCTTGGATGTAAATGGCCTCAACGGCCTTTATTAACCGCTTCCTGCCCGCCCTATAGCCGAATGCCGGCCTTAGGGCGGGCGGCTTCCCGTGCCTGGCCGTCCCTGGACGGCCTGGTGTTTACTTCCGCAATGCGCGCCGCCGCGGGCGCGCATCGCGGAAGTTCTGTGTTTGCCGTGTCCCCCGGGGACAGGCAAACACAGATCGCTGTAAACGGCCAATCACAGCGGCCGTTTACAGCGTGATCGGCGTGTCCAATGGGAGATGATCTCATATGTAAACATATGAGATCATCTCTCAGCGCCGCTCTCCCTCCTCACACAGACAGCGTGTGAGAGGGGAGAGAAGAACGGCTGCAGCAGCCGTCAGTGTAAAAAAGAAAAAAAAAAAAAAAAAAGTAAAAAAAAAAAGTTTAATAAAAAGTGCCATCCTCCCCCAGAGCCATCCTCCCCCAGTGCCACCCCCCCCCAGTGCCATGCCCCCCCCCCCCAGTGCCATCCTGCCCCAGTGCCATCCTGCCCCAGTGCCATCCGCCCCAGTGCCATCCTGCCCCAGTGCCATCCGCCCCAGTGCCATCCGCCCAGTGCCATCCACCCCAGTGCCATCCACCCCACCCCAGTGCCACCTGCCCGCAGTGCTATCTGTCCCCAGTGCCACCTGTTGTCAGTGCCATTTGTCCCCAGTGCCATCGTATAAGTGGCATCTGTCATCAGTGCCACGTGTTATTAGTGCCACATAGTGCCATCTGTCATCAGTGCCACGTATTAGTGCCATCTGTCATCAGTGCCACGTATCAGTGCCATTTGTCATCAGTGCCACCTGTCAGTGTCACGTGCCATCTGTTGTCAGTGTCACGTGTCATCAATGCCACTTATCAGTGCCATCTGTCATCAGTGTCACGTGTCATTGGTGCCACGTATTAGTGCCATCTGTCACCGGTGGCACGTATTAGTGCCACGTATTAGTGCCACATGTCATCAGTGCCACGTATTAGTGCCACGTGTCATCAGTGCCACATATTAGTGCCACGTGTCATCAGTGCCACGTATTAGTGCCACGTGTCATCAGTGCCACGTATTAGTGCCACGTGTCATCAGTGCCACGTATTAGTGCCACGTGTCATCAGTGCCACATATTAGTGTCATCTGTCATCAGTGCCACGTGTCATCAGTGCCACGTATAAGTGTCATCATTGCCACGTATCAGTGCCATCTGTCATCAGTGTCACGTGTCATTGTCCTGGTATTTCAAAAGTGTAATAAGTAGTCAACAAGTTAGATGTGTAATTTATGCTCCTAGAACACGTGATGGCGCTCCCTGCATGTTGGGCCTCTCTATGTGGCCAGGCTGCGAAAAAGTCCCACACATGTGGTATTGTAATACTCAGGAGGAGTAGCAGAATTTTTTGGGGGGTGTCATTTGTGGTATACACATGCCACGTGAGAGAAATAACCTATTACAATGACAATTTTGTGGAGAAAAATAAAGAAAATGAAAAATCTTCATTTTGCAAAGAATTGTGGGAAAAAAATGACAACATCAAAAAGCTCACCATGCCTCTTACTAAATACCTTGGAATGTCTACTTTCCAAAAAGGGGTCATTTGGGGGGTATTTGTACTTTCCTGACTTGTTTGGGTCACAAGAAGCGAGATAGGCCACCAGTACATCAGATGTGATCAATTTTGTGCGATTCGCACCACAGCTTGTAGACTCTCTAACTTTCACAAAGACCAAATAATATCCACTAATTTGGGTTATTTTTACCAAAGATATGTAGCAGTATAAATTGTGGCCAAAATTTATGAAGAAAAATTAATAATTTGCATAATTCTGTCACAGAAACAAAGAAATATGCGTTTTTTTTCAAAATTTTCGGTCTTTTTTCATTTATAGCGCAAAAAATAAAAACCCCAGAGGTGATCAAATACCACCAAAAGAAAGCTCTATTTGTGGGAAAAAAAGGACACAAAATTCATTTGGGTACAGTGTTGCATGACTGAGTAATTGTCATTCAAAGTGTGAGAGCACCGAAAGCTGAAAATTGGTCTGGGCAGGAAGGGTGTTTAAGTGCCCAGTAAGCAAGTGGTTAATATCAATAAAAAACTAAACTTTAATTTTAAATATTTTCAAAAATTAAAAAACTTTGAACATCTTCCAGTTACCCAAAAACCACTAAGTGATTTTCCCGCTGGTCCCTGATGACCCCTTATTACTTTGAGCCTGTGATCCCTCTTCGTCAGCATCTGTCCCCAGCCGCCAACTCGCCTCGAGGACTCACTAACTGACCACAGACCCCCCAACACATATTAGCCATTAATCTGGACTGACACCAGACCAAACATAATGACTCCATATCTGGTATGGGTTCCAACCTTTTCAAATGACCCATGCATTTCTATATATATATTTCCATATATATATATATATACCAGTCGTCAAGGGCCCAACTCCACACCTGCAGCGACCAGCACCACCAAACCTAACCAGTTTATTTAGGGAGGGCGGGCGGGAACATTTCTCCTCGCTTGCTGACCCCCAACTGCTAACTTGCTCCACCCCAGCACATGGAAGAAACAACCACACTCCTCCCCTCTGTGACCATCCACCAATGGGGTAAGTACGTCTGCCTCCTAAGCACCCCCATGCTGCCTTTTACCTCTAACACTCTGAATTCCTTGCACCCTGTCATGTATGTCCTGCGCTTCCTTTTCAATACAGCTGCGTACATGTCTTGACTAGAGTAGCCAGATAACTTACTTCCCCACCAATACATGCATGCACTTACTGTTACCTTAAAATGAATACACAGACACCTGCTTGGATGTAAATGGCCTCAACGGCCTTTATTAATAATAATAAAAAACTAAACTTTATTTTAAATATTTTCAAAAATTCAAAAATTTTGAACATCTTCCAGTTACCCAAAAACCACTAAGTGATTTTCCCGCTGGTCCCTGACGACCCCTTATTACTTTGAGCCTGTGATCCCTCTTCGTCAGCATCTGTCCCCAGCCGCCAACTCGCCTCGAGGACTCACTAACTGACCACAAACCCCCAACACATATTACCCATTAATCTGGACTGACACCAGACCAAACATATTGACTCCATATCTGGTATGGGTCCCAACTTTTCAAATGACCCATGCATTTCTATATATATACTTCCATATATATATATATATATATATATACCAGTCGTCAAGGACCTAATGCCACTGCGGAACAAGTGTGAAACCTTACACTTGTGCCCGCCGCCACGCCAACAAAGCCCGATGTATGCCATCCTCCAGACCTAAGGCCCAAAGATCAATCCCAACTGGGTTTAAATGAACCCCATCGCCCCTCAAGTACCTCCAGGTGTCCACCTCCAGCTCCCAATGACGTATGACCACACCACCATTCCGGGCAACAAACCTTCCCACCTCCTTGTTCACCTTAATCCTGGTTTTATTTAGTTTTTCCCACGACCGAGCCCCTCTCCAAGACATGTGGGTCACTATATCGGACCACACCACCGTCATGTCCGGAAAAGCTGTACGGAGCCTCAAAAAATCCCACTGGATATCTTTTATCACCTGGCGCATTGGCCTGATCCCCAAATCATTGCCCCCAACGTGGAGCACCAGAATGTCTGGGGACCTGTCCAATCTAGCAAAGGGATGGACCTCGGGGACCACCTTGTGCCACATCATTCCTGGAATACCAATCCCGGAATACCAATCTACCTAACCGTGCCTTCCTCCCTGGCCACCCTGAGCTGCCTACCTTCAGGCCTGACATCCGCCCTCCTGGCCCCCAAAAAACAAAAGAATGTCCCATTATTCAAATGAGACATCGTGGGGGATCTGAAAAGACATAACCAAAATACATTCAAACCCATCACTTCCGTATGAAACAAAAACAATCAATAGACATAAGGCAAATCATTACAATAATTGCGGCCTAACATATAACTGGTACCTAATAGATTCCCACCTACCGATCTTCTTAATGACTTCCAACGGAAGTTCCCACCGAGCCTAAAAGAGTGGGCTGCATACTCACCGGAAGGGAGACCAGCCGCCTGTAGACATTTTCTAAAAACTGATGAGAATTGAAACCTAGACAAGCATGATCCATCCCAATGCACCAACCACGCCCCCTCCCCCCCCCCCCCTGACGGGCGAAGTGCTAGAAACTGATGCAGGGCCGTAACTGGACAAAGCTGACTATCCACCCCTTTTGAACAAGTCCACCCAGGCCCCTTTTCCTTCCTGATCCATCTTCGACTTCCTGTTCCAGATCCTTACCTTCCCCTCTGAGTACTGAACGTCTACCCAACGCAGACCACCTACTACACGTTTTGACGGCGAGACCAGCTCTCCGATCCAGAAAGCCCCAAAGAACGCTAACACGAATGCCGCCCGAAATAGTATGACCTCAAAAACGGACAAACACACCTCCCCCAACACCGCTAAAACTGACCCCAGCACTGCAAAAGACACAGGGCGCCTGGAGTCCTTCTTGTGGGATCCCCTCCTATAACCCTGCAGGGCCCTGCGGAACAATAAAGGCTTTGTGACATCCCTAAGACCTTCCATCTGAAACCAAAAAGCCAACGCAGCCATCTTCCTTCCCATAGCCGCCCCAGACACTCCGCTGGAATAATTATTACAAACAAAAATCAACACCAACATCTCCATCCCTTCAGGGCCCCCTGACCCTCCTACCTGATCCGCCAGGGCCAACCACTCCTGCCATACTTTACGATAGATAGGCCTTCCATGTTCCAGCGCTGAGGGACTGTCAGATCAATCCTGCGGCGACTCCAGCGCAACCTTCCACAGCTCCTGCGGGCACGGCTCCCCTACCCGATTCGCTTCCGGTGCCATTTTGCGAAACGTGTGCCACTGGAAACGAGACAAAGCATCTGCTGAGTTATTGTCGACCCCAGGGATATGCACAGCATACATAAATGCATTTATGCGCAAACAGGCGAGCACCAAGCGCCGCAACAATCTTATCACCTGGGGAGAAGAGGCCGAGATGTTATTAATAGCCATCACCACCCCCATATTGTCACAGTTGAATCGCACCTTCTTGTTCCTTAACTCATCGCCCCACAGCTCGACTGCTAAAACGTTGGGGAATAATTCAAGCAAAACCAAATTTTTGAGGAAACCTGCCTCCCTCCAACTCTCTGGCCAAGGACCCGCGCTCCACTTACCCTGGCAATACGTGCCATATCCACCAGATCCTGTCGCGTCCGTGAATAAGACCAGATCCGCATTGTTGACCGGCCCCACCTGTCAAATGGACCTCCCATTAAAGGCTGCCAAAAAAGAATCCCAAATCTTCAAGTCCTCCTGCAACTCCCTCATCAACCTCACAAAGTGATTCGGCATACGAACCCCCGCCGTGGCCGCCGCCAACAGTCAGCAGAAAATGCGCCCCATAGGGATAATTCTACAAACAAAATTTAACTTGCCCAAAACGGACTGCACTTCCTTCAATCAAAGCTTCCGCCTGCCACTCGCCATACTCACCTCTTGTCTCAGGGCCACCAACTTGTCCTCTGGCAATCTACACTCCATAGCCACAGAATCGATCGCGATCCCCAGGAAAATCTGTTCCGATTTGGGGCCCTCCATCCTATCCGCCGCCAAGGGGATCCCGAAGCTTTCTTCCAAATGCTGAATGGTCCCGAGCAAAATGCCACAACAATGAGAATCCGGGGGACCTATGCATAAAAAAATCATCCAAATAATGGATAATGGAACTCACCCCACGACCTCCCGAACCGCCCACTCAAAAAAGGAGCTGAACTTCTCAAAATACGCACAGGAAATTGAACAGCCCATCGGTAGGCACCTGTCCACAAAGTACACCCCCTGCCAACAACAACCCAACAAACACATGCTCTCGGGGTGTACCAGCAACAACTGAAAGGCCGACTACACGTCGGTTTTCGCCATAAGTGATCCCCTGCCATATTTTCTAACCCATGCAACAGCCGCATCGAACGATGTATAGGTAACCGCACATGCCTGCGGGTCAATACCATCGTTGACAGAGCCGCCTTTTGGGTATGACAGATGATGGATCATCCTGTATTGACCCGGCTCCTTTTTCGGAACAACTCCCAATGGGCAAACAACTAAACCCGGCATCGGCAGAGCCACAAACGGGCCCGCCATCCGCCCTAACGCCACCTCCTTGGCCAATTTGGCCAACACTACCTCCTGATGGAGACGGGCTACCTCAAATTGTCCGAGATTGGTGGGACCTCCCGCACCATACTCGGAATCCTAAAACCCTCACTAAAACCAACCTCCAACAAATGCGCCGCCGACCTGTGAGGATACCTACTTAGAAAAGGTACTTACCAGACTCACCAGCGTCGTCCCTTTTTCCAGCGGTATCCCCCAGTCGTCCCTTTCCTTGTCTATAACATTGCAGGAAGGGGTGGCTCCCGCTACATCCCGAGCACTCGTGCTTGTATCTGCACGATGCCCCAAAACGGCACGTTCCTTCGTTGAACTGCCAGCAAACCCCTTTCTTTTTAGGGGCCGGCGATGCCGATTCCTTCTTCAAGTGAGCCCCCAAGGGTCCCTCAAAGCAAACGTATACCTCACAGCGCGCTGCGTCCGCTAAACGCACTTTTTCCACTTCCTTGTCCACGACTCCGTTCCAGTCTTGGTTCCCACGGCGTCCTTGTCCGTCTGAGTTTCTGCCATCACCGACGCCACCCCTGACTTTGTAGTCTCTACCCTGCCCGCCGCACCCGGACCCACCACAGGCGGGGGCACCCGCGGTGTCACCGGAGCAGGGGGTTGAACAACCCCACTATCCAAACGACGGAGCAGCTCCCTAAGGGACTCCCACAACCCCCCTGCCCCTTCCCCCAACCCCTGACTAACCTGAGCAATGTCCCCCCACACCCCCTACAACCCACACTGGAGGAATAGACATGACAGTGTTGGAGCACTTACCAGGCTGTCCCAGGCGATAGGAACCTCCAGCCGCACCTCTGGACACCCCTGCAGCCTCCTGGGGATCTTCCGACAGTTCTCCCTCCTCACTGCTGCTGCCCGCCAGATCCACCGATCTCTGTGTAAGCGGTCTCCTTCCAGGTCTTCCTCCTCCCCTGGGTTCTGCAGCGCTGGTCACAGGAGGAAAGCTGGCTTCCCTCTGAGGGCTCCTTCCATCATTTGAAATTGGCGCCAGAGTAATGACATCATCAAACCGCACCTCACTCTCAGCCACCGCACAGGCATTCCTCCGGCCAGCCCTCCCAGGCCCCACACTGAGCCTGGAGGCGGGGCCTCCCGACTGACGAGGATCCACGGAACGATCAAGGGCTCTGCCAGCAGCCAAGATGGCGCCTCCACGAGGTAAGCCCCCAGTTGCCTCAACTCCCGCACTGGTGCCCGCCTGACTGCTTCTCCCCTGGCGGACTGCCCCCCTGACCGGAACATCGTCGAAGGTAGCAGCCGGGTGAATCAGTGCCACAGAGGTGGCAGGAGGGGGGACCCGCCTGCTGGCCACATGACCATCCCCCCCAGGACTTTGCCATGGATGGGGATTCTTCCCAGGCCCCTCGCTCGCCGACCGGGGGGTCTGCTTGGCGGGGGGACCTGAAGGGGCCCAGCTGGGGCTCTTAAAATGGCGTTGAGTCCTGGGGGTATTGTCCAGGCTCAGGCACTCCGGAGGTCTAGACCTCCTAGCACACATGGGGACGGGCCTTGCTGTGGAAGGACCCTGTCCTACCCTCTGCAGCGTGGCAGCAATCTGGCCCTGAAGCCACTCTGTGCCATGAGTCTCCGCTGCCTCTCTAAGCTGTGCCCAAAGCTGCTGTAACCCACTCATCCTAACTAATCCCTCTCTACCTGTTTGCAGGACACGAACAACGTTTCTCCTCACTTGCTGACCCCCAACTGCTAACTTGCTCCACCCCAGTACATGGAAGAAACAACCACACTCCTCCCCTCTGTGACCATCCACCAATGGGGTAAGTACGTCTGCCTCCTAACCACCCCCATGCTGCCTTTTACCTCTAACACTCTAATTTCCTTGCAACCTGTCATGTATGTCCTGCGCTTCCAGAGGCCGACTGACCCAACGGTCATTCGGTCACCGTCCGAGGGGCCCAGACCCATTAGGGGCCCGTGGCCGGCCCAACAAGAGGCCCCTTAAAGCGGCTGTAATAATACCGCTAACAGCGCGCTGCTCCCCGCCGGCCCCTCCTTCCCTCCGGTCCGTCACAGGTGCATGCACTGTACACTACATCACCTAGGACTGACGAGAAGGGAGGAGGGGCCAGCGGGGAGCAGCGAGCCGTTAGCGGTATTCTTAGGCCGCGTACACACGCGGGGACTGTTCGCCCAACTTTGTCCGTCAAACAGTTTCAGCAAACAGTCCGCTCAAAATTAGCATGGACGGACATGGCCACACACGACGAACGAACAGTTTGCTGAAACCGTGCGCGATGACGTGAACGGCACGTACGACGGGACGAAAAATACGACGTCCTATACACTGCATTATAACTTTCGGCGTGTAAATCCTTTCTGAGCATGCGCGGAACTTAGTTTGACGAACAAGCCTACACACGAGGGGACTGTTCGCTGAAACAAAGTTTCAGCGGACAGTTTTTCGGAATTTCCGAAAAACCTTGTTCAGCGGACTGTTCGCTGAAACTGTCCGCTGAAAGCCCACACACGGGCGGACTGTCCGCCGAAACACTGTTCAGCGGACAAAGTTGGCCGAACAGTCCCCGCGTGTGTACGCGGCCTTACAGGCATCGGGTGACCAGGGTTAGTGAAATTTTTTTTACTGGAGGGCCGCCAAGTGTGTGTCCCCCCTCCAGTGTTCCCCTGTGTCCCCCCCTCCAGTGTACCCCTGTGTGTCCCCCCTCCAGTGTTCCCCTGTGTGCCCCCCCAGTGTCACCACCTCTCCAGTGTCCCTCTGTGTGTCCCCTCCCCAGTGCCCCCCTGTGTGTCCCCTCCTCAGCATTCCCCTGTGGGTGTCCCCACAGTGTTCCCCTGTGTGTCCCCCCCAGAGTCCCCCTGTGTGCTCTTCCCCCGTTTGTCTCACTGTGTTCTCCCCTCCTCCAGTGTTCCTCTGTGTGTTCCCCCTCAGTGTTCCGCAGTGTGTTCCCCTGTGTGCTCCCCCACCCAGTGTTCCCCTGTGTGCTCTCCCCCCAGTGTCCCCCTCCAGTGTTCCCCTGTGTGCTCCGTCCCCCTGTGTGCTCTCCCCCCCCCCACAGTGTCCCACTGTGTTCTTCCTCCCAGTGTTACCCTATGTGCTCTCCCCCCCACAGTGTCCCTCTGTGTGCTCCCCTCAGTGTACCCCTGTGTGCCCCCCCCACAGTGTTCCCCTGTGTGTTCCCCCCAGTGTCCCCCTGTGTGTTCCTCCCTTCCCCAGTGTCCCCCTGTGCCCTCCCCCCTCCCAGGGTCTCCTTGTGTGCTCCCCAACCCCCAAAGTGTCCATCCTGTTTGCTCCCCACCCCCCCCCCCCCACAGTGTCTTCCTGTGTGCTCTCCCCAGTGTCCCCCTGTGTGCTTCCCCGCGCCCCAGTGTCCCCATGTGCCCTCTCCTCCTCCTCAGGGTCCCCCTGTGTGCTCCACCCCCCCACAGTGTTCCCCTGTGTGCTCCACCCCCCCCCCCACAGTGTCCCCCTGTGTGCTCCACACCCCCCACAGTGTCCCCCTGTGTGTTCCTCTGTGTGCTCTCCCCCCCCACAGTGTCCCTCTGTGTGCTCTCCCCCCCACAGTGTCCCTCTGTCTGCTCCCCCCCAGTGTACCCCTGTGTGCCCACCCACAGTGTTCCCCTGTGTGTTCCCCCCCAGTGTCCCCCTGTGTGTTTCTCCCTTCCCCAGTGTCCCCCTGTGCCCCCCCTCCCAGGGTCTCCTTGTGTGCTCCCCAACCCCCGAAGTGTCCACCCTGTGTGCTCCCCACCCCCCACAGTGTCCCCCTGTGTGCTCCCCACCCCCCACAGTGTCTTCCTGTGTGCTCCCCCCCAGTGTCCCCCTGTGTGCTTCCCCCAGCCCCAGTGTCCCCATGTGCCCTCTCCTCCTCCCCAGGGTCCCCCTGTGTGCTTCACCCCCCCCCCCCCACAGTGTCTTCCTGTGTGCTCCCCCCAGTGTCCCCCTGTGTGCTTCCCCCCGCCCCAGTGTCCCCATGTGCCCTCTCATCCTCCCCAGGGTCACCCTGTGTGCCCCCCCACAGTGTTCCCCTGTGTGTTCCCCCCCAGTGTCCCCCTGTGTGTTCCTCCCTTCCCCAGTGTCCCCCTGTGCCCTCCCCCCTCCCAGGGTCTCCTTGTGTGCTCCCCAACCCCCAAAGTGTCCACCCTGTGTGCTTCCCACCCCCCCACAGTGTCTCCCTGTGTGCTTCCCTGCGCCCCAGTGTCCCCATGTGCCCTCTCCTCCTCCCCAGGGTCCCCCTGTGTGCTCCACCCCCCCACAGTGTTCCCCTGTGTGCTCCACCCCCCCCCCACAGTGTCCCCCTGTGTGCTCCACACCCCCCACAGTGTCCCCCTGTGTGCTCCACACCCCCCACAGTGTCCCCCTGTGTGTTCCTCTGTGTGCTCTCCCCCCCACAGTGTCCCTCTGTGTGCTCCCCCCCAGTGTACCCCTGCGTGCCCCCCCACAGTGTTCCCCTGTGTGTTCCCCCCCAGTGTCCCCCTGTGTGTTTCTCCCTTCCCCAGTGTCCCCCTGTGCCCCCCCTCCCAGGGTCTCCTTGTGTGCTCCCCAACCCCCGAAGTGTCCACCCTGTGTACTCCCCACCCCCCACAGTGTCCCCCTGTGTGCTCCCCACCCCCCACAGTGTCTTCTTGTGTGCTCCCCCCCAGTGTCCCCCTGTGTGCTTCCCCCAGCCTCAGTGTCCCCATGTGCCCTCTCCTCCTCCCCAGGGTCCCCCTGTGTGCTTCACCCCCCCCACAGTGTCTTCCTGTGTGCTCCCCCCAGTGTCCCCCTGTGTGCTTCCCCCCGCCCCAGTGTCCCCATGTGCCCTCTCATCCTCCCCAGGGTCACCCTGTGTGCTCCACCCCCCCCACAGTGTCCCCCTGTGTGCTCCACCCCCCACAGTGTCCCCCTGTGTGCTCCACCCCCCCCACAGTGTCCCCCTGTGTGCTCCCCACCCCCCACAGTGTCCCCTTGTGTGCTCCCCACCCCCCACAATGTCCGCCTGTGTGCTCCTCACCCCCCCCCCCCCACAGTGTCCGCCTGTGTGCTCCCCGCCCCCCCACAGTGTCTGCCTGTGTGCTCCCCGCCCCCCCACAGTGTCCTCCTGTGTGCTCCCCACCCCCCACAGTGTCTTCCTGAGTGCTCCCCACCCCCCACAGCGTCTTCCTGTGTGCTCCCCCCAGTGTCCCCCTGTGTGCTTCCCCCCTCCCCAGTGTCCCATTGTGTGCTCTTCCCCCCCACAGTGTCCCCCTGGGTGCTGTGCTCCCCCCCATGTCACCCTGTGCAGGTGGGGCTTGGGACGCAGGGGGCTCCATAATCTTCTGTTGCCCGAGGGCCCCATCAGTTGTCAGTCCGCCCCTGTGCGCTTCCTTTTCAATACAGCTGCGTACATGTCTGTTAAAGGCTGTTTCTATAGGAGACAGAAATCCTGCACATGCAGATGTGGCGCCTTTCTGGGGCCTTTCCGTGTATGGTTGTCCTCCTATTGAAGTCTCGGGGTCTGCCAAGTGAGTTTGAAACTACCTAAGAGCATCCTGGCCCTAACCATCTTTCCCTCAAAAATATATAAAAAGGACTTTTAAAGAAATAAAACCTCTTTTACATCCAAGAAGTGTCTGGCGCCCAATGACTTTCACTGTCTTTGCACCCACTTGCCTCACAACCCACCATATATTAAAGGATGTCAGCAATCTAATGTCTCCATTAGACCAAAAGAGGTAAAAGACCTAGCTACATTATTTTAAAAAAATCCGAAGGTTTACAACCACTTTAACATCAGGGGTGATCAAAGGGTTAACTGTGTGTCTAGCCAGTGTTTTATTACAGTGGGGAAGTGTAGCAATGTATTAGTGGGATGAATAATTATTATTAATTAGTACTATATTGTGAGTAATTTTCCGCAGCAATTGGTTCTTCCAGAGAATGCATTTATTGATACCCAACACAGAAGAACAGAGTCCACAAAATCCTTGCAACAGAGGACAAAATCCAACAGAGTAAATATGACAACAGTAGCTTTCAGAGTCCCATTTGTCCTAGACTATATCTAGACCTGTGCCCTCATCTCTTGATGGAAAAATTAAACAAACCACCATTTCCCATGAATACCCCCTCAAGCCTAATTATCATCAATAAATCGTTTTTTTACTATTCTTTTCAAGTCTGATTACACAAAACATACATTTTACAATCTCCTGCAAGTAACTCCTCTGGGCATTTTGGCTGCATTCACACCCGAGCGTTTCATTTTCAGGCAGAAGGTCACCCGTTTTTGCCATGATTTTGCACAGGTCAAGTGGTCACCAATGTAAAAAGTAGAAAAACGCCTGTAATCTGTCCAAAAAGAAGCTCAGGTACTTTTTTGAACTTAAGGCGTTTTGATTCAGGCTACAAAATGCTCAGGGGCCATTCAAATGAATAGGATTTTGCTTGTTGGGCATTTTCAGGCGTTTTACGATCTGAAAACGCTCAGGTGTGACTGCAGCCTTAGATATGTAAAATCCACAGCTGCCTGCCAGCTGTGTTAGGCCATAAATCATAGCCTACATATTATAAAAAAACTGTGTATGTATGTAGCGCTACCCTCATGAGAGCCGCTGATAGACTCTGTACCCCACTGGTTGCTGCAAGTCCTCTGACATCTCTGACACCTTGGGTTCGGTCATTTCTACCAACTGACACTAATAAAAAGGGACGCATAAAAGTGCATACCACCCCCCAGTGTCCCCCTGTGCCTTACACCCCCCCTGTGTCCTCCTGTGCCTTACACCCCCCAGTGCCCCCCTGTGCCTTACACCCCCCCCAGTGTCCCCCTGTGCCTTACACCCCCCAGTGTCCCCCTGTGCCTTACACCCTTGCGTTGTCCCCCTATGCCTTAAACCCCCACAGTGTCCCCCTGTGCCTTACACCCCCCCCAGTGTCCCCCTGTGCCTTACACCCCCCCCAGTGTCCCCCTGTGCCTTACACCCCCCAGTGTCCCCCTGTGCCTTACACCCTTGCGGTGTCGCCCTGTGCCTTACACACCCCCCAGTGTCCTCCTGTGCCATACACCCCCCCAGTGTCCCCCTGTGCCTTCCACCCCCCGTGTCCTCCTGTGCCTTACACCCCCCAGTCTTCCCCTGTGCCTTACACCCCCTGTGTCCCCCTGTGCCTTACACCTCCCGTGTCCTCCTGTGCCTTACACCTCTCCGTCTTCCCCTGTGCCTTACACCCCCTGTGTCCCCCTGTGCCTTACACCCCCCGTGTCCTCCTGTGCCTTATACCCCCCAGTGTCCCCCTGTGCTTTACACCCCCCAGTGTCTCCCTGTGCCTTACACCCCCCAGTGTCCCCCTGTGCCTTTCACCCCCCCCCAGTGTCCTCCTGTGCCTTACACCCCCCCCCCCAGTGTCCTCCTGTGCCTTACACCCCCCCAGTGTCCCCCTGTGCCTTACACCCCCCAGTGTCCCCCTGTGCCTTACTACCCCCCCAGTGTCCTCTTGTGCCTTATACCCCCCCAGTGTCCCCCTGTGCCTTACACCTCCCCCAGTGTCCCCTTGTGCCTTACAGCCCTCAAATGTCCCCCTGTGCCTTACACCCCCCGTGTCCTCCTATGCCTTACACCCCCCAGTCTCCCCCTGTGAATTACACCTCCCCAGTGTCCCCCCGTGCCTTACACCTCTCCATGTCCCCCTGTGCCTTACACCCCCCCACAGTGTCCCCCTGTGCCTTACACCCCCCAGTGTCCCCCTGTGCCTTACTACCCCCCCAGTGTCCCCCTGTGCCTTACTACCCCCCCAGTGTCCCCCTGTGCCTTACACCCCACCAGTGTCCCCCTGTGCCTTATTATACCCCCCAGTGTCCCCCTGTGCCTTACACCCCCCTGTGCCTTACACCCCCCAGTGTCCCCCTGTTCCTTACACCCCCCCAGTATCCCCAAGTTCCTTACACCCCCCCCCCAGTGTCCCCCTGTGCCTTACACCCCCCCAGTGTCTCCCTGTGTCTTAAACCCCCCCACAGTGTACCCCTGTGTCCTCCTCCACCCACCGTATCCCCCTGTGCCTTACACCCCCCCACTGTGTCCTCATCCACCCACCGTGTCCCCCTGTGCCTTACACCCCCCACCGTGTCCCCTGTGCCTTCTCCCCCAATCGGCGCCCTGAGAGACACTGTGCTGTCTCTGAAAGATCCCAGTGCTCTGCTTTGTGCCCTGTGTTTTGGTTTGTGCCCTACTGCGTGTCTCGTGGTGTTCCCTGCTGTGTACCCCCCAGAATGTGCCATACTGTGTGCCCCATGCCCTGTGATGTGTCCTTGGCCCTTCTATGTGCCCATGCCCTGCTGTGTACTCCCTGATTTGCCCTACTGTGTGCCCCATGCCCTGTGATGTGCCCTGCTGCGTACCGCCTAATGTGCGCTGTGACCCATGATGTTCCCTACTGTGTGCCCTGTGATGTGACCTATTATGTGTCCCATACCCTGTGATATGCTCTGTGCCCTACTGCGTACTCCCTGATGTTCCCTGTGCTTTGCTGTGTACCATACTGTGTGCCCCATGCCCTGTGATGTGTCCTGCTGTGTACTGCCAGATGTGCCCTGTTTCCAATGATGTGCCCAACTGTGTGCCCTGTGCTCTGCTGTATGCCCTACTATGTGTCACATTCCCTGTGATGTATGCCCTGCTGTGTACCTCCTGATGTGCCCTGTGATGTGCCCCATTGTGTACCCCATGATGTGCCTACTGTGTGCCCTGTGATGCACCATGCTGTGCTTAATAATGTTCCCTGATGTATACAGCATAATAAACGCTGCTGTGTGCGCTGTGATGTGCCCCATGCTCTGCTGTGTACCACCTGATGTGCCCTGCTGTGTGTCCTGTGATGTGCCCCATGCTCTGCGATGTTCTCAGTGCCCTGCTGTATGTCCTTTTTATGCATACAAAATTTTGTTTATGAATTTCGGATCCAAAATTCATAATTTTTAATTGTTACAAAAATTTGACGAGTCTAAAAGTTAAAACCTCAGGAACTCAGCACAGGGATGATGGGTTCTCTATGGGGAATTTCTATGCTTACGATTTTTATATGAAACACAAAATTTCGTTAATGAATTTCGGATCCAAATTAACAGAAACATGACTGGTGTTTTGTTCATCAATCAGACAATCAGAGGAAGTCAGCACAGCACATGGATGGTGGGAATCCCTCATAATGGTCACAGCAGGTGTCCAGACCCAGGAAGTCAGCACAGGGACAATGGGGACCCTATGGGAATTTCTATGCTTACGAATTTCATCCGAAATACGAAATTTAGTTAACAAATTTTGGAATTTTGGATCCAAATGAACAGAAACATGACTGGTGTTTTGTTCACCAATCAGAGGAAGTCAGCACAGCACAGGGATGGTGGGAAATCCTCATAATGGGCACAGCGGATGTACACTCAGACCCGGGAACTCAGCACAGGGATGGTGGGAACCCCTCATAATGGACACAGCAGGTGTACAGACCTGGGAACTCAGCACAGGGATGGTGGGAACCCCTCATAATGATAAATTCATCATAACGAACATTCGTAATTGTTACGAAAAGTTAACAAAACTAAAGGTTAAAAACCCAGGAAGTCTGTACAGCACAGGGATGGTGAGAGCCCCTCATAATGATAAATTCATAATAACGCACTTTCATTATTTTAACGAAAAGTTTACGAATTTAACGAAAATTCAGATTTTGTACAAATCCAAATTGAATTTATTTTCTTACGAAACGAAATGGAACGAAACGAGACAAATTTTTTTGACGGCGCCCATGTCTACAATGCAGATGACATTTGACCAACTAAGGATGCGTTGAAAACTTGTTCTGAAAAAAGGCATAATAAAAAAAACTGTAATTCTAGTGAACTACACAGGTTTAAAACATATATTAATACTGAGTTAGGCAACCTAGAAAGGTTGATATCACCTCCTCAGCACCTAACACACTAGGATCGCTTTTCACAGGAGCAGTACTTGTTCAAGCTGCTAAAACAGCAGAATATAATAGAAGTCTATAAGAATGCTGGCAAGTGCAGGAAACCAGCAGAAAAGCTGCAGGTACACCGCACTGCCCTGTTTCTTCTCTTCTAGGATCCCCAAAAGGCCTTCCTGGCACATCCCTTCTGTAAAGTACTTGATTAGAACTCCCACTAGTGTGTCAACATATGTGGAAGAGAGTAAGTAGAATTGATGTGCACAATATGTAATAATCATATAACAGCTAATAAAATCTATAACTAATGTGCACAATAGTGGACTCTCCCTCATTTTGTATGGAGCATCGCCTCCAGTCACTAATAAACCTGAGCAATTTAGGTACTTTACCGTGAGCCTAAAAATTGAAGGTCAACAGCCACAGATATTGTACCTGCTGACTTTTAATATCCTGGAGTTCAGCGATACACCGCAGTTGATGTTGCCATGAGCTGGCGGGTTCTTCAAGCACCATTGCCAGTAAGTAGCCTTTGGCTTCATGGCTGGGTCCCTAATGCGCATGTGTGGATAACGATGAAAATAAATAATAAATCACTTAATTAATTGATTGTACATTACGTGAACGTGACGAGCTTTCCAAGCAATCTTCAGGATTGTTGGTGCACATTGTGACATCACCATCACTATGTACATTTTTAAATTGCTGATCATCTTCAACCAATGATATCGCATCTGAAAAGACAACAACATAAGCTTGAATATTCAAAACGTCATAAATTTTTATTGCTCCTATAATTTACATGCTATCTGTATTGTAAAGTAATCCAAATCCGAAGACATAAAGAGGATGGAATAGCGTCCCTGCTACAAGTCATGTAATCACTAATACCCATAATGAATGATTTTTTTACTGTTATAAATTAAATGAGAAGTCCAGCATTAGCTTTTTTTACGCTGGGCTTCCCTACTCGGTCACAGGAGCACAATTCGTTTTGAACTCATGTGACCCGTTCTCAGCAGAGAACGGTCTGAAATCCGCTCTCCACTGACGTCACTGCTGTAAGTCGGGATAGCGCGTCATCCAAGACTTCCAGGTCTGGATCCGCCAGCTGCCCTGATTGATGGCAGCCTCAGTGAGACGCTGTGAAAGCCGCTCTCTCGCCCCTCCACTGTTCAGCGCTCCAATGAGCGTGGAGAAGTAGAGCAGAAGCGATGCTGGCTGACAATCAGCATCGCTCTGCTTGGGGAGGATTGAGAACCGAGCCATCGGCGGTGTACGATGGCTTGGATATCGGTGCAGAGACGCCAGGAAAATACAATAAGGTAAAAACGACTGTAAATTTAAAAAATAAAAAACATTACACAGCACTTATATTTGGAATCATTATTAACTATTGTAGTACCTGGAGGGGTTGCCGGTTGACCATGATCTTCAGGCTCTCTGTGTCTTGTACACATGATGTACTTGCATGCTGGCCATGTACTCTTTTTCTTTTGTTTGATAACTCAATTTTCCTTCCTGTCAAACATATTGTAATAGAGTTTAAAGTGCACTACTGAAAAAATACATAGTTATACAAAACATACAAAATTAACTTATGACAAATCCCAAACAGTGTCGCATAATGATCTTAAATGTAAAAAAAAAAAAGGCTTACTTTTCTGGATGGTAACATGAATCTGCTTGAATTGCTTATGTTCTCGAAGTTTCAAGTCTGACCAGCGCTTCCTTAATTGGTCCTTTGAACGATTAACACCATGTTTGCTTTGGAGTTCAATCACCTTTTCAAGAATTATATCCTTCCTGGTATTAGGCCTCTCATAGTTATTCTTCTTGCCATCATAATCATGTTTTTCAAGCATTAACACCATGTCCACCATCTCTGCTCTAGACATTGGACTTGCTTTAATCTTTATTGCAGGAGTCTGGTCTTCTCTGTCCTTCTGAATATAACCCCGATCATGGCGCTTGTCCTCCTTTTATGAAGTTTTTTGGGAACTTTCTCAGAAGCCATGTCCGCCATAGTGCCTCGTGGTCTGTTCGGTGGTTGGTGTCGTAGATGGCGCATTACAAAAGCGTCCACACGGTCAGTGTTTTGCTTGCAGAAAGAAGGTTGAAAGATACCATTTTGGCGAACGATCTTTCAGGCCCAGCGATCTTTCAGCATTGGAATCTTGAACCAAAGAAGGTAGATTCCATTCTTTGTTAGGCGGCGTACACACGCGGGGACTGTCTGCCGAAACTAAGTTCGTCAAACAGTCCGCTCAAACTTTTGAATGAACGAACACGCCCACACACGGCACTTTTTGAGCGGACAAATACGGCAAACTTTGTTCGTCGCACTAAGTCCGCGCAACTTTTGAAATGAGCGGACTCGCCCACACACGAGGCAACAGTCTGCTCATTTCGAGCGCGTGTGCAGGTAGGCGGGGCCCGCGACGGAGACGTCGCGGGCTCCGCCGCCTGGAATGGGCTTAAAGGGGAACCCCAACGCCGAAATAAATCGGCGTGGGGGTCCTCCCAAAGTCCACAACAGACCCTTGTCCGAGCACGCTACCCGGCCGGCCAGGAAAGGGGGGCGAGTGAGCGCGCCCCCCCTCCTGAGCCGTACCAGGCCGCGTGCCCTCAACATGGGGGGTGCCTTGCGGAAGGGGGGGGGGGGGCGCGCGGCCCCCCCACCCCAAAGCACCTTGTCCCCATGTTGATGAGGACAAGGGCCTCTTCCCGACAACCCTGGCCGTTGGTTGTCGGGGTCTGCGGGCGGGGGGCTTATCGGAATCCGGGAGCCCCCTTTAATAAGGGGGCCCCCGGATACCGGCCCCCCACCCTATGTAAATGAGTATGGGGTACAATGTACCCCTACCCATTCACCTGTAAAATAAAAGTACCCAAAAAAAAAACACAACACACGAGATAAAATATTTTATTGCACAGCTCCGGGGGTCTTCCGTCTTCGGGGGTCTTGTCCCCCTCTTCGGTTCTTCTGCCGGGCCACCGCGCCTTCTTATAGCTCTTTTGCAGGCGGTGGCCCGGTCTTCTGTCGCCGCCTTCCGTTCTTCTGTCGCCGCCTTCCGTTCTTCTGCCGGGCCACCGCGCCTTCTTATAGCTCTTTTAGAGGCGGTGGCCCGGTCTTCTGTCGCCGCTGTCGTCGCCGCCGCCTTCCGTTCTTGTTCTTCTTCTTGTTCTTCTTCTTCTTCTCCAGGAGATGTTGACACGTCGCTCTCTCCGGCCGGAATGCCAGAGCCGCGCTGAGCGGCCACTTATATAGTGACAATGGGGCGGTGTCACATGGTATATGTCACATGGGTTGGTCACATGGTGACCCCGCCCCCTTACGATGTCATAGTCCCCATGTGACATCAACCCATGTGACCAACCCATGTGACATATACCATGTGACACCGCCCCATTGTCACTATATAAGTGGCCGCACAGCGCGGCTCTGGCATTCCGGCCGGAGAGAGCGACGTGTCAACATCTCCTGGAGAAGAAGAAGAAGAACAAGAAGAAGAACAAGAACGGAAGGCGGCGGCGACAGCGGCGACAGAAGACCGGGCCACCGCCTGCAAAAGAGCTATAAGAAGGCGCGGTGGCCCGGCAGAAGAACCGAAGAGGGGGACAAGACCCCCGAAGTCGGGAGAAGAGGCCGGCGGCGGGGAGGAAGAAAGCCGGACTCCTCCGCTAGCAAAAGAGCTACAAGAAGATAGCGGAGGAGTCCGGCGAGAAGACCCCCGAAGACGGAAGACCCCCGGAGCTGTGCAATAAAATATTTTATCTCGTGTGTTGTGTTTTTTTTTGGGTACTTTTATTTTACAGGTGAATGGGTAGGGGTACATTGTACCCCATACTCATTCACATAGGGTGGGGGGCCGGTATCCGGGGGCCCCCTTATTAAAGGGGGATCCCGGATTCCGATAAGCCCCCCGCCCGCAGACCCCGACAACCAACGGCCAGGGTTGTCGGGAAGAGGCCCTTGTCCTCATCAACATGGGGACAAGGTGCTTTGGGGTGGGGGGGCCGCGCGGCCCCCCCTTCCCCAAGGCACCCCCCATGTTGAGGGCACGGTACGGCTCAGGAGGGGGGGCGCGCTCGCTCGCCCCCCTTTCCTGGCCGGCAGGGTAGCGTGCTCGGACAAGGGTCTGTTGTGGACTTTGGGGGGACCCCCACGCCGATTTTTTTCGGCGTTGGGGTTCCCCTTTAAGTCCATTCCAGGCGGCGGAGCCCGCGACGTCTCCGTCTCGTGGGCCCCGCCTACCTGCACACGCGCTCGAAATGAGCGGACTTCCCTCCGAGCGGGAACAGTTTGCTCATTTCGAAAGTGGCCTACACACGGGCGGACTGTTCGCTCAAACCAAGTTTCAGCGGACAGTTTTTCGGAATTTCCGAAAAACTTTGTTCGTCAAACTGTCCACTGAAACTGTCCGCTGAAGCCCCACACACGAGCGGACTGTCCGCTGAAACACTGTTCAGCGGACAAAGTTGAGCCAACAGTCCGCCCGTGTGTACGCGGCCTTAGTTTTGCTTGTGTGTGATAACTATTATTTTTGGTTGGGACAGTGTAGTGTGGTGACAGCTGCCTGCATATCAGATATATATATCTATATTCTACACACTTTTGAGATATATATATATATATATATGTGTGTATACTAGGGACTCCTATTTGAAAATGTACTGTAGGCATAGGGAACACCCACAAGTGCTTTTATTCTTCGATAATTAAATTTAACTTGGAAGAAAGGTTTAGCACTGGGAAATACTTTTTAAAAGATAAAGTAAGTCTATTATTTTGTATGTTGCCGCGTACACACGATCGGAATTCCAGCCAGAAAAAGACCGATGAGAGCTTTTCATCGGAAAATGCGACCGTGTGTATGCTATCGGAATTTAGATGTCCGAATTTCCGCCAGCCAAAATTGATAGCATGTTCTCAATTTTCCAGACGGAAAAACTTTCTATCGGAAATTTTGATCATGTGTATGCAATTCCGACACGCCAAAACTCATGCATGCTCAGACTCAACTACGAGACGGAAGCTATTGGCTACTGGGATATTGAACTTCCTTTTTCTAGTCCCGTCATACGTGTTGTACATCACCGCGTTCTAAACAATCGGAATTTGGTGTGACCGTGTGTAGGTAAGACAGCTTGAGCGGAATTCTGTCTGGAAAACCATCAGAGCTTTTTCCGATGAGAATTCCGATCGTGTGTACGTGGCATAAGACTATATAGAGTATTTCTGACCAAAATGAGAAACAAATGAGGAGGAAAGAGGGACAGCGGGAATTTACTTTAAATCAGGGATAATCCCTCTGAATCAGGGACAGGTGGGAACTATATATGTCTAGAAGCATGTTTGTTACAAAATGCTAAGCATTTATTTGTTTTTCCTTTCTAGGTATGGACGGGCCAAATTCACCAGGCCTAATTTTCTTATTAAATTTATTGAAATGTACAGACAACTTCCCTGCCTTTGGAAAATTAAATCAAAGGGATACTACAACCGTAACAAAAAGCATGAGGCTCTAGAGGAGTGGTCATCAACAGTGTCCTCAGGGCCCACTAACAGGCCACGTTTTCTTCTTGGAGAGATTCAGACTAGAATACTGCAATCACTGAGCAGCAAATGATATCACCTGTGATGTATTTCAATTATCTTGCAAACCTGGCCTGTTAGTGGGCCCTGAGGACAGGGTTGATGACCACTGCTCTAGAGAAACGTATAGAACAGTGATGGCGAACCTTGGCACCCCAGATGTTTTGGAACTACATTTCCCATGATGCTCTGGCACTCTGCAGTGTACTGGAGCATCATGGGAATCGTAGTTCCAAAACATCTGGGGTGCCAAAGTTCGCCATCACTGGTATAGAATTATGCAAAGCCGTTTGCCCGAATCCAACAATGGATTATGTTACAAAAAATTTGCGAAATCTGAGGACTGTATTTAAAAAAGGGCTGAATAAAATCAGAGCATCACAAAAATCAGGTGCTGGGACGGATGACGTATATGTACAACCATGGGCGTCTGCAGGTAGGGGCAAGGCAATTGCCCCCCCCCCCCCCGAATCATCAAGGAGGTGTTGCAGTTGCCAGTTGAAGTGGCAAAAAAAGAAAAGAAAAAGACACTCTATACTTCAATAGGATCCAGATGATCTGACCCAGGGCAACTTTACTCATATTATCTTCCAGTGATACCCATTTTTATATGGGGCATTATAGACCCAATCCAGAATTCTCCTCAATACTGCTGCTATATGATATTTCTGAAAATCTGGAAGGAATACCCCCCCCCCCCCCCCCTCCCGGTTATCCTTAGATCTACCCATTATTTTATAGGAAATATGGCTGCCTCTTCTATTCCATACAAATTTCTGGATCAATGATTTAATAATTTTAAAATAAGCCCCTGGAATATTAATCGGAAGGCTTTGAAAAATATGTAGGGCTTTTGGGAGGATCATCATTTTAATTACACTTATCCTACCAAACCAGGACAGTCTATGTCCAGGGTATCCTTTCAGATCTTGTTTAATTTTATTAAGGAGAGGTAGATAATTATCCTGGTATAAATCTACAAATGATGCCGATAAATACACTCCCAGATATTTTAGACCTTTTTCTTTCCACACAAAGGGGAAAAGAGCTCTAAGTTCTCTTTTCTCCTTTGCGGAGGTACAAACATTCAATATCTCAGTTTTCTCCCTATTAATTTTAAAATTCAAAACCACCCCATATTCCTCCAACTCCTGCAGGAACCTAGGAAGTGATTGCTTAGGGTTTGTTATATAAAGCATAATATCATCTGCAAACGCAGATATCTTATGCTCTTGCCCTGAAACCCTTATTCCTTCAATTTCATGGTTCGTTCTTATGGATACCAAAAGAGGTTCCAAGGAGAATACAAAAAGTAAGGGAGAAAGTGGGCATCCCTGGCACGTCCCATTATAAAGCCCAAAAGTATCTGATAGAGTTCAATTCACCTGAATCTGAGCTGTGGGGTTGGAATATAGAGCCTCTATCCACCTAAGCATTCGTGGGCCAAGGCCAAATTTATATAGTGTCTGCAGCATATATTCCCAATCTATCCTATCGAAGGCCTTTTCGGCGTCTACTGATAGGAAAAGGGAAGATTTATTGCCCTTTTTTGCTTCATGCATTAAGAGGGTTGTCCTCCGTATATTGTCCCTCACCTCCCTACGTGGGACAAAACCTGCCTGATCCCTTTGTATGCAATCTGGCATATACTGTTTCAATCTTTCAGCCAAGATCCTTGCATACATTTTTACATCCTCATTAATCAAAGAAATGGGTCTAAAGCTGGAACATAATGTTGGATCTTTCCCTTCCTTTGCCATTATAGTTATGTAGGCCCCCAAAGCTTCCTTATGTATCTTCATTCCTCCCCCAATAGAGTTCATATACAGGTGAAAATAAGGTGTCAGAGATCCCATAAGCTTTTTAAAATATAATGACGTGTACCCATCTGGCCCTGGACTTTTTCCACTCCTTCTATTTTTAATTGCCTTCTCTATTTCCTCCTTAGAGATATCACTATCAAGTTTACTTGAATCTTCTTCTGTTATACTTGGTAGCTCTATCTTCCGAAGATATTGTTCAATTTTTCCCCTTCTATTTTTTTTGTCCTTGGAGTCTTGGCTATCACTCACCTTATATAATAGCTGATAATATTCTGAAAAAACTTTACTGATATCTCTAGTTGAATGTTTAATCACTCCCTTTTTATCTTTAATTTTTGCAATATAGTTAAAGTTTCTTCTAGGTTTAATTACCCCTGCCAGGATTCTCCCAGATTTATCACCAAATTCATATTGCCTTTTAGCAGACTTCAAAAAAACCCGCCTGGTATCCTGTTCCAGTAAATCTCTCATGCATCCCGCTTTCCTATTAGTTTGACCATTATTTTATGGTCGTTTAACCCTTTCTGTAGCTGTTCCAACTCCTGGATTTCCTGTAAGATCAGTTGTTTTTGGGCTGTCCATATTTTCCTTCTCTTAGCTGCTTCTGCTATCAATCTCTCATGTATACCGTATGGGTCTCCCACAGTACAGTTGGTGCAATATTCTCTACATTATTTTCTTTAAAAAATAAATTCAAACCCATTTCTAGAACCTCGAATATTTTATAGTCACATAGGAGAGATTCGTCCAGCCTCCATGATCTTTGCCTAACCGGTATGTTCTCTAAATCCAAAGTGGCCATAACGGGAGCATGATCCGAGAGGGTTATTGATTTCACTTCCACTTCCCTTAACCCTTCCAAGAGCTGATGATCCAGAAAAATATAGTCAATTCTTGAATAGGAGCGGTGCATCTGAGAATAGTAAGTAAAATCCTTCCCCCTGGGATGCGCAATTCTCCATACCTCCACTAGTTGCTGCTGATGTAATTTTTGTTTAATTACCTTAAAGTATTTCCCTACTGAGTGTAGAGATGGAGGTTGGGCATCCAGGGCAGGATCAAATACAAAGTTAAGATCTCCTGCCACAATCACCTCTCCCTCCTTAAAACATTCTAATTTATTCAGTACTTTCCCAAAGAAGGGACAAGGGCGAGAATTAGGGCAGTAGATATTAACTAATGTATATGTTTTATTACACATAGAACCTTTAATAAATAAGTACCTCCCTTCAAAATCAGATTCCATAGCTTTTAAAACAAAGGGGGTATTTCTATCAAATCCCATAGCTATTCCTCTGGACCTCTTACTGGAGGAATATCCATGGAACCAAGTTGGGTAATTTTTAGAGTTCAAACCAATGCTATGTGACCAGTTAAGGTGAGTCTCCTGTAAAAAAACAATATTTGATGACCATTTTTTCAATTCCTGCGAAATCTGATACCTCTTATTGGGGCTAGTTAGCCCTCTCACATTATATGTAACAATCTTCAAGGGGGTCATTTTTCACAGGAATTAGATGTAGATATCCATGGGCATACAGCCACGGTGTCGGAAATAGAAAAATATTTTTTTTTACCAGAATCGATCCAGTCAATGAACCACAAAGCAACCAATATGACAAAACATATTCTTCCCCTACCATATTTTCCCCCCTCCCTCCCTACCCCCTTACACATCCCACCTCCCTCCCCTCCGTACATTGAATATCAATGTTATAGTCCTCCAGGCTAGCACCTCTTACCGGACCCCAGCCCTGGTTGGACCTCCCTTGGGGGGTTGTATGTGCCTGCATGGACCCCCGAGCCTCACCCCCTTTCGGGGGTGGTCTCGGGGGAGCATGCGGGCACCGCCCGGCCTTCGGTGCCCTCCCCAAAGCGAGCCTACTTATTTTATCCCTGTCCAAGATTCTATTACTTATTTCTTAATTTTTCTACCTTATTCCTGCCCAAGAACCTATTATTTATTTTACATTTTCTCTAATTTTTGCTCTTCCATCTCCTTCTCCTTCCTTTTAACTAAGAGGGCCCCATACTCTATTCCAATTTCTGATTTTTGCTGATTTCTAAGTTTCAACCATTTCAACCAATTTTTTAAATTGATACATGGCATAGCTAATTTACTGCAAAATTCTTTCAAGTACTCTGGGAATCGTAAAGTAGCTGATATTTCCTGATTTTTTAGCTATCAAGCATGTAGGGAAACCCCATCTATAAGAAATCTTCTTTTCTTGTAATTTATTTATTAGGAGTTTCAGGGCCCTTCTGCGGCTCAGTGTCTCTTGTGAAAGAACAGAAAAAAATAAGCAGCGTAGCTCCATAATATTTAATAGCTTCAGGGCTTCTCGCACCTTGCTGAACTTGTTGTTTTATTTCATTTTGGGCAAATATCACTATTACATCTCTCTCCATCTCAGATGTTGACTTCAACTTTGTTTGTATTCTATGTATTCTATCAAAAGCTATGGGGGATGTTGCTTCTTTTTTCATTATTTTATTGAACACTTCACGGATCACAGTCTCCAACTCGTTACTTCTCACAGATTCTGGCAGCCCACGGATTCTTAAGTTGTTTCATCTATTCCTATTTTCCTGATCCTCCAATTTATATCTAATATTTCTCATTACTATCCAATCCAACTCCGCCCTCTTCTGTAGTTCCAAGATGGCTTTTTTATGTTCTTATAACCGTACTTCCGATTATTCTACCTTTTTAAAACATTCTGGATATCCGCTCGAGTTGCATTCAGTTCACCTTTAATCATGCATTCCAGATGTGACATCATCTCCGCCATGTCCTGTTTAGTAGGGAGTAATTAGGGATTAACTCCTTCCTTTTCTGTTTCCTTCGCTTTTTCCATCTCCTTTTGCTGATATTGTTCTTTCTGACTTTTCTGTGGTGTTATCCCCTCTTCTGCGCTGGGATTTTTATTTGCCTGCCCTTCCCGGGCAGGGGGTGTTTCTTCTTCCTTATCTACTTTCTGTCCCCCCCTATGGTCTACTCTACCCTGGGCCATACACGTTTTTTTATAGAGTTCCCTTTCCCACTTTCTGCTTGACCAGCTTCAGCTCCCCTCCTTACCATTATACCCTCTTACCTCTCCACCCACAAACTGGCTTTCAGATTTACGTTAATATTATTTAGCTTAATTCACCCACCTTATCTCCTCCTAAGATTATAATTACCCTTAGGGAGAAATCAACCTTTTCTTTTCCTTTTCCCTTTCCTTCCCCTTCTCTTCCCCTCAGGACTAAAGTGCTATGTGCTAAAAGTTATCCTAATAATGTACAGTTTTCCAGAATTACAATATATTATATAACTATCCATGATTCCTGCCTTTTTCAATAACCCGTACACCGGACCAATGGCATTATGCCACTTCCAGGCCTTGGCGGACTCTAACCACGGTTGCCCCTTTTTGTGTATATTGGAGAGACCTCCCCACCCTGCCCCCTCCCCAACCCCCCCAAACCCACATCCCATGGGGGAATTTGCCTTGCAAAAGGCCCTGGGATCCGTGGTCTCCCCAGACCTTCCCATTCTCTGGGTCCCCCCCAGAAGGTTGAGCTCCATCTGTGGTGCCCCCAACAAGTCTCTGCCTCCCCATTTGGGGTGCCTCTCCCCGTCCCACCTCCCCTCCTTCCTGCAGCGCCCCCCTCCCTCATCTTCCCGTCTGACCCTGGTCTCCTCCATCCAGTCCATCCCCTTCCCCTCAACTTTTTTCTGGTTTCTTCTTAAGAGATTTTCTTCTTCCTATCTGTCCAATGCCATTGATGTTGGGCCGAAATGTTTGATGTTTTCTCCTGTGTTTCCCACCAGCCAGGAATCTCTACTAACGCTATATCCAATTTATTACAAAATGCTTCCATGTCTTCTGGAAATCGTAATGTTGCAGATTGCCCCACTTTCTTACCGATAAGGCAGGCGGGAAATCCCCAAAAATACTGTATGTTGTTCTCTTTTAATACTTCCAGTAGGGGTATCAGCAATTTTTTCCTTCTGAGTGTTGCTGGTGCTTAATCAGAAAAGATCTGTAAGGGAAACTCCTCATATTTGGCTGAGGTTGTTTTAAGATTTGTCCGAATCATCTCTTTATCCTTGTAATTATGTAATCTTACAATCACATCTCTAAGTGTTTCAGCTGACATCTCTGCTGGTTTTCTGATCCTGTGTATTCTCTCATATTTAATTTTAGTTATTTCTCCTTTCCCTAATAACGGCCCAAAGGTTTTGTCAATTTTTTCTTGTAAATCCTCGCCTGGTATATCTGGATGCCCTCTGATCCTCAGGTTTTTCCTCCTACTACGATTCTTCTGGTCTTCCAATTTATACCAAAGATGTTTTTGTTCTCTCTGCAATGCTTCCAACTGTTCTTTAAACTCTAGCATGGCCACTGACTGGGATTGCAATTTTCCCTCTACCTCCTCCATTCTTTTGAGGATGTGGTTCATGTCCTCGTGCATGGTCACTAATTTCCCCTGTATAGATTCTTCCAACCTAGCAAACATCTCAGCCATCTTGTCTTTTGTTGGTAGGTGCTTATCCTGTCTTGTTTCAGGAATAGAATCCTCGACTGACGCATCTATATTTTGTGGTGGGGTATTGGTGCCTACTTGGGATCTTCTCTCCCCTCCTGAGGATTTACTTTTAGCCCCCATCTGTTTACTTGAACTATCTTTACCATTTTCCGCTGTCATGTATTTCTTAATTGTGCCAGGACTAGAGGTTACTTTGGAGGGGGGTTTGCACCCGCACCCTTCCCCGGCCTCTCCCTCATTTTATTTGATACATTCTCTTCCCCTGTACTTAGGAGGGCTGTTTTAGTCACTCATAGGTCTTTTCCCTGTTACCGTCCAGTATGGACAGTGTAGTCTAGTATCATGTAGAAAGAGAAGGAAAATAAAGGAAAGTCCCAGAATACCGAGAGGGAGAAAAAAAAGAAAGGGGGGAGCTCTAGCCGGGTAACAAGCCTATAACTGTCCACCTGACCAGTACACTCCTGTGTATCTTTGTTTTATACTGTTTTATATTGCTACTCAAATATGCAGGGGATCAGCGTCGCACTTGCCATCAGATATAAAAAGAGTCCTTAAAGTGCTTAGAATCCCTTAAGGGTATTGTATAAAACAGGGGGTTAATGCCGTATGAGGGTGTATAACCAGCTGCAGATATGATATAATATGGCTTTTTTTTTAAACTGACTATTTTATAGTTTGTTATAAACTTACTTCACAGATAATCAAAACAATTGGGGGGGGGGGGGGGCGGCATGGAGACATCCTATGTACACTAAGAGTATAGTGCTCTCCAATATAGCTATTGCATGTCTTACCCAGCGGATGTTTTCCCAGCTTTCCAGCATACTCACCCCAGACCGGGTAAGGTTACTACCTTTACCTTCCAATCCGCTCTGCTTAGGATAGGGGAGAATAGAGAGAGGGGAGGGTGTCCTCTGTTAGCCCGGAGATTCCAGGACCCTGTAACTGAAGGCTCTCGGGCGGTCTAACACTCCTCCTGGATCACTCGCAGACAGAACCACCTCCTCTTCTTGAACTGCTGGCTCTCCGCTGCTGGTTCTCCGCTGGTGTAAGTCACTATGCAGTTAGTTCTCAGGGAAGGGAAGTGCTATGTCAGGTCGCCTTGAGGCAAGGTGACAGGTGCACACTGTAGGGATCAGGAGTGCACCGCAAGGTTATGGACCCTACGGCTGACTGCTGCAGACGGGGGACAGATCCCACTGGGGTTAGAGCGTAAGATTCCCTGGGGCGCGGAGTCTAAGAGCCAGCAGGTGTTCACCAGAGCCTCCAGTGGTGAGGATGGACTTGGCTGCAACTGGCTCCAGGTCGCGACCCCCAGGGTCCCCCAGCTCACACCCACAGTAGGCAACAGGAGGATAGGGATGGTGAGGGACAAAGCCAAGGTCAGGGCCACAAGCAGACAAGAATAGTCGGGTACACGCCAAAAGGTCAGGATCACAGGCAAACAAGGATGGTCAAAGACACGCCAAAGTCGGTAACAGAAAACAGTAGCAGAGCACATGGCAAGAAACAGGAAGCTAACACACAAAGGAATACACAATGGTTGATCAGCCCTGATTGCCTGCAGTGCACAGGTTAATATAGGGCTCCCTGATAGGGCCTGGGGTGGAGCCATGCTTAGAGGAGAGGTTATAAAAACCACCAGGTGGAAGTGACGCCCACATCAGGCTCCTCCCCTGCAGTGTCTTTTTCTGAGTAAGCCAGCTGCTCTCTGTTCTGACACATCTGATGTCCCTCCCCTTCATTTGATTCCTGGAACACCATACGATACAGATCATTGAAACAGGTATGGAGGATGTTGAAGAGAGATATTTCCTCTTCCTTTGTTTTTTTTCCGCTAATATAATGTGAAGCTGAATAACTATATTACTTTATTTTTAGTTGTAGGGCTGCGGCGGTACTGGGGGCTCTCTCTCTTTTTTTACTTGCCATAAGGGGCTAACTTAATCATCTGCAGGCTACAAAACAAGTGCAGCAGATAGAGTATACAGGTATTATATTATCAATCATTAATGCTACTAATATCTTTTTAGTTTTCACTGCACTCTCTATCACTAATACTATCACAGTCACATCACCATATGCAGATGGGGTCAGTGGTTTAACCACTTGCCGACCGCTGCACGACGATATACGTCGACAGAATGGCACGGGCAGGCATATGGGCGTATATATACATCCCTGCCTTCCCGCGGGTGGGGGGCCCGATCGGGCCCCCCCCGGTGCCTGCGGCGGTCGGTATTCGTTCGGGAGCGATCCGGGATGAGGGGGCGGCCATTCATTCATGGCCACCCCCTCGCGATCGCTCCCGACGAATGGAAACGCTCCGTGACATCACTTCCTCTCCTGTAATGTAAACACAGGAGAGGAAGTGATGTAATCTCTCCTCCGTGTCGGTATTTTTCGTTCCAGCACCGAGGAGAGAGGATCGGTGAGTTGCATCAACACGACACTACACAGTAGAACATGCCAGGCACACTCACACCCCCCCTTTACCCCCCGATCACCCCCCCCAATTACCCCTGCCCCCCCACCCAGTCACAGTGACACCAATTGCATTTTTATTTTTTTTTGCATTGGTGTCATTTGTGACTGTAAGGCCGCGTACACACGCGGGGACTGTTCGCCCAACTTTGTCCGTCAAACAGTTTCAGCAAACAGTCCGCTCAAAATTAGCATGGACGGACATGGCCACACACGACGAACGAACAGTTTGCTGAAACCGTGCGTGATGATGTGAACGGCACGTACGACGGGACGAAAAATACGACGTCCTATACACTGCATTATAACTTTCGGCGTGTAAATCCTTTCTGAGCATGCGCGGAACTTAGTTTGACGAACAAGCCTACACACGAGGGGACTGTTCGCTGAAACAAAGTTTCAGCGGACAGTTTTTCGGAATTTCCGAAAAACCTTGTTCAGCGGACTGTTCGCTGAAACTGTCCGCTGAAAGCCCACACACGGGCGGACTGTCCGCCGAAACACTGTTCAGCGGACAAAGTTGGCCGAACAGTCCCCGCGTGTGTACGCGGCCTAATAACTGTTAGGGCAGTTAGGGTTAGCCCCCTTTAGTTCTAATGTACCCCCCTAACCCCCCAATAAAGGTTTAACCCCGTGATCACCCCCAGTCGCCAGTGTCACTAAGGCTGGGTTCACATTGCAGCGGTTTATGATAACGAATGTGATTCGCACCGCACTGCAGTGCAAATCACATCCGATCTCTGTGCGATTTGAGTTCAGCCATACAGATAGCAAATTCACACGGGGACCCTTTTTTTGGTCCGCAGCAGAATCGGATCGCATGGGTGTTCACACCATGCGATCCGAGTTTGCAGATCGCACTGCGATATGCAAACTGATCTGGGGGTGTCATTAACATTTCACTGACACTCCCAGCAGTTCGCATAGGGCAGTGTGAACTGCCGCCGGGAGGCATGCGATGCGGGAACCCGCCGCGGATTTGTGGCGTTCCCGCATCGCTCCAGTGTGAACCCAGCCTAATAAGCGATCATTTTTCTGATCGCTGTATTAGTGTCACAGGTGACGCTAGTTAGGCAGGTAGGTATTTAGGTTCGCCACAGCTTTTTATAGCGCCAGGGACCCCCATAAACTACCGCATAAAGCCCCCTGATTGCCCCCTAGTTAACCCTTTCACCAGTGATCACCATATAACTGTTACAGGTGACGCTGGTTGGTTAGTTATTTTTTTATAGTTTCAGGGCACCCGCCATTTATTACCTAATAAAGGTTTAACCCCCTGATCACCCGGCGGGTGTCATTTGTGACTGTAATAACTGTTAGGGCAGTTAGGGTTAGCCCCTTTAGTTCTAAGGTACCCCCCTAACCCCCCCAATAAAGGTTTAACCCCGTGATCACCCCCCGTCGCCAGTGTCACTAAGGCTGGGTTCACATTGCAGCGGTTTATGAGAACGGATGTGATTCGCACCGCACTGCAGTGCAAATCACATCCGATCTCTGTGCGATTCGAGTTCAGCCATACAGATAGTATGGCTGAATTCGTGTCGCACCCGCCGAACCCGCCGCAAACTCGCACGGGACCCTTTTTTTGGTCCGCAGTAGAATCGGATCGCATGGGTGTTCACACCATGCGATCCGAGTTTGCAGATCGCACTGCGATATGCGAACTGATCTGGGGGTGTCATTAACATTTCACTGACACTCCCAGCAGTTCGCATAGGGCAGTGTGAACTGCCGCCGGGAGGCATGTGATGCGGGAACCCGCCGCGGATTCGTGGCGTTCCCACATCGCTCCAGTGTGAACCCAGCCTAATAAGCGATCGTTTTTCTGATCGCTGTATTAGTGTCACAGGTGACGCTAGTTAGGCAGGTAGGTATTTAGGTTCGCCGCAGCTTTTTATAGCGCCAGGGACCCCCATATACTACCGCATAAAGCCCCCTGATTGCCCCCTAGTTAACCCTTTCACCAGTGATCACCATATAACTGTTACAGGTGACGCTGGTTGGTTAGTTATTTTTTTATAGTTTCAGGGCACCCGCCATTTATTACCTAGTCTCACTAGTGTACCCCTAAATTTAGGGGTGTCTACTTTCCAAAATGGGGTCATTTGGGGGGGGTTTGTGCCATCTTGGCATTTTATGGCCTTCAAAACTGTAACGCCCTTAGAAAGCCTGAAGGCGGTGCTTGGTTTTCGGGACCCCGTACACGGCTAGGCTCCCAAAAAGTCCCACATATGTGGTATCCCCGTACTCAGGAGAAGCAGCAGAATTTATTTTGGGGTGTCATTTCACATATGCCCATGGCATGCGTGAGCAATATATCATTTAGTGACAACTTTGTGAAAAATAAAAATAAAAATAAAAAGTTTGTAATTTTCCCGCAACTTGTGGCAAAATATAAAATATTCCATGGACTCAACATGCCTCTCAGCAAATAGCTTGGGGTGTCTACTTTTTAAAATGGGGTAATTTGTGGGGGTTTTGTGCCATCTTGGCATTTTATGGCCTTCAAAACTGTAATAGGTAGTGAAGAGTGAAGTCAAATATTTACGCCCTTAGAAAACCTGAAGGCGGTTCTTGGCTTTCGGGGGCCCCGTACGCGGCTAGGCTCCCAAAAAATCCCACACATGTGGTATCCCCATACTCAGGAGAAGCAGCAGAATTTATTTTGGGGTGTCATTTCACATATACCCATGGCATGTGTGAGCAATATATCATTTAGTGACAACTTTGTGAAAAAAAAAAAAAAATGAAAGTTTGTAATTTTCCCGCAACTTGTGGCAAAATATAAAATATTCCATGGACTCAACATGCCTCTCAGCAAATAGCTTAGGGTGTCTACTTTCTAAAATGGGGTCATTTGTGGGGGTTTTGTGCCATCTTGGCATTTTATGGCCTTCAAAACTGTAATAGGTAGTGAGAAGTGAAATCAAAAATTTACGCCCTTAGAAAGCCTGAAGGCGGTGCTTGGTTTTCGGGGCCCCGTACGCAGCTAGGCTCCCAAAAAGTCCCACATATGTGGTATCCCCGTACTCAGGAGAAGCAGCAGAATTTATTTTGGGGTGTCATTTCACATATGCCCATGGCATGCGTGAGCAATATATCATTTAGTGACAACTTTGTGAAAAATAAAAATAAAAATAAAAAGTTTGTAATTTTCCCGCAACTTGCGGCAAAATATAAAATATTCCATGGACTCAACATGCCTCTCAGCAAATAGCTTGGGGTGTCTACTTTTTAAAATGGGGTCATTTGTGGGGGTTTTGTGCCATCTTGGCATTTTATGGCCTTCAAAACTGTAATAGGTAGTGAGGAGTGAAGTCAAATATTTACGCCCTTAGAAAACCTGAAGGCGGTTCTTGGCTTTCGGGGGCCCCATACGCGGCTAGGCTCCCAAAAAATCCCACACATGTGGTATCCCCGTACTCAGGAGAAGCAGCAGAATTTATTTTGGGGTGTCATTTCACATATACCCATGGCATGTGTGAGCAATATATCATTTAGTGACAACTTTGTGAAAAAAAAAAAAAAATTAAAGTTTGTAATTTTCCTGCAACTTGTGGCAAAATATAAAATATTCCATGGACTCAACATGCCTCTCAGCAAATAGCTTGGGGTGTCTACTTTCTAAAATGGGGTCATTTGTGGGGGTTTTGTGCCATCTTGGCATTTTATGGCCTTCAAAACTGTAATAGGTAGTGAGAAGTGAAATCAAAAATTTACGCCCTTAGAAAGCCTGAAGGCGGTGCTTGGTTTTCGGGGCCCCGTACGCGGCTAGGCTCCCAAAAAGTCCCACATATGTGGTATCCCCGTACTCAGGAGAAGCAGCAGAGTTTATTTTGTGGTGTCATTTCACATATGCCCATAGCATGTGTGAGCAATATATCATTTAGTGACAACTTTGTGTAAAAAAAAAAAAAAAATTTTTTTTTGTCATTATTCAATCGTTTGAGGCAAAAAAATTAAATATTCAATGGGCTCAACATGCCACTTATCAATTTCCTTAGGGGGTCTACTTTCCAAAATGGGGTCATTTGGGGGGGTTTTGTACTGCCCTGCCATTTTAGCACCTCAAGAAATGAGATAGGCAGTCGTAAACTTAAAAGCTGCGTAAATTCCAGAAAACGTACCTTAGTTTGTAGATGTGACAACTTTTGCGCAAACCAATAAATATACAGTTATTGACTTTTTTTTTACCAAAGACATGTGGCTGAATACATTTTGGCCTAAATGTATGACTAAAATTGAGTTTATTGGATTTTTCTAATAACAAAAAGTAGAAAATATCATTTTTTTTCAAAATTTGTGGTCTTTTTACGTTTATATCGCAAAAAATAAAAATCGCAGAGGCAATCAAATACCATCAAAAGAAAGCTCTATTTGTGGGAAGAAAAGGACACAAATTTTGTTTGGGTACAACATTGCATGGCCGCGCAATTACCAGTTAAAGCAGTGCAGTGCCAAATTGTAAAAAGACCTCTGGTCATTGACCAGCAAAATGGTCCGGTCTGAAAGTGGTTAAGCACACTCCTATGTCAGTTTTTTCAGTCTTTTTAATTTTTTTTTTTTTATCCACAACCCACACATTTTGGTTTGCTCACACCACTTGTTAATCATTTATGAATAATAGTAACACCACTTCACAATAACAATAATCATACTGGTGACTCCACACTTTTTTACTAAATTGCTTTTGTATAAACATATATTATTTGGGCAAATAAGCATTACTTTTCTTCCACTTTCTATTTCTTATTTATATTTATATATGCACTTATATAATAGTATAAAATTGTAACCCAACATTTATATATTCATATTTTTACGTGGAACACTTATTTTATATTTTATTATATTTCATTATTTTTAGGTGTGGCCACCTAGGGTGTGCCAAGAACCTCCTCTTCTGTTCCTCTGGTTCCCCTGGATAAACTCCAGATACTGTCAATTCTTGCAAGTCAGCGATCGATGCCCCCGTGAAGTCATTTTTGCCCACATCAGGCTCCTCCCCTGCAGTGTCTTTTTCTGAGTAAGCCGGCTGCTCTCTGTTCTGACACATCTGATGTCCCTCCCTTGGCCGTTCCACTGCTCCTCTTCAGTGATTGGCTGTCTGCCTGTGTAGGTGTTGTGTAGATCCGACTGGCACCGCCCACTCAGTGCAGTCAGTGGCCTAGCTACTGAGTGATACGCTGCCAGTGCCTACTCATCATCACATCACAGGAAATCCTAACCTGAAGTGAGTGGCATATACAGTTGCAAGCAACAGAAGAACCACAGGTAACAGCAGTTAGGAGGAGCATTTTGATTTATATATTGCTGGAAAGTTGGACAGCTTTTACTGGAAAGACATGTCTGTGTATGTTAAGAGACAGGCATGTACTGGCCATCGGGACTCCTGGGAGTTTCCCGGTGGGCCGATGGCTCAGTGGGCCACTCTGATGTAAGGGGGCTGGTGATGGGACAATCTGATGTAAGGGGGCTGGTGATGGGAAACTCTGATGTAAGGGGGCTGATGATGGGACACTCTGATGTAAGGGGGTGCTGATGGGACACTCTGATGTAAGGGGGCTGGTGATGGGACACTCTGGTGTAAGGGGGCTGGTGATGGGACACTCTGATGTAAGGGGGCTGGTGATGGGACACTCTGACGTAAGGGGTGCTGATGGGACACTCTGATGTAAGGGGGCTGGTGATGGGACACTCTGATTTAAGGGGGCTGGTGATGGGACACTCTGATGTAAGGGGGGTGCTGATGGGACACTCTGATGTAAGGGAGTGCTGATGGGACACTCTGATGTAAGGGGGTGCTGATGGGACACTCTGATGTAAGGGGGCTGGTGATGGGACACTCTGGTGTAAGGGGGCTGGTGATGGGACACTCTGATGTAAGGGGGCTGGTGATGGGACACTCTGGTGTAAGGGGGCTGGTGATGGGACACTCTGATGTAAGGGGGCTGGTGATGGGACACTCTGACGTAAGGGGTGCTGATGGGACACTCTGATGTAAGGGGGCTGGTGATGGGACACTCTGATTTAAGGGGGCTGGTGATGGGACACTCTGATGTAAGGGGGGTGCTGATGGGACACTCTGATGTAAGGGGGGTGCTGATGGGACACTCTGATGTAAGGGAGTGCTGATGGGACACTCTGATGTAAGGGGGTGCTGATGGGACACTCAAAATGTAAATGGGCCGGTCTGGATGAAGTCCAGGGCCAAATTTCTGTCCCAGTCCAGCCCTGTTAAGAGATAATTCATCTTCTTCACTTTGTATAAGCTGTTTTCATCAAGATCAAAATATGGCCACAACAGATGTATTGCAATGCATTGCAATATAAAAAGATGTACATTCTCTAGGCTATATGTATATGGCCATGGACTGGTTGTACGCCTGGCCTGAGTAACTTCCAATACAAAGTGAAGCTGAATTATCTCTTATATAACACATATCTTTCCACTAGAAAGATATACCATGCCCATATAAATATAGCCTAGAGATTGTACATCTTTTTATATTGCATGGGTGACCCTAAAATGATGCCCCCCCCGAAAAAAGTTCTACGGACGCCCATGTGTACCACGCTTATGGTACTTTGAAAGTTTACAGTTCCTTACCGATGAGATTGACGTAAGAGCTTCAATTAGTACCCTGCCATCAACCTCTGCAGCTTCACCAGTACCTGATGATTCCCTGGAACAGGATCTTGAAAACTCAATTATGATCCGTGAGGTACGTAATGCACACAGTGATGGATATGTGTTAATATCATCATATTGTGCAGATATGTTTCCTCTTGTAAGAAAAAGTTGGGAAAACAGCGCTGTCCAAAAAATGCTAAAAATTCTATATCCGTGAAACAGAAAATCAAATTATAAATTCTTGCTGCAACTCAATGTGAGATACACACAATATAAAGTAATTAAAAAAGAAAGCTGTGCTAAAAATCATATAGTGCTAAATCGTATCATTACCATCATAACTTAATTCTTCCACCCTGTGTACAGATTATTGATATAAACACAAATAGTTCAAAAAAACATAAATTTATTAAAAAACGTGAACAGTCCAAAAAAGGGGAGGAAGATAGGAAGATGAGGCTTCACACATTCAGTTTGTCTAAGGGTACAATGGCTACCTGACATCAAGAAGATTGTGGTGAAACGGGAGACGCTCCGAGGAGGGGATACACGAATTGGAGATACCAGCAGTGTCTTTTAAGGGACCGGATTGATGGTTTTGGTTGCGAGCACGTATGATCTCCCTAAAAAGAGATGGTAAGCCTCACTGAATCTAGTGGTGGAGTGGTGGAGGAACTCATTTCTCTGGGTGCACTTGCTACATACTTTGAGGGTGTTGTGTACGGAGTCACCTAAGTGGTCTGAAGCCTCATCTTCCTATCTTCCTCCCCTTTTTTGGACTGTTCACATTTTTTAATGAATTTATGTTTTTTTGAACTATTTGTGTTTATATCAATAATCTGTACACAGGGTGGAAGAATTATGTTATGATGGTAATGATACGATTTAGCACTATATGATTTCTAGCATATGTTTCCTCTTGTAATCTGTGAGTTGTTTCAAAATTTAAAAAAAGATGCATGTCCTCATGTAATATAGGTGTACAATGTAATTAAATTCATCATTTTTATAGACCACCCAGGACAACATAGGTGATTACTACCACCGTTTCACAAACACCTGAGCCAAGAGGAAAGAACAGGAAAAATTTGGATGGTACCTCTGCATTTCTAGCTCAGGCAGCTGCTGCATTACAGAGAAAACCAGATGACTCAGATGGCTTTGCCATTGTTATAGCCAACAAACTAAAAAATGATGTGCACTGAGCAACGACAGCTGGCTGAGATGTTGCTCCTCCAGCTTTTACACAAAGGTGTTAATGGTAAATTAACCGAAAAGACCCATTTGGAGGAAGAACAAGCTTTTTAAGCACCAACACCTTCTGTGCCTCCCATAGTGTCCCAACCATTACAGCAACAGGGCACACATTGGCAATATGCTCCTGGAGAAAGGCCACAGTGGTCACATGATTATAGCTACGCACAGCTGTAAATCATTATCATTATCCCTTCTTGTTGATCTACAGTTGAGCCATTGTATTGTTTTTGCTTATTATTTGTAATAATGGTTAAGGTTTAATAAGGGCCGGTTCACACTGCAGGCAAGGCGAGGCGACTCCGACTTGCCTCGCCGCGACCTGCAGCAGCCTCGGCGGCGACTTGCAAATGACTTCTGTATAGAAGTCAATGCAAGTCGCCCCGAGGTCACCCAAAAGTAGTACAGGAACCTTTTTTCTGAGTCGGAGCGACTCGAGTCGCTCCTCTCAGAACGGTTCCATTGTACAGAACGGGGGCGACTTGCGAGAGCGAGGCGAGGCGAGTCGTGTCGCCTCGCATCGCCCGCTGTGTGAACCGGCTCTAAAGTTATGTGTTTAATATTGTTAATATAACTGTTAATATTGTTTTTACATACTGCTGATCTACGATTTTATATATATATATATATATATATATATATATATTTAATGAAATAATATATTATAACATCATATGTTATTATATTAGGGAACAGGTGCGTCAAGAATATTACATTACATTATAGCCTTGTTTAGAAAAAGCGAAATAAAATGTATATTTATTTTCTTGCTTATGACTTCTAATGAAAAGAACTTTGTGCTCATGTGCTCTTGCCTCTACTTCTATACACATATGTGATCAAACACCACCTCATTAGTGTGACCTATAAGTGCCCATCAGTGCCGCATATCAGTGCAATCATCAGTTGCCATCTGTGATACCTCATCTGTTTCAGCCAGTCTTACCCAGCAATTTACTCCCACTAGCCATCCTCTCTCTATAAAATGATTGTGAACATGGCCCTTCTGCTACATACAGTGCACACACCCCTCTGTCTTCCTATTGGCGGTCGGTCCTGGGACACTGTGCCAGTTCGTGTTCCTCTGCTGTTCCAGGGATGGGTGTGCTGCTCTACCCCACCTGTCATTAGGGTTGCCACTTGTCCTGGATTCACCTGGACATTTTGGGTTTGGTATCTTGTGTCTGGGGTCAGGGCCGCTGTTATAAATCATGGGGCCCCGTACAGCCTACCCGACTGGGCCCCGCCCTCGACCCCATCCTAGGCTCTTCACCTGACCCAACCTCTGCAGATTTGTCACCGTTTACATATGCACATGTGTTCATTATTGTGCATGAATACAGGGGGACAGAGGCAGTTTAATAATGTTTTCAATTTTATTACAAAAAAAATGTACACTGTATCTTTAATTTCCTTTTGTATCTCTTTTATGAACATCCCTTCTGATAGCATAGGGTCATCCTTCTGGAGAGGTCTGGGGTCTATTAGACCCCAAATGTCTCCTCTGGCATCCAAAGCAGTTGATCAAACAAAGATCGATTTGATCAGATGTTTGTTTAAGCCAGTAATGGCTTGCTTATATGAGACCATGTAAGTAGGATGCACATCAGCTCCTCTCACTGTGTCCCAGGAACTGGATGTTGCTGCCCACATCCTTAAAGCGGAGGTCCACTCTAAAGTGGACCTTCCGCTCATTGGAATCCTCCCCCCTCCGGCGCCACAATTGGCACCTTTCAGGGGGGAGGGGGGGTGCAGGTACCTGTACAGTACAGATATCTGCACCCACTTCCGGGATAGCTCTCTGCGCTGCCCCCCCCCCCCCCGCTGGGAAACACACGGATCCCAGAGGCAGCGGGTCCATCCTTATTGCGCAGCACGACTCGCGCATGCGCAGTAGGGAACCGGGAAATGAAGCCGAAAGGCTCCACTTCCTTATTCCCATACCCAAGATGGCGTGGCAGCACCCGAGAGACGATCGCGGGCGCTCTGGGCGGGTAAGTGTCCTTATTTTAAAAGTCAGCAGCTGCTGTATTTGTAGCTGCTGGCTTTAAAAAAAAAAAAAACTGCGGAACTCCCGCTTTAATGGGACCCCTGATTGAACGGGAGAGCAAGGGTGGTGAAACCCCCTTCCACTGCCTGCAAAAGTAATCCAGGGGCTTCTTAGCCACTAAGATTACTTTTACTTTGTGTAGACTTGTTGGGGCTGAAAAAATAATATCCTGATCATTGCTGCAGCCATGACCAAGATATCACCCTTCCAATCCAGCAATGTACCAGTACATTGCTGGACAGAAAGTGGTTAACGGGGGGTGATTGGGAGGCACATGTTTACTGCCCCCCCCCCCCCCAAGGAAAGTGTAAAGTAGCATCTCACAGCATTTTATGATTATCAGAATTATGGAAATTACAGAGGTAGCACAGTCAGCATGTGATCTGTCATGGATCTGTCAGTGTCACATGGCTTTTGGGTGCTGACTTTGTTAACTGTGTGTTACAAACTTTAACCCTGCAATAACAAAGTAAGCACCAAACAGCATTATGACACACTGACAGATCCATGACAGAGCACATGCTGAGTGTGCTGCCTGTGCTGCCTGCATGAGGATCATAATGCTGATAATCACGACCTGCTATGCTGTGTGTCAGTGTGTAAGCCTACCTACGTGAGACAGTGAGGATTCTATCTGCTGTTCTCCACTCACTCTGCAGTGCAGGTCCAGCCACGCTGTCCTCCAGGTTCTTGCTCCCTCTCATCCACTGAGCCACCTGTCGTCTCGGCAGTCGGCATGGGAGGCGGAGCTAAGTTACGAGGCTCCGTATTATCACTCCGCCAGGGAAGGCAGTGGCAGCCGGATCTATTTAACTAGCAGAGCAATATGGGGTGAAGCTTTATGTACATGCGCCCGAAAAAGGAGAAATAGTCCAAGCGCTGTGCTCACCCTCTGGGCCCCTCTGTAGAACAGATGGGGCCCAGCAAAATGTAATTACAACCCCCCCCCCCCCCTCTTTCTCTAAGCAAGTATTAGTGGGGGAGAACTTAGTTTAGAAAGCTCTAGTTTTTAATTTGCAGAAATTAACTGTAAAGCTGACCGGGCCCCCCTGTGGAGCTGATGGGGGCGGGCCCAGTACAACAGGGCTGGCTGTACTGCCCTATCAGCGGCCCTGTCTGGGGTTATAAATGTCTGCAAACATAGACACATTATTCAGGCTGGACTATGGTCTCCTAACATGGTTGCTGGCTGCAGTTGTCCAAACTTAGTGTGTCTGTTACACTGTTTGATACTGCCCAATGCCATCACCAACCCCCCCCCCCCCCTACGTGCAGATGGGAGAGGAGAGAGGGCTCGATCTGCACCTCTTCCTCCCACCCCTACCCCTTTGTGTCCGCCCACACTCCAATCCCCAGCGCTGTGCCTTGTAAAAAGAAAGTGGGGGATGTAAATTTGATGACCTGCAGCCTCAGATACATCTGGATGAGAGGTGCGGACTGTCAAGGGGTGGGTGAGCTCACCATCCATCCCTGTCTGCGATTGAAGTCTGCCCCCTTCTCTCTCCTGCTTCTGAATGAGTACATTAAGGTAAATCAGGGTTCTCAGAGCACCCCTTATGGGAGTCCCCAGAGTTCTCCCTTAAATCAGAGTTTCCAGAGTTCTCCCTTACATCAGAGTCTGCAGAGTCCCACTTTACATGTAAAAGGGGAACTTTGTGGATTCAGATGTAAAGGGGGAACTCTGCGGATTCTTGTGATTACATTCATATGATTAGAAACATTATTTCATTGTAAAGTATATGTATCGTTTAGTAAAAATAACATATATTGCTGTGTGCCGCTAATGTGTTCTGGCTTGACTAGTATTTGTACTGCAGGTAAATCAAGTGCACTGTTGTATATGACACTCAACATGCACAGAACAGTCACACAGAGCACACTGCATGTATACAGAGAACATCACCCCCCCCCCCCCCAACTGTTCCCTAATGAGCCAGTCACATCAGTCTCTGCACCAGAGGAACTTGCACTCTAATGTCTACCTGCTGTCACACTCTATTATTATACATTTATATAGCTCTGACATATACCATAGTGCTGTACACAGAACAATGAGCCAGTCACTTAAGTCTCTGTACCAGAGGAGCTTACACTCTAATGTCCCACCACAGTCACGCACTATTACTATTATACATTTATATAGCTCTGACATATACCGCAGTGTTGTACAGAGATCATTGAGCCGGTCACATCAGTCTCTGCACCAGAGGAGCTCTCTGCTCAAGAATGCTTGTTGTAAAATTGTAAATATCAGATAGCGATGGAAAAAGGTTTTATTTGATTCCCACGATCTTTGTTTACTTTTTGTGGTTTTATTTCCATTTTTTTCTTTTGTTTCCAATCATGCGCACCCTCTATTATTACTTTCGTACGATTTCGTACGATTAACATACTATTGATACGATGATCGTTCTTTGAGTTCACAAACGGAAAAAATTTTCAATCTTGTTCTTTCTATAAATTTTGTAGGACCGGCCTAAATCGGATGCGTTAGCCGTGTACTAATGATTAGATTATCAAACGATCTATCCGAAAGTGGTATTTCTCATACTATTTTCTCATGGTGTGTACAAGGCTTAAGACAGCCTTAGTCACTTGAGCAAATAAGGATAGGACGAAAAAAGGTATAATCATTACTCCATGGAATCCGGCAAATCTTCAGCTATAGCACTTAAAAGGTGATGAACAGAATAATCCTCAATGGCAGAGTAAAGCGAAATATAACTGGTGTGTGTTTACCCTTGCTGTAATGGCAGACTCTTCCTGTGGGATTTAATAATCCGTGATCACCCTGTATGTGGCTTTAATATGATTGTATCCAATAAGATTACAGATGATAGGAACATGAGCAAAGAACAATTGTCTGCATACAGTGTCAATTGGCGTGAATGAACTTGCTTCCAGTGGCACTACAAGTATTAGAAAACTGGGCAGAGACAATGATGTCTATATGTAGTGTCTTATAGAACTAAATGGTCAGGTGACCGGTCACCACAGTGTTACAGAAGGTGCAGGTAATGATGCAGGTGATGATGGGGAGTCTTTCAGGAACTTCCTCTGGGTCCTGGTTCTGGGGAATGGCGTCTGACCTCTGTAACACTGAGCCGCGGCCTACCTGCATCTGAAATGCAGGTATCGCTGGAGGATCAGGAACAGTCTCTGGTCCTCTGTGGATAGGAAATGATGCTGTCTGCAGATGTCCCTCTGAATGCAGCGCTGTGGCTGCCTTGCCTATGCAGACCCACGACTCGTCCACAGCTCCCTAAGTTATGTCTTTTTGTTTAGAAAAATAACATGAAGTCCAAGCACTACACACTGTCTCTGAATTGCAGGCACAATAGACAGCTCCTGGCTACATTCTCCCCCCCCCCCCCTCGAATTCTTTGGTCCCCAAAGAGGCAGAGACATTAAACTATTCAAACATTAATGAAAAGAAAAGGGTTTTTAACAAGTCTATATTATTTGTACACTTTCAATCAATTCAAAATGAGTTTTCTGACAGGCCAGGGCAATTGCTGTGTTCCACCCATTGGTGTCAGAGGTCAGAGCAGAGTCGCCCCCCTACCCAATTAACAGTAGGGGGATTAGGCATGAGAACTTGCCTTTGAGTGGTAAAAATCAGTTCATCAGAGCTCTCTCCTAGAGTATTATATGTGAGTCTCTTTGGAAGATGTATATTTATCCTCAGCCAGATGCTCTTCGGGTATTGGAGTTTCCTGCTGGCCTCCTGGTTTGGTCGGGGCTGTGTGAGTCCAGAGGAAAGTCACTAGCTGCAGATTCAGGGCCAGGCTGTAAAAGAGGGAGATCAATCTCCTCAGTGACCTTAGGGATAGGCATTTGACATTCCCTACTTTCAGTCTCTGAAGGGCAATCTGGCTCAGGCAGTATTAAAGCCTCATTGACGAAGTTGATTTAATCTCCTGTTTCTTTCTCAGAAGTTTGGCTGGTACTTTCAACCTTGATCTGGTCAATTTCCTGAAATGATCGTAAGATCTAAACCTCTGGACTAGGGAAATTTCTTATTGCTCCAGTTCGCTTATTGCTCCAGTTCGCTCTCTTCTTCTAGCTACACCACTGGGCCTTGCATCAGTTTACTGCTTCTGTAGGCCACAGCCAGTAAGGAACTATTTCTTCATCCTCACTATCTTCCTCTTCCTCTTTTTCCTGCATTACAGTGGCAGAGCTCATCGACGTGAATGGGTCCTGGGTGGGGTTGATTTTGGAGGAGGCGAAGGGGGCACTTGAGGCACCCTGACAGCATCAGACAATGGAAGCAAGTGATTTTGATGCCACATCTTCAAGGGCCCTTGTTTTCCCTCAGGCCTGATTTCATAGACCGGGAACCCAGGAAGCTGTTTACAGATGACATAAGGTTGTGATAGCCAATTGTCAGCCAGCTTATGCTTTCCTGGTACACTCAAATTTTTCAACAACACTCGATCTCCGGGCTGCAAATCCTGCACTCTCACTTTTATGGCTTGGTTCACACCTAATACTGATGCAGCTCCCAGCAGGGGTCCTGTGTGTCTCGGTTCACGGTTTCAGGTCGGAATTTTGGGCTGAATTAGGACCTGAAACAGACTAAAAGGAGCACAGGACTCCTGTGTAAATTTGCAACAGAGCTGCATCAGAGATATGTGAACCGGCTCCACAGGGAGCCATTCACAATCTCCTGCTATTGCGAATCGCAATAGTGTGAACCCAGTCTAAATTAAAATTCTTTTTGTTCCTTAGTTCTCTGGTCGAAGTATGTTCCATGGTTTTTTCATATGCTTGCTGCAGATTCTTCCATAGCCTTTCGACATAACTCCTATGAGAAGACAAGGAAGTGTTGTCGACAGTGGTTCCAAAAGCTAGATCAATAGGAAGGTGAGCTTTTCTGTTCACGGTTTGGAAGAAAAGCTCACCTTCCTGATAGTGTGTATGGGGCTTAAGGGGAAAAAAGCTGTTCAAACCTGCCTAGCCCTATGTGAAAATGTAATTGCCCCCTCCCATGCTGAATCATGAATGAACTGTGATTAACCACAAGTTTTTGGAAAGCTGAGTTAAATTTCACTTGCCACACCCAGGCCTGATTATTGCCAGACCTGTTGAATCAAGATATCCCATAAATAGAAGCTGTCTGACAAAGTGAAGCATGCTAACAGATCACAAAAGAACAGATCACTAAGAATATGCATGCATCATACATACTAGGGGGAGTACAGCTGGAGCAATCAATGGTGGTGAAGGTTCTGGCGGTTTTGGTAGATCATAAGCTCAATAATAGTATGCAATGCCAAGCTGTGGTTTCCAAAGCGAGCAAAGTCCTTTCTTGTATGAGGAGAGGTATGGACTCCAGCGAGAGAGATATCTTTTTGCCCCTGTACAAATCATTAGTAAGACCTCATCCTGAATATGCAGTTCGGTTTTGGGCACCAGTTCTCAAAAAGAATATCTGGGAACTGGAGAAAGCGCAGAGAAGGGCAACCAAACTGATAGGAGGCATGGAGGAATTCAGCTATGAGGAAAGATTTGAGGAACTGAATGTATTTACTCTTGAGAAGAGGAGATTAAGGGGGGATATGATCAACATGTATAAATATAAAAGGGGTCCATATGGTGAACTTGGTATGGAGTTATTCAATTTACGGTCAACACAGAAGACAAGGGGTCACTCTTTACGTCTAGAGAAAAATAGATTTCATCTCCAAATATGGAACGGTTTCTTCACAGTACTGTGAAAATGTGTAATAGACTCCCTCCAGAGGTGGTTCTGGCCAGCTCAGTAGATTGCTTTAAGAAAGGCCTGGATACTTTCCTAAATGTACATAATATAACTGGGTACTGACATTTATAGGTAAAGTTGATGCAGGGAAAATTAGATTGCTCTGGGATCAGGAAGGAATTTTTTCCCCTGCTGTAGCAAATTGGATCCTGCTTTTCTGGGGGGGGTTTTTCCGCCTTCCTCTGGATTAACTGTGGGTATAGAATTGTGTATATGGGATTGTATGATATTTTATTTTATTTTTTTATGGTTGAACCAGATGGACTTGTGTCTTTTTTCAACCTGACTAACTATGTAACAAAAAGCCACACATCATGCCACAATCTAAAAAAATTCAAGAACTGATCAGAAACAAAGTAATGTACATGTATCGGTCTAGGGGGGGGGGTTTTAAAGCCATATCTAAGCCCTTGTACACAAGGTCGGACATTCCGACAACAAAATCCAAAGGATTTTGCCCGAAACTTGTGTTGCATACACACGGTTGGACAAAGTTGTTGGAAAATCCGATCGTACATAACGTGACGACGTTATTTCGTTACGACGGGACTACGTTCAGGCTAGTAGCCAATAGCTTTGGTCTAGGAATTTGATCTGAGCATGCGTGGCACTTTGTCCGATTGGAATTCGCTACACACAATCGTACAAAGTCCGATCGGATCATGTTGTTGGAAAGTTTTATAGCCCAGCTCTACAACTTTGTCCGTCGGCTATTCTGACGGAAACAGTCCGATGGAGCCCACACACAGTCGGATTATCCGACAACACGGTCCGATCAGACATCTTCCGTCGGAGTGTCCGACCGTGTGTACAAGGGCTTAGGCTTTGGAACTCCAGTGAACCATGGGGAGAGCCATCATCCACAAATGGTGATAACGTGGAACAGTGGTGAACCTTCCCATGAAGTGGCCGGGCTACAAAAATGACTCCAAGAGCATGATGACAACTCATCCAGGAGATCATAAAAGAACCCAGAACAACCCCTAAATAACTTCAGGCCTCACTTGCCTCAGGTAAGATCAGTTTTCATGATTCACCAATAAGAAATAGACCGGGCAAAAATAGCATCCATGGGAGAATTTGAAGGCCAAAGCCACTGCAAAAAAAAGAACACAAAGGCTCATCTCACATTTAATAAAAAACATCTTGATTATCCCCAAGACTTTTAGGCAAATATTCTGTGGACTGATGGGACAAAAATTTTACTTTTTGGAAGGTGTGCGTCCCGTTACATCTGGAATAAAACGTATACATCTTTTCATAATAAGAACATCATAGCAACAGCCATGGTGGTGGCAGCGTGATGGTCTGGGGCTGCTTTGCAGCTTCAGGACCTGGACGACTTACCATAATTGATGGAGCCATGGATTCTGAGCGCTAACAGAAAATCCTAAAGGAGAATGTCCGGTCATCAGTTCGTGACCTAAAGCTCAAGTGCCTGGGGGGATTTGCGGTAGGACAATGTTCCGAAACACAACAGCAGGTCCACCTCTAAATGGTTCAAACAAAGAAAAATTTAGGTTTTGGAGTGGCCTAGTCAAACCCCGGACGTAAAGCGGAGTTCCATAATTTTTATGTTTATTAAAAGTTAGCAGCTACAAAAAGTGTAGCTGCTTACTTTTAGTAAACAGACACTTACCTGTTCCACAGTCCAGCGATTCGGCCGAACAGACCGGCACCTCCATTGCCACTCTGGGCACCCAGCCGTAACAGCTTTTGGCTTCATGGCTGGGCATGCACAGTGCATGCGTGAGTCGTGCTGCACTCCCGGAGTGGACAGGCGATCTCATGGGACCTGTCACGTGTCCCAGGAGATCACCTAGAGGGAGAGGCCACCTAAGGCGAAAGGAGGAGTCGCCTTGGCATTCCCTGGATGGAAGGAGGAAGTGGGACAGGAAGTGGCATGTAAGGGGGCGAGGAGTGCTTAAAGTGGAAGTTCCACTTTTGGGTGGAACTCCGCTTTAAATCCAATTGAGATGCTGTATCATGACCTTACACAGGACGTTCATGCTGGAAAACCCTCCAATATGGCTGAAATAAAACAATTCTGCAAAGGAAAGTGGGCCAAAATTGTTCCACAGCGATGTGAAAGACTCATTGCCAGTTATCGCAAATGCTTAGAATGGAAGTTTTTGCCGCCAAGGATGGCACAACCAGTTATTAGGTTTAGGGGGCAATTACTTTTTCACATAAAGCCAGGCAGGATTGAACAGCTTTTTTGCCTTAATAAATTAAACCATCATTTAAAAACTGCATTTTGTATTTACTCGGGCTACCTTTGTGTAATAATAAAATTTGTTTGATGATCTTAGTCATTTAAGTGTGACAAATATGCAAAAAAATAAAAATGTACTGTTTGCTTGATTAGCTGCTTTGGAGGCCAGGGGAGATATTGGGGGTCTAACAGACTTTTGGTGTCTCCATAAAGAGTACCTGTCACCTGCCCAAAGCTATCACATGGAGGCTTGCTAGCGCCCTTGTGATAGCTATAAAGTTAAAGGGGTTGTAAAGGCGGAAGTTTTTTTTATCTTATTGCATTCTATGCATTCTACGCCACTTCCGGGCGTCTGGGCGGTCTGCCCGGAAGTGGGTGCAGATACCTGGATTATCCAGGTAACTGCACCCCCTCCCCCCTGAAAGGTGCTGATTGTGGCACCGGAAGGGGGGGAGGGTTCAGATTAGTGGAACTTCCCCTTTAGGGTGAAGAACCGCTTTAATAAAACAACAAAAACAAAGCTGATGGACTGCTCATAGTCTGGAGAGTGACTGGTAGTGAATCCCAGGTTGGGCAGGGTGACGGGTGGAACTACTACATTCAGTGAAAGTCTGGTCGTGTGTACGTGGCATAATAACTGAACACCTTTTGGGTCGATGTACCTGGAATGTATTTAGCTGAATAAAGCTGGGTTCACACCACTGCGAATTGGATGCGGGTTGCAATAGCAGGAGATTTTGATTGACTCTCTATGGAGCCGGTTCACATATCTCTGCAGCGGGTCCGGTGTGTTTTGTACAAAATTCGGCCTGAAATTGGACCTGAAAAGGTGAACCGGGATGCACTGGACCACTGCTGTGAGCAGGATGCGGCGATGGTGTTAACCCAGCCTTAAATGATAGTGGTAAAGAGAGAAACAGGTTGCCACCTGAAAATGCTTAGCTTGCTCTGAGCTGTGCTCAATATTTTTGCCTCTATACGTGATCAAGTTTATAGATATACTACATACTACTATTACACACAATTTTTTTTTTTTTTTTCATTCAACCCAGAAGGCTGAATGAAAAAAACTGACATCTCAGGAGGAGCAGTTCTAACTATGTAAAGCCCACTGAGCTGTTGTGTTCTGACAGGAGGCCCCCCCCCCCCCGCGCCAGAACACACCGGTCAGCGCTCTCAGCCATTGATGACATTCGGCAGACCTTTTTTCGGTCACGTCCCTTGAACAGAAGCTGGCCCAGCGGGTGCCATACACACCAGCCGATATTCGGCCCATGTTTACAGTTCTATAGACTTCCACATTTTGGTCAGTGTCAGTGCTGACCTAGCAGATGGTCTGCACAAACCCAGGCTGCTAGCATTTTCAGTGGAAGGGGCACCTAAAATAATTGCAAAGGTCCCCAATAGTGTGACGCTAGTAGTTGTTCAAGAGGATAAAGACTGAACCTGCCACCCTTGGATTGGATCTTCGTTACAATTTGCTATTGTTGTCGTGTGATATATGCAAGTTTCTCCTGCTCCGCTTCCACAGCTCTGCTGATCTTCTGCTGCTGAGTCTTCTCTCTGGTCCCCACTTACCTTCTGCTATAGCATTCCCATGTTGCACACCATGTGTGCTGTCTGATAGTTGCTCTGCCCCAGTCCGGACCCCGCTCACCTTCCTGCTGCTCCACGCTGCACATCAGATGTGACGTCTACACCAGACACTCCCAGAATATATACACATGGACCGGGAACGACTGCTGATGTCTTTCCAGTTCACTTGTTGGTTTCCCAGTGCATCCTGGGATATGTCATATCTGAAATACCTCCAAAACAAAGCAAAGCTAACGTTGAATAAAAGCCCCATAAAAAGCTTCAGATGCTGTTAGCGAGTGTTGTCATAGACTTCTATGGAGGCTTTGGAGACACTTTGAAGCACCAAGAAAGCGACATGGGGTATTTTTTTGAAGCAAAGCAAAAGCAAACACATGGTGTGAACAGGACTGTAAGGTAACCATTTTATTTAGTGACAGGGGCTTTGATTGGCATTCAAAGAGCTTTAAAAACGTGTGTTCGATGCCACATTTTGAAGCAGCTGTAAATGATTCCTTAAAACAATAATACACCCATATTTAAGGTGAAACATGATGCCCCCATCCCTATACCGCCTCGCTGACAGCGAGGTTCCCTTCTCCCACAGTATCTGTCACATTTAAAACCAGTGGGGCTGCGTCTGAACAGCCATGTCATTTATTCACCAATGTTGGTGCCATGCAGTCTATTTAAACAGAGCCAGAGCTCAAGTTCAGTGCTGTCTTATCTACAGAGTTTCCCATATGATCTGTGACCTGTTATCTGCATCTAATACTAGTTAGTGACTCGGCTTGTCTTGACCATCCCCTGAACTCTGCCTGCATGACTTCCTGAACATGCTCCTGTCTATGGACTTGTATCTGATCAAAATACCAATCTCTTGACATGTGTAAGCCCCTGTACACACGGTCGGAGAATCCGTCGGAATGTGTCCTATTGGACCGTGTCGTCGGATAATCCGACTGTGTGTGGTATGCATCGGACTGATTCCGTTGGAAAATCCGTGGGACCCAATTTGCCAACATGTTGGAAATATTTCCCGACCAACTGGGCCGGTCGGACATACTCCGATCATGTGTAGTGAATTTTGATCGGACCAAGTGCCACGCATGCTCAGATCAAATTCCTACATCAAAGCTATTGGCTACTAGCCTGAATGTAGTCCCATCGTAACGAAAATTACGTCATCACGTTCTGAAAGATCGGATTTTTAAACAACTTAGTCCGACCGTGTGTATGCAACAAGTTTCAGACAAGATCCAACGGACAAAATCCGACGGATTTGGTTGTTGAAATCTCTGACAGATAACCTCCAGCCTAAACCAAACCTGCTAGACCATAAGGGTTGGGAAACCACTCGAGGAGTCTTGAAATTATGGCTGAGGTATGGTAGAGTTGAGATGCCCTCTCTAATTTTGGGGACACACGGTATTTTATGTTTAAGTCTGGAGGGGTGGTGTTGCCATGTGAACTTGACCGCTGGGGAGCGAAGCGTATGAAAATAAGGCATTGGGGAGAAGGATGGGGAGGGTTTGAAATAAATTTAGTAATTTAGAGAGAATATCCATTTTAAGGACATTCAGCCAAACCATGAGAGTTTGAGGTTTTTAAGATTCTAGTGAGCACCAAATTTTGGTCATCAAGGGACTGTAATTCAAGGTGTATATGTCGTGAGGGTCCCAGGGGATCTCTGTCACTAGGTATTTAATCAAGCGTGATTTGCCAGTGGAATGGAAATTTTCTTTGGACTAGGGATACGGTTGTCAGGGTGAGTGAAATACTCAGAGCTTCTGCTTTGGTAATATTTAATTTGAAATTGCTGTGCGCTTCGAAGCGGTCAAGCTCTTGGAGTAAGGCTGGGTACTAATGTGCGGTTGCGTGACATAAAGAAGCAGATCATCTGCATATAGTGATAGCTTGCGGTGTGCCGAGGGGGTGGGCATCCCATGGATAGTCATTACTACGAATGGCTTGGGCCAGATGTTCCACAGTAAGCAGGGTAGGTAGTAGGGGGGCTAGGCGGGTCGCTATGATATTTTAAGAGTTTAAGATCAACGTTCAATAGAGATATGGGCCTGTAGTTGCTGCATTGTGAATTGTCTTTTCTGGGTTTGGGCAATACCACTATCTGGGCCTGGAGATGTTGTGGTGGAAGTGGGTGATTCTCATCCACCTCCTCAAATGAACGTGCCATAATTGGGGCCAGCTGGTGAGCAAACGTTTTATAGAACTGGGGGGTATTTCCATCCGTGCTGGGCTTTTGCCAATCTTACGACCTTTGAGGTCAGGAAGTCTGAGGAGATGATAGGTTGTTCAAGGCTGTCTACTTCAGATGGGGAAATCCTGAATGTATTGTTGTAAGTCTGAGGTGACAGGTATCATAGTTTCATAGTTAGTAAGGTTGAATAAAGACACCAGTCCATCCAGTTCAACCTGAGTGAGTGTCTACAATTGTCCCTATCCCTGTACATTGCACACTCACATCGGTCCCTACCTTCAAGGAGCCCACAATCCAAAGTCCCCATTCATATACTAAGGCCAATTTTGGACAGAAGCCAATTAACCTGTCTGCATGTCTTTGGTTTGTGAGAGGAAACCGGAGTACCCGGAGGAAACCCACACAGGCACAGGGAGAACATGCAAACTCCAGGTAGTGTCGTGGTGGGGATTCGAACCAGCAACCCTTCTTACTCCTAGGCGAGAGTGCTACCCACTACACCACTGTGCCGCCCATTGTATGGATGGAGTACTATGTGCTTAGGGTGGGGGAAGATTGTAAAGAGAGGAGTAGTAAGTAATCCTTGAATTCAGAGACAATCTCCAAGTTCTTGTGCAGTTTTTGATGGTTGGGGAGACAATGCGAGATATGTTTTGTCTTTGTTGTCTGGGATACATGAACTGGGCTAAATGTTTCCCACATTTATTCGCCTGGGAATAGTGGGAATAGCGGGTCGTCAGGGATCACTCTGTGAAGAGATGTAATTGATCTCATTGTGCGTTTGACAGTTCGGCTAACGTCTTGGGGTCTAGTGTGCATTTGTGCGTGGATTCAAGACAATTAGAGTGAAGAGGCAAGTTATGTCTTCCATGCGAGCTTGTTTCAATCTAGAGCCGTGTTGAATATAAATCCCCCGTAACACATACTTCAGGGTTTCCCATTTATTCATGGCAGAGGTCTCATCTCTAGTATGGGATTGGACAAAGTCAGTGATGGCTTTAGACATTGTCGCAGTCAGGGCCGGAACAAATGGTGGGCAGGAGGGACGGCTGCCCTGGGCAATGCGAGGTGGGGGGGCACCACAGGGAGGTTGGGAGGAGGGGATTTGTGTTCAGAGAGGAAAATTGAGGGGTAGAGGATTTTCACTACGAGGGGGGGAATTTTTTTTGGGGGTGGGGGAGTGGATTTGTGTTGGGGGCATATGTGGAATGAGAGGATTTGAGCTGGGGGGGGATTGGTGGGGGGAGGGGCCAAAGATTTGTGCTAGGGAAATTTCAGTAGGAGGCAGATTTGGTCCAGTAGGGTTTGTAAGATAAAATGTAGTCTATCCTACTATAGGACTTGTGTGCGGGGGAATAATGTATGTAGTCTCTCTCTCAGAGGGGTGAAGAAGTCTCCATGCGTCAACCAGGGAAAGGTCTGCTAGGGTGGAGCGTGTTTTAGATAAAGTGGAGGGGGCAACGTGTGACTTACCGGTGGAGGAATCCAGTCTCGGGATGAGGGAGACATTGAAATCTCCTCCCAGGATTAAATTGTGGATCCCAGAGGCTTTCAGGTGGGCTGTCACGGAGGAAAGGAAGTGAAGCTGCTCCTGGTTAGGAAGATAAAAATTTGCAATTGTGAAAACTGTCTGCTGGTATTGCAATTTCAAAAACAAAAAGCGCCCCTTAGGGTCTATATCTGAGTCGAGCACTGCAGGGGTAAAAGAGCCGTGAAAGGCCACGAGACGCACCTTTGTTCTGGCTGTGGGGTTTGTGCTATGATACCAGGTCCTGAAGTGTTTGTCAGGTAGTAGCGGAATTGTGTCAGAGCGAAAATGGGTTTCCTGAAGTAAAAGTATCTGTGTTTTGGCTTTGTGGAAGTGATGTAGTATTTGCGTTTTTTCAGGGGTATTAAATCCTCTGCAATTCTAAAGTGGAATCCATGGGTTGGGGGTGAAATGTGGGGTTGTATGTTGAACTGCAGTGTGACATAGGAGGGTTATTTACTAAAGGAAAATCCACTTTGCACTGAAGTAAAATAGCTGTAGATCCGAGGGGGACATGCAAGGAAAATAAAAAATTGCATTTTAGCTTGCACATGATTGGGATGATAAAATCAGCAGAGCTTCCCCTCATTTCAGATTTACCCCTTAGATTGAGAGCTACTGCACTTCCAAGTGCACTTGCAGTGTAAAGTGGATTTGCCTTTCGTAAATAACCCCCATAGCGTGATGCGGCTTACTGGTAGAACTCTTATGCCGCGTACACACGTTCGAATTGTCCGGCGGACTTGGTCCGGCATACAATCAGCGGGACTTTCTAATGAACGGACTTGGCCACACGCGGACACTCCGAAAGTCCGGCGATTTCTAACGCGGTAACGTACAGCACGTACGACGGGACTAGAAAAAGGAAGTTCAATAGCCAGTAGCCAATAGCTTCCTTCTTGTACTTGCTTCAGAGCATGCGTCATTCTTAGTCCGCCGGACTAGCACACTGACGAACGGATTGTGCGCTGAAAGCCAAGTTCGGTGGACAAATTTTGAGTCAAAACTACTTTCTAAGTCCTAAAGTAGGTACTCCTGCGCTAAAAGGAATTTGTAATATATTTGATGTCTTGGATCACTGAAATCATTAAGGTGCTCGATTAAAAAAAAGATGAAAAAAAGGCCCACCATGGTGTAGTATTTTGAAAAGGGTATACAGTTTTATTTAGATATAGTCATAAAAACTCACATTTTCTTATGCAAGCAGAGCGGTGTAAAAACGAGCACCGAGCTCGTGTCTGGGCGTCTATTCCGGTGCCTGATTTGCCTCTGGTCTCCTACGTGTTACGTCACAACACACGTGACTTCAACTGGGACGTGTTGTGACGTAACGCGCCCAGACACGAGCTCGGCGCTCGTTTTTACACCGCTCTGCTTGCATAAGAAAATGTGAGTTTTTATGACTATATCTAAATAAAACTGTATACCCTTTTCAAAATACTACACCATAGTGGGCCTTTTTTTCCATCTTTTTTTAATCTAGCAGCTTAATGATTTGAGTGATCCAAGACATTTCGACGCCTAGTGGAAAGAGAGAAAAAGGGAAAGGACCCTCCCCCCCCCCCCCCCCCTGGCTTCACTCCATATAGTGTACGAACGCCTAGGAAAGGATCGATCCGAAGGGACCCCCTCCCCTTATAATATCTCGCTACATGCTGTTTACCTTACAGCAGTAAGGTAATCATTCATTATAACCACGGGTGTCAGTGACACTGAAGATTTTACCTTTTTTTGCACTTAAAGGCACAGTATCACCAAATGTCAAGATAGCAGCACACAGTGTTCCTACGAAACACTTGCACACCTGCACCATTGTTGCACATTGGACCAAGGAATAACGTCCAATACTGCACTAAGACTTGTTACACTCAGTCTGTTAAAAGCATTTTATTCATTTATTTATTAGTTTTTCATTTATATCTACATAATTTTAATTTTTTCTTTGTTAAAATAAGTCACCTTTATGAACCATTCACTTTTTGTGTATGTTGCACAGTTTTAGAATCACTTGCAGTGACACTTTATATTTTATTTTTTATGCAGCATCGCACATGTTTGATATATGTTTTATATTTGTTTCTTTTAACATATATGCTATTTAATTCAGGATATTATTTCATCTGCACTTTTGCACTTTATTGATGACACTGATGAATGTTTGCTAGTTTGAAGTATAGTCAAATATTTTAATAATCTATTATAAGAAAAATAAATACAATATTTTGTTAGGAGCGCAACACCATTCCCCCTTTTTACTACTTTCTAAGTCCGCCAGACTTTTACGATGAAAAAGTCCGCTGGAGCCCACACGCGATCGAATTGTCCGGCGTACTGTGGTCCGGCGGACAATTCGATCGTGTGTACGCAGCATTAGCTGAGGTGGGAGGAGGGCCGGAGGGGAGGAAATAAGAGAGAGGGCAAAGTAGAGGGAAAGGGTACATGCAGCGGATTGGTAGCAGGTGTAACTGAACCATGAGTAATTCTAGTGCAATGTAGTCTTGGGGAGGGGATTCGTAGGGAGCAGTGAAGTAGTTTTCTTGGTCGTGTACGTCTGAACGTACTGCTTCTATCAGTGGCACGGCTGCTCCCTCTAGTGTCCATTTTGGAGTAAAGATAATATGCACTACAGTGTAGAACTAGAGTAAAACTCTAAATACAGAGGCAGTAAAGACTCTGCAAACCCCATCATGGGGAACATGGAGAATCTGACTTGGGGCGTTCCGCCCCCGTCCAAATCATAACTAAACATATGAAAACTGGTAATGCAGCACCATTAAAGGTATAAAAGGTTAGTCAATAAATGGAACATTCAAGGACAAAACATATCTAAACAATTATAATATATTTATAGATTATAACTTGCGCAAACATTTTAACTTATCCATGAGGACAGCTGTATGTGCGGTCACATCCATCCAATTCCTGGAATGCCGGGAGGAATGACCACCTAAGGGGATCACGGGTCAAAAAATGAAGTAGAAAGGACAGAACCCCCACCGGCCGGTGGGGTGTGAGGGGTTTCATCCAGCCAGAGACTTGGAAGCACGTGAGCGGGAGATCCCCATCTATATTTGATAATCTGTGGACTCTGATGTAAGGGGAGATGCTGTGGACTCTGATGTAAGGGGGTCGTCTGATGTATGGGTGAATTCTGAGGACTCTGATGTAAGGGGAAATACTGTGGACTCTGATTTAAGGGGGGATGCTGTGGACTTTGATGTAAGGGGGGGATGCTGTGGACTTTGATGTAAGGGGGGATGCTGTGGACTCTGATGCAAGGGGGGGAATGTCGTGGACTCTGATGCAAGGGGGGAATGCCGTGGACTCTGATGCAAGGGGGGAATGCCGTGGACTCTGATGCAAGGGGGGAATGCCGTGGACTCTGATGCAAGGGGGGGAATGCCGTGGACTCTGATGCAAGGGGGGGAATGCCGTGGACTCTGATGCAAGGGGGGGAATGCCGTGGACTCTGATGCAAGGGGGGAATGCCGTGGACTCTGATGCAAGGGGGGGAATGCCGTGGACTCTGATGCAAGGGGGGGAATGCCGTGGACTCTGATGCAAGGGGGGGAATGCCGTGGACTCTGATGCAAGGGGGGGAATGCCGTGGACTCTGATGCAAGGGGGGGAATGCCGTGGACTCTGATGCAAGGGGGGGAATGCCGTGGACTCTGATGCAAGGGGGGGAATGCCGTGGACTCTGATGCAAGGGGGGGAATGCCGTGGACTCTGATGCAAGGGGGGGAATGCTGTGGACTCTGATGCAAGGGGGGGAATGCCGTGGACTCTGATTCAAGGGGGGGAATGCCGTGGACTCTGATGCAAGGGGGGGAATGCCGTGGACTCTGATGCAAGGGGGGGAATGCCGTGGACTCTGATGCAAGGGGGGAATGCCGTGGACTCTGATGCAAGGGGGGGAATGCCGTGGACTCTGATGCAAGGGGGGGAATGCCGTGGACTCTGATGCAAGGGGGAATGCCGTGGACTCTGATGCAAGGGGGAGTGCCGTGGAATCTGATGCAAGGGGGAATGCCGTGGACTCTGATGTAAGGTGGCACTCTGATGTAAGGAGGGACTCTCGGAACCCTGATCCCCCTTACACTGTAAAGGGGAACCCTGCAGACTCTGATGTAATGGGGAACTTGGTGGTAAGGGGGAATGTTGTGGATTCTGATGTAAGGGGGAATGCTGTGGACTCTGATGTAAGGGGGGATGCTGTGGACTTTGATGTAAGGGGGGATGCTGTGGACTCTGATGCAAGGGGGGATGCTGTGGACTCTGATGTAAGGGGGGGAATGCCGTGGACTCTGATGCAAGGGGGAATGCCGTGGACTCTGATGCAAGGGGGAATGCCGTGGACTCTGATGCAAGGGGGAATGCCGTGGACTCTGATGTAAGGTGGCACTCTGATGTAAGGAGGGACTCTCAGAACCCTGATCCCCCTTACACTGTAAAGGGGAACCCTGCAGACTCTGATGTAATGGGGAACTTGGTGGTAAGGGGGAATGTTGTGGATTCTGATGTAAGGAGGAATGCTGTGGACTCTGATGTAAGGGGGCCGTCTGATGTGTGGGGGAACTCTGAGGACTCTGATGTAAGGGGGAATGCTGTGGACTTTGATGTAAGGGGGGATGCTGTGGACTTTGATGTAAGGGGGGATGCTGTGGACTTTGATGTAAGGGGGGATGCTGTGGACTTTGATGTAAGGGGGGATGCTGTGGACTTTGATGTAAGGGGGAATGCCGTGGACTCTGATGCAAGGGGGAATGCCGTGGACTCTGATGCAAGGGGGAATGCCGTGGACTCTGATGCAAGGGGGAATGCTGTGGACTCTGATGCAAGGGGGAATGCCGTGGACTCTAGGAAACCTGATCCCTCTTACACTGTAAAGGGGAACCCTGCAGACTCTGATGTAATGGGGAACTCGGTGGTAAGGGGGAATGCTGTGAACTGTGATGTAGGGGGAATGCTGTGGACTGTGATGTAGGGGGAATGCTGTGGACTGTGATGTAACATTGCGTTAATGTACGAAATTGCGTGAACGCATATGCGTGAAAATACATGCAAATACATAACAAAAAAAGTCTGAAAAAATAGGTGATCAAACAGGAGTATTGTGAGCAAGAGGCCTTACCCCCTTCCTGCCCAGGCCAATCTTCAGCTTTGAATGACAATTGCGCGGTCATGTTACACTGTACCCATATGAAATTTATATCATTTTTTCACACAAATAGAGCTTTATGTTGGTGGTATTTGATCACCTCTGGGTTTTTCCTTCTTTATTACACAAACGAAAAAAGACTGAGCTGAGCTGATGGATCATATGACGGAAACAAATTAGACCAAAAAACAAATAAGTATACAGATATTTTTAAAGCAAAGTGGAATTTTTATTGAGAAGTTTGGTTTCGGCCCCAACGGCATTATTTTAGTTCCCACTGAAGTACATTCCTTACAGCTTTTTTTTAACCACTTACAGACCGGAAGGATTTGTCCCCTTAATGACCAGGCCATTTGTTTGCGATACGGCACTGCGTCGCTTTAACGGACAATTGCGCGGTTGTGCGACACTGTACCCAAACAAAATTCATGTTCTTTTTTTCCCACAAATCTAGATTTATTTTGGTGGTATTTGATCATCTCTGCGTTTTTTTTTTTTTTTTTCCGCTATAAACAAAAAAAGACCGACAATTTTGAATAAAAAAAACAAACAAATATTTTTTACTTTTTGCTATAATAAATATCCCCCTAAAAAATTTTTAATTTCTTCATCATTCTTCTACATATTTTTGGAAAAATAAATAAATCACAATAAGCGTATATTGATTGGTTTACGCAAAAGTTATAGCGTTTACAAAATAGGTGATAGTTTTATGGCATTTGTTATTATTTTTACTAGTAATGGCGGCGATCTGCGGTTTTTTAGCAGAACTGCAACATTGGGGCAGACAGATCAGACACTTTTTTGGGACCACTGACATTTATACAGTGATCGGAGCTAAAAATAGCCACTGACTACTGTATAAATGTCACTGGCAGGCAAAGGGTTTACACTGGGGGGGGGGGGGGGCGATCAAGGGGTTAAGTGTTCCCTAGGGAGGTGCTTCTAACTGTGGGGACAGTGTAGTGACTGGAGGAGTCACTGTTCCTAATCACTAGAAACAAGCGATCTGTCTATCCTCCCCTGACAGAACAGGGATCTGTCCGTTTACATTGACAGATCCCAGTTCTGGCTCTCTCGGGAGCAATCACGGGTGGCCGGCGGACATCACAAGCATGCACCCCCTAGTGGTTTTAAAGCACCCCCTAGTGATCTTAAAGCAACCAACGTACCATGACGGCAATTCACCCAGGGGAGAGGAGAGCCAACCTGCCACAGTACAACTGTGGGGGCTGGTCTCTAAGTGGTTAAACTAAAAAAAAAGAAAAAAGTAAGAACCGGAGAAGGGCAAATGGATGGAGGGTCTGCATGACTAAGAAGGTTACAGGTCAGAAAAGGGTTAAAATGGGAGTTCCGTGTGGAAGGGATGTGGGTCTTACTAGATAAGTGGTTAAAGGTTAGATGGACAGGATGGGGCCACAAGGGTTGTTTCTACAAAGGCTTCTGGGTAATTATTCTGGAAACTTTACTCAAAAGAGGAAGACCCCACCATCCACTTGCCCTTGACTTGCAATTCACTGCAAGTCATGGATTGTTGGGCAATATTAAATATTGAAGGGGTCTTGGGGTGGGGCTGTGAATACTTGAATTGTTACAAAAGTCAGGGCCCCTTTGGGCATGGTACTTCCTGTTGGTTAGTGGTGGTTGCCCCAGGAGCTAGGTCCCCAAGGAAAAAAAGTAAGAATGTGTGAATACAAAATGTTTTCAATCCAGTTGGGACACAGCTGGTGACATGGGCAATGCTAGTTATAAATGATAATTGCCCATTACATTGCAAAACTGGGGATCCTTCTGGGGTACAGTGCTTCCAATTGGTTTGTTATTGGTGATTCTCTCGGGACGTATGTCCCCTGGGCTGGGAAAAAAGTAAGAAGGTGCGAGTTTGTAACATCCTTGATCCAGTTGAGACACGGCTAAGGATATGGACAAGTCTAATTAGAATAGAATTGCCCATTTCATTACATATCTGGGGGTCCATCTGGAGTATGACGTTTCCACTTGGCTTGTTATTGGTGGTTCTCCCTAGGAGCTAGGTCCCCTGGAGAAAAGAAAGAACATGTAAGTTCATAATGTCTTCAGTTTGGAGCACTGCAGTCAGGAAGGACATGCCAGGAGGCAAGATGTCTGCTCTAGGTGAATCTCTGTGCACAGACACACGCCGACTTTGTCACAAACCATGAGTCAAACAATAGTCCGGTAAGTGGAATGGATAGTCAGACAAGCCAGGACATCAGGGAGCCAGAGATCAGCATACCTCAGGACAGGCCAGGAAATCAGGAAACTGGAGAATCAGCGTAGTGGAACAGCAAGCAGGATCAGGAACTGGACCGGACATCAGCCAAGCAAGTCTTCAACAGGTACACAGGAGAGAGTCTCTGGATGTGTTGACCAAGAAGAACCTACCCACTACCAGCCAGCACCTGCTCACCACCTGTCTGCTGCCAGCCAGCTCCTGCTCATCACCTGTCTGCTGCCAGCCAGCACCTGCTCATCACCTGCCTGCTGCCAGCCAGCACATGCTCATCACCTGCCTGCTGCCAGACAACACGTGCTCACCACCTGTCTGCTGCCAGCCAGCACCTGCTCATCACCAGTATGCTGCCAGACAACACGTGCTCACCACCTGTCTGCTGCCAGCCAGCACCTGCTCATCACCAGTATGCTGCCAGACAACACGTGCTCACCACCTGTCTGCTGCCAGCCAGCACCTGCCTGCTGCCAGCCAGCACCTGCTCATCACCTGCCTGCTGCCAGCCAGCACCTGCTCATTACCTGCCTGCTGCCAGCCAGCACCTGCTCATCACCTGCCTGCTGCCAGCCAGCACCTGTATGCTGCCAGACAACACGTGCTCATCACCTGCCTGCTGCCAGCCAGCACCTGCTCATCACCTGTATGCTGCCAGACAACACGTGCTCATCACCTGCCTGCTGCCAGCCAGCACCTGTATGCTGCCAGACAACACGTGCTCATCACCTGCCTGCTGCCAGCCAGCACCTGCTCATCACCTGTATGCTGCCAGACAACACGTGCTCATCACCTGCCTGCTGCCAGCCAGCACCTGCTCATCACCAGTATGCTGCCAGCCAGCATCTGCTCACCACCTGTCTGTTCCAGCCTTCCACTTAGCTGCCATCTCCTAATCAGTCTATTCCACTGTGGCCCACTGTCTGCTTCCTTCTGCTCTGGCTTGAACACCCTGCTTGGCTCAGCCGATTAGTTGGCCTGCATACAGAATGCATTATTTGTTTACCCATCAGGAAATACAGTGCAGGACACATACAGCTCAGTACATCCTCCATACATGTCAGTATACACAGTGCAGCACACCCTCCATACATATCAGTATACACAGTGCAGCACACATACAGCTCAGTACACCGTCCATGCATGTCATTATACACAGTGCGGCACACATACAGCTCAGTACCCCGTCCATGCATGTCATTATACACAGTGCGGCACACATACAGCTCAGTACCCCGTCCATGCATATCATTATACACAGTGCGGCACACATACAGCTCAGTACACCGTCCATGCATGTCATTATACACAGTGCGGCACACATACAGCTCAGTACCCCGTCCATGCATGTCATTATACACAGTGCGGCACACATACAGCTCAGTACCCCGTCCATGCATATCATTATACACAGTGCGGCACACATACAGCTCAGTACCCCGTCCATGCATGTCATTATACACAGTGCGGCACACATACAGCTCAGTACCCCGTCCATGCATGTCATTATACACAGTGCGGCACACATACAGCTCAGTACCCCGTACATGCATGTCAGTATACACAGTGCAGCACACATACAGCACAGTACACCGTCCATGCATGTCAGTATACACAGTGCAGCAATCATACAACATGTCATCAAGTACCTGAGAACTTGTGAATGTGTGAGGAGCAATGCATCATGGGACATGTAGTGTTGGGCAGCAGAAGGAAATCAGTAGTTCTAAAGGTAGAAGTTTTTTTCATCTTGCTATAGGGGCGCTCTACAGTATATTATACTTTGCGACTTGCTATAGAAGCACTCTGAAGGCAGGAGGAACCAGAAGTGCCATTGTGGCACCCCAGAAGAGAATCAGGGCTGCTCTGTGCAAAGCCATTACACAGAGCAGGTAAGAATGACATGTTTGAAAAAAAAAAAAAAAAAATCCAATGTTTACAATCAGTTTAAAGTGGTTTGTGCTGGAAGATCAGCATCTGAACCCAGAGAAGGTGGAGGCTGATAGACTGGAGGTGATAGAAGACATTACAATTACAGTAAAAGTTTACCAGTATTGTGCATTATATTTAAAAATGATCATATAAAAAAAAAAAATGTCTCAGACTTTAGTACTTTTTTTTTTTTATTGCAAGGCCTCATGTATGCTGGACATTTTTTGAAATTTTTTACAGCAGCTGTAGATGTTTTTTTCCACAGTCATTAAACTCTCCATCACGTTATCCTATGTGTCCATGCACGCATTGTGTTATCCTATGTGTCCATGCACGCATTGTGTTATCCTATGTGTCCATGCACGCATTGTGTTATCCTATGTGTCCATGCACGCATTGTGTTATCCTATGTGTCCATGCACGCATCGTGTTATCCTATGTGTCCATGCACGCATTGTGTTATCCTATGTGTCCATGCACGCATTGTGTTATCCTATGTGTCCATGCACGCATTGTGTTATCCTATGTGTCCATGCACGCATCGTGTTATCCTATGTGTCCATGCACGCATTGTGTTATCCTATGTGTCCATGCACGCATTGTGTTATCCTATGTGTCCATGCACGCATCGTGTTATCCTATGTGTCCATGCACGCATCGTGTTATCCTATGTGTCCATGCACGCATCGTGTTATCCTATGTGTCCATGCACGCATCGTGTTATCCTATGTGTCCATGCACACACCACGTTATCCTATGTGTCCATGCACGCATTGTGTTATCCTATGTGTCCATGCACACACCACGTTATCCTATGTGTCCATGCACACATCACATTATCCTACGTGTCCATGCACACATCACGTTATCCTATGTGTCCATGCACACACAGGCTGTTATCAGCCGTTTTGGGCAGTGGCGTTTTTGAGCAGTAAAAAAACAAAAAAAAAAAAAACTAGTGGGTTCTGAGAGACGTTTTTCAGTTGTTAAAACGCTCTAACTCTGGAACACATTCAAAAATGTTGCTCACCAGCATTTAACGTTTTTGATCCATTGAAAAAAAAAAATAGAAAAAACAGAACTTAAAAAAAAAAAAAAAAAAACACTATTGCAAAAACTTTGAAAAAGCTACTAATGTTTTTATAATGTTATTTTAAAGTCCCGTGTGCGTGAGGCCTAAAAGATTTATATCACCCTTCATATAGCTTTCTGTATGACTCCCAGGTAAAATACCCTTTATATTCTACTTCTGGGTAAATGTAATATTACAGTATATCTCTTCTGTCTGTTATTCTCAGAGTGTAATATATATTTTGTTCCCCAATTATATAGCTGGTTATTTATATTTACCACTGCATATAGAGATATTCAAGAATAAATTGCTTTTCTTTTAAACTTTACTTAATAACTAAATTATACATCATACATTTATTTTTTTAGGTTTTTATCTGATCAAAACAATTGACCAACTAATCGATTATGAAAAGATTAATTAGCTGCAGCCCTATTATAGACTATGCCTTTAAACATATGCTGACCACTGTACACAGGGGTGTAGCATAAGGGGTTGCAGGGGTCGCAATTGCGACCCCGCCCCTAACTCTAGGGGGCCCATACAGCTCCCTGCAGTCATATTCTCAAGCTGCATTTTCCCCTCAGCAAACCCTGGAGACAGAATCCAGATTGGCAGCTCCTATCTTGCCTTGTGTCCCACAGCCGAGCTCTAGATTCCAGTTCTCAGCTTCCACGTCCCTCCTCCTGCTCTCAGCGTCCTGAATGGAGTGAAGGACTGACAGTGAGGCGTGGCTCTGTGCTGGGAAGTTGTGGGGACGGCGAGCCGCCTCCCTGTCACAAAGGCCTGAGCGAGGAGGAGGAGGAGGAGGAGGAGGAGGAGGAGAAGAAGAAGAGCCGGGACAGGATGGCTGTACCTGAGTTAAGACAAAGATTTGCTCAGTCATATCACTCAGTGTACCCCACCCCGACGTGTCTGCTCATGTGGGAACGGACACGTGGCCTCCCCACAACACTTAGAAATGTTGGTAAAAAAAATCCCTTAACGACTCCTAATCGGCTGACTCATTACCGTGTCTGTAAGCCCTGCAGAAAACACACACGGCATCCATGCGATCTGCTGTAGGTGTCAATGTTAGATTAACGACACCCCGAAACAGATCGCAAAATGCAGTGCAATTGCCAGCATTGCATCACATGGGTGTGAACTCCCATGCAATGTGATTCAGATGCAGAAAAAAAAAAGGAGGAAGTGTCCTGCACCATTATGGTGCGGATGCAATGCGATTTGAGCCATACATCGCATAATAGCCCATTATGTGTCACTTACCTGACACAGGAGCCAGCGAAGTCACCGCTGTCCCCTTGTGTACGGAGCCTCCATCTTCTTGGTGGGTCTCACTGCTCCGGCGCTGTCATTCGACGAAGCCACGATGACGTCACTCCCGCGCATGCGCACGGGAGCTGCCACTCGCGGCATGTCACCGTTGACAGCGGCGCGCCACTGTCTATAGCGCATGCGCAGCGGTGCCTGTGTTCTGCCAAATATCTCCTAAACCGTGTAGGTTTAGGAGATATTTCTTGGACCTAGAGGTAAGCCTTAATCTAGGCTTACCTATAGGTCAAAGTGGTTTGTAAGGGTTTACAACCACTTTAAACCTGCACACATATGAATTACACGGGTTCTGAGGCTAATTTAATGCAAATAAGGCACAGAGAGAGTGAGTTTCATTACCACCTTAATCAGCCACAGATGCTGTGTAATTAATATGTGTTCAGGTTTAAAGGGATGAGGTGGCAGCACTAGATCAGGGTGGGCTCAAGTCGGGCATAGTGGCGTCATGGTGCTTGGCACCCTTTTACGGGTCATTTTCTTTCTAGGGCAGCTACAACCTAAGGAGAATGTATGTTCTCTGCTAGCATGCTGCAGAGATCGACCCCATTGATCGCTGCGTTCGATCAGCACTGCGTCTGATCAGAGCTCTCCTGAGTGCATTTTTTTTCCTGAAAATACAAGTTGGATAAACAGTTGCGCTAATTTTGTGTGATATTAAAAAAATTGCAACTGAAATGCTGCCATTCTACGGGTCCTCTGCTTTCAGAAAATGTAATACCTTTGGAGGTTTTTAGTGCGTTTTCAGGTGCAGATTGTGAATTTCTAACATGTGTGAGCAAAAATGAAAAAACAAAACAAAAAAAAGTCTCTGGCAGTGAAATAAGTTAGGAGGTAAAAAAAAAAACCTCTTTGAAGGAAGCAGGTGTCAGTATAATAAAACACCATCATTCAAGTTCAGCCCTGTCTGGGAAATGACAGATGGAATTTGACTGGTTTGTGGCAATAACAAGAACTGGAAAATACTGAATGAGGGGAAAAAATCATTTTTTTCCTCCTTTAACCACTCAAAGTGATTGTAAAACTTCGATAAAAAATAAATAAAAATAACAAACGTCATATAACGTCCCACAATGTAGTTGGCTTTGCACAGAGTGGCCCCGATCCTTCTCTTCTGGGGTCCCCTGGCAGATCCTCCCCGCATCACTGGAGTTGCCACCTCATCCCTTAAAACCTGAACACCTTTGAATGACACGGGTTCTGAGGCTAATTGAATGCAGATAAGGCACCAAGTGAGTTTAATTACCACCTTAATCAGCCACAGAACCCATTTAACCACTTAAGGACCAAACCTCTTTTTTGAGATTTGGTGTTTACAAGTTAAAAACTGTTTTTTTTTTTTGCTAGAAAATTACTTAGAACCCCCAAACATTATAATTTTTTTTTCTAACACCCTAGAGAATAAAATGGCGGTCGTTGCAATACTTTTATGTCACACCGTATTTGCGCAGCGGTCTTACAAGTGCACATTTTTTGGGAAAAAAATACACTTTTTTAAAATATTGTGAAAGATAATGTTACGCCGAGTAAATTGATAACCAACATGTCACGCTTCAAAACTGCACCCGCTTGTGGAATGGTGACAAAATTTTACCCTTAAAAATCTCCATAGGCGTCGTTTAAAAAAATTCTACAGGTGGCGTATTTTGAGTTACAGAGGAGGTGTAGGACTAAAATTATTGCTCTCCCTCTACCAATCGTGGCGATACTTCACATACATTTTTTTTTTATTGCATTTTAGTGTAAATGTTTAACAGGTCTGGTCATGATTTTTTTCTATTACTAAGGGATGTTTACATTCCTCGTAATAGTAATACAAGTCACACCATTTTTTTTTAAAAGAACAGTGTAAAAAAAAAAAAAAAAAAAAATGTAAAATAAATTTCAATTTTTTTTTTTTTTTAAATGCGCCCCATCCCGCCAAGCTGGCATGCAGAAACCAACACCGTTTTCATATGCGAGCGCTGCTCACATGTGCGTTCGCTTTTGCATGCGAGCTTGACGGGGCGCATTTAAAAAAAAAAAATTTTTTTATTTATTTTACCTTTTTATTTTTACACTGTTCTTTAAGAAACAAAACAAAATGGTGTCACTTTTATTACTATTACAAGGAATGTAAACATCCCTTAAGCCTCATACACACGGTCGGACTTTGTACAAACTTTCCCGTGGACTTTTGTACAAAGGGCGTGGTCCACAAGTTTGTATTGCATACACACGATCGGACTTTTTGACAACAAACACAAACGTAGTGACGTCACAACGTACTGACGCCACTTCAAAAGAGGACGTTCAATGACTCCAGCGCCACCTTTGGTCAACTTCTGTATTCATTTTGCATTGGTTCTGAGCATGCGTGTTTGTACCTTGTACAAAAGTCCGATGCTTTTGCGTACACACGGTCGGACTTTGCTCCATCGGACTTTTGTTGCCAGAAAGTTTGTCCGTTCGCACAGCCAACAAAAGTCCGATGAAAACAGAAAAAGTTTGTCCGATGGAGCATACACACGGTCGGATGTTGCTCCAAAACAGCTAATTTGCATGTTTGTTGTCAAAAAGTCCAACCGTGTGTACAGGTCTTTAAGCCTCATACACACGGTTGGACTTTGTACAAACTTTTCCGTGGACTTTTGTACAAAGGGCGTGGTCCACAAGTTTGTATTGCATACACACGGTCGGACTTTTTGACAACAAACACGAACGTAGTGACGTCACAACGTACTGACGCCACTTCAAAAGAGGACGTTCAATGACTCCAGCGCCACCTTTGGTCAACTTCTGTATTGTAGTCTGATCTTTTGCATTGGTTCTGAGCATGCGTGTTTGTACCTTGTACAAAAGTCCAATGCTTTTGCGTACACACGGTCGGACTTTGCTCCATCGGACTTTTGTAGCCAGAAAGTTTGTCCGTTCGCACAGCCAACAAAAGTCCAATGAAAACAGAAAAAGTTTGTCCGATGGAGCGTACACACAGTCGGATGTTGCTCCAAAACTAATTTGCATGTTTGCTGTCAAAAAGTCCGACCGTGTGTACAGGCCTTAAGTAATAGAAAAAAAAACATGACAGGACCTGTTAAACATTTACACTAAAATGCAATAAAAAAATAAATAAATGTAGTCATTTAAAAAAAAAAAAGGCCCTTTGAGAGCTATGGGCGGAAGTGACGTTTTGAAATCCCAATAAGCGTATATTGATTGCACAAAAGTTATAGCGTCTACAAACTTTGGGATAGCTTTATGGTAATTTTTTTTTTTCACTAGTAATGGCGGTGATCAATCAATTTTTAGTGGGACTGTGACATTGCGGCGGACAGACCGGACACCTAACTGACATTTTTGACACTTTTTGGGAACCAATGACATTATTTCAGTGCTAAAAATATGCATTGTTATTGTACTAATGCCACTGACAGGGAAGGGGCAATCTAGGGGTTAAATACATTCCCTGCAGGTGTGTTCTAACTAAATGGGGGATGGGCTGCCTGGAACAACACACAGGTCAGACTTCCTGCATAGCAGAAGACGGGATCTGTGTGGTCTCCTTTGTCAGAACGGAGATTTGCCTTGTTTACACAGATCCCCGTTCTGTCACTGCGGGGAACGATCGCGGGTAGGGCTGCCACCTCATCCCTTTAAACCCAAAACACATATGAATTAAGCTGGCCATACACCTATAGATTATCTGCAGATTTTCTATGGTTAGATGGAAAAAGTGCAATGGATTTCTCCATGTTCGCTAAACTGTGTCGATGGAGGAATCTCCCACTTTTTCCATCTAACCATAGAAAATCTGCCGATTAATCTATAGGTGTGAACACGGGTTCTGAGGCTAATTAAATGTACATAAAACACCAAGTGAGTTTAAATACCACCTTAATCAGCCACAGAACCTGTGTAATTAATATGTGTTCGGGTTTACAGGGATGAGCTGTCAACTCTAATCACGGGGGGGGGGGGGGGGCATGCCTGCGGACATCGAGTCCGTCCCACCGGCTGATTGGCTCCCCCCTGCTGGCCAGTGGGTGCGTGCGCCCACAAGCACTAGTTCCCCAACTTATGTACGATAACGACGCTTTGCGGGAACGTGCCGACCTGCTGCAGTACAATGATGGCAGCAAGTAGTTAAACGCGCAGCATGCATCACAACAATTTGTATCTTTTTGCATTTCCTACATGGGAATTTTTCTTGCCTTTTGTACCTAGAGAGATAGGAAGAGACACATTATTACTTAGGCCCCTTTCACACTGGGGGCGGTGGGTGGGTCGGCGTTAAAGCGTTTTTTTAGCGGCACTTTAGCGTCAATTTCGTGAGCTATTCAACCGCTAGCGGGGTGCTTTTACCCCCTGCTAGAGGCCGAGAAAGGGTTAAAACCACCCGCAAAGCGCTGCTGCAGCAGCGCCATGCTGTCTATTGATTTCAATGGGCAGGAGCGGGGGAGGAGCGGTATACACACCACTCCAAAGTTGCGGCTTGCAGGACTTTTCTTAGCGTCCTGCCAGGGCACCGCTCCAGTGTGAGAGCCCTCGGGGCTTTGACATTGGAGACACAGCAGTGGCTCTTTCAGGGCGCTTTGAAGGTGCTATTTTTGGCGCTGTAGCGCCTGCAAAGTGCCCCAGTGTGAAAGGGGTCTTAAAGTGTATATAGACCCCGACAACGAGCTTCTATGAGGCTTCATTCACACTTGTACGACTCCAAAGTTGTGCCAACTTTGGGTGGGTGCAACTTGGACGAGCCCAGGCTTTTTACCAGTGATACCGTGTCTGTAAGCCCTGGTTTACACTAATGCGATGCAGGAAACACACAATTTACGTTTACCCAAATCGCACTGCATAGCAATCGCACGGCATCCATGCGATCTGCTGTAGGTGTCAATGTTAGATTAACGACACCCCGAAACAGATCGCAAAATGCAGTGCAATTGCCAGCATTGCATCACATGGGTGTGAACTCCCATGCAATGCGATTCAGGTGCAGAAAAAAAAGGGGGGGTCCTACACCATTATGGTGCGGGTGCAATGCGATTTGAGCCATACAAAATGTACGGCTCAAATCGCAAACCGCACAGACATCGCGTGTGATGTGCACAGGAATGCGGTGCGATCCCTGTGCGAATCATATGTGGTGCTCCGCACGTACCAGTGTGAACACCCCGGGGCTAAACGTCTGGGAATGGCAGCCGCTGCCCATAAAAAATAAATAAATATGGCCACAGGTTAGCTTCACAACTCTGCATGCGCAGATCCAAAAGGCAGCAGAATGGTGTTTGGGTTCAGAGTAGGGTTGCCGCCTCATCCCTTTAGCCCAAACACATATGAATGACACGGGTTCTGAGGGTAATTTAATGCAGATAAGGCACAGAGTGAGTTTCATTACCACCTTAATCAGCCACAGAACCTGTTTAATTCATATGTGTTCGGGTTTAAAGGGATGAGGTGGCAGCACTAGTTCAGGGTGGGCTGAAGGCGGGCATAGTGACGTCATGGTGCTTGGCACCCTTTTACAGATCATTATCTTTCTGGGGCAGCTACAACCTAAGGCTCCATGCACAGTGGAGCTCATAAACTGCAGTTTATTGGAGTTTGGGCGTTTTTTTTTTAAAAGCTCATAAACTCCACTCTATGTTAGCCTATGTGTCCATGGACGGTTTTTAGCTTTAATGAGCAGTGGAGTTTATGGGCTTTTTTCTGAACGCCAGAAATTTGCGTTCAAAGTGCCGTTTTTCACCGCCAAAAAACGGCCGATAAACACGCGTTAATTAGTGTTATTTTTATTAAAAACGCCCATAAACGCTAACGCTCATAAACGCTGTTAAAAGCAGGTTTTTCAACCAGCGTTTTCTGCCAGCAATCTGGCGTCCAGAAAAAGCTTTTTTGAGCTTCGGTGTGCATGGAGCCTAAGAAGAATGTCTTTCCTCTGCTAGCATGCTGCAGAGATCGCCCCCATTGATCTGTGTCCGATTAGTGATGCGTTTGATCAGTGCTGGGCTCGATCAGCCCTGCGTCCGATCAGAGCTCTCCTGAGTGTATTTTTTTCTGAAAATATGAGTTGGATAAACAGTTGCGCTAATTTTGTGCGATATGAAAAATTGCAACTGAAATGCTGTGATTCTACGGGTCCTCTGCTTTCAGAAAATGTAAAACGTTTGGAGGTTTTTAGTGCGTTTTCAGGTACAGATTGTGAATTTCTTACATGTGCGCAAAAACAAAAGAAACAAAAAAGTCTCCAGCAGTGAAATGGTTAAATGGAGGTAAAAACTCTCTTTGAAGGCAGCAGGTGTCAGTATTATAAAACAACATAATTCAAGTCCAGCCTTGTGTGGGAAATTAGAGATGGAATTTGACTTTTCAAATCTGGTTTGTGTCAATAACAAGAACTGGAAAATACCGAATGGAGGAAAAACCTTTTTTTTTTTTTTTTTCTCCTTTAACCACTTAAAGTGTTTGTAAAGCTTCTATTATAAAAACAAAAAATAAATAACAAAAAGTCATACTTACCCCACAATGCAGTTCGTTTTGCACAGAGTGGCCCCCGATCCTCCTCTTCTGGGGTCCCTCGGCGGCTCCTCCCCGCATCATATAACCCCCTAGGAGAAGAGCTCTCACTGGGAGGGGGGGTTACTAGAGTTGCCACCTCATCCCTTTAAACCCGAACACCTTTCAATTACACGGGTTCTGAGGCTAATTAAATGCAGATAAGACACCAAGTCAGTTTAATTACCACCTTAAGCACATAAGCCCCCGGACCATTTTGCTGGCTTAAGACCAGAGCACTTTTTGCGATTCGGCACTGCGTCGCTTTAACTGACAATTGCGCGGTCATGCGACTTGGCTCCCAAACAAAATTGATGTCCTTTTTTTCCCCCACAAATAGAGCTTTCTTTTGGTGGTATTTTGGATCGGTTTTTATCTTTTGCGCTATAAACAAAAAAAGAGCGGCAATTTTGAAAAAAACGCAATATTTTTTACTAATATTACTTTAACAAATATCCCCCAAAAATATATAAACATTTTGTTTTTCCCTCAGTTTAGGCCGATACATATTCTTCTACATATTTTTAGTAAAAAAAAAAAATATCGCAATTAGCGTTTATTGATTGGTTTGCGCAAGTTATAGCGTCTACAAAATAGGGGATAGTTTTATGGCATTTTTATTAATATATTTTTTTTTTACTAGTAATGGCGGCGATCAGCGATTTTTATCGTGACTGCGACATTATTACACATCGGACAATTTTGACACATTTTTGGGACCATTGGCATTAATACATCAATCGGTGCTATAAAATTGCATTGATTACTGTAAAAATTTCACTGGCAGTGAAAGGGTTAACCACTAGGGGACAGAGGAGGGGTTAAGTGTGTCCTGGGGAGTGATTCTAACTGTGGGGGAGATGGGCTAGCAGTGACACGACACTGATCGCTGCTCTCAATGACAGAGAGCAGACAATCAGTGTCCTGTTACTAGACAGAAGGGAGATGCTGTGTTTACATCGGCATCTCCCTGTTCTTCAGCTCTGTGACACGATCGCGGGCAACTGGCGGACATCGAGTCCGCGGGTCCCGCGGGCATGGTCACGGAGATCGCGGGAAGTGCGCGCACACTCCGGTTGGTGGCACGGCAGGAAATTCAAAGTAATGTACAGCTACGTTACTTTGCCCAGCCATGCCATTCTACCGACGTATAAGTACAGGAGCCGGTCGGCAAGCGGTTAATCAGCCACAGAACCTGTGTAATTAATATGTGTTTGGGTTTAAAGGGATGAGGTGGCAACCATAGGGGTTACCTTGCAGGCGCGCTCCCGAGTCCAGCATTCGGTGTCCATAGACTCCGAATGTAGGAATTGGCCCCGCCTCCCCCGGGTCATTGGATTTGATTGATAGCAGCGGGAGCCAATGGCTGCACTGCTATCAAACTATCCAATCAAGAGCCGGGACCCCGTGCAGAGAGGGACATCGCATCTCCGCCGAGGGAAATACAGGGCTCAGGTAAGTAAAACAAGGGGGCTGGGGGGCCGGTCACTGCCAGGTGTTTTTTCACCTTAATGCATAGGTGATGCATCCATTTTTTGCTAGAAAATTACTTAGAACCCCCAGATATTATATATTTTCTGAAAGCAGAGGCCCCGGAGAATGAAATGGAGGCTGTAACAATTTTGTCCATACATCATTTGTCCAGCTGTCTATCAAACTCATATCTTCCGAAAAATAAATACAATACAATTAATTTAAGTGCACACAAATGCAATATAACGTCTATTTTTGTGGTCAAATGTATAAGATAAGGTTGAATCGAGTAAATGGATACCAAATATGTCAAGACTTAAAATTGTGTGTAACTGAGAAATGGCGAAAAACGACAGTGTCAAACATTTTTTCATAGGTGATCCTTTAAAAACTTTTACAGTTTGTCAGGTTAGAGTTAATCAAGAATCACTCTCATGTTTGTAGTGATACCTCACACATATGGTGCAATCGCTGTTTGCATATGTGTGTGGGCAGGGTCGCTGATAGGGGGAACCACCAGTCCTCCTGTAGGGGGCCCGGGCACACAGGGTGGCCCAAACAGCAGAGGGAATCCGTGTGGTCGGGTGGATGCCCTGTGTGGCTCTCTGCAGCAGCTGAAAGCAAGTTTCTCCTCCTCCTGCTGGCTTTCAGCTGCTACAGGGAGAGACACAGGGCATCATTCCTGTCATTTCCTGACCCCGATACCCCACCCTAATCTGCCCGCTTCTAATCACCCCCTGCAGCGCTGCAGGCTTAAACACTGTCATTAATAAAAAAAATCAATTCTAAAATAATCGTAAACATTTTTAACATTTAAAATAAAATATCTATCTATCTATATATATATATTTCTTATTTTTTTTTTTTTTTTGTGTAATCAGTGTTTATTGCAATATAACAGAAACAGAAACATGAAAAACAATACATGTCCAACATCACATTGAAGTGCAATACTTATCGGCCTAACAAAGAAAGCCGTTCCAGTGCTAGAGTAACATCCTGTAAGTTGAACATTTAAACAAACTTAAAGAAAGAGGTCTTAGAGTCATAAAGAGAAGGAGAATGTCTTGGGCATATACATACATAGCAGGCGGGCTGGGAAACCCAGATAAGTGCCAGGGTAAAAGGGAAAAAAAAAAAAAGAAAAGAAACAATTACCTTAACCAATAGTGGGTCAAAAACCGGCAGAAAGGGACCTGAGAAATGGACACCGTCCCGGCGCTAGGGTAGAGGGGGGGGGCCCCAACAGCCGCCAGCTGCCCCCTCCACCGCCAGCGCATCCCGGGAGCCGGTGTCACCACAGAGGGTCGGCCGGAACGCCTCCCTCCGCCAAACTCAGAAATTCTTGCCTGGCTGCCCAAGCGTCCAAAAAGGGATCCCAGCCCACCACCCACCAGCTGCGGCAGCTGAGGCTACATGACATTCTGACCCAAGAAAGGTGGAAAGATGGGGAAGAGGAAAAGGAAAAAAGAAAAGGACAGCATAGGGTAGAAAGGAAGAACGATAGGGACAGGAAGGGAATAGGAAAAGTAGGTCAATTTACCTGAGTATAGTCACCAAATGTCCGCTCCGTCCGCACCGGGCACACCACTCCCCAGCTTCAATATTTGTAAGCAGCATTCCTTCGCTAAGAGCTTCCAGGGGGAGATCCAGTCCCCCCCTGGGCTCCGCCCAGTCTGAGAGTTCTAAGGGTGGGGTCTGCCAATTCCAGCAGAGCCACGTCTAAACTGGATGGCATGTGGTTAGGATCCGACGCATACATCGACCAGGGTCTCCAGATATCGTGGAAACGGTCCTCTAGGCCTCTACAGGTAGCGACCCAATGCTCTGCCTCTTTCACCGCATGCACTCCCCTGCACCACTCTTCTCGAGTGGGTATTCCAGGCCGCTTCCAATATAACGGAATCAGGCGTCTGGCTGCATTCAGCAAATGTGCCAACACGGAATTCTTATAAACCCTAAGCGGGACCGAGGGCACCTGCAGAAGGAAGTGCAGCGGCAAGAGAGGAACCTCAATCCCGGTCACAGCCTTCACTTGACCCTGTATGTCTTCCCAGAAGGGACGAATTAGGGGGCACTCCCACCACACATGAATTAGGGTTCCTCGCTGTCCACATCCCCTCCAACAGGACTCCGATGCGGAGGGGTAAATACAGGCCAAGTCTGCCGGCACCCGGTACCAGCGTGCTAATAACTTAAAGTTGGTCTCCTGAACCTTGGAGTCTCTAGAGGACGAATGGGTGAGGGAATAAAGGTGTGCTAACTGCGTCTCCGTGAACGTCATCCCCAAGTCAGTCTCCCACCGTCTAATATAAGCAGGAGTAGTCTGGGAGCTGGCCGAGTCCAACAGCTGGTATAACTCAGAAACCAGGTGCGGAGTCGGCTCCTCTGCAAGAAAGATGCGCTCAAACGGGGTAAGGGTCCGGGGATCCCTAATAGTATGACCATGTGCCTGGAAAAAGTGGTGTAGTTGTCGGTATCTCCAGAAGTTCATTCGGGAGCCACAGCTACCGACGGGCAGGGCCTCATATGGCATAAGACCACCATCCCTCAAGAATTGCCTACAACTAGCGTTCCCATCGTCAACCCAATTCCCAAAGAAACCCATCTGTTCTCCCGGCGGGAACCATAGGAAACCACCCAATGGGGCCACCGGGGACATAGGGGGAGCCAGCTTAAGTGTCGCATTGAGCCTGTCCCAAACTGAGAACACATGGGTCGTCAGAGGGGAGGTCGTCTCCGCCAGGCCCCTATATACCCGGGGCAGCCAGGGCGCATAAGCTAAGTTCCTACCCGCTAGATACTTCTCTAAAGGGACCCAGAGTTTAGTTCGAGAGTGGAAATGCCAGTCTAGAATCTTCTGGAGGGCCACCGCTTGATAATACTGTCTAATGTCTGGGACACCCAGTCCACCCCACCTCTTTGAACGACGCAGTATCCGTACCGCTATTCTAGGTTTACGGTCGTTCCATATAAAGCGAGACATCATACTACTTAAGCGGTCAAAGAAGCATTTGGGTAAGGGGATCGGAAGCATCTGTAAATAAAAGAGTACCCGGGGTAGGACATTCATCTTTATGACGCTCACCCGACCAAACCATGTAAACGCCGTCCCCGTCCATTGCAAAAGATCTCTTTTGATCGCATCTAGTAAGGGTGGGTAATTAGCTAAGTACAGGGTATCGTAGCGGTTCGTTAAATGCACTCCCAAATATCGCAGGGACGACATAGTCCAAACGAAGGGAAAGGCTGCCTTGAGGGATGTTATGAGATGCGGGGCTAAGTGGACAGGAAGTATTTCCGACTTTGAAAAATTTATCTTAAAATTAGATAATGACCCAAAAAATTTCAGTTCCCTCATCAGATTTGGCAGAGAGAGCAGGGGGTCCGTAAGGTGAAACAACACATCATCAGCATAAGCCGAGAGTTTGTGTTCTGTGTTACCAACTTGGAGGCCCTTAATATCAGGGCTGGCCCGCACCGTGCGGAGAAACGGCTCCAGCACCAGGGCAAATAAGAGGGGTGAAAGAGGACACCCCTGCCTCGTGCCGTTTCTAATGGGGAACCGGGCCGACAAAATCCCATTCACTTTGACCTGAGCACAAGGTGTAGAATATAGGGCTGCAATCGTCGTCAACATCCGCTGGCCCAGCTGTATGGAGTGAAGAACCTCTGTCAGGTAGGACCAGTCTATGCGGTCAAAGGCTTTTTCAGCGTCAGTGGACAACACAATATACGGATGCGGGACCGGGCGAGAGCGGGCCCAGTGAATAAGATGGACCGCTCGAAGGGAGTTATCCCTGGCTTCCCTCCCAGCAACAAAGCCTGTCTGGTCCGGGTGGACCAGGCCAGGAATAAGGAGCTTCAGTCTATTTGCTAGAATTTTCGTCAGAATCTTTATGTCCAAATTAAGAAGGGAAATAGGGCGGTAGCTCTGGGGGACGGTGGGGTCCTTGCCCTCCTTCGGCAGCACAGTAATATGCGCCAGAAGGGCTTCCGGGGGGATGGCACTGCCCCCAGCGATAGCATTAAAGTAGGCGCACATGGGGGCCTGTAGCTGGGGTAGGAAAGTTTTATAGTAAACCTTAGTAAATCCGTCCGGACCAGGACTCTTACCATTGGGCAAGGACTCCACCGTGGCCCCAATCTCCTCTACCGTAATTGGGAGTTCCAGGGCAGCGGATTGTTCTTCGGTAAGCTTCGGCAGATCAGCCGCCGCCAAGTATGCACGGGTCGCTTTGAGTCTATCCACTCGGGTCGCGGGGGAGATTGTAGAGTCTAAATTATATAATGTTGTGTAGTATTCACGGAACCCGGCCGCTATTTTAGAGGATTGGACAACCGGAACCCCTGCCGAATCGTGTAATTTGTGAATATAGGTCTGGGCATGGCGTTTACGGAGGGCACGAGCCAGCATCCGACCGCACTTATTCCCGTGTTCATAATACTTGTGAGCCAAAAAGCGAAATTGTTTGCGGGCTTGGCGGTCTAATAACCGCAGAAATAATTCCCGTAGCTCCGTCAGGGCCGACAAAGCCTCCGGACTCCCATTAGTCTTATGAGCAAGTTCAGCTTTCTGAAGGGCAGTATACACCCGCGTAAAATCCGCCTGACGAGCTTTTTTAAGCCTAGACCCCTGAGAGATTAATGCCCCCCTAACTACTGCCTTATGAGCTTCCCATATAAGCCCTTCACCTATCTCGGCCGGTGTATTCTCCTTAAAGTAGTTAGTCAGCGTATCCGTGACCTCCTTCACCGCTATGCCATCGTCCAATAAATTATCATTAAGCCGCCATGTCCAGGCCCTCTGCTGAACCATGGGCAGGGCAAAAGCCACCGTCACTGGGGCATGGTCTGAGATGGAAATGACGTCTATGGTCGCGGACTGAAGGAGTTCCAGGATATTACGGTCAACGTAGATGTGGTCAATCCGTGTGTACACATCATGTACCGTGGAATAATAACTATAGTCCCTATCAGAGGGGTGCAGTGTCCGCCAACTGTCCGACAGGAAATGGGATTGCAAAGTCTTGCGGTAATGTTTAAGAAATTTATAGGAATGAGAGGGTCTCGCATGGGATGTGTCTAGTTGGGGGTCAGGGCTTACGTTAAAGTCTCCTCCTACAATTAGAAAACCTTCCCGAAACTCCGCTAGACGGTCCAAGGTACGGTCAATAAAAGTAAGTTGGTCAGCGTTAGGGGCATAAAGTGTCGCGAACGTATAGAGTTGTCCAGCTATAGTGCCCTTCAAGAAAACATACCTGCCCTGGGGGTCAACCCTGTGAGCGGAGGGTTGGAAGGGGCAGGACTTATGTATGCCGATGGCTGTACCGCGCGATTTAGCTAAGGGAGAGTTGCTTAGAAACCACTGGTTGAAAAGATGGGTGGGCAATTTAGGGGACGACTGATGCGTAAAGTGAGTCTCCTGAAGGAAAATCACCTGTGACCTCAGCCGCTTCAGTTCCCCCCAGAGCTTACTACGCTTATGAGGGGAGCATAGGCCCCTAACATTGTAAGTGCTTACCCGCAATGTAGCCATCCCGAAAGTCCAGGTAGGGACATGCTCGCAAAGTGGTGGTGCGCCCGGTGCAGACGGCAGAGCATCAGAGCAGACCTAAAGAGAGAAGAGTCAAAAAGAGGAGGGCAGTCAAGAGAAGAGAGGGGAAGAAAAAGGGGAAGAAAAAACATACATGTGAAAGATATACAAGGTACAACTGATAAAACATAGCGGCCGAGGCCTGCTAGGGGTAGAAAAAAACTAAAAGCTATGGCGAGGTCCCCACCCCTCCCAAAGGGGGGGTGGGGCCCAAGCCACAACTCCAGATCCCCATCAGGATCTAAGCCCGTGCAGAAGAAAAAAAAAGAAAAAAACGGGCATCCTACTGGGGGTACGTGGAATCCCATAACAAAGAGGGAAGTGGGTCCCCATCTCCGCCCACCGCACCTGACTTAGTGCGATAGAGGGGGGGAAAAACACATGAAGCAGCAATGATTAACAGTTCACAGGGTTCACAGGGTCCCCACGGCAGAACCATAGAAATAAAAAAAAATAAAAATAAAATTATGGCCTTTAAAAAGAGAGGGAAAAAAAAAACCCCAAATTGAATTAACTGCCAATGCGAACCAAAAACCTGAACCAACACAGGGTGCCGTGGGGAATTTCAAGTCAAGTCAAGTCAACCCAGAGTTCTTCAGAGCACAGGAGCATGTCCTGGGGAAGAAGTTTTGGAACCCTCAGGGACCCAGGGCAGCAGCGTCCGTGGAAGGATCCCTGGATTGTCTCCTGTGGCGTCGTCTGCGGTTCTGACTTCTAGCGGGCAGCCACGGTTGCGGTGTCGGCAATCTAACAGCTGCAAAGTCCGAAGGGTTCCTCCAGTCCGGGAAGTCTACCTGTTCCAGCTCCAAAGCAGCCAAAAAATGTGGGAGGTCATCCTTAGTGCGGAGAGTCACGGTCTTACCGTCCCTGGTAACTTGTAGGGCAAAGGGAAACCCCCAGCGGTATGGCAGTCCAGCCTCTTGAATAGCCAGCAGGAGGGGGCGCAAGGCCCTGCGTTGCATAAGAGTGCGCCTTGAAATGTCCTGGTAAAAAGCCAGGTGTGCACCATCAAAATCAAAATAGGGTTTCCCTCTCATTTTCTGCATTATACGATCTTTAAGCGTATACTTATGTAGCTTACAGATAATGTCTCTGGGATTATTCACATCTTGAGAGGGGGGTTTCAGGGCCCTATGTGCACGGTCAATTTCCACAGTAGCTGTAGCAGGTAGGCCTAGGATCTCCTTAAAAACACCCTCCAGGGTAGGAACAATGTCCCTAGCTCCCGTGGCTTCAGGTAGGCCCCGGATCCTAATGTTAGCTCTTCGACTGCGGTTCTCGGCGTCGTCTAACTGGCAAAGCAGGGCCTCAATCTGACGGCCTTGTGCATCACATTGGTCCTGCAGCATAGTTATAGCAGGGAGAGCCTCCTCAAATCTCTGCTCCAGGGACTCCATCCTACCCCCCAGGTGTACTGTGTCTGCCTTAAGCTGTGCAATGTCCTCCTTAAACGCCTTCTCCACTCTATCTGCAAAGCGCTCCAGGTCAGCTTTGGTGGGGAGGGACAGAATATGGCGCCTGATATCCGCATCAGCCAGGGGGTCCGGTTCGTCCGGGGCTTCTGGCAACAACCCGGGGGACCGTGGGGAGGTCGGGGGGGCCGAATCACTCACCGACTGCGGGGAAGGTATCGGCGAGGCATCCCTCCGATGCAACTTTGTGGCCGTGGATGGCGCAGCCTTGCCAGCTTTCAGGGCCTTGCCGGCCGGCGCCATTTTGGAGGCCTCCCGGCCCTTCTCCTCCTGCCCCGGGAAGAAGTTGTCCAGCTGTGCTTGCCGCGAGCGATCCACCCGTGAGTGCTGGGATGACGCCCGGCTCTTGTGGGACATCGCTGTGTAAGGATGGGGACAGATTCACCCTCCGTGCGCTGTTATCATGCGGCGGTGAGACGGAGCTGAGGAGACACACGTCTTCACTCCTCCATGGTCAGGCCACGCCCCATATTTCTTATTTTAATGAAAAACACAATTCAAAAAAGGGCTAATTCTCACAGGTTCTCTTTGTCCGCTAATAATGATTTTATTGCATTTTTTGTGAAAATATTGTCTTCTTATATTTGGGGGGAACCTGCCAGGTAGACTGTATGGGGCCCCATGATTTCTAAAAGCAGCCCTGTGTGTGAAACCTACACAGATGTTTCCATTTGCATGTATGCACATGGGGACAGGGCTTGCTTTTATTGATTTTATCAAAAATGTTTTTTTTTTTTAATTTTACTTTATTGCCATCACAAGGGGCTAACAAGCTCCGATGTGATAGCTTTGGGCAGGTGACAGGCACTCTTTATGGAGACACCAAAGGTCTGTTAGACCCTCCAATGTCTCCCCTGCCCTCCAAAGCAGCAAATCGGGCATACATTATGCTTGATTAGCTCCCTCTCTGACTGTAACAGCCAGGGAATTACCACGCTAAAACTGGTAGTAATGAAATCATTGTTTCTTCTGGCTTCATTCATCACAGAAAAAAATGGGGAACAGATGTTCCTCCATGTCCTCTGTGTTCACCAATCTTGGTCATTTACTACAGCTGCAGCCATGTTCTTAGTATAACTACTTGCTGACAAACAGTATATATTCATACAGCAGTAAGCAACTGGTTAAAAGCACAGTCTATATCTACAATGTCCCATGTCCTCAGCCAATGTCACATACCTGGTGGAGGAGCCTGACATGATGAGGTTAAACCTCTGTGTAAGAGAAGTCCGGTTGATAGACATGCGTTGGCGTGGGCACAGTAGTGTGTGTGCCAAGAATAATGTGAACTGGCGCATGCGCGGATGTGCGCGGATGTGCGCAGCTGCGAACAGGTGGGCATGTGCGGCTGCGAACAGGTGGGCGTGCGCCACCACGAACAGGCACATGTGCGCTCACACGTGCATGCACTTGTGCCAGCCGGTCTATTTAAATGGAGCAATCTCACACACACATTGCTGAGTGGTCTTTCAGCTTGTTCCTGTTTACCTGTGCTTTCTGTTCCAGTGTTTGACCGGGCTTGTACCTCAACCTTCCCTTGGACTTCTGCCTGCCTTCCTGTGACTCCGGCATGGGTTTGACCTTGTTCCTGCTTCTGTACCTTGCTGCCCAACTGTGTACCGAACCTGGCCTGTATCCTGTCTTTGCTTCTGCCTCACGTTCCGGGAACCTGCTCTGCTCGGCTGTTGATGACCCCCTGGCTTATGTTCCGACCACGCTTCCGCCTGCTGATCCAGCAACATGGAGTTCCTGCTCTCGGTGCCTATCCAGTGATCTGCAGCCATCGGGTTCCTGCCAAGACCCAACCATAGCCACCTGTTTCATTAGCCCTCGTGCCACTCTGTGTCCTTTACTCCCTGTCATCTTTACCAGGGGTGCTGGACAGGAGGTGCAAGAGAAGCCCTCTCTACAGTTCAATCTCCACCAGGTACGTGACACAAGAGCACAGAGTGTCGCGAGTTCCTGTTGATCTTAAAATGCAGTGATTATTTATTTATTATTTATAGAGACCTGAGCGATTTACATGATTTTCAAAAAACCCTGCAACTCTCAGAAGTGAATTTATCAGACTGGCCCAAAGACACTGGGAGAGGGAGATAGGAAGGGGGAGGGGAATGGTGGGGGTGGGGGAGGGGGAGAGGGGTGGAAGAGAGGGAGGATACGGGTATAGTTATATAAATATATATAGGGGTGGAAAATCACAAATAGAATTGCTGATAATAAATAGTAACAATTTCACAAGGAGTAATAGTAGGGGTTGATTTAATATTTAATGTGGGATAATAGCACATTTGCACTTTAAATAGATATAATTTGGGAATGACTTGAAATATAATAACTATAATGGTAATAATAAAGTAGTATCACATTAATAATATTTTTTGCTAGATGGATTAATGTCTGCCTAGCCTTAAATGTTCACTAACACTATATAGGGAGGTCTTCTCTCTCTCTCTCTCTCTTTTTCTTCCTTTCTCTTTTTCTCTTTGTCTCTTTCCCCCTCTCTGTTTCTCTCTCTCTCTCTCTCTCTCTTTCTCTCTCTTTTCCTTTCCCTCTCTATTTCCCTTTCCTTCTCTATTTCCCTTTCCTTCTCTTTTTCCCTTTCCTTCTCTTTTTCCCTTTCTCTCTTTCTTTCCCTTTCTCTCTCTTTTTCCCTTTCTCTCTCTCTCTCTCTCTTTTTCTCTTTCTTTGGTGGGGTTGGGAGGGAATTAAGGGTAAAAGGGCAAGAATACGGACGATGGAGAGTGAAGAAAATATTGAGGAGAACATAAACAGCTTGCAGAGGCCAATGGGTAGCAGATCGGGATCATTAGCTCTGTGTACCCCCTCAACAGGGACCTCATCTTTGGTGTGATAGACTATTCTAGTCAATATATAGGGGAGAAGAGGTGTCATAAGGGTGGGTGGGAAGATAAGTGTGTGAGATAAGTGGGTGTGGTAGGTATAGGGGGGAGGGAAGTATTTAGGATAGATATTATTTTTTTTTTTTATTATTATTTTTTTTATGGGAAGTGTGAAATTCTGTTCTTATAATGTAAGAGGTCTCAATTCCCCCTCTAAAAGAAATCAAATATTAAATTTCCTACATGAACAAAAAAATAGATATTGTGCTGTTTCAGGAAACGCATTTTCGCTCAAATCATATACCCAAAATAAATAATAAAAATTATAATACATGGTTGCATGATACATTTTTATATTCTAAATCAAAAGGGGTATCAATTGCATTCCATAGAGACTTGCCAATACAAATACTACGAAAATATGAAGGTAATGATGGGAGAGCTTTAATAATAAAGCTTATGTTATATGGGAAAAAATTTACAATAATTAATTTATATCTCCCTAACTACGGACAAATAGAGATTGGTGTAAAAGCTCTATTGGACGCAATGAAGAAAGCGGAGGGGATAGTAATAGTGGGTGGTGATTTAAACTTTTTAATGGATGTAAAGAGGGACACTACAAATACTCAAATGCAAAAGAAGAAGAATAATATTAGAATAAAATAATTTAAGGATATATTGAGAAAATACCAATTAATAGATATATGGAGGGCTCAGCATCAAACTGAAAATAATTATACATATTATTCAAACATTCATAACTCATATCACAGATTAGATTATTTCTTTTTAAATAAAGAGGGCCTAATGATGAAGCCAATAACAGAAATAGGGGGATTTTTTTTGTCGGACCATGCCCCAATATATATGGAACTTACAGTGATTGATACAAAAAAAAAGAATGGGATATGGAGATTAAATGGTAACCTGATTAAAGATAAAAAATGTGAGATGGAAGTTCAAAATGTCATAAAAGAATTCTTGATAATCCATGAAAGAGATGAAACTTCACCTCCAATACAATGGGAAACATTAAAATGCGTGCTGAGGGGAATATTCATCAAGCATGGAGCAAGAATAAAAAAAGAAAAAATACAAAAAAAATATCAGTTGGAAATAGAGATTAGAGCATTAGAAGTAATACATAAGGAAAATATGAAATCAGATGATAGAACTAAACTAAAGGAAAAAACAATTGGAATTGCAATCAATGCTTGATGAAGAATTCCTTCAGATAAGGGATAAGAATAGAGCACAATGGTATAAATTTGGAAATAAACCTGGGAAGCTACTAGCTCGAGCATTAAAAAAACAACAACCACCAAGTTACATCCAAAAAATTGTAAAATCAAATGGGGAAACAACGTATGACCCAGAGGAAATATCTGAAACCTTCCATACATACTACTCGAAACTATACAATATAAAAGATGGACAGGAAGATAAGGGAAAAGATGATAAAAGAGAGAAAATACGAAAATATGTAAAAGAAATGGCTATATTTAATTGCTCAAAAGGAAACATGGAGGGATTAGAGGAGGAAATTACAACAGAAGAGATACAACAGGCTATTAAAGAGCTTGTTTTAGGTAAAAGTCCAGGTCCAGATGGATATACTGCCAGATTTTATAAGACATTTAAGGATTTAATAATACCCATTCTTAAGAGAACATATAATTCTATATCTTTAGAACAGCCATTTGCGGTACAAAGTACAGAAGCTCATATTATATTAATATTAAAACCAGAAAAGGATCAATCATTATGTAAAAATGATAGACCTATATCCTTAACGAATATAGATATAAGAATATTCTCAAAGATTTTATCTAAACGAATATCGGCGATAATATCAGAATATATAAACTTGGAACAAACGGGATTTATGAAAGGGAGAGAAACAAGGGATAATATTATTAAGACATGTACATTGGTTGAATACGCCCAGAGAGCTGCCATCCCTACCTGCTTATTAACTATAGACGCTGAAAAAGCATTTGATAGGGTGGGATGGCAGTTCTTAGAGGAAGTATTGAAACAAACAGCAATGGGACCTAAGATGCTAGGAAGAATTATGGCATTATATAAAAACTCAAGGGCTAAAGTGAGAACAAATGGGAAATTATCGGAATATATAAAGATCTATATATATATATAAAGATCTCAAATGGAACCCGACAAGGGTGTCCTTTATCACCACTCTTATATATTATGATAATGGAACATCTTATGGAAGGATAAATAAAGATATTAAAGGGATAAAGATAAAAGATAAAGAATATAAGATGGCCGCGTATGCGGATGATCTTTTAGTGTATATAACTAACCCTATAATTACAATACCAAATTTAATAAAAGAGTTTGATAGATTTGGGGAAATTAGCAACTTTAAAGTAAATTATGATAAATCCGAATTAATGAATATTACACTAGAAGAAAAAATGCAAAATCTCTTACGAAAGGATTTCCCTTTTAAATGGAAATTAGATGCGATAAAATATTTGGGAATATATATTCCAAGAGATTTAAAACTGTTGCAAGATATGAATTATAGTTTGGCAATTCATAAGGTAAAAAAACTTTTAGGAAAATGATAAAATAACTTATTCATGGTTTGGGAGAATAAATATTGTAAAGATGGAGATCTTACCAATTATGATATATATTTTTCAAACAGTACCCATTATACCATCAAAAAAGATTATGAAAGAATTAAGAGAAATGGTAGAAAGTTTTGTATGGTCTCATAAGACTCCCAGAGTATGCAGAGAAGTATTAATTAGAACGAAAAATAATGGAGGATTGGCAGTGCCTGACTTCCTTAAGTATCTTCAAGCTGCTTCTTTAATGAGAATAATAGATTGGCAACATAATACAAAAGACAAGCAATGGATAAAACTAGAATAAGATATACTAGGGGTTAAATTAAAACATCAACCATGGGTGAATCCTAAGTTAAGATCAAAGGAGAAGGAAACTCCTATTTTTGTAAGAACAACTTTAAAAATTTGGGATGATATGATAAAAAAAGGTAAATTGTCATCATTAATAGGCCCTATGACTCCACTATTCACCAATCCTGAATTTATGCCAGCCTTAAAAGAGAATAAATTCCTGAAGTGGAATATGGAGGAACATGAACGGATAATACAAATCATGGAGGAGGGGAAAATGCCAACACTTCAGGAACTGGGGCAAGAATATAAAAATAAATGGTTTCAGTATTTTCAATTAAAAACATATGTAGACCCAATGGTGACAATGATTAATAGACAATTAATGTTATTTGAACAAATGGCAATAAATAAGGATAAAGCAAATAAAAAAACCTAAAATATATAACCTATTACTTCCTGTTGGTGATATTAAAAAAATAGTAGGAGTAAGAAAATGGGAGGAAGAAATAGGGAATGAGATGACAGAGAAAGAATGGAAAGGGATATTTGCAAGATTATATAAAATACCTTTAGCCACTAAATACCAGGAAAAAAACTATAAAATTATCTTAAGATGGTATAGAAGCCCAGTGGTTATGAATAGAATAAATAAAGGAAACTCTGAAATCTGCTGGAGGTGTAAGATAGAAAAGGGTACTTTAGAACATATTTGGTATAGCTGTTGGAAGATAAGAGTATTTTGGGTTAAGATAATAGAACTATATCAGAAGGTGACAGGTATAAGAATAGAAATGGATATAAAATCAGTATTATTCTCTCATACATCAAATAAGCTAAAACAGAAAGAGATAGAATTTTTGCATCAGATGACTTCAGTAGCTAAAGCTGTAATAGCACGTAATTGGAAAGTAGAAGAGGCCCCAACATTAACAGAGTGGAAAAATGAGATGAGCGAAGTTCTTTTTTTGGAAAAGCAAATAAGGCAAGAAGGTTATGTAGAGAAAAAAAATTTCAAAATATTGGAAAAGATGGGAGGAATTGGGTACCTCTGGGAACTTGTAAGAATTTTTGTAATAAGAAGGGAAGGATGGGATGGATTTGATGTATGTTGTGTTTTTTTTTTTCTTTTTCTTTTTTTTTGGGAATAAATGTTGAATGTAAGTTTTAAAATATAAAATAAAGAGAAATTTGAAACAAAATGCAGTGAGCAAAGCATGGTGTTCAAGCGGGAGCAGAAGGAAGCTGACAGTGGACCACAGTGGAATAGACTGGCAGGGAGATATCAGGTAAGTAGGAGGCTGGAATAGGTAGGTACTGGCTGGTAGTGAGCAGGTGCTGGCTGGTCAGCGAGTGGGCAATGAACAAGTACTAGCTGGTAGCAGGTGTGAGGGTGCTTGTTGTGGATTGCTAGGCAGTATGTGGAGGAAAAGCAGAGATAGGCAAATGCCGGGTCAGAGACTGGTAATTGTCAAGAATGTAAAGTGTAAGCGCCAAGCATATATAAATGTAACTCTTGAAATTAGCAAAGCGTGAAAAAAAGACTACTGTGTACGTATACCTATAACGGATAAATACAACGTGACCCCAAATATGGAGATATCACAACATGTATGAAAAACAAAATGGTGAGTATATAAACATTGAAATCTATATATCGATAGGACTAAACGTGTAAATATATATCATAATAACAGAAAAAAGTCCCACTTTACTGTGACATAACCCCGGAAAAGGGGGTAGCAAAAAAATGTGCAGTAAACATCAACATAAACATATAAATAATAAAAACTCTAAAAGTTCATAAATTAATGAAGCAAAAAACGTATAAAGTGCAAGTCCCAATAAACTTTGGTGTCCACGAGCATCCCACTTTACTGTGACCAGAGGTAATTTCACCCAGTGTAGCTCCCATCACCTTAAGAAGCACAGGCTTACCAGATGGACATGACCCGAATAGACATATGCCTAAGGGGTCAGTAATAGCTTGTAATCCCAGCTACTGCAACTTTAGATTCAGCATTCCACCATAGGGGGAGTCCAAACACAAATGGTTCATTCGGTAGGACAGGCTGCGTGTAATCACCGTTTTTGTATATATAGACAGCTCCGGCAACAGTTCAGGCATGAAAGTAAAAAGGTAGAGCCGACATAGCGTAATAACGATTTTCAAAAAATGGCTTTAATAAAAATAAAATATCAAACTCACATTTCCATTGTGATCAATAAGCATGTCAGAGGAAAAATAGGCAGTGGCGGAGTTCTCCCGACGCGTTTCGACCTACAGGTCATTGGATGGGGTACAAGTACATAGTGCGTGTTCAGGATGCAGGTTGGAGTCAGTAAAGGTTCAGCAGTACAGTGGCAACAGGAGCAGGTAGAAGAAGAGCACAGAAACAAATCGCATACAGGCAAAACTCAAGGGCTGGTCAGTACAAGCCAAGTCTGTAAATGGTATTAGATGCAGGAAACAGGTCACAGATCACATGGGAAATGATGAAGATAAGACCGCACTGGCTTAGTTTAAATAGCAACATTAGTGATATATGCGCATATACGGGCATGTGATTACACGCGTGGATGTGTGCGAGCACGCGCATGCATGTAAGTCGTCTGTGCACTGAGATTTGTTGCGCGTACTACCTGACCTCAGCGCCTCAACGAACATAAAAGACATTATGAACTTACCGGTTCTTTCTTTTTCTCCAGGGGACCTAGCTGCTAGGAGAACCACCTATAACAAATCAAGTGGAAACGTCATACTCCAGATGGACCCCCAGATTTTTAATGTAATGGGCAATTCTTTTTCATAACTAGAATTGTCCATAGCCTTAGCCGTGTCCCAACTGGATTGAAGATGTTACCAACTTGCACGTTCTTACTTTTTCCCCAGGGGACATACGTCCTGAGAGAACCACCAATAGCAAACCAATTGGAAGCACTGTACCCCAGAAGGATCCCCAGTTTTGCAATGTAATGGACAGTTTTAATTGATAACTTGCATTGCCCATGTCACCAGCTGTGTCCCAACTGGATTAAAGACATTTTGACCTCACACATTCTTCCTATTTTGACAGAGGACCTAGCTCCTGGGGGAACCACCAATAACCAACCAAAAGGAAGTACCATGCCCAAATAGGCTCCAAGTTTTGTATCCACTACCCCACCCCAAGACTCCCTGACCTTCCTACCTGCTGTGACTTTTTTTATTATTTCCTAACAATCCTTGACTTCCAATGCATTGCAAATCAAGGATGGGTGTATGGGGGGGTCTTCCACTTTGGGTGAAGTTTCTGGAAAGAATACCTAGTACCCAGAAGCCTTCGTAGAAACAACCCTTGTGGTCCCATCCTGCCCATCTGACTTTTTACCTTTAATCTAGTAAGACCCACACCCCTTCCACACGGAACTCACATTTTTAACCCTTTTCTGACCTGTAACTCCCTTAGTCATGCAGACCCTCCATTCACTTCCTCGTCTCCAGTTCTCACTTGTTTTTTGAACTTACAAAAGCTGTACGGAATGTACCTTTGTGAGAACTAAAATAATGCCTTAGGGGCTGAAACTGGTCTCAATAAATAAATAAAAATGTCACTTTGCCTTTAGGGAAATTCATGCCTGGGTAAGTAACGTTAAAAGGGAATTCAAGCCTAACTACTCACTACCACTGAAGGACCAGGCCTCTTTTTGAGATTTGTTGTTTCAAAGTTAACCACTTGCCGACCGCCTCACGCCGATGTACGTCGGCAGAATGGCACGGGCAGGCATAAGCACGTACATGTACGTGCTTTGCCTCCCGCGGGTCGGGGGCCCGATCGGGCCCCCGCCCGGTGCCTGCGGCGGTCGGTTTTCGTTCGGGAGCGATCCCGGACGAGGGGACGGCCATTCATTCATGGCCACCCCCTCGCGATCGCTCCCGACGAATGGAAATCCCCGGTGACATCACTTCCTCTCCTGTAATGTAAACACAGGAGAGGAAGTGATGTATTCTCTCCTCCGTGTCGGTATTTTTCGTTCCGACACGGAGGAGAGCGGATCAGTGAGTTGCACCAACACATCCCACACACAGTAGAACATGCCAGGCACACTCACACCCCCCCTTTACCCCCCGATCACCCCCCCAATTACCCCTGCCCCCCAGTCACAGTGACACCAATGTCATTTTTTTTTTTTTTTTTTTTTTTTTTGCATTGGTGTCATTTGTGACTGTAATAACTGTTAGGGCAGTTAGGGTTAGCCCCCTTTAGTTCTAATGTACCCCCCTAACCCCCCCAATAAAGGTTTAACCCCGTGATCACCCCCCGTCGCCAGTGTCACTAAGGCTGGGTTCACATTGCAGCGGTTTATGAGAACGAATGTGATTCGCACCGCACTGCAGTGCAAATCACATCCGATCTCTGTGCGATTCGAGTTCAGCCATTCGCCGCACCCGCCGCACCCGCCACACCCGCCGCACCCGCCGCAAATTCGCACGGGACCCTTTTTTTGGCCCGCAGCAGAATCGGATCGCATGGGTGTTCACACCATGCGATCCGAGTTTGCAGATCGCACTGCGATATGCGAACTGATCTGGGGGTGTCAGTAACATTTCACTGACACTCCCAGCAGTTCGCATAGGGCAGTGTGAACTGCCGCCGGGAGGCATGCGATGCGGGAACCCGCCGCGGATTCGCGGCGTTTCCGCATCGCTCCAGTGTGAACCCAGCCTAATAAGCGATCATTTTTCTGATCGCCGTATTAGTGTCACAGGTGACGCTAGTTAGGCAGGTAGGTATTTAGGTTCGCCGCAGCTTTTTATAGCGCTAGGGACCCCCATATACTACCGCATAAAGCCCCCTGATTGCCCCCTAGTTAACCCTTTCACCAGTGATCACCATATAACTGTTACAGGTGACGCTGGTTGGTTAGTTATTTTTTTATAGTTTCAGGGCACCCGCCATTTATTACCTAATAAAGGTTTAACCCCCTGATCACCCGGCAGGTGTCATTTGTGACTAATAACTGTTAGGGCAGTTAGGGTTAGCCCCCTTTAGTTCTAAGGTACCCCCCTAACCCCCCCAATAAAGGTTTAACCCCGTGATCACCCCCCGTCGCCAGTGTCACTAAGGCTGGGTTCACATTGCAGCGGTTTATGAGAACGGATGTGATTCGCACCGCACTGCAGTGCAAATCACATCCGATCTCTGTGCGATTCGAGTTCAGCTATACAGATAGTATGGCTGAATTCGTGTCGCACCCGCCGCACCCGCCGCAAACTCGCACGGGACCCTTTTTTTGGTCCGCAGCAGAATCGGATCGCATGGGTGTTCACACCATGCGATCCAAGTTTGCAGATCGCACTGCGATATGCGAACTGATCTGGGGGTGTCATTAACATTTCACTGACACTCCCAGCAGTTCGCATAGGGCAGTGTGAACTGCCGCCGGGAGGCATGCGATGCGGGAACCCGCCGCGCATTCGTGGCGTTCCCGCATCGCTCCAGTGTGAACCCAGCCTAATAAGCGATCGTTTTTCTGATCGCTGTATTAGTGTCACAGGTGACGCTAGTTAGGCAGGTAGGTATTTAGGTTCGCCGCAGCTTTTTATAGCGCCAGGGACCCCCATATACTACCGCATAAAGCCCCCTGATTGCCCCCTAGTTAACCCTTTCACCAGTGATCACCATATAACTGTTACAGGTGACGCTGGTTGGTTAGTTATTTTTTTATAGTTTCAGGGCACCCGCCATTTATTACCTAGTCTCACTAGTGTACCCCTAAATTTAGGGGTGTCTACTTTCTAAAATGGGGTCATTTGGGGGGGGGGGTTTGTGCCATCTTGGCATTTTATGGCCTTCAAAACTGTAACGCCCTTAGAAAGCCTGAAGGCGGTGCTTGGTTTTTGGGGCCCCGTACGCGGCTAGGCTCCCAAAAAGTCCCACATATGTGGTATCCCCGTACTCAGGAGAAGCAGCAGAATTTATTTTGGGGTGTCATTTCACATATGCCCATGGCATGCATGAGCAATATATCATTTAGTGACAACTTTGTGAAAAAAAAAAAAAAAAAAAAAAAGTTTGTAATTTTCCCGCAACTTGTGGCAAAATATAAAATATTCCATGGACTCAACATGCCTCTCAGCAAATAGCTTGGGGTGTCTACTTTCTAAAATGGGGTCATTTGTGGGGGTTTTGTGCCATCTTGGCATTTTATGGCCTTCAAAACTGTAATAGGTAGTGAGGCGTGAAATCAAAAATTTACGCCCTTAGAAAGCCTGAAGGCGGTGCTTGGTTTTCGGGGCCCTGTACGCGGCTAGGCTCCCAAAAAGTCCCACATATGTGGTATCCCCGTACTCAGGAGAAGCAGCAGAATTTATTTTGGGGTGTCATTTCACATACGCCCATAGCATGTGTGAGCAATATATCATTTAGTGACAACTTTGTGTAAAAAAAAAAAAAAAATTTTTTTTTTGTCATTATTCAATCGCTTGAGGCAAAAAAATAAAATATTCAATGGGCTCAACATGCCTCTTATCAATTTCCTTAGGGGGTCTACTTTCCAAAATGGGGTCATTTGGGGGGGTTTTGTACTGCCCTGTCATTTTAGCACCTCAAGAAATGAGATAGACAGTCGTAAACTAAAAGCTGCGTAAATTCCAGAAAACGTACCTTAGTTTGTAGATGTGACAACTTTTGCGCAAACCAATAAATATACAATTATTGACTTTTTTTTTACCAAAGACATGTGGCTGAATACATTTTGGCCTAAATGTATGACTAAAATTGAGTTTATTGGATTTTTCTAATAACAAAAAGTAGAAAATATCATTTTTTTTCAAAATTTGCGGTCTTTTTACGTTTATATCGCAAAAAATAAAAATCGCAGAGGCAATCAAATACCATCAAAAGAAAGCTCTATTTGTGGGAAGAAAAGGACGCAAATTTTGTTTGGGTACAACATTGCATGACCGCGCAATTACCAGTTAAAGCAGCGCAGTGCCAAAGTGTAAAAAGACCTCTGGTCATTTACCAGCAAAATGGTCCGGTCTGAAAGTGGTTAAAAACAGTTTTTTTTTTGCTAGAAAATGACTTAAGAGTAAGAACCGCCAAACATTATACATTTTTTTTCTAAAACCCTAGAGAATAAAATGGCAGTCGTTGCAATACTTTCTGTCTCACGCTTCAAAATTGCACCCACTCATGGAAGGGCGGCAAACTTTTACCCTTAAAAATCTCCATAGGTGATGGTTACAATTTTTTACAGCTTGCATGTTTTGAGTTACAGAGGAGGTCTAGGGCTCTCGCTCTACTGATCAATTGGATAACTCACGTTTGGTTTGAATACCGTTTTCATATGCGGGCGCTATTCACGTATGCGTTTGTTTCTGCGCACGAGCTCGGCAGGATGGGGCGCGTTTAAAACTTTTTTTTTTTGTTTTTTACCTTTTGTTTTTTATTTTTACACTGTTCTTTTAAAAAAAAATTATGTCACTTTTATTCCCATTACAAGGAATGTAAACATCCCTTGTAATAGAAAATAAAGACATGACAGGACCTCTTAAATATTAGATCTGTGGTCAAAAAGACTTCACATCTCATATTTACACTAAAATGCAATAAAAAATAAATAAATAAATTTGTCATTTAAAAAAAACAAAAAACAAAAAGTCCCTTTATCTTCCCCTCACTCGTCTCCATACCCAGCAAGAAAGAGGATCTGATCGCCTCCGCCACTGCCGACGGCACCGGGAAGCGACGGAGGGCACTGGAGCGCAGCGGGAGGGGGGCCCCTCTCCTGCCGCAGAGAAAAGTGATCTTCTGGTGAATCTGCCGCAGAGACCACTATTATCAGAAACTGGACCGCCGGCCAAAGAAGAAGATACCGGGGTTATGGCAGCTAGCTGCTGCCATAACAACCATATTCCTCTTCAAAGTTAGGAAATATATCGGCATGCGGCCGTCCGGAAGTGGTTAAGGGGGTGTGTTTTTTCATCTTAATGCATCCTATGACTGGCGCGCGACAATGTACGTCGTCAGAATGGCACAGCTGTGCAAATGGGCGCACCTGTATGTCCCTTTGAATTTGGTGACATGCCATCGCGTGCGCACCGCCAGCGGCACACGTGCGCACCCACCGCGAGCTCCGTGAGTAGGATCATGGGTCCCACAGACTCCATGTCCGCGGCGATACTCGCGATTGTCTCACGGAGAGGAAGAATGGGGAAATGCTGATGTAAACAAGCATTTCCCCATTCTGCCCTAGTGACAGGACACTGATCACAGCTTCCTGTAATCGGAAGCGGTGATCAGTGATGTGTCACATGTAGCCCCTCCCCCCACAGTTAGAATCACTCCCTAGGACACCTTAACCCCCCCTGCAGCGCCACCTAGTGTTAGCCCCTTCACTGGCAGTCACATTTACACAGTAATCAATGCATTTTTAATCACACTGATCGCTGTATAAATGTGAATGGTCCCAAAAATGTGTCAAAAGTGTCCGCCATAATGTCGCAGTCACAATAAAAATCGGCGATCGCCGGCATTACTAGTAAAAAAAAAAATTATTAATAAAAATGCCATAAAACTATCCCCTATTTTGTAGACGCTATAACTTTTGCGCAAACCAATCAATAAACGCTTATTGCAATTTTTTATTTTATTTTTTTACCAAAAATATGTAGAAGAATACGTATCAGCCTAAACTGAGGAAAAAAATGTTTTATATATTTTTTGGGGATATTTATTGCGTTTTTTTTTTCAAAATTGTCGCTATTTTTTTGTTTACAGCGCAAAAAATAAAAATCGCAGAGGTGATCAAATACCACCAAAAGAAAGCTCCATTTATGTGGAAAAAAGGACGTCAGTTTTGTTAGGGAGCCACGTCGCACGACCGTGCAATTGGCAGTTAAAGCAACGCAGTGCCGAATAGTAAAAAGTGCTCTGGTCTTTTGGCCAGCCAAATGATCCAGGGCTGAAGTGGTTAAGGTGAAAAAACTTCTGCCACTGAGCAGCCCCCCACCCCCCGTTTTACTCGCCTGAGCCTGTTCGTTCCCTTGCCGGAGACGTGCTCTACCTCTCTAGCCAGGGTTTCTCGACTCTTGATTGGATAGATTGATAGCAGCGCAGCCATTAGCTCCCGCTGCTGTCAATCATATCCAATGGTGTGCGGGGGGGGGGGGGGGCAGAGTGCAGCATTTTGTGTCTATGGACGCAAAAGCTGCACTCAGTGGCGCACCTGCAAGGTAAACCCCTGGTAGAGTGCTTCTTCCATGGGGTTTACTGATGTGGGAAGGAGCTGATAGCACCGCCGGGAGACCCCAGAAGGAGGATCGGGGCCACTCTATGCAAAATGAACTGCACAGTGGAAGTAAGTATGACATGTTTGTTATTTAAAAAATAAAAAAAAATAGCAAAAACTAAAAGATAGTGTTTTTTTTTTCAAAATTGTCGCTCTTCTTTTGTTTATAGCGCAAAAAATAAAAACCACAGATGTTATCAAATACCACCAAAAGAAAGCTCTATTTGTGGGAAGTAAAGGACATCAATTATGTTTGGTTACAGCATCGCACGACTGCGCAATTGTCAGTTAAAGCGACACAGTGCCGTATCGCAGAAAATGGCCTGGTCATTGAGCAGCCAAATCTTCGGGGGCTGAAGTGGGTAAAGGCTTATATGGAAGTTATTGCCATAAAAAAGTGTTTGGGGATACGGGTCCTGTCCCAGGGGATCAATGCAAAAAGAAGTTTTAAAAATGGCTGTTTTTTCAGAAGTAGTGATTTTAATAAGGTCGCGTACACACGGGCGGATTGTCTGGCCAACTAAGTTCATCAGACAATCCGACAGACAGTCCGTCCTACTTTTGAATGAACGGACTTGACCACACACGATAAACAGACAGTCAGCTGAAAGCTTGCGCGATGACGTGTACAGCACGTACGACGGGACTAGAAATACGACGTCCAATACACTGCAATGCAACCTTCGGCCGTGTAAATCCTTTCTGAGCATGCGCCATACTTAGTCCGTCCAACTTGCCTACTCACGAGCGGACTGTCCGCTGAAACCAAGTTTGGACGGACTGTATTACAGAAATTCCGAAAGACTTAGTCCGCCAGACTGTCCGCTGAAGCCCACACACGAGCGGATTGTCCGCTGAAACACGTTTCAGCGGACTAAGTTGGCCAGACAATCCGCCTGTGTGTACGCGGCCTAATGCTTAAAGTGAAACAATAAAAATAAAATATTCCTTTAAATATCCTGCCTGTGGTGTCCCCTTAGTCTGCCTCTAAAGTAGAGCATCTTTCCCATGTGTATAACAATACCGCAGCAAAAAGCTAAAGGAAATAAATCTAATTTAAATTCGTTCGCTGCTGTATTGCCAGATCTCTGCAATATACATAAAAAATCATTGAAAAAAACCTGCGCCAAAATGAAAAAAAATCTCATACCAGACCCTTATCCCTTCATCTCCCGGTATCGTCTTCTTCTGCTGTGTTCTCCCGCTGAGCTGTCTTCCTGGCCGCTGGTGTCTACTTCATCACCGCTGGTTACCCACTAGAAAGACAGTTTTAGGACAAGACAGGCTTTTTTTTTTTTTGCGGGTAACTGACTCTGGGAGATGACTGTTTCGAGAAAAGCACCCACCTCCCCCGCCCCTCCCTTTCCTAACCTACCAGGCGGTATGCTCGGATAAGGGTCTGGTATGGACTTTGGGGGGGACCCGACGCCATTTAAAAAAAAAATGGCATGGGGGGTCCCTCCAAATCCATACTAGACCCAAAGGGTGTTTGTGGCAAATTTGAGCGCCGCAGAATGCCCCATAATGCACTGTGAGATCGCAGTGGTATCTTACATTGTACCCCTACCCATTCACCAAAAAAAAGTATCAAAAAAGTAAAAACGACAGGAGTTTTTGGCAATTCCTTTAATAAAAAATAAAACCCATCTTCAATCACGGCGCTGATGGATCCGAAAAATAGAAAGAAAACTGAAAAACTCTGCCTCGATGGGAGGCCTCCCTGCGACTGCCATCTTTTCGCTTTAACAACCATTATGTAGGCAAGAGCGGAGCCACCCTGTAATGTAAACCAGTGACCCGGCCCCCTCTGATGTCAGAAGGGGGCGGGTCACTCAATTACATCACCGGGTGGCCCCACCCTTGCCTATATAATGGCTGTCAAAGCGAAAAGACGGCAGTCACGGGGAAGCCTCCAACAGAGGTGAAGTTTTTCCGTTTTATTTTTTTTTATTTTTCAGGTCCGCCAGTGCCGGGATTGACGATGGATTTACATTGCGGGGCACTTTTTTTTTAAATAAAGGAATTGTCAAAAACTGTCTCAAGAAGAGAATAAATTGATTGCACATTCGAATCCGATGCTGTTTTTTTTTGCTGGTTTTCTTTATTGTCATAAACCAGACAAATTTTCAAGGATGAATAGTTGACGCGTTTCAAACAAAAGAACCTTGCTTGTTCGCAACTGAAATGTTTTCAGTACAGGCTATTTAAAGGCATGTATCAAATCAAAGGTCTAACCCAAAACACCTGTGACCTGAGAACAATCAGCATTACCAACCATAAAATAATTTCTTAATTTCTAAAAAAACATCTTGATATAATTACAAAATAATAAAAAAAAGAAAAGAAAATATAAATATATAAGCAAGAAATGTATTAAAAATAAAAAAAACAAAAAAATTTGCGAAAAAATATATAATGTAAATGTTTAAATAGTTAAATTATGTATATCAATATATACCATGTTTTAAAAAAAAAAAACTCTAGTCTGTCCAGGGAGAGAAGAGAATGATAAACATGCATATGTAGTAGAAGAAATCCACACATATCTATAGGTATCCACCACATTTAATATTTTAATCAAGAGAATTAATTTCCTTTCAAACGCAATATAAATGTGGAAACTATATATGTATGCATGCATATTGCAAACATTCCACACAATGAGACCAGAGGAGCTATTTATTATTTGTATCCAGGGTAAGACACATAGGAAAAACTGGGACAGTGCCTATGATCAGGAGACACAGAAGGCATAGAAAAAAGAAGCACCCAAAATCAGTTGCTTTTTAGAGTGTAAAGGCAGAAAAGCAAAGTAAAAAAATCGCAAAGCAAGGGGATGAAAAGCCCCCCCCCCCCCCCCCGATTGAGAATTAACTAATGGTAGTAGTGTGTAATATCCCACTCAAAGTTCACCCCAAACAGAATGCACGTCTTAAAATAAAAAATCCAAAAAACTTCCCTTTTACCGAGAAGTCGAAAGACATCTCCGCCTCGTTGGGGTGTATGGAATTTCTCTATAATTTGCACACCGACCGCCGAGGTGTTGCATTCAAGAAATTGATTGAAGTGTTTGGCAACATTGGTGGAGAATTTTTTTTCCCTATGCTATATAGGTGTTCATCTGCAATGATTCAAGGACATATGAAAAAGAAGCACAGGCTCTTCATGCCCGCTTCCTAGGGAGGGGGTATCCAAGATATATTTTGGATAGAGCAGTTTCTATTGCCAATTCTAAGCCCCCGTACACACGGTCAGACATTCCGACCACAAAATCCTTCCGATTTTTTCCAAAACTGGTGTTGCATTCACACGGTCGGACAAAGTTGTCGGAAAATCCGATCGTTCGTAACGATGGGACTACGTTCAGGCTAGTAGCCAATAGCTTTGGTCTCGTAATTTGATCTGAGCATGCGTGACACTTTGTCCGATCGGAATTCTCTACAAACGCTCGGACAAAGTCCGATCGGATCATGTTGTCAGAAAATTTTATATCTAGCTCTCAAACTTTGTTGGTCGGACATTCCGACGGAAAAAGTCAGATGTAGCCCACACACGGTCGGATTATCCGACAACGCGGTCCGATCGGACATTTTCCATCGGAATGTCCGACTGTGTGTACGGGGGCTTTGAATAAGGATGACCTTTTAAAATGGACCCACCTCAGTGACAATGGAAGTAAAGTAGAGCGCTTCAACAAAGGGAGACCAACAATTAGTACTCCGTTTAGTCAGGAATTTAATGACATCAGGGCAATTATATATAGGTATTTACTGGTTCTATTCGAGGACCGGTTTTGTGCTGATCTACTTAAAGATGGGATTAATTTTGTCTCCAGACGCGACCCCACTTTGGGGAATTTCCTGTCGCCAGTTGTGTTTGAATATGATAAAATTAGATTGCATACTTGGTTGCACTGCAAGGGCAATTACAGATATGGTGCAAACGTGTGCTGTTCTTGTACACATATTCCTATGGGGAATGTTGTGCGTTCATACTCTAATGGTAAGCAACACAAATTAACGTCCTTTTACAACTGCAATGCCCGTTATGTAATATATGTCATCACATGCACTATTTGTAATGTACAATATATCGGTCGCCCCACAAGATGCCTTAGGGATAGGTTTCAAGAACAACTATATAGCTTAGAGAAAAAATTCTCCACCGATTTTGCCAAACATTTCTTTTTTTAATAAAGGAATTCTTTCATTTTTACTTTTTTGACACTTTTTTTGGTGAACGGGTACAATGTAAGATGCCAAAGCACTGCAATCTCGCAGTGCTTTACGGGGCATTCTGCGGCGCTCAAATTTGCCGCAAACGCCCCATGATGTTCGGTATTTGCAGAATAATCTGGCAAACAGGTAATGCAAAGGCATAGCTTCAAGTGGAACTATACCCACCTTGGCTCCAGAGATGTGACTTTCTGGAGCTCCCACTGGCCGCTGACATTTTTTGAACAGCCATTTTCAGGGTTTTTAACGCAGGCGGCTTTCATTGGCTGGGCAGGAATGACGTCAGTTTCAGCATTGCTGAATTTCCACATTGTACACTGTTCTAAAAAGGAGGTTCTTGTGAGGTTACAGAGTTAGAGGTTCACCAGAAATAAGGCACAAGGCAAGATTGTCCAAGGAAAAAGTATCCTGATATTATAAATTAATATTATCAACCAAAGAAAAATAAAGGGAAACTGATAGAGTGAAGAGTGAATGAAGGAAAGGAAAAAAAATAGAAGAGAAGAGAGGGCCAGCTAGATACTCCCCAAGTCTAGGTTAAAATCTATGCAGCTGTGCTTCATACGTTTTTCAGGCACGTTCTGCATTTTTAAACACAGGTTTTTGCATGCAGTTTTCATGCATTTTGTGTTTCATGTTTTTTTTCCTCTTTAAATGCACTGTATATAGCTGGTTGCTAAGGAGGGGGCAGGGAAGCCGGCCGCCACGTCCTTAACAACCGATGAGTCATCAGCTGTCAGCGGGCTTCCCCGCTGAAAGTTGGATGTAAAAAAAAAAACGCAAACAAAATATGTGAAAAAAAAACAAAACGGCGTGGGTCTCCAACCCCCCCCCCCGGGTCCATGCCGGGCCCTTTGGGTCTAGTATGGATTTGGAGGGACCCCCATGCCATTTAAAAAAAAAAAATGGCGTGGGGCCCCCCTCAAAGTCCATACCAGCCCCTTATCCGGGCATACCACCCGGTAGGTCAGGAAAGGGAGGGGACGTGCGAGCTGCCTCCTCCTGAGCCATACCAGGCCGCATGCCCTCAACATGGGGGGGTGGGTGTTTCTCTCGGAACAGTCATCTCCCGGAGACGTTTTCTTCTTGTGCTGTTTTCTCTCAAGGAGCTGTCTTCTTCCTCGCCGCTGGTGTCTACTTCCTCACCACCGCGGTCTTCTTCATCACCACCAGTTACCCACTAAAAAAAAGCCGGTCTTGTCCTGAAACTGCCTTTCTAGCAGGTAACCAGCAGTGATGAAGTAGACACAGGTGACGGCTTCTTATTTAATAAAGGACTTCTCAAAACCAGGCTCTTGTATTTTATTAACATATCACTGTTTTTTTTGACGAATGGGTAGGGGTACGATGTACCCGATAACCATTAACATGGGGGGGGCTGGGATATGGGGATCCCCTTGTTAATGGGGGCTTCCAGATTCCGATAAACCACTTGCCTGCAGACCCAGACAACCACCGGCCAAGGTTGTTGGGAAAAAGCCCTGGTCCTCATCAACATGGGGGCAAGGTGCTTTGGGGTGGGGGGCGCAGAGTACCCACCCCCCCATGTTGAGGGCATGCGGTCTGGTATGTTTCAGGAGGGGGGGCACTTGCTCGTCCCCTCCCTTCCTGAACTACCGGACGGCATGCTTAGATAAGGGTCTGGTATGTATTATGGGGGGGGACCCCATGCAGTTTTTTTCTTTTTACATTCAACTTTCAGCGGGGAAACCCGCTGATGACTCCTCGTTATGGACGCGGCGGCTGGCTTCCCGGCCCCCTCCTTAGCAAGCAACTATATACAGTGTTTTAAACAGAAAAATAAAAATGCAAAAACACATAAAAAAAATCGCATCACATATACAAAACTTGGGTTTTTGGTGTGATTCCATCAAAGTCTATTACATGTAAAACTCAGAAAAATAGTCCCTGACCCTTTCCAAAACCGCACCAGCCACAAAACGCATAGCTGTGAATGTGTACCATAGGAAATGTTAAATGGACTGTAGTGCATTTCTGCAAAATGCACTGAAAAATGCATAGGTGTTAACCTAGGGTAAGGCACAGAGATAGAGATCATATCCATGGATCCCATGTCAAATTTCCTGGTCTCCGCCACCTTTACCTTGCGGTGGGGCACCCACCGAGCCTGGTTTTGGAGGTCAAACTAAAATCTCCTGGATGATGCTGCAGTGGTCGCAGGGGTTTCTGATACTCTCATGTATTACTTTGGGGGGAACTCTACCAACGATGTAAGTGAGGGGATGGTCTGGGAGGGACACAAGTCAGTGGTGCGAGGCATACTGATTTAAAAGGGATCTAAAAACAAGAAAGAACAGGCAGACTTTCAGAGGGTCCTGGGTAACCTTCAGCTGGCTGAACTTTGGCATAAGCATCACAGAGACCCCCCAGGCAGTAAAACAGTTGACTGAGCTTAGGGACCTTTTTTTACGCCTGCTGGACCATAAAGTTAGCAGGCAACGCTGTTATCTTTCTCACAAATATTATAAAAATGGTAACAAATGTGGCAGGATGCTGGCCAGAGCCCTTCGTAAATGGCATGCTCAGACACATGTCCATAAACTTCAATTTCCCTCTGGGGAAGCAGTCTCTCATTCTTCTAAAATTACCTGTTCTGTGACTGTTACGCTCAACTTTACTCCTCAGATGCAAAGATTACCCCTGAGGCCTCTAGACTGTCAAGCATTCAGGCATACTTGACTGGGTCTGGCATTCCGCCCCTAGCTGAAGAACAATGGATGATCCTGGAATCTCTTATCAGCCCAGATAGGTATACTAATGCCGCGTACACACGACCGGACTTTGAGGGACTATGTCTGACCGTCTTTCCGAATGAACGGACTTGGCCACACACAATCACACCAAAGTCCGACAGATTCGAACGTGATGACGTACGACCGGACTAGAATAAGGAAGTTCATAGCCAGCAGCCAATAGCAGCCCTAGCGTTGGTTCTTGTCCGTAGGACTACCACACACACAAACGGATTTCTTGGTCCGGCGGAGTTCCAGTGGAAAAATTTAAAACATGTTCTATTTCTAAAGTCTGCCGGAATTTTTGGCAAGCAAACGTCCGATGGAGCCCACACACGATCGAACAACCTTTGCTGTCAAAAAGTCTGGTCGTGTGTACGTGGCATTAGGCATACTATGTTACTCATACTGTTTCCTCCCCCTGTTACTCGGCCCTATGTGTAGTTACTTTATTTTTTATAGCCAAGGGTAGTCAAATTCCCCCAGAAGCCCTGTTGGCACACATTAGGGTACACCCAAAAGAGGGCAAATAGCCTACCTTAGCCCGCAATTATCGCCCAATATCTCTGCTGAACGCAGACAATAAAATTCTGGCAAAGATAATAGTGAATCGCACCACATGCCCCAGGTCATACATTCGGATTAAACAAGATTTATCGTAAGCCGTGATGCACGAGATAACTGTCCCAGAGCCATTCATCTTATCTAATGGGCTTGCACCCAGGCCCTAGACCTTATCTCATTTTGTCTAAAGACACAGAAAAAGCCTTTGACCATGTAGATCGGTCATTCATTAGGGCAGTGTTGGTGACTCTGGGGTTAAAAATAGTGTAAAATTAAAAAGCTAAATACAAATAAATAAATAAATGCGCCCCCATCCCTTCATGCTCGCGTGCATAAGTGAACACATAAATAAGTCGCCCATGCATATGTAAACAATATTCGAACCACACATGTGAGGTATCGCGATAGAGCAATAATTCTAGTGCTCTAACCGGGTAACTTGCTAAGACGTTTAAAGCATCACCTATGGAGATTTTTAGGTACCATAGTACAAGCGTGCACGATTTTAAAGCATGACATGTTAAGTATCAATTTACTGTAACATCGTCTTTCACATTATACAAAAAAAATTAGGGTAACCATTGTGTGTGTTTTTTTTTATTAATTAATTAAAAAATAAGTGTATTTAAAAAAAAAAAAAGTGTGTGCAAAACCGCTGAGCAAATACTGTGCAACATAAATTCATGATTACCATTTAATTCCCTAGGGTCTCTGCTAAAAAAAAAAAAAGAAAAAAAAAGAAAAAAAAAGTATAACGTTTGAGGAGGTTATAAGTAAATTTCTAGCAAAAAATACTGATTTAAACTTGTAACCAAAAAGTGCCAGAAAAAGCCTTCAAGTGGTTAAATGTGTGACACAATCTCTCCTTAGGCAATATTGTTCTCAGTATCAGTGTCCCCATCTTCATCCAATTATTTCCTTCCTTTAGCCCTCAGGGCTTGTCAGTGTTGATCCTTCATTGGTCCAATTCACCCGCTCTCCTCCCTCTTTTTCACATTTCTGCACCTTTTTCTTCTATTTAAACCCCCTGACATGGGAACATCATTCACCTTTGCGGCATTCACTTACACAAGCGTGCACCTGTCCTCCTGAAACCTTCCAAGCAGCAAATCCAGGTATGTTGTCTTCTAATGTTCTTCTTCAGGCATTTTCTTATCTGCTGATAGATCCTTTTTACTCTGAGCTACTTTGCCACTGATATGTTTTCTTTAACATTTCCTTTTACTGAAGCTTTATTTGGTTTCTGCTCATCCGAGTCCATCTGAATTCCTAAGGAATGCTTTTGAGATACAAACTGTTTTTTTTCCCCCATTGTCTCTTTAGTACGAGTTTACAATGATTATATGTATAACATTTTTGTGTCCTCGTGTACTGTATAAAATAGATTACACACATACAAAAATGACATTTAAATCCTGCAAAACTGAACATATTAAAAAATATGGGGATTTGGTCACACCATATGGCCATATAGAGCTAAGGCCACTTCTACGTCAGATACCCCATTATCAGGGGGTCCTACACTATTCATAGAATGAAAGGTCCTGCATCTCAACCGTGGGAGACAAACCCCTCTTTATGGGAGAACTATAAAGACTCCTCTTATAACACTGGTGGGCACTAATAAGATGTAATGAAGAGGGGATCTGGTCAGGACCCGTACAATATACAACCAACAGACTTGGGGGGGGGCACACCCTAAAAATGTGCTTACATTCAAAATGGTGCTGCTAAAAGACCACAAACAGAACAAAGTAGATTACAGTGCACACATACAAAAAAAAAAATCTATGAATAGTGTAGGACCCACAGATAATGGGTACTCTGATGCAGTAGTGGGCTTAGCACTATATGGCCATATAGGGTGACCAAATCCCCATATTTTTTTATGTTCAGGTGTTTTAAATAGCCTTGCAGGATTTAAATGTCATGTTTGTATGTGTGCGCTGTAATCTATTTTGTTCTGTTTGTGGTCTTATAACAGCACCATCTTGAATATAAATGCATTTTTAGGGTGTGCCCCCCAAAGTCTGTTCTTTGCTCCTGTACTGTAAGTCTATGCTGTAGTAAATAATAAAAAAAAAAATAATAATTGAATTAGTTTGATGTCCTAGACCAGCCTTTTTTCAACCAGGGTGCCTTGAGGTTTCTTCAGGGGTGCCTTGGCAAAATTCCTAAAAGCTTCCCAAAAATTGAATAACAAGCTGTCGGGTAGATGAAGCCTTTTAGTTATACAAAACCACAGATTTTCATTGTGCACCATTACCTTCTAGCTTCAGGTGTCCTAACAGCCAATAGCATCATCAGTTGATGAGGTGCATGCCAGTCATCTATATAGCATCCTTGTTTTATGTTCAATCATTTTTTTTTTTTATTGTTTACAATGTAAAGATTATCAGGACAGTGACACTATGATGTCAATTACAAAGAAAGAAAGAATCTTGAATCACATGTAATTCAATTTGTCGCCATCAACAGTATAACAATAAAACACCTTTGTTTAACCTCGAGAGAATGTTGCTAGGAGTTTCGAGGAATAAGAAAAGAGAGGAAAGGGGAAGAGGTTTCCCTAAACTTAGAGATAAGTAGGTCGGAGATGTAGATATATTAGGAGCGGAGGAGCTCGGAGTCCACATAGCACTTGGAGTGAAGGATGGGGGTACGTGTATGTGCGACACCCAGGGTACCCAAGTTCATTAAAATGAAGCACATCGGTCATTGATGATACTAGCAACTTTTTCATGTATCATAATCTTATAGCATTCCTTGCTTAACCATTTCAATACAGGACACTTACACTTAAGGTAAAAAATGGTCCACGTCTTCTCTTCCCTCTCTTCCATGTCTCACTGGCTTTTCTGGGGCACCGGGAGGCACCATTGGCTCCCGCTGCTGTCGATCAAAGTCAGTGACAAAGGAGGGGGGGGGATGGGGCCCAGTCAATGGACACAGCAGTTGGGCTTGGGAGCAAGCACACACAAGTGCCCCCATGAGAAGCTTCCGGTGAGGGTACTGGACAAAGGAGGGGTCAGGAGCCCCGGCGGGGGACCCTGGAAGAGGCCATTGCACAGAGCTGGTAAGTATAGAGATGTTTGTTAATTTAAAAAAAAATACATGTATAACCACTTTAATATATATTAACTGTAATATTATCCTGCTTTTATTGAGATATGGCATATCATTCTATTTATTTTACTGTTAGCTCATGAAGTGTTGTGACCTTTTGTGTCTGTATGTAAGATACTGTTATCTTAGAATTTGCTATTTACTATAGTAAGGTATATATATATATATATATATATATATATATATATATATATATACACATACACACAAATAGGTATATACCCTTTGACATTTATATTAATTTAATTGTATTTGTTATTTTCATTATCATTTTTACATTTACGTCCTTTTCTTTTACCGTTAGATGTATGAGTTTTGTATTTGTACTTGTTTTGTAGCTGTAATGAAAGGGGAGTGTGTATGGCCCCCAAAACACATTGGCTCTATTCTACTATAGAGATCAATTGTTTGTATTAAATTAACTTACGCTTGGGTGTGAATGGAGCCTAAATGAAAGAAAAAAAAAAAAAAAAAAAAAAGGTATTGGTTCCCCCTCCAAGAGCATACCAGGTCCTTCGGTCTAGTATGGATTTTAAGGGGAACCCGCCCGCTGAAAAAATGGCGTGGGGGTCCCCCCCCCAAAATCCATACCAGACCCTTATCCAAGCACACAGACCAGCAGATCAGGAAAGGGGGGTGGGGACGAGCGAGCACCCCCCTCCTGAACCATACCAGGCTGCATGCCCTCAACATGGGAGGGTGGGTTCTTTGGGGCAAGAGGGGCCCTGCTCCTCCCCACCCCAAAGTACATTGTCCCCATGTTGATGAGGACAAGGGCCTTTTCCCGACAACCCTGGCCGTTGGTTGTCAGGGTCTGCAGGTGGGGAGCTTATCAGAATCTGGAAGCCCCCTTTAACAATTCACCCAAAAAAAAAAAAAAAAAAAAGTAACAAAAATAAAACATAGTATACAGGTTTTTAAAGTAATTTATTAGGCAGCTCCGGGGTCTCTTCCAACGTCTTCTGCCTCTGCCGATTCTTCTCCCCTTCTCAGCTGATGTGTTCTAGCCCTCTCCAGTTCTTCTCCCTCTGTCCGCTGTCTTTTGCCTCTGCCGGGTCTTCTCTGCTGTCTTCTTGCTCTTTTGCTGGTTCTTCTCGACGTTCTCATGCTGGGTGTGTGGTGTGCCACTACTTATATTGGCATGGGGCAGGGTCACCGGGTGACATCATCTGGAGGCCCGCCCCTTATGACGTCACCACCAGGGCATGATGGGTGGCGACATCATAAGGGGCGGGCCTCTAGTGACCTTATCCCATGCCAATTTAAATAGTGGCACACCACGCACCCAGCATTAGAGTGGGAGAGAGCGTTGAGTCAACATCAGAAGAACAGAGGGAGAAGACCCAGAAAAAGAGCGAGAAGACTGTTCTTATTCTGTATGTATGGACTCTGCACAGTACCACTTCTCTTGTCCTGTATGTCGGGTGTAATTCTCAGTATCTGTTCTTATTCTGTATATATGGACTCTGCACAGTACTACTTCTCTTGTCCTGTATGCCGGGTGTAATTCTCAGTATCTGTTCTTATTCTGCAAGTATGGACTTTGCACAGTACTACTATTTTTTATTTTTTTGCATGCTGATTGTAATTCTCTTATGTTTTATTTCATTTACATAGTGGACGTGAGATCCTGCTCAGCTGCAAATATGTGGGCAACAAATAGGTGAGATTTTCATTGACCTGTTCACACACGATGTACAGGGTCTATTTTCTGTGCACACACCATGCAGGATAGGGAGAAGTAGATAACATTGTTGAACAGTGATTCTAAGCCAGAACCGGTTTTGAAAAATCTAGAGCTCGAGGCTACAAAGATTTAACAGGAAATTATCAGATGAAGGTATAGCAATGACATTACAAACCTTTTCTTCAAAAGCCATCCTTGAACTCCAATTAGTGACGTTGCCTAGGATAAGTTGAAGTCATCGGTTTGCTGCAGGCAGGAGGAAGCATTTCCTCAGTTTTTTTTATATATTTTTTGTGGATCTTTATTATAGCAAAAAGTTAAAAAAAAAACTTTTTTTCCCCAAAATTGTTGCTATTTTTGTGTTTATAGCGCAAAAAAATTAGAGTTACGCTTACCGGTAACGTCTTTTCCAGTAGTCTTTCAGGACAGCCACTATGAGAGATAGACTCCTCCTCTTCCTCTGGAAACACTGCGCCAGCCCATAAATTCTTACTTCCCCTGCCGGACCTCAGTTTATATCGAGAATACCTCCGGCCAGCTGGGGAGACACAAGAACACATTAATAACATATTCATCAAATACCATTATCTTGCTGCGCTCTGGTCTTTTGTAAGACTCCCCCCAATTTTCGGGTGGGAACTAGGGCTGTCCTGAAAGACTACTGGAAAAGACGTTACCGGTAAGCGTAACTCTAATTTTCCCTAATCGTCTTTCAGGACAGCCACTATGAGAGGATAAGCGAGCACTTACCAGTTAGGGTGGGACTACAGCTTGCAAGACCTTTCGCCCAAAGGTCTGCTCACCTGCCGACACCAGATCCACTCTGTAGTGTTTTACAAAAGTGGAATAGCTGGACCATGTTGCTGCTCTGCAAATCTGCTCTGGCGTTGCTCCCACTCTTTCTGCCTGGGAGGCTGCCATAGCTCTAGTGGAGTGTGCTTTAATACCCACTGGGATTTCTTTCCCTGCAACTAAATAAGCCTGCTCGATGGCTACTCTGAGCCACCTAGCAATAGTGCGCCGGGACGCCTTACAACCTTTCCTGGCCCCGGAAAACAAAATAAATAAGGAATCTGACCTTCTAAATGACTTGGTCAGTTCCAGATAGTGTAGGATACATCTCCTAACATCCAAATAATGGAATTTTAGTTCCTTCGCACCGGAGGGATTGGGACAAAAAGAGGGCAAAACAATTTCCTGGCTTCTATGAAAGCTGGATGCCACTTTCGGCAAAAAGGCTGGATTGGTCTTCAAAACTATCCGATCCGGAAAAATAACGCAAAAGGGAGCCCTGACTGATAAGGCCTCCATCTCACTGACCCTCCTAGCAGTTGTCACTGCTACCAGAAACACTGTCTTCAGAGTAAGCTCTCTCAGAAGACACTCCTTTAAAGGCTCAAAGGGGGGGTCCAGTTAAGCTCTGCAAAACTAAAGATAAATCCCATCTGGGAAAGGACAGACCCTGGACCGGTCTCTGTCTGGACAGGGCTCTAAAGAACCTGACTACCCATGGGTTGGCAGCCAAATGATCCTCTAAATAAACACTGAGGGCTGATACTTGACCCCTAAGGGTACTAATGGATAAGCCCTTACTAGCAGGTTGGACTGGAGCAGAACTCTGTGCTAGAGGTGGGGTTGTATCCTGGGGAGATGGACCCGTGGGAAGCTGACATTTTTCAAAAAGGGACCTAAAAGAAGAGAAGGTGGACGAGAGCTCCTTGACTGAAGCTGCTAGTCCTGACTCCTGTTCAGATTCCCTTTCCCTAACGAGGGAGTCAATACAGCCTTTGCACAACACTTTGGTCCAAGATTCCCCTAAAATGTCCCTACAGGAGGCACACTTCTTTTTAGAGCTATGCGTAGACCTAGTTTTTTCCGTAGCTTTCTAAAAAAAAAGGAAAAAAGAAAAAAACAGAAAAAGACAAAGTCAATCAAAAGCTCGGGATACAACCCTGGGAGTGCACTAGACCCTTTTTTAAAACGAAGGGATCTGAGCCTCCCCTCCCCCCTGGCCACCCAGGGGGCTGCCCCCCCACCCATGATAGAACCATACATTGGGGTGGGGGGATCCTAGATAGAGAGTACCCCTCCCCAGGGCGCTCTTACCTTAGGAATGCTGGAGATAGAGTCTGTCGTTTGAGCCTCAGCTTCCGACATGACTGCAGGTGGCTGCTTACTACAGAGTTCCACGTTGCCTGTGCACGTTCTGAACTCATCTCCAGCTTGTGCCCGGCCCTCCTATCAGCTCCACGACCCGGAACCAGAAGTCGATCGTATTTCGAGGTCAAGCCTTCGTTTCCGCCGGATACGACGTCGCCCGTCGTTCGGCCCGCTCGGTTCAAAGAAAAAAAGGGGCGGACTGTACCCATGTACAGGGAAATCTTCCGAACGGCTTGCCAGCTGCGTCCCTGTAGACGCGATAGGAGTCCCCCACGACCTGAAGCCGCGCTCGACTCGGAAGGGGTGGCAGTACCTGGTGAGGTAAGTAAACCGTTCGACCCGTCCGACACGCGGACGTTGGTTTCGAACGGTTTGAATCCAGCTTTCTCCAAACGAAGCCCCTGCTTCTTTCAACCGGGTTCTTTTAACGACAAAACGGCCACAGCCTCCCCAACTGATCGGCCTGGTTCCTTGCACAGTGTCTCCCCGCCGGAGGAAACACTAATAACTGAGGTCCGGCAGGGGAAGTAAGAATTTATGGGCTGGCGCAGTGTTTCCAGAGGAAGAGGAGGAGTCTATCTCTCATAGTGGCTGTCCTGAAAGACGATTAGGGAAATAAAAAACGCAGAGGCGATCAAATACCACCAAAAGAAAGCTCTATTTGTGGGTAAAAAAGGGACGTCAATTTTGTTTGGGTGCAGTGTCGAACGACCGCGCAATTGTCAGTTAAAGCGACGCAGTGCCGAATCAAAAAAAAAGTGCTCTGGCCAGGAAGGGGGCAAAGTGGTTAAAGTTATTCTAAAGGCTGGAGTTTTTTTTTTTTTTTTACCTTTATGCATTCCATGCATAAAGGTGAGAAAATCTTCAGTATGCAGCTCACCCCAGGTATTACCCCCACACAGCCCACCCCCAGTACTTACCTGAGGCTCACCTCAACCAAGCGGTGCGCATGAGAGCGGATGTTCTCCAGGCTCTCTTCATCCTCATTGGTTCAGACATTGGCTCTCGCTGTTAATCGCAGCCAGTGAGGAGGAAGTGGAGGAACAGGGCTGAACCCTGCACTGTGTGCCTTATGGATACACAGAGCAGAGCTCAGGAAAGAGCACACACAACTGCCCTCCATAGCTATTGACTTCCCGTGGGGACACACTGCAGTGGGGAGGAGCTAGGAGCTACAAAATAAAAAGAAGGATTGGGGCTCCTCTGTGCAAAACCATTATACAAAGCAGGCAAGCATGTTCATGAAAATGATGTTTCTGATGTTTAAATGTTAATCTTTCACCAAAAATGTATAATTTTCTTCTATCTAGCCTAAAGAGCAACTTGATCAAAAATCCCCGCGCTTTAGGTGAGATTGTTATTCCTATTTGAGAGTATGAATTAATATGTGATTACATGAAGAGCTCAGTTTTACTGGATATTCAGGTGCTTACTGTATTTGTAAGGATACAAAATAAGCACTACGATCGTGTTGAGGTTCTTCTCCATTGAGGTTTGTTTCCCTGTACATACAATACACAATAATCCTGAGATCTCTGCAGACCGATCACTTTTGATTTTTGTTTAACATGCTTTGTGTTATGTAAAGATTTACAACAACAAAAAAGCCATGTTTACACCCTCCCTCTCCCCAAGTAGTTCTGAAGGCAGAAGGTCCCATCTTGATACAGCAATGTTGCACAAGAGGCTCGGCTGTCTGGGACTCTCTCTCTCCTCAGTGGCTGAGACAGAAGCAGGCGCCATTGGCTGCTACTGCTGTCAAAGTCAGTCAGCCAATGAGGAAAGAGGGGGCGGGGCTGAGCCACAGCTCCATGTCTGAATGTACAGACAGAGCAGCAGCTCGGGTACCCCTATAGCAAGCTGCTTTCTGTGCGGGCACCCGGCCAGAGCCATAAACGCCGGTGAGGGCCCTGGAGAAGAGGAGGATCCGGGCTGCTCTGTGCAAAACCAAGTGCACAGAGGAGGTAAGTAGGACATGTTTATTATTTTTAAACAAACAAAAAAAAAAAAAAAGAATTTTATGTTGTTGTATATGAAGGTTGAAGCCCAAATCCTGGAGGGGAGACAGGGATTGATTTCTTTCACTGTCCAGTCACAGGCTGGGAATAGGTCCAGGATGACTTGGGCTCAGAGGAAGTGGGAGGAATGATGATGGCCATCAGACTGAGGAGGACATCTAGCAGCAGAAAGGCACGGAGGGGGTAATCTCTGCATTGAAGCAGAATATTGCGGCTAACGCTGTTTATTTTTTTATATGAGGTTTATGGAAAGAGTTCTGCTTTAATAATTCCGCAGACGTGGAAGTTATTAAAGCAGACTTCACCATGTGTGCCTACAATCAATTGTATATCATAACATTTATATTGGTAGAAATATGACTTTTGCTGTTTGTTGTCTAAACTTCGTGTGTTTTCCAATTCTGTGTTTCCCCTCTATAGAGGATTTAAAATACTGGACCATAGATGAAAATGGTGGTAGTCAATGGAAGGTTGAAGATTTGCCTGGAGGTGAAGGAGAGCTTTTTCCAAATCCATCTGTCACTAAATACTTTGTAACCTCTAACCAGTAAGGACAATTTTCCTTCATTAATACAAAAATGCTGTAACCTGTTTTTTTAGGCTTTCATTTTAAACTTCTAATGGCACATGGGATGGTTGGACTCTGGAAGAAAAAAAAAATCTATTGATTACATCTCTGCGCTCGGCTCCTAATGGCCAGTTTGAGTTGGCAACTGTGTCTACTATACTTAAATTCCGACCAGTGTCAGCCCTGCCCAGTTATCCTTTGTTGGACTAAATAAAGCCTCCCCCTGCTCATCTCCATCACATAAGGGGGCACTTTTTCTTGCTAAATCATAAATAAATAATACTAGTATTCTCTTCCAAATAGCCCCAAAAGAACCATCAACCTACTCAGAGTCTCCTGCAGTTTGGGAAGTCACATATTCTAGGTAGTGGGATTGGATTCTAGAAACGCTTATATTATAAAAGTTACACTATATTACCAAAAGTATTGGGACACGTGCCTTTACACGCACATGCACTTTAAAGGCATCCCAGTCTTCGTTCATAGTATTTAATATCGAGTTGGCCCACCCTTTGCAGCTATAACAGCTTCAACTCTTCTGGGACGTCTGTCCACAAGGTTTAGGAGTGTGTCTATGGGAATGTTTGACCATTCTTCCAAAAGCGTATTTGTGAGGTCAGGCACTGATGTTGGGCTAGAAGGCCTGGCTCTCAGCCTCTGCTCTAATTCATCCCAAAGGTGTTTCTAATTGGTTCCTCCACCCCAAACTCGCTCATCCATGTCTGTATAGACCTTGCTTTGTGCACTGGTTTGCAGTCATGTTGGAAGTCATGAAGGGACCATCCCCAAACTGTTCCCTCAAGGTTGGGAGCATCAAATTGTCCAAAATGTCTTGGTAGGCTAATGCCTTAAGAGTTCCCTTCACAGGAACTAAGGGGCCAAGCTCAAGCCCAACCCCTGAAAAACAACCCCACACCATAATCCCCCCTCCACCAAATGATGTGGACCAGTGCACAAAGCAAGGTGCGTAAAGACAAGGATGAGCAAATTTGGGGTGGAGGAACTTGACTGGTCTGCATTGCTTCTAAAATGAAAAAAAAAGGTAATGCCTTTAGTCCACCTTTCTGACCACGTTTTACGTTTACCCAAAATTTTGGGTGTTCTATGAATTAGTCACATTTCAAAACCTCAATTATGGGGAACACATGCCCATAGCATCCTTTTAAATTGCGTGGCTCACCACACAGCTACCTTATCCACTCAGATAAGGCACACAAACATGTGAATGGAAGACTACCAGCCCCATCTGCTGCCATGAAAGAGGACTTGGAGCTCCTCATAGAGCACATCTCCAGCATTTACTTCTCCAGACCCATAAATGAAGGTACATCATTTCTGGGGGAGTAGTCTGCATGAAGACCTGAGGGTGGGAAATAGTCTGCAGAAACCTAAGCATGGCACCAACGATTCACTGATCGCAGTTGCAATGCTTTTCCTAATGCAAATAATTAACTTTTTTTTATTAGGGTCCATTTTTTACAAAAGGTGGGGATATGCATTTAAATCTTTTCATCTACTGGTAGTCCAAGTTTTTTTTTTTTAAAGTCTACAACTAGGACATTTCCTTTGATGGATTTGGGGGAGCGCAACCAGTTGTGAAAAGGATACGTTTTTGGTAGACGGTTTTGCAATGTATATAGATCATCTTGTACATGATTTTCTTGAAGTCCTAAAGAAAGAATAAAAAAAAAAAAAAAAATAATAATCTTTTAATTTTTGCAGACCATGCAAGAAGTCCCAGATTGTTGACTTAAAGAAAGAGGGGTTCACTCCTGAGATTTTGGACAAAGCTCAACCGCCCATTATCGTCACAGACTGGTAAGTGTAATTTATAAGCTGATCCCAATCTACGGAATATCTCACATGCGATTTGGTGGAGGGGGATTTGTAGGATGAATCTTGTAACTGTGCAGAGCAAATGGGAATTGTGACTTAGCTGCTTCATAGTGTGGGGGGAGATGGAGTGTTCAGAATCTGGAGCAGCCGTGCATTGTAGCTTCTAACTTCAGCTTGTTCAGTTAAGCTTTGATAATAAAACCTGGAAGCTGATTGGTTTCTAAGTAGAGCTGCACCAGATTTTGCACTCTCCAGTTTTAGTAAATCTCCTCCTGTATGTGCTGATTAAGGTTCTCCCTTTTTCTCTTCAACATAAGAGGTAGATGTTTTATAGGTCACACAGATAGCTGGGTTGTCTGCCAGGCACGATCGCGGGTGCCCGGCGGACATCACGCGTGCCTGCTATAGCGTCTTAAAGAGCCGACGTAGATTTACAACGATTTGTGCAGCCACGCCAACCTGCTGAAGTATAACTGCGGCGGCTGGTCATCTAGCAGTTAAAACATAAGGCCCCTTTCACACCTGCTCTGGATAGCGGAGCAGACACAGACCTGTCATCCCCCTGCTCAGCAGACAGATCCTCCACTGAGCAAGTGGATCGGCTACATCTGAAAGGGGCCTAAGCGTTAAAGTGGTTGTAAAGGCAGAAGGTTTTTTTGCATTCTATACATTAAGATAAAAAAAAAAAACCTTCTGTGTGCAACAGCCCCCCCCAAATACTTACCTGAGCCCCATCTCCAGTGATGTTGTGAGAGATTCGGCTGCTCAGTGCTCCCTCTCCTGATTGACTGAGACGCACAGTGAGGTGCCATTGGCTCCCGCTGGACTCAATCCGTCAGCGAGCCAATGAGGGGGGCCCTCGGGTGCCCCCATAGCAAGCTGCTTTGACCTGAGAAGAGGAGTATTCGGACTGCTCTGTGCAAAACCACTGCAACAGAGCAGGTAAATAGAACGTGTTTTATTTAAATCACTTACAGGCCACCGCACGCCGATATACGTCCTAAGTTTGAAGAATATCGTCGATGTTATGGCAGCAGCTAGCTGCCATAACCCCGGTATCCTCTTCTTTGGCCGACGGTCAACTTTCTGATAATAGTGGTGCCCTCCGCCGCTTACCGTAGCCGACAGCAGCGGTGAAGGCAATCAGATCTTCTCCTTTGCTGGGTATGCGGACGAGTGAGGGGAAGATGGACCCCACCTATTTCCATACCAATGCAGGACGGAAGCGACATCAAAATGTCACTTCCGCCCATAGCTCTTAAAGGGCCATTTAAATTATTATTATTATTTTTGCTATGTTGTATTTTGTGTTGTTCTCTGGTGGTAAAATATGGTAGTAGCAAGAAATATACAGCTACATTAAAAAAAACTTTTTTTTTTTTTTACTATTTCGAGCTAGTTTTCTTTTGAAAAAAAAAAAGAAATCAATTACCATTTACCACCAAATGAAAGTCCAATTTGTCCTGAAAGAAATAAAATGTGGTATAATCCACCTGGATGCACAATGTTGTGATGATATTTACAGTTTTACTAACACAAAATTAAAGTTGCAAAATTGTGCTTAGGCATTTAGATTTGTTTTACCCTTAGATGGGAAGAAATGGGTTAAACGTTTGATAAAATATCGTACCTAAGCTGTAGTCTCCTTATATAACTCACAGGTGTTGTAACGCCTTATGAAACTTTCTTCCCCTCAGGTATGCGGCTAGGAAGGACTGTAGCTGCCAGTATGAGTTGTTGGTCCGACTGCTTTCTGAAGACAAGAAAACCTTACAGGAGTTTCGCCCACAGCCCGTGAACCTAGCGCAACGTTGTGATGGCCAATGGCATTATGTAATATTCCAATTCCTTACAGATCCTTCCATAATGTTGCTTTATGTAAAGAGTTGCTGATGACATTTGACACATCAATATGTGTAAAACCTCATGTTTAACCACTTGCCGACCAGCGCACGACTATGTACGTCGACAGAATGGCACAGGCAGGCAAATGGGCGTAAAATGTACGTCCCTTTAAATTTGCCGCCCTGCCATCGGGAGCACGCCACTGCCGGCGCACTCCCACGCTGGACGGGACCCCCGTGAGTCCGGTAGCGGGACCCGCGGACTCGATCGCCGCGGGCATCCCCGCGATCGTCTCACGGGACGGCTGAATGGAGGAAATGCCGTGTAAACAGCATTTCTCCATTCTGCCTAGCAACTAGTGACGCTGATCTCTGCTCCATGTGATTGGAGCAGAGATCAGTGTTCACTAAATGAAAGCCCAACCCCCCCACAGTTAGTAACACACCCCTAGGAACACTTAACCCCTACACTGCCACCCACTGGTTAACCCCTTCACTGCCAGTGTCATTTACACAGGAATCACTGCATTTATATAGCAGTGATTACTGTATAAATGACAATGGTCCCAAAAATGTGTCAAAAATGTCCCATGGGTCCCCCACAATGTCACAGTTACAATAAAAATCGCTGATTGCCGCCATTACTAGTAAAAAAATAATAATAAAAAATTATTAATAAAAATGCTATAAAACTATCCCTATTTTGTAAACGCTATAACTTTTGCGCAAACCAATCAATAATCGCTTATTGCGATTTTTTTACCAAAAATATGTAGAAGAATACGTATCGGCCTAAACTGAGGGAAAAAAATGTTTTTTTATATATTTTTGGGGGATATTTATTATAACAAAAAGTAAAAAATAATGCGTTTTTTTTCAAAATTGTCGCTCTATTTTTGTTTATAGCGCAAAAAATAAAAACCGCAGGGGTGATCAAATACCACCAAAAGAAATCTCTATTTGTGAGAAAAAAAAAGGACGTCAATTTTGTTTGGGAGCCACGTCGCACGACTGCGCAATTGTCAGTTAAAGCGACGCAGTGCCGAATTGCAAAAAGTGGTCTGGTCTTTGACCAGCAAAATGGTACGGTCTGAAAGTGGTTAAACAGAAATTCTGATATTTTGATACCACTCGTAGCAACCCTTTCCTCCATTGCACCTCTCAGTCTCTTTGGTGTCAACACTTTTGGGAAGGCTGGATGCCTGCGCCGCCCCCCCCCCCCCCAAGCACCATGGTACTATCCTCTGACCCCTGACACTCACTGATGGGGTAACTCTGACATAGAATGTTCTAGAAGAGCTGCAATCTTCCACACACAAAGTTCTGACAACTTTGAATCATTAGGGAACAGCAGAAGTATTTATTACCTGAAGGATATAAAACACTCACAGGAACCAGTAGGTAGAAAGGCTCTTCTGTGTAATAGAAGTCACTGAGTCCCAGCGGTGTCCAGAAGACATCCAGTGGTGTCCGGCGGGGCAGCCAGCAAGGGAGAACCATGGAATGCGGAACCCGGAAGTGACATCAGCAGTGGGTGGGACACGTTTCAGATCGACCTATTGCCCGGCATGAAGGAGCTGCCAATAGGTCGCTCCGAAACGCGTTCCGCCCACTTCTGAGTCCCATGCTGGTTCTCACAGCGGCAACTGCTCTTCCAGCTTTCACAGTTCTTCCTTGCTGGCTGGCCTCGGATCCTCAGTGCCGCCACCAGACACAGAGATATCATACATGGATGTCTCCTGGACACCTCTGGGACTTCTGACTTCTATTACACAGATGAGCCTTTCTACCTATTGGTTCCTGTGAGTGTTTTTATCTCCTTGAGGCAATAAATACTTGTCTATACTGCACTTAGAAGCACCTTCTGCTTCTCCCTTTTGTTTCTATCAGGCCGCGTACACACGGGCGGACTGTTCGCCCAACTTTGTTCGTCAAACAATCCGACAAACAGTCCGCTCAAAATTTGCATGAACGGACTTGACCACACACGATGAACGAACAGTCCGCTGAAAATGTGCGCGATGACGTGAACGGCACGTACAACGGGACGAGAAATACGACGTCCAATACACTGCAATGCAACCTTCGCCGTGTAAATCCTTTCTGAGCATGCGCGAAACTTAGTTTGTCGAACAAGCCTACACACGAGCGGACTGTCCGCTGAAACCAAGTTTCAGCGGACTGTCTTACGGAAATTCCGAAAAACTTTGTTCGTCAGACTGTCCGCTGAAGCCCACACACGAGCGGACTGTCCGCTGAAACACTGTTCAGCGGACAAAGTTGGGCGAACAGTCCGCCCGTGTGTACGCGGCCTCAGAGAGCTGCTTCTCTCTCCTTGAAGTGCTGCTGAATTGTACATCTTAGGACCATAAGCCTCTTGTTTTTATCCCCCCCCCCCATTCTGATACAGTGCTTTAGTTCATTCTCCCATAGCGTTATATTCTAATGTTATATAATTTTCTTCTGATTTTAATCCTTTTCTAGGTAAATTGTATGTGTAGCAACCCTTAATTCAATTTTATGTTAAAACTTCTCTACTTTCTCTTCCCCTTTAGGTAACACACACATTCAGTAACTATGGACCAGGAGTGCGCTATATATATTTTCAGCATGGCGGGAAGGACACTTTGAACTGGGCCGGCTGGTATGGAGTTCGACTCACCAACAGCAGCATCTCTGTAGACATTTAGGGTCCAACTGTGTGAATGTGACATGTTTTCCTTTCCCCTTCTAGTGTTGAACGGCTCCGCTAAAATAATTTTTATATTTTTTTAAGAATTGTAATTCAAAGTAACGGAAATGTGAAACCTTGTTCTTGTACTACAGTACCAGAGTGTCAATAAAGCATGACTCTCACCCTCAGACTTTTATTTATTCTACAAATAAATCTAATGGGTAATATATTTAGCTTATTCAAAAACCAGTTGACGTGAAGCTCTCAGTGAATACTGTAGTACCTACAGTCACTAAGCCCACTCTGTGTTGAGGAGCATGTAAATGCATTCATTATAAAAGTGCTGCCAATGCATGACAACAACCCTTCTTTTTAATTGCAACACACAGTACTACAAATGAATGGCACTGTAATACACTGCAGCACGGTACCTGCATTGTGTGAACCAGTGAAGGCTGGTGAAGTTTTCGGATGGAGGGGCCAAACCCGTAGATCATCAGTGTGCAAAGTCCACTCCAGCCATTCATGAACACACAAAGCACTTCCAATAGGAAACACAGGACACTTCAGCTGGGCACTACATGATGAACTTTCTGGCTGTTTCTAACATGCAAGTGCATGGCTTTGTGACAGTGGCGGCCTGTCCATTACTTCCTGGTTATCTCTGTGTGCTCAGTGGAGAGGGGAGGGGCCTCCCCTCTCCACTGAAAAGACAGGCATTAGTCCTCATGGCGGCCATCTTTTTGTAGCCTGCCTGAAGTGATTTTGTGCTCACTGAGAACAAAGCACCCGGTCAGGCAGATGCTGGTCGGCACGATCGATTGCGCTGCAAAGCATCTCCAAACCCCGCCAATGAAGTGCCATGTCTGCAATATCGTGATTGCATTGACATGGCACTTCCCATAGTGCACTGTGTCCAGCGCCTGAAAACAGTGCACTTAGTTAAAGGACATTTTTTTTTAAATTATTTCTTAAAGGGGTCTACAGTCCCTGTTGTGACTACAAGGGGGAGCGGCACCCAGGCGCCCCCTATGGACAGCCCGCCACTGGTGGTAACACTTGGTAAAATGCTTTACAGTGCACCATTATGAATGGGCACCTGCTGAGTTGGCTTTCGCAAAGTAAAATGTGAATTCTTGCTTTGTACTACTATACTTTGTGCTTCGCACTTAGAATTATTTATTGAATAAGCCCATAAATGTTTCTAAGAATCAATATGATGCTCTGGTAGCCCTTCCCCATATACCGAATGTTATTGATTAATCTGGGAGGCATAAGGGTTCGAAGACAAAACCAGAGAAAATTCCCATCTCAACTGACCAACCAGTCTGCTTACCAACCAAATTAACCTGTCCAATAGTCTGCGTTAAAAACAGCTGTTTAGTTAGCAAACGTGCAAACACATGCATAAGCTGCAAGGCCTCTTCACAGCACCCTATATCACCTGCAGTTCTAACCTTCTAAATTATGAGGGTCTCCACAATGGAAGCACATGCATTCTAATGAATAAATAAGGGGTAGGTGGGCCTGGAGGTAGCCCAATCCTCAAAAGGCACAGGGGTACATTGGACACACAGCACAAAGGCAGCAAAGGTGCAGTGTGTCCCCTCACCAAATTAACACCAGTAACAAAGAGATGGCCCCCTGCCCCCACCTATAACTGACCTTCACAGCAAGGAGCACATGGAAGGACAAACGCATGAAAGACAAAACAAGAGAAAATTCCCAGCTCAACTTCCCAACCAGTCTGTTAACCAAACAAATTAACACGTCCAACAGTATTTGTTAAAACAGGGTTTAGTTAACTTTGGGGGTTCAAACAACTCACTTCCAGCGCTAATAGGTCTTTCAAGGTGTGGAGTAACAGATGTCGCACCTCCCATTTCAGTTTTTTTTTGTTAACTTTGGTCTGACTTTACTGCAACTTGAGATAAATAGACTTCAATGTTAACCCTGAAAAGTTGCATTAAAGTCATACCTGAATGGTATACAATCCAACAGTTGTGCAAGAGTTGTCCATTATCATTGGTCAAAGCCAAAGTCGTATATACAAGTTGCACTCATCCAAAGTTGCATCAAAGTCCGCACAATTTTGAAGTCATACAAATGTGAATGAAGCCTAAGTCCATGTAGTGCAAAGAAAAAAAGGGTTGCTTAACCCACTCTTCCCCAGCAACATACAGGGCTAATTCACACGCGTGCATTGATGTATGTTTTAAGTTCACTTGTAAAATGCAGATCAATGCATAGACACAAATAATTGTTTTTCATGTGGTGCAAATTGAGACTTACGACGTTTGATGTGGCACCACATCCAAAATTACATGTAAAGAGCAAAAGAAAAAAGTTTTAAAAAATTGGGAAAAGAAACGGGAAAGGGACAAGTAGTTTAAATGAAGGACCAAACCATGGTATTCATATGCCATATAGACTTTATTAAAGCAAAACATGTAAAGTTAGAAAAAATACCCTCCATAAAATAGTGTTTAAAAATATGTTAAAGAGACAACGTCGTCACTCTAAAACAGTGATTCTCAACCAGGGTTCCTCCAAAGGTTGCTAGGGGCTCCTTCAGCATTGGGCAATTTCTACCTCTCAGATAAGTTCCCACTGACACCATTGCTATCTGTAAGGAGGTAATTCTTCCCAATGACCACAAGTGTAAGGACCATTCTTCCCACTGACCATCACACTAGTGTAGTGATGGGGAACCTTGGCACCCCAGATGTTTTGGAACTACATTTCCCATGATGCTCTGGCACTCTGCAGTGTAGTGGAGCATCATGGGAAATGTAGTTGCAAAACATCTGGGGTACCAAGGTTCGCCATCACTGATCTAGTGTATCGTGAGTTGTAGATTTTGAAACTTTAGCAGGGGTTCCCCCGAGACCGAATTAACTATTTCAAGGGTTCCTCTGTGTTGAAAAGGTTGAGAAAGGTTGTTCTAAAATATTGGACAACCAAGACATAGCTGTAAACATGTAGAAACCGCATAATACATGAATCACGTATATTTACATGTATCAGAGCCATGATGATCTATAGGTGCATTTTATCCTGAACACAGAGGCACATTTGTCCCTTTCGGCCGGTTGTATGCTACATGTGTCAAAGATTTCCACCGATGACAACCAATTGAAGGACTAATTGTCCAGGGCTTCCTGATACCTAAGGAAATAGTACACCACTGATTGAGATCAGTAGCATGGGACTGCAGCTGAATACCAATTCGTTATATAGAGGTTATTAAAAGGAAGTTCTTAGGTATTCGTGTAAATAGCTCAGCAACTGTATAGCATGAAATGGGGATCCCGTTTAGAAAAATCCAGTTAAATGGCCATGAAATCAAGTTGAGAAAAATGTCCTCCTAAAAACTGTGTTGAAATAGCCAATAGACACATACCTGGATTAAATGAGTCCAAGTGACCCAAATTGGGTGGATCCATGTAGCTCAAGAAAGTCTATCCAGTATCAATCAGGATCCAGTGTATATCAGATTTCTAACAGAGCAACAGACTTAGATTGAGTCATAGATGGATAATATACCAGAGGAGCCCACATCCACAGAGCCTCGTGTAGGAGATATGGACAGATCAAAGTAATTCAGGGAAATCCCCTGTACATACCATTTCCAGATATTCCATGTAGATAGATCACCATGTGAAAGGTTGGTCAGTTTAAACACACTCCACTGCAGAGCTTGAACCTTAGTAGATGACCACCCTGCAGCTGTCTAGATTCTCCAGCATATATACAAGCTTCTGATTATCCTGGATAGGTAACCCTCAGTGTGGGGGGCGGTTCAATGTAAATATTCCCCGAGAACCTTACAGTCAGACTGACTGTCCTTCTGAGGCTGTTCTGAAACTCCAGTGTCCACAAACTGACATAAGGGTCAGTCCTTTGGAACTCAGATGGGATTCCCCAAAGAAATCAGCGGTGCCGCGTCTTCAGCAAAAAGAGCTGCGCTCTGTGTTGCCTCCATTCAGAGGTGCATGACATACAGCTGGGCGTCCTGGTGTCACTGCTTACGTCGATGCATTTCACGAACCCGTATGTTCGTTTCATCGGGACGTTGAAGCACCGACCAGACTAGGAAATCCCCAATTACATTACATCACGTCTGTAAGTTCTGCAGCAGAGACATCTAGCGGCCATTTAAAAGAATAGCAGAACATAGTAAAGATGAAATAAACAATTGCTTAACGCTGTATTTTCATGTATTGTGACATTTCAGATTCTATTAAGAACAGTGAAAAACCAAAAGACCCCTCAGAGAGAATCAAGAGCGGAACCAAGGTCGATTGGCATAATTAGTTATGTAACTATATATATATAAATCCTGAATAATAATAATAATAATAATTAGTTCTTAATTTTATTGTGTTATCAGTGAATGAGGAGAGGGGAATATGACAGAGTGAACCAGAGTACCTATGGAGGGGAGAGAAATTATATATTTATTTTAATTGGAGTAAAGAGGCCATGTTGTAACAGTTGAGGTATACATATGTGAACACACACACACATATATATATATATATATATATATAAAACACAGGAAATTTCCCCAGGGGTTTTTTAGCAGCAGAGAGTTGGTGTGAAAATAATTGATGTAAAAAAATCATTTATTTAACCACTTGCCGCCCGCCCTATTACAAATAGACGGCGGCAAAGTGGTTTCATAATCCTAACCGGACGTCATATGACATGATCAGGATTATGAGCCGCTGCGCGCCCCGGGGGCGCGCATCACGGCGATCGTTGTTGCGGGGTGTCAGTCTGACACCCGGCAACTACGATCTCGGTAAAGTCTCTGACGGAGACTCTTTACCACGTGATCAGCCGTGTCCAATCACGGCTGATCACAGTGTAAATGGGAAGAGCCGGTGATCGGCTTTTCCTCACTCGCGTCTGTCAGACGCGAGTAGAGGAGAGCCGATCGGCTGCTCCTCTGACAGGGGGGGTCTGTGCTGATCGATTATCAGCACAGCCCCCCTGAGGATGCCCACACTGGACCACCAGGGATGCCCAGCAGAGGTAATCCTCCAGGGATGCCAGTCAGGCACAATGGATGCCAATCAGTGCCCATAATGGATGGCAATCAGTGCCCACAATGGGCATCACTGATTGGCATGCATTATTGTTTGGCACTGATTGGCATCCATTAGTACAGTATAACACCTGTGTTGCTAATGAGTGCCCACCTGTGCTGCTAATGAGTGCCCACCTGTGCCGCCTATCAGTGCCCACCTGTGCCCATCTGTGCCGCCTACCCATGCCCATCTGTGCCGCCTACCGATGCCCATCTGTGCCGCCTACCCATGCCCATCTGTGCCGCCCATCCATGCCAATCCGTGCCAGCTATCAGTGCCAATTTGTGCCACCTATCAGTGTCCATCAGTGTCGCCTATCAGTGTCGCCTATCAGTGTCCATCAATGCCACCTCATCAGTGCCACTTCATTGGTGCCCATCAGTGCCGCCTTATCAGTGCCCATCAGTGTAGCCCCATCAGTGCCCATCCGTGAAGGAGAAAACGTACTTATTTACAAAGTTTTGAAACAAAAAAAAAAACATTTTTTTTTCAAAATTTTCGGTATTTTTTTATTTGTAGCACAAAAAATAAAAACCGCAGAGGTGATCAAATACCACCAAAAGAAAGCTCTATTTGTGGGAAAAAAATGATAAAAATTTCATTTGGGTACAGTGTAGCATGACCGCGCAATTGTCATTCAAAGTGCGACAGCGCTGCAAGCTCAAAATTGGTCTGGGCAGGAAGGTGTTTAAGTGCCCGGTATTGAAGTGGTTAACAGACAATAGTAATTCCAAATGAACAATACATCATCCATATAGGTAGTGCGACAAAAACTATTCCCCCCCCCCCCCCCCCCGTGACTTCACCATTAATAACACCACAACCATTGGTCCCTCCACACATGCCAGGGTCCTGGGTGTAATCCTGGACTCTGACCTCTCCTTCAGCCCTCATATCCAATCACTGGCTAAATCCTGCCGCCTTCACCTCCGCAACATCTCCAGAATTCGACCCTTCCTGACTAATGACACCACAAAGCAACTCGTTCACTCCTTGATTATTTCCCTTGATTATTTAGCAAATCTCTCCTTAATGGCCTACCCTTAAGCAGGCTCCTCCCCCCTTCAGTCTATTATGAATGCCGCTAGACTAATACACCTCACTAATCCTTCCGTGACTGCTTCCCCTCTCTGCCAATCCCTTCACTGGCTTTCCCTACCAAAATGCAAAATGCCAACCATAACATACAAAGCCATCCACAACATTGCCCCCATCTACATCACCAACCTCATCTGCAGATATCGCCCAAAGCGTCCCCCCCATTCCTCCCAGGACCTCCTGCTTTCTAGCTCCCTTGTTACCTCCTCTCATGCTTGCCTTCAAGACTTCTCCAGAGCCTCTCCCATCCTCTGGAACTCCCTGCCCCAGTCTGTCCGATCAGCCCCTACCCTGTCCACCTTTAGGAGTTCCCTGAAAACTCATTTATTCAGGGAAGCCTATCCCACACCCACCTAACTGTCCCCGAGCCACCCCCATCAAATCATTCTCTGCAGCTATTACCTTTTGTACCACCAGCCCCTCCCTTTAGAATGTAAGCTCTACGAGCAGGGCCCTCCTGTACCTTTTGTATTTTGTAAAGCGCTGAGTAAACTGCTGGCGCTATATAAATCGTGAATAATAATATATATATATATATATATTATATATAAATAAAAAAACAATATCAGAACTTAGCTTACTTAATACAAGGATTGACTTTGATGCACCGTGATTCAAAGGGGCATGGATATTGGTTTATTATTTTTCCAAGAATACTTTGAGGCTTAATTCGTTATTCAACCCCTTAGGGGGTCATGCTTCCTAGTCTGAATAGCCAGACCTTTTCTCTTCTCAGAAGGATTGTATCAAAATCCCCTCTTCTGGTCGAAAGATTCAGGGCAAAAAAGTCCTTCACCTTAAGGCCTTTCATGCACACACCAAGATGTATTGCCAAGTGTTGTCCAATAGGATTGTCCTCCATTTGGTTAATGCGATTGGCGTGTTCAGCGAAGCTAACGTGCAATTGGCATTTTGTCTTACCCACAGAGTTTCCTACAGGGACATTCCAAGATATAGAGAACTCTAGTGGCGCCGTAATTAATAAATTGTTTAATCTTGTATTTATTAACACCGTCAGAGTTGGTGAACACATCCGAGAGCTCCACATATCTGCAGATACCACAATTTTCACATCTGAACTTCCCTCTATTGCCGCGTACACACGAGCGGAATGTCAGACAGAAAAAGTAAGACGAGAGCTTTTCATCGTATATAACGATTGTGTGTATGCCTCATCTGACTTTTTTTTAAAATTCTGACAGACCTAGAAATAGAACACGTTCTAAATATTTCTGACGGAACCAATTCCTATCGGGAAAACCGCTCATCTGTATGCTGTTCCGATGGACCAAACCGATGCATGCTCTGAAGTACGAGACAGAAGCTATTGGCTACTGGCTATTGAACTTCTTTTCTAGTGCCATCGTACGTGCTGTACGTCACCTCGTTCTTGACGATCGGACTTTGGTGTGATTGTGTATACGCAAGACAGTTTCAGCTGAATTCTGTCGGAAGAACCTTCAGAGTTTATTCCGACGGGAAAACCGGTCGTGTGTACGTGGCATAAGTTGTGGTAGATTGGTTAGCCAGTTCATATTTGTGGTTTTGGTAAATTCTGATTTAACCAGAGTATCATTAAGATTACTTGCACTTTAGCCACAAGATAGGGTTAAGGACCGACTATATCTCTGTCCTTAGATCGTGTTAGAACATGCCAGTGTTCATTGATTATCTTGCTCAGGTGTTTCCACTGTGTACCAAATTTTGTGTTAATTCTAACAGGACCCTCCATTGTTGCTTCTTGTGTACTATGGGGCTTGATTAGTTCATCTCTACATTTAATACTGGCTATCTTTTTAGCTTTTCTTAGGTTACGATGTGAGTAGCTTCTCTCTGAATCTCTGATACATTTCTTTGACCTCCCGTCCATAGTCCAGTTTGTTTGAACAATTGCGCCTAAAAAAGTGATGGTTATCTGCATGAAGCAGAGTATTAGCTGCTGTGCTCTTCCTAAAAGTTTGGGTACTAAGAATGCCATTTTCCAAACGGATCAGTAGATCCAGGAGAGATTCTCTCATATGTCTGCCACTGACGTTAGTATGTTTCTGGTTCAACTCATTCATGAACAGAGAAAAATCCTCCTGGGTCTCCTCCCATAGCATCAACACATCATCTATGGACCTGAGCCACAGCCAAATGTGGAGCAGGTACATAGGCGAGGCAAAGACCACCTCCTCCTCCCACCACCCCAGGTGTAAACAAGCACACGTGGGCACCCATGGTGCTCCCATGGCAGTTCCCCTTGCTTGTTGATAGTATGAGCCTGTGAATTGGAAGAAATTGTTTTTCAATGCCAAGTCCATATATATATATACCGTGTTTCCCCGAAAGTAAGACAGTGTCTTACTTTCTTTTTATCCCCAAAAGCCCCACTATGTCTTACTTTCAGGGTATGTCTTATATTGGAAAAAAATCCCAGCATGCAGAGCTGCACTGCGCTACAGAAGAGGACTACAAGTCCCAGCAAGCAAGGCTGCACTGCATTACAGAGGACTACAAGTCCCAGCATGCAAGGCTGCACTGTACTACAGAGGAGGCCTACAAGTCCCAGCATGCAAGGCTGCACTATGGAGGACTACAAGTCCAAGCATACAAAGCTGCTATGCTCAGCAGAGGAGAACTGTAAGCCCACACAGCCCGGTATGTTGGGACTTGTAGTCCTCCTCAGCTGCATCTTGCGGTTACATAATAAGAGCTGCAGAGAATCTCTTCACACCCCCCCTCGCCCTCCCCCTCCTTGGTCTCTCTCTGTATGACCAGCACTGACCTGTACCGGGAGGACACAGAGCCAGTGACACCCGTCGGCAGTGATCCGGGACCTGGCGCAATAATCCCCTTCTCTGTGGTTGCGTCGCGCCGTTCTGATCAGTCTCGGGCAGCGGCTGTCACTCACAGCCGAGCAGAGTGAAGCCACCTCCCCCTCCTCTTGTATGGCTACACAGTGCTGTGTATGGAGGAGGAGGGGGAGGCGGCTTCAGTGAAGCCGCCTCCCTCTCCTTCTCCTTCATGGACAGCACTGTGTAGCCATACAAGAGGAGGGGGAGGCGGCTTCACTCTGCTCGGCTGTGAGTGACAGCCGCTGCCCGAGACTGATCAGAACGGCGCTGTCTCTTCAGTCGGAGGGGGAGGGCGCTGGCCTGGCACCCCCCCAGGGTGTGGCACCCGGTGCGGCCCGCACCCCCCGCCCCACTCTTAGTACGCCACTGGAGGCGGCAATACCCCCGTGTTTCCCCGAAAGTAAGACATATGTCTTACTTTCGGGGTACGGCTTATATTAGCCGACCCCTCTGAAACTCCCGATACGTCTTACAATCGGGGGTGTCTTACTATCGGGGAAACACAGTATAATATATATATATATATATATATATATATATATATATATATATATATATATATATATATATATATCAATCATATGCTGATGTGTATCAGTGATGGCATCCTCAGTCATTCCATGCACCATGGGTTTTCATAAAGTTTCCATAAGATGCCAGTTGCTTTAGATATGTATGACATGGAATGTCATTTGCACAAACCTTTCATTCAAAATCTTCCAGAAGTAAAAAACTAGAAATAAATCTCACACATCTCGACAGAGTACATGATAAGGTGACCCACAACACTGGGTGATTCCTTAGAAAATTTTTGACCCAAGGTCCATATACTCCTATCCATGCAGTGATGAGCTGGAACCTGGGATTGATTCCGGACCAATATCTACACTTGAGCGGTAACTACTCTGGTTGAAGATGAGCTACACTTTCCACATGAAGCAGAGGACATGTAGAGGAACCTATGGTATCGGGGTGACAAACAGCATCATCTAGAGCCTGCAGACCAGACCATATGAGATGTGCCTGCAACAAAAACTGTTTGAAGCTGATTAACCTCTTCCTGTCTTTCCACAGCCTATAAACGGTGGATGGGAAGCCGTTTAAACCTACCTGTATGTTGGACTGCATTGGACGCTCACTCGGGAGCCCGGTGATCCGTGTGTCCCTGGACACAGAGGATCACATTACCAATGTTTTTGGGTGATCACATGGTCTTGTATATTATATATATTGTAAACCCTATGAATGTCAGACAAACAAAACTATGGGCTATATACTGGAATGTTTATTTTATACTACTAATGGCGGCAATCAGCGACTTATACTGGAACTGCAATAGTGCGGCGGGCAATCTGACACTGACAATGGGGGAATGGACTAAAACTAACATCGCCAGTGACATTAATACAGTGATCATATGATACACTATCACTGTACTAATGACACTGGCTGGGAAGGGTTAACATCAAGGGCAATCAAAGGGGTAAGTGTGTACCTGTGTGTAATGTGTGTGATGCATGCTGCTTTTACTAAGGATCTTCTTTTATTTCTGCTGCTTAGCAGGGGAAAAAACAGCAAGATCCCCAGTCAGTCAACAGAGCTCTGCTCTGTGAATCACTGAGCAAATCAGCGGGTGTCAGGGGGCAATCATTGGCCAAGGCCTGCTGATGGGCTTGTGCTGTGACAAATCACAACACAGACGGGCGTCCGGATCATGCACTAGGTACGTGATCCAGCACAGGGACGCCACTTTGCCGCCACACATATACGTTAGGCAGTCGACAAGGAGTTGAGGTTAATGGTTTCTGAAAGAAGGAGCAGAAACCTCATACTCTTTGGTTCTCAGAGCCAAACTTTGGTCCATACTCTGCTGTAGGAAGGAGAAGATTTGCCTACAGAGAAACTCCTAGGATGGAAGTCCTGTGACACGTGAAATATGCCTTTTTCCATGTCCAGTGATAGACCTCGCAGTAGTAGACACCATAGTGTTTAACATTGTAGAAACCACTTGTTCAGAGATGACTCTGTCTCTTAGAACCTAGGTTTCAACAGCCATGCTGTTAAAGATAGTGAATCAGAATGGTAGATCATTCTTTGAGGCAAAACATCCAGACAATCGGAATCAGAAGAGCCCACAGTATTACCGCCAGGAGTATTACCAGGTCAGACTACTACATCCTCCAGGGCCAATCCATAGCAATGAAGATCACTGAAATACCCTCCCTCTAGATTAGGGGTAGGCAACCTTAAAGAGGTGGAGAGCTACTTGAAAAACATGGGAGAAGCCAAAGATCACCGGGCACAGTGTCACCTCCTAACACTTGATTTAAAATTCTAAGACCCGTAGTATTTCTCAATCACATGCATTGCATGCCTATCATAGGTTTAAATCAGGTGGTGAAGAGGCAACATATCGCCTCCTCACCACCTGTCAAAAACACACTCTAATCGCTTTTCAGAGGAGCAGCAGTGCCTGCTGCACTTGTGAATGAGCCCTTAGTTGCATTTGGCAGCGGCACCCTGAGGGCTCATTCACATGTAAAGTTGGGAGTGGTAAAACCCTGCGGTTGAGTTGAGGCATCAGCTAAAAGGTGTACACATGCCACAACAGGAATTAAGCCCCCTGTTGCTTTTGGTGGGTGCTACCGCCTGCCAATCATGACCCATTTAAGTAAATGGGGCCACTCAGCAACTGCAGACTTCTTTGCCATAGACTTCTATTTCTGAAAATGCACCAAACCTGCAGAATATAATAGAAGCCTATGGCTAAGCACAGCAAACCCACAGGAAAGCTGCAGGTACACTGCACTGCACATCAGTGTAAGAGTAGCCCTATACTATTATGCCCAATGTGTTGCATCACACTGACTTGAAGAGCTCTTTTTTCCTGCTGCTGGCACCACTCTTGAGACCGCAAGCTGGGATAAGAGGGGGAGTGCAGTTGGTATCAACCTGCATGGGATAGGAGCCACCATTATAGAGGAGGCATCGGCTTATGCAGCTCTTGCTCCCTACTACAGCTCCAACTTTACAAAAGTTCCTCAGCATTGCACTTTGTCCGATGCTTTGGAATGGCGGGTCAGCAAGCCCACACCACGATTTACCAGTTTCCTGTCCGCGATCTACAGCTTGCTGACCCCTGATCTAGATCCTACATAGCAGAAGAGGGAAAAGTTTCAAAGGAGTAAAGACAGGGTCAGCGCATCCATTGCTTATGTAAGAGAATCCCAGTACCTGGAGACAGAGTACCTATCTAGTTTTTTGTTGAATGTGGAGGTCCCTCCCGTGTGACACAGGTCACATTCACTATCCTTAAGATGTCAAGAAACATTTTTTATTTCTTTATTTAACAAATTTTTCACAATACAAGACAGGAATATTGTTATACTGCACAAAGCAACAATAAAAAAACATACAACCACTGGAACTGGATATTTTATAAGTACTGTTAGTATAAAATAAAATTAGAACAAAAAAAAAAAAAGATTGTTACATGTGCATTGTTGGTTTGCCTATAAATAATTTTGTCCCTACTTCACTCATGCTTAGTCTTCATTCCCCCACTGTACTGTATTGTGCTGGACACGCTGATTTTTTTTGACCTATCTGATCTTCATCTGTTATGATCTTCCCAAGTTTTGGATTAAAGATTCCTATGATCTGCAGGACATCATTGAGATCAAGTCACCGTCTGCCAAGCTACTGAGACTAAGTTTAACTATCTCACTACAGCTTTATCAGTTAGAGAGATCACACTTTCAGTGCTTAGATTGATTGAGCAGAACATACTTTTGACTTCCCTTTGGAACAAAATTGAATGAAATGTGCTTTGCTTATTATCTATAAAAGCTGGAACCTTGAATTTAAGGTCATTTTTCATCCATGTTATAATGCTTATGCAAAGTCTCCAAAACTTTACAGCAGTTCAGAAAGCAAATTCCTAAGGATGCCCTTTTACGGGCAAGAACATTCCAAAACTCAACACCCCTACTACAGAGAATCCTACAGTGGGTGGGTTCATACATATCTGTGTTTTTGGTCTACAGATGTATGAGCTTGCACTAATAGGTGTTGGGCACCCCAGGAACTGATCATATAGAGCAACAACAAATATGGCAAGGGTTAATGTTCAATTATTCTGAGAAACTGACATACTTTTGTTGGATCTTGGTGGGAGCGGGGGGTCTTCAAAAACCTTGCGCAAATCTGAGCTTCTAGCGTGTTGCTGTAGTATTAAAGCTGGCTATACATGTTAAGACAGCCTATGGAGAAATCTAGTGTCAAGTGGAGAGGGCAGGGGTTGTGTGGCTCTCCTATATGCAATACTGTCATGCCCAAATTAAGAGGGAGAGGTGGCTTCAGTTCTGACTGTACCATAATTTGGGCTTCAGCCTAGGAAGGAGCTACAGCCAACACTGACAGCAATAAAAAAATTACCTCACTTGAAAACCACTGCACAAATTTGAACAGGACTGAGTGCTATGTGCTTTGGGTCCCCTGTGGGATTTAGCAAACACTGACAACTTCTGGTGAGAGTTACTCTTTAAAGGGTAACTCCACATTCATGGAAAAAAATAATATAGAATATACAATTGCTACACAAGCCATACTGTTATTTAAGGCTCCTACCTGTTTCAATATGCAGCACTGTAATTTTCTTTAAAATTCAATGCAATGCGACAACCTGGAAGTGTTCAGTACTCGATGTACAGAATGCCTTTATAAATGTAATTTTCTCCTTGTGTGATTGGCTCACAGATTTGCACTCTTTCTGCACGAAAATACAAGTCAGATTTGAGACATTCTCTGGAAATTTTTTTTTATTTTCGGTGAGATATTCCCTACGGGTTAATTACATTACTTGCAGAAACTGCAACTTCTCTCATCTGAACACAGATGAGAACCGGAGTGTACAAGGTGATTATAATGAACCAGACCCTGCCATTCAGAATAAGTCCGCGTAGGACATTTTGAAGGAAACAGCTATTTCTTTAGAGTACAAACAGGTAGGAATTTGCAAAAAAAAGTTTGTTAAAATCCCTGCAATGTACACTGCTTACCCTATACAGGGATAATTTTTTTTTTCTTAAAAGGGTTTGAAAGGTTCACGTTTTTTCACCTTAATGCATCCTATGCATTAAGGTGAAAAAACATCCGACAATACCGGCCCCCCCAGCCCCCCGTTTTACTTACCGGAGCCCGATCACCTGCTGCGCTCGCCCCCCAAGTCCTCTTCCCTGCTCAGCCTGGCCGTTGATTGGCTAGAGTGGATGGATTGAAAGCGCAGCCATTGGCTTGCGCTGCTGTCAATCACATCCAATGACGGCGGTGTGCCGGGGCCGAGTGATACAGTGAGCGGCTATAGCCGCCAGCCGTATCATGGAAGCGCGCCTGCAAGAACCACCATGCGAGATAGCTCACATGAAGGTGGTTAGTTCTTGCAGGGAGGAGCTGAGACAGCTGCCGAGGGACCCCAGAAGACCAGGTTCAGGGCCACTCTGAAAAACGAGCTGCACAGTGGAGGTAAGTATGACATGTTTTGTTTTTAAAACGAACAAAAATATTTATATTTATATATATATATATATATATATATATACATATATACACACACACATATTTGTCTTTACAACCCCTTTAACAAAAGCAGAGTTACTCTTTAAAAAAGAAATAAGGCCACACTTTTCTTTTGGGTCACAAGAGTGCACTTCCAGTTCCTTGCAAAAGTATCCATCTCCTTGGCATTTTTCGTGTTTTGTAGCAAGGAAAAGACATACCCAAAGGGTTAGGGAGCGCTGCTCACCCCCAGAATGTACCAAATAGGAAAAAAAAACTTTTAGGCAGCAATCAGAGAAATTGGATAAGCAATGTACAGAAAAATCTGTATTTATTAAGATGAAAAACACTTCATAACATGATAATTAGAACATGAGCTCCAGTGAGAGTTTGACAATAAAAAAGAAGAAAACTGATACAGTATGGCAGTCAATAATATTATAACAGCATTATACTATAAATGTCTAAAATAAAATATTAGAGGCTCTAACGCGTTTCAACCCTTACTGGGGTCTTCTTCAGAGGGATCGTCTGCAGGGGAAGTATATAACAATTATTTATTACGCACACTATAAACATTTTATAATAGCACAGGATGCGGACAATTAGTATAGTTACCCCATATACTGAATCCAGAGAGAAAAAACATTATTTTATTCCCACATGGAGAGCCTCTTAAAAGGAAAAACCCCTTGACTCCAGAGTCGGGGTCCCGGATTGCTCCACAGATGCCAGTGTCAAGGAACAGGCCAAAAAAAACGAAGTATGGCTTACGGGAGGTCACACGTTGTAGGGCCCCACCCTTCTTCCCTGATCGGAAAGAGGGGGGGGGGGCACAACCAAAGATGCGGGTAAAGATACGCAGTACTTATGGCACAAATTCAAAGATAAAAAATGTTTTGATATATGGGAGATGTTATGTGGGCCATAACTCGTATGGTCCTACATAGTGTGCAGGCAAAAAAGTATGCCCTTGCATATCTATCAGGCCATTTATGCCTGGATATATGACCACACAGTTCATGTATACATGTGCAAAGTCCCATGCACCAGAGGAGGTTACACCAAAAGTGATTGAAAATACTGTAATGATAGCTAAAGAGCGAGTGAAAGTGAAGACATGCCAGCAAAATCCAAACCTTTAGGGTGTATGAACGTAGGAAAAACTGTGAGAAAAAAAAAAAAAGAAGGGGGGGGGGATTATATACATATATAAAGAATAAAAACTGTGCAAGCGTGTAAGTGCCATTGCATCAAAAGACAAAAATAACGCTAAAGTGCAAGGTTATAATAGGGGGACAGAGCGCAATGGCGCTTCCAATGAGTGAAAGCATACACATGGTGAACCAGTGAAAAAAATGCATTAAGTGATAGGGACATATTAGACTGGCTTACACTGCTCAAAAAGTAGGGACTATAAAGCGTGACTAGCTGGGGAACAGTCACGATATAAGAACACTCCAAGGACAAAATCCAAAGGGAAAGTCACCCAACCTAAGAGAAAAAAAATTATAGAGCAGAGAGTTGCGATAAAGGATTTTGCCATAAAATCCTTTAAACAATAAGAGCTGAATAGAACATTAGTGCAATGATACACCAGGGTCCCAAAGCAGAAACCTAACTTGCAAAAGCTGAACGAGTGTTTAGTCCTCCTATTGGGTTGCTGGGAATGAATTAGCACTTCCTATGTTAGAATACATATAGAGGAGTTAATTAATCCACTCTTCAGATGATACCCCACAGGTGTGTATAATCCGTGTAGCAGCCCCGTACATGAGGGTGGTATATGGTCGCCACAACAGGGCGTGTGGCCTCCCCAGCTTTCCGGAAGGACGCCAAGCGGCCACGAAATGACGTCATTCACGCCGTAAACAACGTGACGTCCATACGCCCCGCGCATGCACAATGACGAACGGCGCCCGTGAATGTCCAGGGACGCCACCGGAAAGGGGAAATGACCCAACGCCTAGGCGGCAGGACCAGCCTGCATGCACAGAGCGTGGGACATGCGGAGGGGCCCCCAGACAAAGCCGTAACTCCCCCCCCCCCTTGCCGGGAAGCCATACTGACAAGAAATCCCCTGCCCCAAGTGCGGCAATCCTAGGAACACCGGGAAATCCAGAAAATGGAGTCAAAAAGTAAAAGAAAGAGGGTAACAATGATTAAATACACTCATAACCCGAATACATAGCAAAAAATATATAACAAAAACAAAGAAAAACAAACTTTTTGTTTCAAAACAGTATAAATACAAAACTGTATCCCTTACATGCATGATACCTATATGTGGTTTAGTAGAATGTTACACCTCACACAATATACATACACATTGGGCACAGCTAGCTTGGCTTGTATCATGGTAAAACATAATATATTTACATAAAATATGTATGTACATGGAACGTCTGGTAACAATTGAATTCTGGTCGCAAAAAGAAGGATAGTGGGATGTCTAAAGAAGGAAAGATTTTTAAAGCAGGAAATCTGTAGTACATCCACAATAAATTATATAAGATGTAAAAACATTTACGAAAAGTTGATCATTATGTTTTACCAAAAAGAGAACACCACATCTACAACAATTATTCATTTATTGGGTTTTACCAGAAACAAAGCCCGTCAGGAAGGAAGCAAAGGAAATTGATTTGTTTAAACCAGGAGCAGAGGTGGCATCCAATTTGAATATTCACCTCTGTCATGCTGGAGTACTATTTTGTTCCAATCCCCGCCTCGGTCTGGAATGTGAATTTGATCGAGTGCGGTGAAGGTTACATTGGGTATCATGTAATTGTGTGCCCCAACCACATGACGCTCCAATGGGAGGTAATGGTTCCCAATTTGCATACCATGTTTTGTTGCCTTAGAACCCGGAATTAACATGGATTGTTTGTGGATTTGCATAATTTAATTTACAGAACATGCCCACAACCTTGAAGATGTTTTTTTATTTTATTGTGAAGCAAATAGGACAAAATAACAGAAAAAGTCAATGTGCATAACTATTCACCCCCCTAAAGTCAATACTTTGCACAGCCACCTTTTGCAGGTATCACAGCTTTGAAAAAGTCGCTTTGGATAGGTCTCTATGAGCTTGCCACATCTTGCAAAACTGCTCCAGCTCCTTCAAGTTGGATGGTTTGCACTTGCGAAACAGCAATATTTAAGTCTGACCACAGATTTTCTATTGGATTGAGGTCTGGGCTTTGATTAGGCCATTCCAACACATTTACATGTTTCCCATTAATCATTCAAGTGTTGCTTTAGCAGAGTGTTTGGGGTCATCGTCCTGCTGGAAGATGAACCTCCATCCTAGCCTCAAATCACACAGAGTGGTACAGGTTTTGCTCAAGAATATGCCTGTATTTAGCACCATCCATCTTTCCCTCAACTCTGACCAGTTTCCCAGTTCTGACTGCTGAAAAACATCCCCCCAGCATGATGCTGCCACCACCATGTTTCACAGTGGGGATGGTGTTCTTTGGGTGATGTGATGTGTTGGGTTTGCATTTTCTTTAATGCCCAAAAAGTTCAATTTTAGTCTCGTCAGATCAGAACACCCTCCTCCATACATTTTGGGAGTCTCCCTCATGCCTTTTCGCAAACTCAAAAGGTGCTATTTTGTTTTTTTCTGAAAGTAATGGCTTTCTTCTGGCCACTCTGCCGTAAAGCCCAACTCTATGGAACATACGGCTTATTGTCGTCCTATGTACAGATACGCCAGTCTCTGCTGTGGAACTCTGCAGCTCCTCCAGGTTTACCTTAGATCTCTGTGCTGCCTCTCCGATTAATGCCCTCCTTGCCCGCTCCGTGAGTTTCGGTGTGCGGCTGTCTCTTGGCAGGTTTGCTGTTGTGCCATGTTCTTTCCATTTGGTTATGATAGATTTTATGGTGCTCCTAGGGATCATCAAAGATTTGGATATTTTTTTTTTAGAACTTGAAGTAACTGATAAATTCAATCTATTATTATTATTATCAGTTATGTATTACTTTGTCTAGTCCCTATAGTTTAGCTAGTCTATCTATACGCCAAGCACATGCTATCGTTAATATCACAATACTACCACCATTGGCTATGAAATCAATACACGTTCTAAGATCAATTAAATCTCATTTATTTCCCAAGGAAATAAGAAAGCGTGCATAAAGTATCAATAGACGTTACAATAATACATAGCATACAATCAGAATACAATATAAGCCTTATACTTATCCGACCCTCGTAACTGGACCTCCTGATGGAATCAGAGGCCGAACTCTTTGTTGCAACCATTTTTGATAAACATACCTCAGCCATACCACACCCTACTGCCAGTCCCATTTGCTTTGGACCAATCAGTGTTCACATGACAGCCCTCCTAATATTACTGACGGTCCTGCCATACTTGGCTTCTGTGGCCAGTATTGCAGTCGATGTGCCCTGGGCCATCTTCGTCATCAATCTCTTTGAAGCTTTGTGCCCACCAGGTGGGCTGAAGATAACTCCTTTGCTATGCAGATTCTGCCACATTCCTCTATACATTCTAAACATGTGGGACTGCAAATATCAATATGGCTGAGTTCAGTTGTATCAACATATGTGTAGAACTTCAGATATATAACATTACTTCTTGTTCACTTCCAACATATGCCGCTTTGCGCCTAAAAGGCGCATACCACCCTTCTTCAGACACGGCTCCTTTTGAACAGTCCATAACTGTCTTAACATGTGTGGTTCCCCAACATGTGCTTCCGAACCAGTACCTGTGGCACAGTCCTTAGTTTGTGTAATGTGTGGTTGTTTTCAACGAACGCTCCAGAAACATCTCTCATGGAACAGTACACAATTGTCTTACCATGCTGTGTTTTCAACGTGTGCAGAAACAGGTCCTATGGAGCAGTCCATAATTGTTTTACCATGTGATGTTTCCCAACACGTGCCGCTTTGCCACTGAGTGACAAATCTCCACCATTCTTCAGCGACAGCTTCCATGTCACCATTCTGTATCTTGGGTATCTTCAGGACGGCAGTACAGGCAAGGGGTGTCCATTCATTCACCAGCACCCATTCAGAGCAACATATTACCCAGCTTTCAGACCCAGAGTCACGAGGAGGGCCTTTCGCCCATGTTTTTAACCTAAAACACACCTTTATCACACTACGCCATGACATAAATCAACCCATTACCTTAATATACATATATATACATAGGACCCCTCAAATTGCGTATCCCGCTCCCATACGTCCTTGCCGTAACTACGGGTCGGGATTAGGCAGGCGTGCTCGCAGCGGCGTTGCAGGGCTCTGACTTGGCAGCAACGGCTCCAATTTGTACACAGAGAGCTTACCGTCAAATCGTCCCTCAACTTGATAGACAAATGGAAGACCCTTCTAGATAAATATCGCTTAACTACACATATAAATTTACAACAATTACCAAACCCACACAATTCCACCCCTGTGCCTGGATTTCAGAGATCATGCCCATGGTATACCATGCACCTCTACCTATGGTTAGGTTCAAGGAACCCTCTATTTCCATGACTAACACTTCACCGGTATTCTTTAGGACAAAGAAACAAACTCGCCTATGTCCTAAATAATACCTGGGTGCCTCCTTCCCAGCAATGATCTCTCCATCCAGAACACAGAGAGAAATAACTTCCCAACATTACTCGTTCATCCCCACGTATTGACCTGGCATACAAAGGACATCATGGTCAAAGGGAAATACCCACCTGCCTCCAGCATTCATCTTCTCTGATCACGTGTGATATAGCCTAAAATGCAACAAGATAGAATCCCCAGTCAGTAAGCCCATTGATGCCACCAAATATACAGACTGAGTCTGCACTTCTGTATATGGGAACATACAGCATAACACCTTTCACAATCCAAATTAGTACAGCCCATACAGGCATTCGACCGCTACTTTGGATTAGTGTAAGCAACGTGTTTTGGCAAAATCTTACTGAGCGGTGATGCTAACTCATCAGGCCACTGTCCCTCATACAGAGACGGTACAATCATCTTGATGTTGGCTGATATTTCCACCTGCCACAGAGTGCGCGCCAGAGCCAATGACAGGTTTCTGTCCTCTCTACCAACCTCTCAACATGGTTGACAAAATCCGGAGCCATTCTAACCTGAGTGTTTCTGTGACTTCATTGAGTGTTATCAAGGATGCCACCAATCTCCCGGGGTAACAAAATCACGCTCCTTCTCTGAAGCTATGGCTGTAAGTTTGTTCCTCAGGAGGCTGATGTCCCCTCCATTAACAACACCCATCCCAGCTATTGTTCCCCCCCCAATATAGTGCTGAATACATCCCTCCTCTTTCGGGTTACTCCTCAGAAATAAGCATCCTGCATGGACCTCATTCTCTGGGAGAAGTCACTGGTACAATGACCGCATTTGATTCAGTGTATACTCAGCACATACAGGGTGATAGGTTTTTTATCAACCACCGTGAGCTGTTGCAGCGCCATATGGTGAAGTCATATGATACCCTGGTAACCAGCATTTGTTCCCTTTATTTTAAGAGCATGCTCCTGTGTGTATTTACTGGCATTATCTGTGCAGGGTTTCAACCTCACAGGTGAGACATCAACCAGGCGTATCTTCCCCATGTCTAATTCTGGTGTCCCGCATGTCCAGTAACCGAAAGCTTCTCTCTAGGACCGCTAGGATTGAGACACCACCCCTACGAGGACGTTTTCACCCCATTGATGTGTCACCTGGCACCCTTTAGTCTGACCAACAGCTACCTTATGCATGAGCGCTAGCCTGCCTCCTGGGTACCTGCACCATATTAACTCCGTTACATCAATACATGTAATACATTAAAACCTTTCTTCTTTCAATTCCTCCTTCCAACAAAAAAAACACATATTTTACATTTTCATGTTTTGACGGATTGGATGTGTCATAATTCTTCCCCAACCTCCAACCCATTGCACATGTATTAATAACATGTTTGCATTCATCAGGAGAGACTTCAGCAAAAATATTTCACAAGTTCTCTTGCTAGGCACAGTCTTTCAGATTCAGCATTAGCACCAAATTGTCCATACGAAAAAACAGGTATTAATCTGAATCTTTCAGTTTTTTTCTTCTCTCCTGATGTTTATCAGAACAAATTTGTGGTATGGTGTGGCACAGACAAACTGCCAACCAGATGATCATCTGTCATCCATGTTCCAGAAGCCTCTCCAATTCTCGCCCCACTTGGATTCTGGAAGTGAAAAACAAGAGCAGTATCAAATTCTTATCCACAATATCTGCTCGCTTACCATGTTTACTTATAGTTCCCTCCTTGGAGCCCAGGACCTCAGTATTCCTGGCTTCTGCAACTCTGACCAAACTATCCAAACAACCATGACCTCTTTAGGCTGAACCCCCTGTAAAATGGATCCCCATGGTATGATCAAAAAATGTTTAAAACTGAACGTCAGTGTTGTTTCTCAAAAACTTCAAATTTTACAAGCTACAAAGACAATGCATCTATCTGTATCTTTACGATGTATGCACTACCCCCTTTCAGGTGACTGGTTCTAACTGAGGGCATTGTCAATTCCCCCCCTTTCAGGTGGATTAGACCTACTACTTTTCCACCTGAATAAAAATATAACTAAAATAGACGACTAAACCAATATCAAACAAAAAAATTTAGAGAAAAAAATAAAAAAATTTTGTTAAAAAAAATTAAAAATCTGGCCATGATCACACAAATAACATGACAAGACAACCACCATACCACAATGACACACACTCAACTTTTAGTTGACAACATCCATGGACTTTTCTCCTGAGGAGAGTGCTCATTCCAATCTAAAATACAATTAGTTAATGGGGAAAACGAAAAACAAAACAAAGCAAATGTATCTCATCACAACACTGTAGCTTCATTTATATCTTTTTAGTACTATTTGTTTTTCATTGTTTGCAAACAATTACTAACTAATGAGCTCATGGTACCATGTGATAATCGATTATGCATTTACAATAACCTAACCCCTGTTCTGCTATATTTTTCCCACTGTTGTTCTCACTTTGAGAGACCTGCAAACAAATGCAAATGTCCGTATCCGAACCAGTTTAACTTCTTCCCTGGTCTCTGGAAAAGGAACACACAGACAGTGATTACACACAATTCTTATGTTAAGCAGCAGTATTTGATATTACTCAGGAAAAGTTTACAAAGACTGACAATAAGAGAAGAGTAAAGAAACACAAGAAAAACAATACTCATAACTGAAACATCTTTAACCACACAAAAAAAAAAAAACACAATACCAATTCAGAGGTTTATCCCTGAAAGTACAAAAAAAATAAAAATAAAAAATGTATATCAAGGTCCTCTATCATATTCTGAACCTGAAACTTACATCAAACCTTTTTCATAGCAGGAAAACATTGACCAGAATATTCTTACCATACCTGCAGCTCACCAAGTTCTGCTAACATTGTTTCCCCCAGTGCTATATTTGAATAACCATGCATCTACCTCCATTTTGACTTTACGCAACTGTCCTACATATTGCTTTTCTGTTTGTAGACCCCGCATTTGCGTTTTACATGGGAAATGGGTTTGATTACTATGGGTTCCGTGCTTTGGATTGCTACCCCACCTGGCTGAATAACACACATGAAGCCTTGGGGTCGTTTTCGGGTATAATTTCCTTTCGATATCATTATTCACCACCCGACAATATTTTTAAATGTGACCCCCCCTTTTACACAAAAAACATTTTAGTTCTGGTTTCCCTGCATAGGCCATTTTTTTAGCATATGGCGCTGGAAACCCACATTGCTGGATAATATTACTGCGATTGGAATGAACAGACTTTACACTTTCGTTGTCTGAGGAGTCATCAGAAGTTTCAACTCCTGAATCAATTTCAAGTGCAGTTATCGCACCTTTATTTGCCTCTTCCACATCGATTCCCATCACAGTACTATCATTTGCAGTGATAATAGCATACAGGTTTTCTTCATGTTTCACTTCTAGCTTTTCTGTACACTGAGCATGTGCGGAGGGTACCTCCACCATTGCACACTTGGAGGATAATTCCATTATGGCTGCTTGTGCCTTAAGCATTGTGATAACCTGCAAATTATCAGCCTCCCTTTGATTCAAAGAGGCAATGCAACTTTCTCTTATTTTGCACGTTTGTTCTAATTCATCTAATCTCTGTTGCAATACACATTTCTCAGTCACTAATTGTTTAATCCGACTACGAGCATCTGCATCAGCCTTTTCAATCCCCATTACTATATCACTTACCTGTTCCATCACTTTTTCTCTATCAGCAAACCATTCTAATTCTTTTTGTTCCGCAATTTCTTTCATTATCATTAACATGTATAAGGCATTGGCCATTCTCTGTTTCCTGCCTTTTTTTGATTTGTTACTTATGAGATTGTTATGTGTATTACATTGTCTCAAAAGTTCCCCAAATTGATACGTTAACTTACTCTCGTGAGTAAGTTGAAATCTAATACCACCATGCTTGCTAATGAAACCTTCAATGGCTTCCATTGATATGCTAATTAGCCTATCCACACTAAAGTTGCTCCACCAGTTGCTTAGACAATAGAAAACAGACAAACAAAAAGATATCACCCTCTAGTCCTACCAACAAACAAAAAGAACAAAAAAAAAAAAAAAAACAGATACGAACCGTTTAAATCTACAGTGACTTGTGGTTCTACAGCATACAAGACACAAGGCACACTCTTAATGCCTTAGACTGCAGGTTATCTTACCAGAGCTATTTCACTCTCACGTGGGTAGAAATAAAAACCTATATTTCCCCCACTTTATTTCCTTTTCCCCAAAGATGTATGGTAATTCCTGTCAATTTCTAACACTTTGCATTAGCAATACACTAAACAAACAGATACCAAGCACACACAAAGACACAGATGAAGCTGTTTAGAAGCTAGCTTTGACCTGTAGTCCCACTCCAAATACAAAAAAAAACACAGCAAAAAAAAACCAAAAAAACAAATACAAATCCGTTTACCCACGAATTTCTTTAGGAGAACACACTCTTATTCAATGCTCTCCTCTCCAATAGCAGGCCACAGGGAATTTCTCATGGGACTTTTCCCTCAAAATTGTGTGGTTTATCCTGTCAATCTGCGGTTATATCACATAACCAGGGATGATCAGTCCCTATCTCGCCAGTGCGCCAATTTGCCCTCTGGTTACAGGTCTGCAGCAAACACAACAATAACGTACATGTATATATCTATATCAGTCACAGTTCTCACCAGGTTTTACGCGTGCGTTTTCTACCAGTGAAATATTTCACAGAATTTTCCTGCTCATCCAAGCGTGGTTTCAGAATTCGCAAGCCAGCGCCAATCTTGTCCACACTAGAGATGACTTTCAGTTCTGGGTGTCTGAGGATCTGTGCTTACAGGGACTCAGAAACAAAAATACATTAGATTTTTGTGGATTCTGTGTAAAAATACGTTTTACACGCCATTCTGGGGTGCCAAATGAAGTAACTGATAAATTCAATCTATTATTATTATTATCAGTTATGTATTACTTTGTCTAGTCCCTATAGTTTAGCTAGTCTATCTATACGCCAAGCACATGCTATCGTTAATATCACAATACTACCACCATTGGCTATGAAATCAATACACGGTCTAAGATCAATTAAATCTCATTTATTTCCCAAGGAAATAAGAAAGCTTGCATAAAGTATCAATAGAAGTTACAATAATACATAGCATACAATCAGAATACAATATAAGCCTTATACTTATCCGACCCTCGTGACTGGACCTCCTGATGGAATCAGAGGCCGAACTCTTTGTTGCAACCATTTTTGATAAACATACCACAGCCATACCACACCCTACTGCCAGTCCCATTTGCTTTGGACCAATCAGTGTTCACATGACAGCCCTCCTAATATTACTGACTGTCCTGCCATACTTGGCTTCTGTGGCCAGTATTGCAGTCGAAGTGCCCTGGGCCGTATTCGTCATCAATCTCTTTGAAGCTTTGTGCCCACCAGGTGGGCTGAAGATAACTCCTTTGCTATGCAGATTCTGCCACATTCCTCTATACATTCTAAACATGTGGGACTGCAAATATCAATATGGCTGAGTTCGGTTGCATCAACAGATGTGTAGAACTTTAGATATATAACATTACTTCTTGTTCACTTCCAACAGAACTTAACCCTGACTTGTACTTAACATTGTCCCTTACTTGTTTGGAGAGTTCCTTGGTCCTTGGTCTTCATGGCAGTGTTTGGTTAGTGATGCCTCTTGCTTAGGTGTTGCAGCCTCTGGGGCCTTTCAAAAAGGTGTGTTTATGTAATGACAGATCATGTGACACTTGGATTGCACACAGGTGGACATCATTTCACTAATTATGTGAATTCTGAAGGTAATTGGTTGCACCAGAGCTTTTTATGGGCTTCATAACAAAGGGGGTGAATACATACACACATGCCAATTATCAGTTTATTTCTGAAAAATAGTTTTATGTACATATTTTTCTAATTTTACTTCACAAACTTAAACTATTGTGTTCTGATCCATCACATATAATTCAGATAAAAAAAATAAATAAAACATTGAACTAAAGGCTGTAATGTAACAAAATAGGTAAAAAGCCAAGGGGAGTGAATACTTTTGCAAGGAACTGTAGTTCTGCACTCCTGTGATCCAGATTCAGCTGACAGCGGGCTAAGATCGGCTGATGCCACAGAGCTCTGCTGTGATTCCAACTTTAATTGGGATTCATCCAGATGTATGAGTGAAAGCTGATTCAGCCTCTCAGTGTGATGCTGAGAGCTTGAGACAGCCGCTCCAGGCCACCGCACAGCCGACACTCCAGCGAGCACTGGTGGGGCAAAGCGGAGAGCCAGCTCAGTTCTTGGGCTTAGAGCCAGCAGGGGGACAGCTGCAGCACTGAACTGATGCTGCATCCATATACTGTAGTGTGAGTATGAGTTTTTTTTTTGTAATTGAACACATCTCCGTTAAGGAGGATGATATAACCTCCAAGGCAAGGTTGAGAGCTCAACAGAGTAAAGCCTGGTACACCATTTATTTATTTTTTGTTCTACCCAGCGTGTTGAACAAAAAAAAATACCGCTCCAGTCAGAGCCACTGTACTAATGATCCAACGTCAGTACAGCAATCTTCCCTGCTGTTCTTTTGTGTTCTGACAAGGGGTTTTCCAGCACACTCGTTCGACAAAAGTTGGCCAAACCTGTCGGACCTGCTGCCTTAGGGCTCTTTCACATGGGGCGGATCCGTGATGATCTGCCCCGTGGACATCCGCTGGGCTCAGCGGGGATCGCTCCGTTGATCGCCGCTGAGCAGGAAGAGGACTGGTCGGTCTCTGCACACTGTGCAGGGACGGACCTGTCGGAGCACAGCTATCTCCTATGGGAGATCGGGTGACGACGGACCACTGAGTCTGTTATCACCTGATCCGATGACGGATGGAAAAGTAGGTTTTTCTTCTGTCACACTTTTTCGGGTCGGATGTTGCCAGACATATCACTGCTGACATCCAACGCTCCATAGAGGTCTATGGAGCATCCATTCAGGTCAGCCTAAAAAACTGACAGGCGGACCTGAACGGATCGGTCATGTGAAAGAGCTCTTACACACGGGGCTGAACGTCAGACTTTTTTTTTATTGAACCAGCCGATGTCGCCCAACATTCAGCCTGTGTAAACTAGGCTTTAGGGATAAAGCTCTGTATGGGTTTTTGTTACCCAAAATGTTGAACAAGTAGTTTTTTTTTTTCTACTCACCAATTATTTTTTATGTTTCCTGAGAGAAGTGCTCCAAATATGTACGGTATACATATTGGGTACATTGCTGCCTGCTGGAGGACTGGACGCTAAATGATAATTAAAAAAAGGGGTCAGCTCCCTCCAGTGGCTATATCTCTAAACCCGTTGTAGTTCAGTTATAGTAAGTGCAAGCAATAAATTAGTATAGTAAGCGCAGTAATAAAATAGGAAGAGTAGTTAAAGGAGTAAAACTTCCAAATGCTGACCAATAAGTCATATTGGAAACAGCCACGCAAATAAAGAACCAATTAGAGGAAAGGGCGCTCTCTTTAATAAGCAAATAAAAGTGTTTTAGGTGAGCACAAAAAATCCTATTTCCATCGTTCATTGAGGGGCACCACTACATAGATTTATATACATGTTAGGATGTCTAAGAGCAGTCCCAAAATTGACAGGAAGGCAAGGACACTAAAACAAATGATAATAAACCTTGAAGCCCATGGGGAAAAAAAATGGGGCACTGCACTGCCGCCTGCAGGACCTAATGACTACTATCTAAAGATGCATTCAAGTCACAAAGTCGTTGATGGAAAGCAAAGTCGAAGTTCCACACACAAGAAGACTTGATGCAGCAGAGCTGGAGACAGACCTCCTACTGCCTTTAATATGAAGCTAAACTTAACCATAAAGCTGGTGCAGAGGTGTAGCCAGTAGGACAGTGGTGGTCAACTTAGGCGTGATATGGGGCCTCAACTGTTAACATAGGAAAACACCCTATATTCAGTATGTGCATTGCCAAAAAAGACTGTCAAAATGTGGACATCTTTTAGGAGATGGTGAGACAGTGAACATGCTCCAATTGTAGTTGGAGACTGCAATCAATGCTGTAAGCAACAGTTCGAGACTGACAATATGCTACAAGAGACTGTTAAGCTGAAAAAGAAAAACGAAGACCCAACAGATTCCTTCATTCACATAAACAAGGTGGATGGGGGAATTAGCCAAACCCCTCCCAAGAATCAACTTCTGTTAAAAAAAGGACAGACACTCGTGGATCAAAACTTGGCCCGGACTTTCGGTACATCTATGGCCAGCTTGAGAGGTCACGGTCATTACAGACCCTTAAAACTAGTGACCCCACTTTCAGTTCTATCAGCCGGGATCCAGTAACCACACAAGTACAAAAGGGCTACGGGTTTGGACCGGAATACTAAAGGGATCTGTTCCCTTTTTTGTTTTCTCTTAGAGTCCAATCCTGCTGTAGGAAGCAATATAACCAAATGAATATGAATCTATGGAGCTGTGTCCTTCAATGAGTGATAGAGAAGGTTTAATTGTCCTTTTTGCTGACTAGCTGGGTTGATTGTTGGGGGACTTTTGTATTGTCTGATGTTTATCTTAGGGGTAATTAGAAATGTGCAGGCAGTTGTTAAGCTCAAAGAAGAAAAAAACGAACACACACCTCGGTGAAATGCATAATACTATGCAAACTATTGTTTTTTCACATTGCAGATTGCCTTTATGGAATCAACCATGGCTGCAGTAAAAGCTTCCACCTCATTTGCATCATCTTTCCTATTGGTTTCATTATGCACCCGTTGTTGGATTATCGCCTCAACTTTACTGAGATCAGCCACCTTGACTCCACGCTGTGCTGCAAAACGTCTAACGTCAGTGTTAAAGTGCTTTCTTTTTTCCTCTGTGGGTGTCCTATGCCATGCCATTTGCAAAGGCAATGGTGCCCAGATAAATGCCGTACCTGGATAAGACTGGGTGAGCCGTTTAAAATCTTTTTTCACAAGACGCAAAAACTTCACTATATTCCGAAATGGGAGTTCATTGCTTCCTAGATGGATGAATATGACTCTTGGGTCCCCTAATATTTTAATTGACTGGCTCACTTCCATCCACAAGTGAACCCATTCCATAGAGTTTCGGCTAAACCAACGAACGGTAAAGCATTTCTCTTCAAATCCCAAGTTCATTCCATTTGGACGAATCCTTGCCAACTGAAAGGCACGTGTTACCATAGAGTTCCCAATGATCCAAATCTCCTTAGGCTCTGTAATAAAGAATTGATCAAGTTTAAGCATTTGTCTTTGGGGGCATTTTTTTTTACACATATTTCTTTGCAAGAAATTACTGTAACCCCCCCCAAGAAAATATTTTCTGAAAGCAGAGACCCTGGATAATAAAATAGTGGTGCTGAATGTTAGATGTGCAGTTAATTTCAAAAGCATATTTGCAGGAATGAAATACACTAAAATGAACTTCAGTGCAACAAATTCAATATGATACCCATTTTTTTTTGTAAAATAAGATTGGATTGCGTTAAGTACATAGTTACCAAACATATCAAAGTGGTTCTAAAGGCTCTTGGTTTTTTACCTTCATGCATTCTAGGCATGAAAGAAAAAAAGCTTCTCCATGCAGAACCGCCCCCGCCCAATACTTATTTGAACCTCATCTCGATCCAGCGATGTACATAAGTGCCTTGGGTCTCCAGGGACTTTGCCTCCTCATTGGCTGAGACAATGGCTCCCTCTACTGTCAATCAAAGCCACTGAGCCAATCATGAGAGAGAGGGGGCAGGGTAGAGCCACGGCTGTGTGTGAATGGACACGCTTGGTAGCGAGCCTGCTCGGGTGCCACCACTGCAAGCCGCTTGCTCTGAGGGCAGGAGGGAGGGGCCAGGAGTGTAGGAGGGAGGGGCCAGGAGTGTTGGAGTGGGGTCCGAGAAGGAGGAGGAGCAGGGCTGCTCTGTACAAAACCACTACACAGGGCAGGTAAGCGAAAAATGTTTGTTATTTACCCATCACCCATGGATTACTATTGCCCATAACATGCCCGTGGAATCGCAAAAAATGATGGTACCCACAATTCTCCATAGGCATTGCTCTAATAGCATTTACAGGTTATCAGTTTAGAGCCAACCATGACGTATGGCCCTCGCTCAGATGTTTGTGATGATACCTCGCTTGTATGGCACAATTGATGTTTACATACACCTGCTCATCCTACGCTGCACTTGTTAAATGTGGTCTGTATAGGAGCGAGGGGTGCTTTACTTTATTGTTACCACAAGGAGGCCAAGGTAGAGGTGGCAGGTACTCTATAGGGAGGCATTAGGGATCTATTAGACCCATAGGGGGAGATTTTCTAAAATGAGAGCACTTAGAATCTGGTGCAGCTGTTCAATTAAGCTTTGACAAAAAAACAAAAAAAACAAATCTGGAAGCCGATTGGTTTATATGCAGAGTTGCATCTGATTTTGCACCATGCAGCTTTAGTAAATAACCCCCATAATGTCTACACTACATTCCAATGTAAATATTACTTTGCCAGGGTTTGGCAAAGTAAAATGGTAGCTAAACAATAGGATGCAGAGTCAGGCCGGCCATAGAGAAAAAGAGGACTTCCAACAATTTATCCAGCTGGGTCCTTAACCACTTGCCGACCGCCGGCCGTCAAATGACGGCCAGGCAATGCACAAATTGCGGCAGGAGGGTGTCATATGACGTCCTCCCATTTAAACAGGGAATGCGCGCGATCGTGCGCATGCATCCCTGTTCCTTCGGTGGCGGCGTGTCACGGAGACACCGCTCGCCACCGAGGGGGGTGAACAGCCATTGGGTATGGCTGTTTACCACGTGATCGGCCGTGATGAAGTCAGGGCCGATCACAGATGGTTACACCCCCACTGTGCACGGCACGAGTGCGCTGCGCGTCGGTTGTGGCGTGTTCCCGGGAACAGTGCTCGTTACCGACGCTGGTAAACAGCCATTGGCTGGCTGTTTACCCACGTGATCGGCTGTGATCGTTTCACAGCCGATCACTAAATGTAAACAAACCGCGGTAACGAGATGTTACTGGGTTCTCCTCCTCACACACGAGGAGATTGCAGTAACCTCTCGTTACCACTTACAGTACACACCAACCACGCTGATTGCCCCCCCCCAATAAAGAGTATCTGTCACCACCCATCATAGTACCTGTCACTCACAATCCATCAGAGTACCCGAATACCCGTCACAGTCCATCAGAGTACCCGAGTACCCGTCACAGTCCATCAGAGTACCTGTCACAGTCCAGCAGAGTACCTGGCACAGTCCAGCAGAGTACCCGAATACCTGTCACAGCCCATCAAAGTACCCAAGTACCTGTCACAGCCCATCCGAGTACCTGTCACAGTCTATCCGAGTCCCCCTCACAACCCATCAGAGTACCTGAGTACCTGTCAGTCCATCAGAGTACCCGAGTATCCGTCACAGTCCATCAGAGTACCCGAGTACCTGTCACAGTCCATCAGAGTACCCGAGTACCTGTCACAGTCCATCAGAGTACCCGAGTACCTGTCACAGTCCATCAGAGTACCCGAGTACCTGTCACAGCCCATCCGAGTACCGGTCACAGTCCATCAGAGTACCCGTCACAGTCCACCCGAGTACCTGTCCCAGGCCATCTGAGTACCTGAATACCTGTCACAGTTCACCTGAGTACCTGTCACAGTCTATGAGTACCTGAGTGCCTATCACCGCCCTTCAGAGTACCCAAATACCAGTCACCAGGCCATCAGAGAACCTGTCACCAGGCCATCAGAGCACCCGAGTACCTGTCACCAGGCCATCAGAGTACTCAAGTACCTATCTGCAGCCCATCAGAGTACCTGAGTACCTATTTGCAGCCAATGCCTCATAGAATATACGTTGGGGTGTTTGCTTTCCAAAATGGGGTCATATTGTGACCAATTTCACTGTCCTGGTGCTCCAGGACCTTCAAAAATGTGATAGGTAGGAATGAAATGAGATGTGTCATTTATGCTCCTAGAACGCCTGAAGGTACTACTTCAATATTCGGCCTCTCTATATGATCAGGCTGTGTAAAAGTCCTACACATGTGGTATCGCCATACTCGGGAGGAGTAGCAGAATGTGTTTTGGGGTGTAATTTTTGCTATATACATATATGCTATGTGTTAGAAATATCTTATAAATTGACAACTGTGTAAAAAAAAAATGTTTTCATTTTTTTTCCACATTTTCCAAAAACTTCTGGAAAAAAAAATTAACCGTTCAAGACTCATTATGCCTCACAGATTATACGTTGGGGTGTCTGCTTTCCAAAATGGGGTCATTTTATGGGCAATTCCATTGTCCTGGTACTCCAGGGCCTTCAAAAGTGTAATAGGTGGCTTTGAAAAGAGATGTGTCATTTTTGCTTGTAGAACGCCTAAAGGTGCCACTTCAATGTTGGTGCTCTGTATGTGGCCAGGCTGTGTAAAAGTCTCACATGTGGTATCGCCATACTCAGGAAGAGTAGCAGAATGTATTTTTGGGTGTAATTTGTTGTATGCATATACTGTGTGTGAGAAATAACCTGATAATATGAACATTTTGTAAAAAAAAATAATAATAAAAAAAATCTTAATTTTGCAAAGAATTGTGGGAACAAATGACAACTTAAAAAAACTCACCATGCTACTCAATACCTTGGAATGTCTACTTTCTAAAAAGGTCTTTTGGGGGGTATTTGTACTTTCCTGACTTGTTAGAGCCGGTTCACACAGGGGCAACTCAGATCTGACTTCAGGTTGCCCCTAGTCGCCTCAGGTCGGACAACATTTAAAAATCAATATAAGTGAATGAGAGCCGTCTTAATGTACGCTACTGAAGTCGCTCCGACTTCAGAAAAGGTTCCTGTACTACTTCAATCCGACTTGTAGGAGGCTGGTACCCATTGATTTCAATGGAGGTCGCCTCCAAGTCGGATCTCCGTCTACAAGGAGGCGACTCTGACAGAATTATCAGCTTTCAAGAAGGAACTTTTTTAATAAATTTGGCGTGGGTTCCCCCTCCTAGAGCATACCAGGCTCTTAGGTCTGGTATGGATTCTAAGGGGAACCCCCTATGCTGAAAAAAACTGCGTGGGGGTCCCCCCCAGATCCATACCAGACTCTTATCCGAGCACACTACCCGGCCGGCCAGGAAAAGGGGTGGGGACGAGCGAGCGCCCCCCCCTCCTGAGCCGTACCAGGCCGCGTGCCCTCAACATGGGGGGGTGCCTTGGGGAAGGGGGGGCCACGCGCCCTCACCCCAAAGAACCTTGTCCCCATGTTGATGAGGACAAGGGCCTCTTCCTGACAACCCTGGCTGTTGGTTGTCGGGGTCTGCGGGTAGGGGGCTTATCGGAAACCGGGAGCCCCCTTTATAAGGGGGAACCCAGATCCCAACACTGTGTGAATGAGTATGGGGTACAATGTACCCCTACCCATTCACCTGTGAAAAAAAATGTACAAAAAAAACCACACAAGGGTTAAAATAGTTTATTGCACAGCTCCGGGGGTCTTCTCGCCGGACTCCTCCGCTATCTTCTGCTAGCTCTTTTACTAGCGGAGGAGCCCGGCATTCCTCTTCGCTGCCGCCTGGGGGTCTTCTTCCGACTTCGGGGGCCTTGTACATTTTTTTCACAGGTGAATGGGTAGGGGTACATTGTACCCCATACTCATTCACATAGGGTGGGGGGCCGGGATCTGGGGGCCCCCTTATCAAAGGGGGCTCCCGGATTCCAATAAGCCCCATGCCCGCAGACCCCAACAACCAACGGCCAGGGTTGTCGGGAAGAGGCCCTTGTCCTCATCAACATGGGGACACGGTGCTTTGGGCCCCCCCTTCCCCAAGGAACCCCCATGTTGAGGGCACACGGCCTGGTACGGCTCAGGAGGGGGGGATGCTCACTCGTCCCCACCCCCTTTAATGGGCAGGTAGCGTGCTCGGATAAGGGTCTGGTATGGATCTGGGGGGAACCCCACGCCGTTTGTCGGTGTAGGGGGTTCCCCCTAGAACCCATACCAGACCTAAGGGCCTGATATGCTCACGGAGGGGGAACCCATGCCTTTTTTTTGACGTAGAGTTCCCCCTTAAGAGCTCATTCTCTGATTGGCCACGGCAAAAGTCGCCTGGCCTGGGGCGACTTAAAGTCCTGTTGTAAGTCGCCCCAAGCCGTGTCCAAGTTGCCTCCAAAAGTCGTGTTAGCACAGCAGAGGGTGTACAACCGTGGGGCCAAGACCCGTACTTTTTCCCCGGGGGATAGGGTCTTGGTGCTAGTCCCTACGGTTGAAAGCAAATTTCTGGCCAAATGGCAAGGTCCATATGAAGTAATTGAAAAAATTAGTGAGGTGAACTACAGGGTTAGACAGCCAGGAAGGCAAAAGCCGGAGCAGATCTATCACATCAATCTGCTGAAAGCCTGGAGGGATAGGGAATCCCTAGTCGCAGAGACTTTGTCACAAGCACAGCCTGATTGCTTAGTTCCTGAGGTTGGAATAGCAGACACCTTATCGAAACAACAACAGGAGGTTAAAGAGTTTGTACTTCGTAACAGAGATTTTCTCTGAGCTGCCGGGACAAACATCTGGCCTAGAGCATGACATTATCACCCCGCCAGGAGAAAGGGTAAAAATAAAACCTTATAGAATACCAGAGGCCCGACGGGAGGCAATACGTGGGGAGGTTCAAAGGATGCTGGAATTGGGTGTGATAGAAGAGTCCCAGAGTGACTGGTCCAGTCCCATCGTACTAGTGCCCAAACCTGATGGGAGCTGGCGGTTTTGTAACGATTGCCGCGTATAGATGAGTTGATTGACCGGCTGGGAACAGCCCGATATATGACAACTCTTGATCTCACCAAAGGGTATTGGCAAATTCCCCTGGCCGAGTCGGCCAAGGAGAAAACTGCGTTTGTAACCCCAGATGGGGCATTCCAATATAAGAGAATGCCGTTTGGGTTACAGAATGCACCGGCAACATTCCAGCGGAAAATGGACAAGATTCTGAGGCCCCATCAGAAATATGCTGCAGCTTACTTGGATGATGTGATTATCCATAGCACAGACTGGGTCTCACATTTGCCAAAAGTACAAGCAGTCCTAGACTCTATCCGGGAAGCTGGGTTTACGGCCAATCCAAAGAAGTGTACCATTGGACAGGAGGAGGCCAAATATCTTGGGTACACTATTGGGAGGGGGGTGATAAAACCCCAAGTCAATAAAGTCGAGGCCATACAGAGTTGGCCACGTCCCAACAGCAAGAAACAGGTACGAGCCTTTCTGGGAATCGCTGGCTATTATCGACGATTCATTCCCCATTTTGCTTCTCAGGCTGTGCCCCTCACCAACCTGACAAAAGGGAGAGTCTGTCATGGTTAAATGGTCCCCAGAGGCTGAAGAAGCATTTCAGTCCTTAAAAACAGCCTTATGTAGCCAGCCAGTGTTGTACTCACCAGACTTCTCTAAGGACTTCGTTGTACAAACTGATGCATCAGACGTTGGGTTAGGAGCAGTGTTATCCCAGGTCTGGAACGGGGAAGAGCACCCAGTCATTTACCTCAGCAGGAAGTTGAAGTCCCATGAGGTAAATTACGCCACGATTGAGAAGGAATGTTTAGCAGTGAAGTGGGCTCTAGATTCCCTTCGGTACTATCTGCTAGGTAGGCACTTTGACCTGGTGACTGATCATGCTCCTTTAAAGTGGATGGCTCAGAACAAGGAGACCAATAGAAGGGTAAATAGGTGGTTCCTGGCCCTACAAGAATTTAACTTTACAGTTAAGCATCGCCCTGGTGTTAAAATGGGGAATGTGGATGCTTTGTCTCGGATACATGCATGTCTGACTGCTTGTGTTACAACCCCAAGGTTGAAACAAGAGGGGGGGGGTATGTGGCAGCACGCAGGTAAAGTCACCTGGTTGTATCCAGGATGGGAAATATGTGTGCCCTAGATTCAGGCTTTATGCAGACTTGTTTAATTAGAGGGGAAGAGTTAATGAGCCCAGCTGAAGTAAGTGGGCTCATTAAGACCTCTACAAAAAAAAACCAGCATGCTTAGGGAGATGCTCTATCCTCGAACCAGTTTTGTGTTTGTATAGACTGGGGAGTGTGACACCTGTTCTGTGCGGTGAGTAACGCCTGTGTGGCAAACCTCTACAACAGAGACAGGGACTGGTGCAGCACACGGCTGCACTCAGTTGGTAGACAGGGAATCTAAGTGTGTAATTAGAGGTCAAGCTGACCAGGATTTATTTTCATGTTTTATTTTTGTTTGGCTGTTATATGTTTCACTGCATGTAGCATAAATAAACCGCATCTTTTGTTTTTTTGCACCTACAACGTTGTCTGCTGTGCCTAATTTTATGTTGTGAACCCATCCAGGGGGGTCACACACACCCGCTGCCGAGATAACCCCCTCACAATAGGCATCACTTTAGTAACCTTTACAGCAGGGATGCCCAACCTTTTGAATAGTAAGGGCCACTTAAGCGACTTGGTAACCAGTCGTGGGCCACAATGAGCAGATGACGGTTCTATGCAAAGTGGACACAGACACAACTCGCTCTACTCTATAGGCCCTCTCATCTGATCAAATTAAGGGGGACGGATCCACTTTCCATCGGATCGGATTGTAAGGAGGCAGGTATAAATGGACACAAATCTGTTTACATCTGCCGCTCCATAGAGGTGAGTGGAGGGTCTGATTGGGTCAGACAGATCATGTTAAAGGGGCCTAAGGCTACTTTTACACTGATGGTCTGCAGTCTACCCAGACCTGTGGCTTTCCTGCAGGTTAGCTGTACTTTGCCATAGAATTCTGTCATATCCTGCAGGTGTGGTGCACTTTCTGAAAGTGCACCAAACCCACAGGTAAAACCAGAAGTCTATGGCTCAGTGCAGGTAAGCCGAAGGTACACTGCGCTACACCTGCGGATCAGTTTAAAAGCAGCCCAGTAACCACTGCAGAACAGATATGACCATATATACACTGTGATTTTAGTAATAAACTTGCTGTCCCAGGCAGAGTGCATTTGGTATCACTCCACCTATGACAGGAGCCGGTGGTATACAGGAAGCATTGGCTTATGCGGCTCTGCTCCGCAGCTGCTTGCTTCCTCTACTGCAGGTTTCATTCACAACACTGACGCTCTGGCATGGTGGGTAGACAACCTACAATCTGGGCTTGCCAACCCGCCATCCCAGAGCAGGAGGTTGCTGGCCACATGAAAGGGCTCCGCGGGCCACTGGTTGGGCACCCCTGCTTTACAGGTTATTAGATTAGAGTTAACCATAAAGTATGGCCCTCGTTCAGATGTTTGATATCTCACTTGTATGGCACAAATTATGTTTACATATACTTGCTCATCCTACACTACACTTTTTAAATGAGGTCTAAATGGGGGCGATGGGTTAAGGCTTTTTCTCAACTTTATTGGTATCACGAGGAGGCTAACAATTTCCCTATTTGACGGCATGGGCAAGTGACAGGTACTGTCATGTACAGTCCATATATATTCGGACACAGGCACAATTAAAATTTTTTCAGGTATTTACCAAATATATTCAAGCTATAGTTATATAATGGAAATGGGCTGAAAGTGCACACTCAGGTTTAATTTGAGGGTATGTGCATCCAAATCGGAGGAAGGGTTTAGGAATTAAAGCTCTTAAGAATAGCCACCCCCCCCCTCCCCCCTATTTTAAAGGGACCAAAATTAATTGGGGAATTGAATCAAAAGCTGTTTCATGGCCAGGTGTGGGCTACTCCTTTGTTATTTATTCATCAATTAAGCAGGTAAAAGGTCTGGAGTTTATTCTGTAGTGTAGTATTTGAAATCTATTGCTGTGAATCTACATCATGCGTTCAACGAAGCTGTCCATGCAAGTGAAACAGGCCATTATAGGGCTTAAAAAAAAAAAAAAAAAAAAGTCTGCACTTCAAATTCATTTGTATTTGTTTGAGTTAATTTTATTCTGGTGAAATACAGAGCCAAAAGTATGAAAATTGTGCCAGTGTCCAAATATATATGGACCTAACTGTACATGGTAGAAGGGACGGATACGATGAGGAAGGCCTCTCTTACACCTCTGACCTAGGGGCTTGAATTTGGGTAAAGGACCTTAGGTTGTAAGCTCCTTGAGGGTAGGGACTGATGTAACTGTACAATGTATATGTAAAGCACTCCGTAAATAGACAGTGCTATACAAGTACCTGAAATAAATGGACAGGCAGTCAGTTTCCATCCGATTGCCCCACAGAGTAGAGCGGGACACTGTCCGTGTTCACTCTGCATAGAGAATCGGACAGGACCTGTCATCTGCCTGCACAGTGGAGATTAGCAGAGAAATCCCCGCTGAGCAAGCGGAACCTACTTAGTGAAGGAACTTGTGTGAAAGGGGCCTAAGCAGGGCTAGAGTCATGCGGGAACAAAGTTCCTGTACTTTCTACAGCAGGAACGCTGTTCCCATTAGCAGCCATGTCTTGCAGGACTGGCCTCAAGCATGGAAGCTTAGGCAGGGAGTGTGTGGGAAGGAGAGGGCATCTGTGCAAGTGGGTAGGGGGTTGTCATCCCGATGTGCCCGTCGTACTCTGTCGGTCCTCCTCCAGTGGCAACGGTAACAAAGTCCTGACTCCAGTGAAAGGCGGAACACTGATCCAAACTGAATCAGTGTGACGTGAATTATAGGAGCTGGGACTTAGCTACAGCGGCTGCTGGAGGATGACGGGTGTGCCGGGATATTCAAATCCCAGAGCCAGACAAAAGGTCAGGCTGCATTTGATGGGCACTGAGCAGGCTGCACTTTGCACAATCAATACAGGCAGCCTGAGGAGAGGGGCCCCAGGCCGGCCCTCTCAGCACTCCTAGTGTCACTCCTCTGCACAGACTAACACGTGTGCGGATGCCTTGGGGCAGTAGGGGCCCCAGATATCGGAGCTTGCATACAAACATAATTCAGGAGGTGCCCCCACTCCTCAGAAAGACCCTGCATAGAGACATAGTGCAGAAGGCGCCCCCAGTCATTGCAACTGGTTTTAGAAATTCCCTGCGAGGGAACCATTATCACACTGTGTGGTGTTTTTTTTCTATTAGTATAGCATACAGGTTAAATTATTTCGTTGTCACATCTATTCTATATTTGTTTAATGCATGTGAATTTTGGAGGTGTCCTCAAACTGGCACTTCAAGAAAAGATGCACTTTGTTAAAAAGGATAACGTATTATATAGAGTTGTGCTCATAAATTTACATACCCTTGCAGAATTTATGATTTCTTGGCCATTTTTCAGAGAATATGAACACAAACTTTTTTCACTCATGGTTAGTGTTTGGCTGAAGCCATTTATTATCAATCAACTGCGTTTACGCTTTTTAAATCATAATCACAACAAACTACCCAAATGATAACATGCACACAAGTTGAAACAAAGGTGTTTGAATGGCTATTAAAGTAGGGATGCACCGAAATTTCGGCCGCCGAAACATATCGGCTGAAAATGGTGTTTTCGGCAAATTGCCGAAAGGAAAATCTTGCAGATAATGGGGCCGAAAATGGGGGCGGGTGCCGCCCATTGCAGGGGTGTTTTCCTGGCTCGTCCCCAGTCCTCTCTCCTCCTGCCCGACAGTGCGGTGATCTCCGTGTGTCACGGAGCTGTGCATTGAATTGCCTGGGTGGCTGCAGTAACAATGTCCCGCCTCCTGTGACAGACGATACACTGATCCAAAGGTGGGACATTGAATCAGCCTGACATGATTACAGGAGGCGGAACATTGTTACTGCAGCCGCCCGGGCAATTCAATGCACAGCTCCGTTACACACGGAGATCACCGCTCTGATCCAGGCATGGGTAAGGCTGCATTCAGATACTGGCAAGCTGCATGAGGGGGAAAGTGTGCCCAGGGCAAGCATTGCAGAGTTTTGTCCGCGGCTAAATCACAAGTTTTTTTTGTGCCCACAGTGCTGCTGCATCCAAAATAGTCATTTGTTTGCCTCTGAAACTATCTACCTCTGGCCACTTGTGTGAATGTAGCCATGCTATATAAACCAGGTCACAGGACAAAGGCTGTACTCCCTTTATTGACCATATAAAAATAAAATCTTGATTTTGACCCAGCTAGGTTTTTATCGCCATGTGATAGAATGGGGAAGGGTTAAGTTATTTCTAGTAGAGGTAACGATATGATCATTCCCAATAGAAATCTGTTAGAACGAAACCAGGTAGCTTGCTTGGGGCCAGTTCACACCAGATGCAGTTCCGTGTGTTTTTTTTTTTTGCACAAAATGCATACAGTGTTTTCCATGTATTCCAATGGCTCTAGTTCACACCATGCAGTCAGTTCACACCATGCAGTCAGTTTCCACACCGGAAACTGGAAAACACTGTGCATGTATTTTTATCAGGCAGACTGTATGAGGGGAACTGGTGAGGCTGCTTTGATCTCCTGTAGCATGCGTGCAGTCTCTGGCCATCTCCTGTAGCATGCGTGCAGTCTCTGGCCATCTCCTGTAGCATGCCTGCAGTCTCTGGCCATCTCCTGTAGCATGCCTGCAGTCTCTGGCCATCTCCTGTAGCATGCCTGCAGTCTCTGGCCATCTCCTGTAGCATGCCTGCAGTCTCTGGCCATCTCCTGTAGCATGCCTGCAGTCTCTGGCCATCTGCTGTATGAAAATATTTTTTAAAAACAGTCATTTTTGGTATCGGTGCTGTTTCGGTATCGGTTTCCGGCCTAGTGTATTTTTCATTTTCGGTATCGGTTTCAGCACCAAAAAACCCATTCGATGCACCCCTATATTAAAGGTAACCATCCTCACCTGTGATCTGTTTGTGTGTATAAAAAGTCAATGAGTTTCTGGACTCCTGGCAGACCCTTGTATCTTTCAACCAGTACTGCACTGACATTTCTGGATTCTGAGTCATGGGGAAAGCAAAATAATTTTTAAAGGATCTACAGAAAAAGGTAGTTGAACTGTATAATACAGGAAAGGGATATCAAAAAGATATCCAAGGTATTGAGAATGCCAATCAGCAGTGTTCAAACTCTACTCAAGTGGAAAATGGGGGTTCTGTTGAAACAGTCAGGTAGACCAACTAAAATTTCAGCCATAACTGCCAGGAAAATTTTTAGGGATGAAAAGAAAAACTCACAAACAACTTCAGGTGAAATACAGGACACTCTGAAAACATGGTGTGGCTGTTTCAAGATGCACAATAAGGAGGCACCTGAAGAAAGATAGGCTGCATGGTCAAGTCACCAGAAGAAAGCCATTACTACACGAATGCCACAAAGTATCCCATTACAAGGGAGCCTGTTGCCTATCTTGTCTGCGGTCATGCCCTTCCTGACAGGTACTCTTTATGGAGACATTTGGGATTTAGACTCATTGTGTCTCCCCTGCCTTCCAAGACAACTAATCAAACACAGATTGTGCTTAAAAAGCTGTATACGCAGCTACACTAGCCTAGGACAGCAGTGACCCATGGAAATGGCATAACACATTGCTCCCTAGGTTAATGGTCGCAGGAGGCATTGGGGAATGGATTTTGCCAGAGTTCCCCCTGCTATCACTGAGCAAGCTAGAGGAACCAGAGAGCCTGGGAATCACTATGGGTGCCGCCAGAAAGGGGGCTGATGCACTTTGAGAGCCTTATAAAAAATGGGCAGCTCCAGAACTGCCTCGACCTTTATAAGAAAGCCCTTTGCCGGCTCTTAAAAGCCAGTACCAAGTTCATGGCTTAATTTCACCATTTGTCTTACATGTGTTTTATAAACAAGCCTTGGTAGTGGTAATGTGTGCTTCCTAAAATAGATGTATTCATTTTTTTCTTTATAGATGTCGCCTTGAAGGAAGAGTCCAACCACAACTAATATTACAGTTTAGCTGCTGCTGAAGCGCCAAACCCATTAGTGCTTTTTTTTTTTTTTTTAAATATAGCTCCCAAAGGCTTTCTTTTATTAGAGCAATGCGTACTAACTTTTATAAAACATTTGCTAAGATTTTAGCCAGTTTCAGAAAGCTGAGTGTGAACTGCCACTTTAACCACTTGCTGTCCGGGGCAATTTTCTAATTTAAATGTTAAAATCCGCATTTTTTTTTTTGTTAAAAAATTACCCCAATACACAATGGGGGTTATTTACGAAAGGCAAATCCACTTTCCGCTGAAAGTGCACTTGCTCCAAATCTAAGGGGTAGATCTGAAATGAGTGGAAGCTCTGCTGATTTTATCAACCAATCATGTGCAAGCTAAAATGCTGTGGGGTTTTTTTTCCTTGCATGTCCCCCTCGGATCTACGACGACTTTACTTCCAAGTGCACTTGCAGTGCAAAGTGGATTTGCCTTTTGTAAATAACCCCCAATATGTTTTCTGAAGGCAGAAACCCTGGAGAATAAAATAGTGGTTTTTGCATACTATGTTTTTTTGCTAACATTTGTGCAACTGATTTATCAAATGCAAATTTTCAGGACAAAATACACCAATATGTTTTTTTGGAGCACACAAATACAAGGCCCAATTTTTTGGTAAAATATAAAAAAAATATAATGTGGCGAGTAAATGGACACCAAACATGTCAAGACTATTGTACCTTAATGTGAGGCTTTACAAGCTTTTATAGATCATCAGTGTAGAGTTAGGCAGACTGCAAATTTCTTTCCTGCAACCAAAAAAAATCTGCACGATTCCCCCATCAATACAGTGTTGACAGGGGTATCACTCCTGTCGAGCAATTGTCTTCTCCAGGTAGGGAAAGACTGATTATCGCTGGAGGCTATAGCAGCAGCTTGCAATCATCACAAGTGAAACGAGCAGGCTGGTTGTACCAAAGTTGATCAATCAACTTGGCACATTCAGCCTGCTCATTAATGGATTGAATCTCAGCCAGTTCAGCAGAAAACGTCTATGGCTGGCCCTAATCATGAATGATGGTCCTAGAATTACTGCTTTCACGCTGATGTATGCAACAATGCCTCATGTGGTGATGGTCCAGAAAATGCCCTCTTATGTTAAAGATTTGAGGCACATCATTAATCTTCTGAGAGGTATGTCTCTCAAACCTGGTATTTGGATGGTCACAGCAGATGTGGCCTCCTTATACACAATTATTTCACATAACTTGGGCTTTGAGGCAGTCCTTATTTAGTTACTTATTTAGACAGGGACTCTGGTCTTTCCGGACAACAAGTGGCGTTTCTTATGTCCTTGCTTGAATTTGCAGCCTCCCATAATTATTTTTGGTTTGGAGGCCAATATTATAGACAGACCATGGGAGCAAAATATGCCCCTAGTTTGGCAAATCTCTTTATGGCAAAGTGGGAGGAAGACGTCATGTATGCCCATAATATACCACAAATAGCCTTATGGGCTAGGTATATAGATGACGATGTCCTCCTGTGGGATGGCCATGATCATGATCTGAAGGAGTTTTTAGAATCCTTGAATAGAAACCAAAGGGGCATACATCTCAATTACGAGATGAGTCAACTAAAAATTTATTTTTTAGACCTCGTAATCTCCATAAAGGATGATCAGTTGGTTACCTCCACGTTCTTTAAGGATACAGATAGGAACTCCTTTATTCCCACTGATAGTTGCCACTACACCCCTTGGCTTAGGTCGATTCCTAAAAGTCAATATATTAGGCTAAGACGCAACTGTTCAGAAGTGGGTGAATTCCTCACACAGGCCGAAGTCCTCACTTCTAGGTTTCTGGAGAAAGGTTACCAACAGGATTTTCTGTCTGATACTATCAATGAGGTGACCAATATGGATCGTGATGATCTGTTGGTTGAGAAAGGCCCACGGGAAAATGCCATTCAGGGAAGTGTCCCCTTTGTAACCACTTACTCGTTCCAGCAGAGGAGTATAAAAAAAAGTTGATCAATAAACATTGGCATATTGTTGGGAGTGATGCTGCCTTGAGAAATGTATCTGAGAGACCAAAAATAGTGTTTAAGGGCGCTCCATCGTTACGAAATCGATTGGCACCAAATGTTATTGATCCACCTGTGAGAAGCAAAGGTTTTTTCGATCAATTAACTGGTTTTTATAAATGTGGGAGATGTAGGGTCTGCTCTTTAAATCTAGGGCTTTGGAGACTTACCACGACATTTAGTAGTACAGTTACAGGGTTGGATTATGCCATTAAGCCATGTATTACATGTTCTACAACAGGGGTGGTCTACATGTTGCAGTGCCCGTGTGGGCAATATGTGGGACGGACTAAACGCCCATTACAGGTACAACTCAATGAGCATATTACAAATATATTGATAGGTTTTCCTAATCATTCTGTGTCCAAACATTATTTGACAGCTCATAAGGATCCTTCTAAAACTCTATTTTTAGGGATAGATAAGTTCAAACCCCATTGGCGTGGGAGTTCTCTGGTGAGAGATATTTCAAAGCTTGAAATGGCCTGGATCCATCGTTTAAAATCATATGCTCCACATGGACTTAACATCGACACTGATGTTAATGCTTTTATAGACAATTCTTGATTTTGTTTTGTTTTGATTCTTTTATTATACATTTTTAATTTATATATTTTATGTATGTGGTTTAATGAGGTCCAGGAGACCTGTTTTTTTCCATTATACTTTTTCTAACCCGTTCTGGGATGCTCGAGGGCCCTCTTTTTGACAATTGTGTCATTAGGAAATTATGGAGGTGATTTTTTTGTTGGGGAGATCTTTAACCACTTTCAGACCGGACCATTTTGCTGGTAAATGACCAGAGGTCTTTTTACACTTTGGCACTGCGCTGCTTTAACTGGTAATTGCGCGGTCATGCAATGTTGTACCCAAACAAAATTTGCGTCCTTTTCTTCCCACAAATAGAGCTTTCTTTTGATGGTATTTGATTGCCTCTGCGATTTTTATTTTTTGCGATATAAACGTAAAAAGACCGCAAATTTTGAAAAAAAATGATATTTTCTACTTTTTGTTATTAGAAAAATCCAATAAACTCAATTTTAGTCATACATTTAGGCCAAAATGTATTCAGCCACATGTCTTTGGTAAAAAAAAAGTCAATTGTATATTTATTGGTTTGCGCAAAAGTTGTCACATCTACAAACTAAGGTACGTTTTCTGGAATTTACGCAGCTTTTAGTTTACGACTGCCTATCTCATTTCTTGAGGTGCTAAAATGGCAGGGCAGTACAAAACCCCCCCAAATGACCCCATTTTGGAAAGTAGACCCCCTAAGGAAATTGATAAGAGGCATGTTGAGCCCATTGAATATTTTATTTTTTTGCCTCAAGCGATTGAATAATGACAAAAAAAAAAATTTTTTTTTTTTTTTTTACACAAAGTTGTCACTAAATGATATATTGCTCACACATGCTATGGGCATATGTGAAATGACACCCCAAAATTCCTGAGTACGGGGATACCACATATGTGGGACTTTTTGGGAGCCTAGCCGCGTACGGGGCCCCGAAAACCAAGCACCGCCTTCAGGCTTTCTAAGGGCGTAAATTTTTGAGTTCACTTCTCACTACCTATTACAGTTTTGAAGGCCATAAAATGCCAAGATGGCACAAAACCCCCACAAATGACCCCATTTTAGAAAGTAGACACCCCAAGCTATTTGCTGAGAGGCATGTTGAGTCCATGGAATATTTTATATTTTGCCACAAGTTGCGGGAAAATTACAAACTTTTTTTTTTTTTTTTTTTCCCACAAAGTTGTCACTAAATGATATATTGCTCACGCATGCCATGGGCATATGTGAAATGACACCCCAAAATAAATTCTGCTGCTTCTCCTGAGTACGGGGATACCACATATGTGGGACTTTTTGGGAGCCTAGCCGCGTACGGGGCCCCGAAAACCAAGCACCGCCTTCAGGCTTTCTAAGGGCGTTACAGTTTTGAAGGCCATAAAATGCCAAGATGGCACAAACCCCCCCCAAATGACCCCATTTTGGAAAGTAGACACCCCTAAATTTAGGGGTACACTAGTGAGACTAGGTAATAAATGGCGGGTGCCCTGAAACTATAAAAAAATAACTAACCAACCAGCGTCACCTGTAACAGTTATATGGTGATCACTGGTGAAAGGGTTAACTAGGGGGCAATCAGGGGGCTTTATGCGGTAGTATATGGGGGTCCCTGGCGCTATAAAAAGCTGCAGCGAACCTAAATACCTACCTGCCTAACTAGCGTCACCTGTGACACTAATACAGCGATCAGAAAAACGATCGCTTATTAGGCTGGGTTCACACTGGAGCGATGCGGGAACGCCACGAATGCGCGGCGGGTTCCACGCATCGCATGCCTCCCGGCGGCAGTTCACACTGCCCTATGCGAACTGCTGGGAGTGTCAGTGAAATGTTACTGACACCCCCAGATCAGTTCGCATATCGCAGTGCGATCTGCAAACTCGGATCGCATGGTGTGAACACCCATGCGATCCGATTCTGCTGCGGGCCAAAAAAAGGGTCCCGTGCGAATTTGCGGCGGGTGCGGCGAATGGCTGAACTCGAATCGCACAGAGATCGGATGTGATTTGCACTGCAGTGCGGTGCGAATCACATCCGTTCTCATAAACCGCTGCAATGTGAACCCAGCCTTAGTGACACTGGCGACGGGGGGTGATCACGGGGTTAAACCTTTATTGGGGGGGTTAGGGGGGTACCTTAGAACTAAAGGGGGCTAACCCTAACTGCCCTAACAGTTATTAGTCACAAATAACACCCGCCGGGTGATCAGGGGGTTAAACCTTTATTAGGTAATAAATGGCGGGTGCCCTGAAACTATAAAAAAATAACTAACCAACCAGCGTCACCTGTAACAGTTATATGGTGATCACTGGTGAAAGGGTTAACTAGGGGGCAATCAGGGGGCTTTATGCGGTAGTATATGGGGGTCCCTGGCGCTATAAAAAGCTGCGGCGAACCTAAATACCTACCTGCCTAACTAGCGTCACCTGTGACACTAATACGGCGATCAGAAAAATGATCGCTTATTAGGCTGGGTTCACACTGGAGCGATGCGGAAACGCCGCGAATCCGCGGCGGGTTCCCGCATCGCATGCCTCCCGGCGGCAGTTCACACTGCCCTATGCGAACTGCTGGAAGTGTCAGTGAAATGTTACTGACACCCCCAGATCAGTTCGCATATCGCAGTGCGATCTGCAAACTCGGATCGCATGGTGTGAACACCCATGCGATCCGATTCTGCTGCGGGCCAAAAAAAGGGTCCCGTGCGAATTTGCGGCAGGTGCGGCGAATGGCTGAACTCGAATCGCACAGAGATCGGATGTGATTTGCACTGCAGTGCGGTGCGAATCACATTCGTTCTCATAAACCGCTGCAATGTGAACCCAGCCTTAGTGACACTGGTGACGGGGGGTGATCACGGGGTTAAACCTTTATTGGGGGGGTTAGGGGGGTACATTAGAACTAAAGGGGGCTAACCCTAACTGCCCTAACAGTTATTACAGTCACAAATGACACCAATGCAAAAAAAAAAAAAAAAAAAATGACATTGGTGTCACTGTGACTGGGGGGCAGGGGTAATTGGGGGGGTGATCGGGGGGTAAAGGGGGGGTGTGAGTGTGCCTGGCATGTTCTACTGTGTGTGTAGAGTGTTGGTGCAACTCACCGATCCGCTCTCCTCCGTGTCGGAACGAAAAATACCGACACGGAGGAGAGAATACATCACTTCCTCTCCTGTGTTTACATTACAGGAGAGGAAGTGATGTCACGGGGGATTTCTATTCGTCGGGAGCGATCGCGAGGGGGTGGCCATGAATGAATGGCCGCCCCCTCGTCCCGGATCGCTCCCGGACGAAAACTGACCGCCGCAGGCACCGGGCGGGGGCCCGATCGGGCCCCCGACCCGCGGGAGGCAAGGGACGTACATGTATGTCCTTATGCCTGCCCGTGCCATTCTACCGACGTACATCGGCGTGCGGCGGTCAGCAACTGGATATATTAATTTCGGTCATCTTACAGATCAAATTACCCACTGATTATTATGCATTGAAATAATACATATGTTTGTATTTTTCATTTTTATATTCACATCAATCATGGTGAATTCATTATAAATATATAGGTTTAAAAAAAAAAATTTTTATTTTTTTAAAGATTTTTTTATTTTTATATTTACATTAATCAGTGAATTAATTTATTGACTCATTTAATCATTAAATAATGCCTAATATATAGTTGGTACTGTGTTTCTACATGCAGTATTTTGTTGCGTGTGATCACAAAAAAAAAAAAAAAAAAAAAAACAAATTTATCACATTCACTTCATTGAGCACAGGTATTAGATTAGGTGCACAATATAACAATACCAGTAGGGATATGTGTTATAGACTCATTTAGGGTCAGGGATCTATTAGTAATTGAAATTACATATTTTATTTTTATATATAAGTTTTTTCCTAATTTAATACACACATTTTTGGTCTTTCTCATCATAAAGGGGGTAGTCATATATTAGAATAATGAAATCTTCCTTGATTTTTTTGACCTCCATTTCCTGTAGGGATATACAGCTACCCATATTTGCATATGAGGTACGGAGGGTTTCCTTTTTGATTGGTTTCTCATCCAATCGGGTATTGTTATGGGTATTTGCCATTAATTAAAATGGTGGAGCTCGGCCGGATCTCGCATCTCAGAACGAGGTTTGGCTACAAATGGTGGTGCGTCGCTGCGATGCCCGTTCCCCATTGACAACGTCATTTGTGATGAAACGCGTCTGGAAAGGCACGCAGAGATGCCACCACGTTGCACGAGGGGAGGACGGGCTTCTGAATGCCGGCCGGCTTTCTATTGTTTTATGCTGTATTTGAATGGATGTCCATGTAAGTGCAAAATTTACGTTTTAAATAAATTAACAAAACAGTATTACACTATGTGGGTTTCCTCTTTTCTTTGGAGCCACTGTTAGAAATGTTTTTTGGATCGATGAACGAGGGATAAATTTATGAGAACGTTGCCATTCATTTGGGTTAGCTGATCTAAGAGCGCAAACCATAAGAAGGATATTGATGATTTGTTTACAAGGCTTTTGATTAAGCTTCCATTTGGTAAGCACATTCACTTCTCGGTGATGGGCACTTGTTTGCTGTTTTGAGTGGATTCACCGTGGTGTCCTGGAAAGAATCGCAGCAGAGGACTTTATGAACTTTTGTTTGCTTTTTCGTCTTAATTTGATGTATTACTATTTATGTTACTTTATTCACTCATTTTGTATGTAAAGTGATTTAAATAAATTTATTCTTTATTACTATTATAATTTTTATCATGTAGGCAGTATATTTTGGTTTTTGGCGCAGCTTTTGAAATTTTTTCCTGTGGTGATGTGTCAGGAAGGCTAGCTTGTGTGACAGCAAGTCTAATGGAATTTCCTTAATAGGTTCAAATGATTGTTTCTGTAACAGAGAGCTCCAAGTTCAAGTTCCAAGGACACAGGTGACCTAATGGGGGCAAGCAAGTGAGTTTTCCCTTGCATAAAGGTTTGGATCAGTGAATGGTAGACTAAAGGCCTTTGGAAGAATACTGATAGGGCTGAATCCTGACCTCTAATTGCACTCAAAGGCAATTTAATTTCCTGGAACAACTCTGTGTGTAGGGACCATTCTCCCAGGCTGGTGGCTGAGATAATCTGCCTTTCAGTTCGTTACTCCCGGGATATGGACTGCCGACATAATCGGCACGTCCTTCTGTCCAGGCTAGTATGTAGTTCACCTCCTTCAGAGCTGAACTCCTGGTACCACCCTTGGTGGTTTATATATGCCACTGCCGTGGCTTGATCGGACTGAACCCTGATGGGTCAGTCCTGAAGCTCCACCGTCCAGGACTGCAGGGCCAGATGTACTGCCTGCAATTCTAGAATGTTGATGGACAGGGTCTGCTCTGTCCCTGACCATTTCCCCTGAGCTGTGAACCCGTCTAAGGATGCTCCCCAGTCAGACACTGGTACCTGTAGTCAGCACTCTCCAAGTTAATAGGAGAAATTATTTTTTTTCGCAGGTTCGGATCCTGCAACCGCCAGTTTAGGCTTAAGCATGCCTGAGGAGATAAGCATATTGGATAATCCAGGTCTTTTCTTCCTCTGTTCCAAGCCAAGATGTCTTGTTGTAAAGGCCTGGAATGGAACTGGGTATAGGGCATCCTCCCTAGAAGACTCATTCGGAGATGGAGGGTTGTCTGGTACACCCGATCCTTCAGGACACAGATCCTTACAGGTGTAGCAAGAATACTCTTGCATAGACTATTTAAAATCAGACCTAAATATCTTAGACTTTGAGTTGGTCTCAAGGCTGACTTTTCTGTATTCATACAGGAACCTCTACAATCACTTCTTGATGGACTAGATGTAGTGCCTGAAACAATAAATTTTTGGAGGATTTGAGGGAATGCTGGATCTTCGAAAGCTGAGGGGGAATTCCAGCTTGCAACCGTGAGATAATTGAGGTGACCGACTCATCCTGAATTGTTGTTTTCCCAAATGTCCGCAAAGTGCACCAGCCTTCGCCCACCCAATGAAATGGGAGCATCCCCTCAAAAGAAGGGTTTGGTGCTGGGTTTAAGGGGCTTGCCCCTGGCCCTAGCGCCATGTTGGCGTCAGAACCACCCTAACACAGACGACATTTGAGGAAACAGTCCCTGGGTTTTTAAACATGGTACATTTGGTCTTTTCTTCACAGGAAGTAGAGAACTCTTCCCTGCGAAAATCTTTTGGCTATATTTATTCAAATCACAGAATAAATGTTCCCCATAACACTATCTTCCCTATTGTGTTAGTCCCACTCCTCTCTTTGGAAGACATTCAATTCCGCAAACAGTACTTGGGTGTAGTTAAAACACAGCACAAGGGAGACTGTTACAAGGAAGCTCGGCTGACCAGTTCTTAAGCCATAAAAGTCTGCACATATGTACAGACAAGAGAGCCAGATGAGAAACCTGCTGTATTGAATTCTTTAAAGCAACAGCAAAACAACGCTCAAGGAATATCGGTTTTACTTTCAGGCAGATCAGCCTCCTGGTTAGGCCTATCCAGCCATTTGACCTGATACTTTACGGACTGGCAAATACCAATTGCTGCAACAGCTGGCTGAAAAGCTAAACTGGCCAAAGAAAAGGAAGCCTTTAATAACTACAAGTACTTGTTTAAGGAAGAAACTGCTGCATCGCGGCTGGCATGCTCCCTTTTCTAATTAACTCTTCATCCATGGGAGATAAAAGGGAAAACTTTTAGGAGGCAAGTGTCCTGTCAGGATGTTCCCATTCAGCATACACCGCCTGTTCCAGCAGGGGGTGTACCGGGAAAGTCTGTACGACCTGAAAAGGTTTCAGAGAGACCAGGGGCACTCAGTCACCTCTGCAAAAGGCAACTTAAAGGCAGAATGAACCATTTCAGTCAGAGTCAGGAACAAAAGCCTGAGCAACAGAGGCAAATGACTTGATATCTTGTCCAGATTGCTTGGAAGCAGACTCATCTGCCCTGCACTCAACCAAATCCTGAGCTTTCAGGCCTTGCCCAGCCTCAATCCATACCTGCTCCACACTAGAAGACTCCAGGGAGGGGGATCTGTCATGCTTCCTGCCACCCTGCGGGATGGAGGCAATCATTCCGGCAATCCTGTGTTCTAACCCGGCTAGGGCTGAGGACAGTTCATCCTCAGTAAGAGTGAAGCAGCAGCGTTCACTGTAGGCATAATACCAGATAGGCGCAGAGGCTCAGATTGCCTTTGAGCCTCTGGTCTTTCAGGGCATACAACACTAGGTTCATCAGGAACTGCTGATGACATAGGTGTGCCCTTCCATATGGTGTTAGTCCAACTCCTCTTTTTGGAAGTCTTCAATGCCACAAAGTACTTGGGTGTGGTTAAAACACCTCACAAGGGAGACCGTTTAATAGAGCTCACCAAGCCCCTATGCAACAATCCTGCTAAGCACAGTTAGCCTGCCAAGCAACACCTGGTGACTCACGTGATCTGGGTAAGGAAAAATGAATCGCTGCATGTGTCTGTTCAGAGTCTGCTCTGTGTCTCACAGCAGCCTTCTGGAAGCACCACATGCTTGGCCTGCACAGCTTAAATAAGCTGGGTGTGCGCCGAAACATTCTATGCATATGCGCGGTCTCGGCAAGCGTGACTGTATTCGCATACGATGCAAATCTTCGTGCGCACAGATAAAGGCTATAGCGCATGTGCAGCGAAGCCGCATGCGCCTTGGCTGCCAAACTACTGAGTCCAGCAGCGCTTTTGCAAACGCACCTGCGCCATGGCGAACCAGGGCGAAATAGCGCACAGTCATGCAGGTAAAACAGACAAGCAGAAAAGGTACACTTTGCAAACACCCACAGCTAGCCCTGAACTTCCCCGTATGGTTACCACACACAGGTGTCCAGCCTAGCCTTGGCTAGCTTGACGCATTGTTACAATCAGGGGGACACCTCACAATAATAAAGGGGTTTCACTTACCCATCCAGGAGCAGGGTCACTTAGAAGCTAAGGACCCAATCTTCATCCTTCACGGCGGGTTCCTGTCACTTGAACCCTCAAGGAATGGGTACTCATGTTTAGGGTTCACTCCCTTGGACCTGTACAGCACCCTGCAGGAAATGCCTTAGCTCTGTAGTGTCCAGGATTTCCACTCCGCAGGGTCCAGCACCCGGAGGCCACATTACAGGCAAAACCTTGTAGGATCTGGTCTTCTTTGTGAGGCTCAGGTACCATTTATCTAAGCATAAAAGCCTGTGTCAAATGGGTCCGATTGGTCATTCCCTTGATTCATTTTTGGAACCGTTTGTGGCATTAAAGACCTGGCCCTCAGAGAGCTCAAATAAACCGTCCCATTGTCCATTCACCTAATGATGGAGTATAACACAGCAGGTAATGAATATTAGTCTGACTGTTCCATGATGTATGAAAAAGAAATAAAATTATATTCTCCCAAAGTTGTCATTATAAAAAGTTGTCTAACATGCAGGACAGGCATACTTACAATTACACCCCAAAACATTCTGCTATGTCTCCTGAGTATGGAGATACCATGTGTGGAACTTTCACAATCTAGCAAAGAGGCCCAAAATCCAAGGAGCGCTTCTGAGCTTTCAAGGAGCACAAATCACCTATTTTTGGAGATCCTATATCACCAGGAGAGCAGAAAAACATTTCTATGCCACTGCACTTGCTCCATTGACAATATGGTGACACTGTACTGGTGTACTGGCATTCAGTGTCATCAATGCAGCAGTCAGTGCCTATAATCACCATATAGAGCACTGCAATGACACGGGGATGATCGTTTTTATTTTTTTTACATACGGATTGATTGCTGCAGTCCCGGTGACTGCAGTGAGCAACCAGTTTCCTTTCAGTGGAGATTGAGGTCCAGAGTACCTGAAACAGTTACTTGAGTAAATCTGATTCAAGTCATGACCCTATCTACAAAGTTGCTGGCTTGCCCCACTCTCCCATTTCTCTTGTGCCTGATGTCTGCCATATGGGATAAGTGGTCCCGAGAGGTACTTACAACCTGAGTAGATGGGGTTCAGCTGTACTGCCTCATCACTGATAGCTGCCAGATAATAGCGAACATGGAAAGTAGGGTTGTGCAAACAGCAGTAGAGTGCCTTGTGTTGAAGCAGAGTATGTGCTCAAGATGATACTTGGCTGAGGTGGTCCCGATTTATGACCGCGGGCAGGATTATGCACAGTGCAAGCTACTGCCTACCCAAACCTGTCTTGCGAGATTACCCTAATGGTCACGGCGCAGCATGGCAGCCATCTTATAACACTGCTTCCACCTTATATTTCATATTGCCGACCCCTCTGTGCTATGGAAGCAGGGACCTGGGATCCATGAATTACTCCCAGGAATGGGATTGGGGTATTGAGGAAGGGGGTAGCCCACAAGGATGCGGTATATCCCAGGGCTTTGAACCATTTCTCAGGGGAGTACCATTAGGTGGACACTCCCCGCTTTAGGAGGCCATAACCTCCTCCAGAGGGCATCTTCAGGGATCACACTGGCGTGAATTGCCACTGTTCTGAACCTGTAGCACACCCTGCAGCTAAATAACTAAATAAATGTACCAAGGGTTAGTCTCAAATGCAGGGTCCAGTTCTATAAAAAAAAAAAAAAAAAACACATCACAGGCTGACCCAGTGTCTTCTGTGGGTGGGCACTGAGCCAGAAACTACAGGAGAAAATGTCTGCGGCTTAAGGAGCATCTGGGATGAGATTTCTCAGGGCAAACATCAGCAAGGAATCTCGGTCTTCTAGGAGGAATGAGGAAAGCAACCAGAAAAAAAAAAGCACACACACACCACCTGTCTGGTTGTCCATCACCTAAAGACACTAGCAGAAAACTTGGTGAGTGGGGATTATATGGGCTTCACCACAATTCTGTTAGTGTCCAGTCACCTAAAGATGGCTGCATATAACCCAGGGCCCATGATTAAAGGGGCCTGTGCCTTGTACTGTATGGTTAGGAATACTGCCTAAATGCAGTAAGCAGTTAATTCAAAAATAGGTTTACCATTCTCATAATAACACACAAAAATTACAAACTCAGTTAAAAGAAAGCAGGTTTTAATAACAGGTTCACAAAATACAACCAAAATTGGCCCTTGAGCACAGAATACTAAAACAGCAATTTCCTTGATAGCTACATTGTTGGATGGGGAAGGGGGTGGCCCTGTCTGACCTCATAGCTAAGCCTGCAAAGCACAGAGGGACATGGGAAAAAATAAATAACCTGGGGGGCAAAACAATAAAAAGAATTTGAAGTGAAAGTTCTAAAAAGTTACAGGCCTCCAAGGTTCTTCCCACATGTGATGAGACTATATTTCCACTTATATCGCTTTTCAATGGAAAACTTGGTTGTTAAAGTGCTGGTAAAATAATCAACAAGATCAATAGGTAACACCTAGATTTTGGAGATGGGGTGAATGCTGAGGACTGACATATTAACCACTTCTGCCCCAGATTTTACCCCCTTCCTGACCAGAGCCCCTTTTGCGATTCGGTACTGCATTGCTTTAAATGATGATTGGGTGCAACGGCGTACGACCGCGCAAACAAAATTGACGTCTTTTTTTTCTCACAAATAGAGCTTTCTTTTGGTGGTATATGATGACCTGTACAGTTTTTTTTGTGCTATAAAAAAAAAAAAAAAAAAAAAAAAAAAAGTGTTTTGAAAAAAAGATGCAATATTTTTTACTTGTTGCTATAATAAATATCCCCCAAAAATATCTAAAAAAAATTCTCAGTTTAGGTGTATTTATGTATTCTTCTACATATTTAAAAAAAAAAAAAAAAAAAAATGTCGCAATAAGCGTATATTGATTGGTTTGCACAAAAGTTATAGCGTCTAAAATAGGGGATATTTTTATGTTTTTTTTTTTACTAGTAATGGTGGCGATCTGCGATTTTATTGGGACTGCGACATTATGGCGGACAGGACAATTTTGACAAATTTTTGGGACCATTGGCATTTTTATAGTGATCATTACTATAAAATTGTATTGATTACTGTGAAAATGTCACTGGCAGTGAGGTGGTTAAGTGTGTCCTAGTACGTGTTCTAACTGAAGGGGGGGGGGGACTGTGCAGGGGATATGACAGATAGTCTGTTCATACAGAGCATGAACAGAAGATCTGTTCTTCCCCCAGAGAACCGAAAACCGTTTACACACATCACAATTCTTGGTGTGCCCCAATCGATCGCATGAGCCCGGCGGTGATCATGAACATCGGGCACTCGCATCAGCGCCATGGGCGTGCAGGCACGCGCCCCCTAGTGGCCGTCTATGGTACCAACATACAACGGTGAATCACGCAGCTGAGCCATGTTGCCTCAGTCTAACTGCAGCGGCTGGTCGGCATGCGGTTAAACACTGACTGTAATGATCAGTAATCCATTTCAAACAGCCAGCCTATAATTTAACAAGTATTTTTCATAAATCTTGGCACAAAAAAAAAAAGCGATTTTCAATCTTTTTAGATGCAGCTTGCTACTTACCTTCCCAGAACCTCTCTAAACTGGTTTAGCACATTCATGGCCCATATGTTGGTAGCCACTGCCAAACAAAACTGAGGAGGAACAGAGGAATGTCCTGGTTTCAGGGGTTGTGGTCCTGCCCATCAGCACAAAGTGTGACTGCTCGTCTGGGTGCAGTCTTAGATGCGAAATTGCATCCAAGGGTTACAAGGCTGGTATCTTAAGGGGACCTGCAAGGCAGGTTTAGGCACCCTACAGGGGGAAAATGCAGGACACTGAATCCTGCATGCCAGAGTTTCTGAAATGAAAGATGGAACAGCAAGAAAACAAAAATTAAGTGTGCCTTTTAATTTTTTTTTTTCCTTTAGAGGGTTTAATACCATGAAGTCTTACTCTAGCAAAAAGATTACTTGAAAACAAAGATCACAGCTTGTAAGATGTGAAGACAAGTATATGACGGAAAGTATCAAAGGCTACAAAAATCTATATTCAGACCCTGTATAAGGTACCCCGAATACTCCCCATTATAGTAACCTTAAATATGTCCCCCTCAATTAGGAAATGCTGTTAAACACAAATCCAACTGACCCTTGAAATTAAATGTCCCAATATTGATAACCATTGGGATTTAGAAGATATGCAATGCATTAAACTGGCTCTATTTAAATTTTTTTTTGTCTATTGTCACTTCTAAGGAGTCTTTGAGGTTACTAATAAAGGTGTTGCAAATATCAAGCAAAGTGTTTTTATCCTCACACACTTTTTTCTGGTAATGTTCTTTTGACGTCTCTATGACTTTATTCAACGAAGCCACCTGAATTCCAATCTTATTGGCAAATTTGGACACTTGAACATTAAACTTATTTCTCTTGCGCTCCATGTACGTATTCAGCCACTCCTTTTTGGGTATTACTGCGGACCAGATAAAGGTCGTGTTTGGGTAAGACTTGGTCAGGCGACCTAAATCTCTTTTCACACCAGATGTAAATGTCATGAACTTTTGGTCTTCCAGATCACCGCTCCCTAGATGGATGAATACGATGCTTGGCTCTCCCAGAATGGTAGCAGCCCGCTCCAAATCTGGCACCAAGTCACGCCACAGCATAAAGGACTTCTCCATCCAACGAACAGTAAACTGGTCATCTAAGAGTCCCAGATTCTTGTCATAGGTACTTTTCTTTGCTACTTGAGCAGCATGGGTCACCCAAAAGTTGCCGACGATCCAAATCTCCTTAGGTTCTGTAATAAACAAACAAGTATAAAGTACGCTTTCTACAATAGGTCTGCTCATTTTTATTTTCAGAGTTGCTTTAAAGGATGGGTTCATCAGGAAAGTTGCAGCTACGCACATACTTGAAATTAGTTTTTGTCTAAGTGATGTTCTTGCAATGGTCTAGGTTTTGTATGGCCTTATTCACAGCAATACTGCAGGCTTTTCCACCACAAAACACAACAGACCATGATACTTGTGGCCAACTTGTGCTGAGAGTAAACTGCTAAAATAGCCTCTGGAGGGGGAGGGGATGGGGGTAGTTGGGAATTTAAGTGGAAGTAAAGGCTACATATGAAGCTGGCCACAGAGTGCTATAATCTCAGCCGGTACAGCAGGGACCGGCTGAGATTTGAACCATGTCTGAGCAGGCTGATCATACCAAAGTTGATTTTTCATGCGAATGCCAGCGGCAATAGCCACTTTTCTACCACTACCACTTTTGTGACCAACTTGTGCTGAGCTCCTAAAATGGCCTCTGGGGGGTGGGGGGTAGGGGATGGGGGCAGTTGGGGTTTTAAGAGGAAAGACTACATATAAAGCTGGCCATAGCCTGCTGTACCGGCCGAGATTCGAACCATGTACGGGGAGGTTGATTGTACCAAAGTTGATCAACTTGAGTACAACCAGCCTGTTGAAGTTTTCATGTGATTATTGCCAGCGGCTATAGCCACTGATCTCCTGGGCGGATTTCCCTGAAGAAGTCACGTGACGGTGACGAATGCGCAAGGAAGGAAGTGAGAGAGACAATAGGAAGGACATTGGAACGCACCGTTCGTTACTCTGCTTGTTGCTCTATTACTGCAGTTTTTATTCACTCAGAATTGAGGCATACCTATCCCAGGAACAGGAGCCAGTTATCCACCTATACTATTAAGGCTGTAACCTCACAGCCGTGAGGTAAGGGTACATCTATCCACGTATTGGATAAATAGGAGGATTAAGTCACTGCACATGTATGCCTGCATGGATCACTGAAGTCCAAAGCTAGTGCTTCCCCTTAGAACACAGCACGTCCACAGGACTGAATATCCCAGACTGATTACCAGCACCTTATTTTTATGTGTTTATCATTTCACCTGTGTTGTAACATTTTTTTTGCTGCTAGCACTATTTGCACTTTATAAACACTGCATGGAACATGCATTTTGTTATATTGGATTGATTGTTATCTGTATATATTTTTTTTTTTTTTCACTTGGCACTTTATAAACACCGCATGGAACATGCATTTTGTTATATTGGATTGATTGATATCTGTGTTTTTTCCACTTAGCATGTCACATGGGATTGTGCTTATGTGATTATTCTCACTGTACACTTTTAGTCATATTTTGGACTATCACCTTAAGTTATATATTTATTGTCAGCATATTTTATTGCAGTTTTGCACAGCACCCACGATTTGCATGTTTATTGTTTCAGGCATTCATTCATTACTGTGAGTTTTTATTTGTATGGCACTCTATCAGAATCTATATTTGATTGCCACTCTCTAACATTTATTTTAGTTTAGCACGAACCGAACAAGGATTTGTGCACACCCAGACACAATTTTACACTAGCACTTTTTGACCTTTACCCTTTTATCCTTTACCTGCATACTCATCTGTTCCCCTTCCCCCTCCCTGCCCTTTCTTCCCCTTCCCCTTTTTCTTTTCTCCTTCCCTCTCTTTCTCCCCCCTTCCCCCCCCCCCCTCTCCCCTCCTTTTTTGTATTCCCCCATTTGCGCAACACTAAAACCACTTAATCGATATTGCTCAGGGAGTAGGTGAAGCTCCCCTCAGTGTTTGCAGCATTCCTCTATTCCCCTTGTCAAGGTGGTTGGCGCAGAGGTACTTTATACATTAATTCCTGGGCGGAATGACTCCCCCTGCCTGGAGAAAACAATAGCTGAACGGGAGGGATTCCCCCATCAACACTGACTGTGAGATAGGGGAATCAGGAGATTTTCTTTCCTGCAACCAGTGGAAGCAAGAAAGAAAAAAAAAAAAAAAAAATCGACCCATCTATGGCCAGCTTAAGTCTGCTTAAAAACACTGCTTCCCTCTTTCTCCTATCTATGCTGTACATTGATGGTAATAAGATCTGAGTAAACACCCTTTTCCAGTTTCAATGTTTATTTGGTTATTACAAGCTAACATGCAAAGGTTACACCCTCGCAGGGGCTAGCTTTAACCGCTTGGCGACCGGCTCACGCCAATATACGTCGTCAGAAGGGCACGTACAGGCAGATTAACGTACCTGCATGTTGCCCTTTAAGAAGCAGTTTGCGTGCACACCCGCCGCAACCCCTGTGAGTGCGATTGTAGGTCTGCGGCGATACCCGCGATCATCTCACGGAGAGGAAGAACAGGAAGATGCTAATGTAAAAAAGCATTTCCCCGTTTTGCCTAGTGACAGGACACTGATCACACTAAGGAGGAGCTACAGGGAGCTGTAATCAGTGTCGTGTCACACGTAGCCCGACCCCCAGTTAGAATGACTGCCTAGGACACAATTAACCCCTACAGCTGCACCTAGTGGTTAACCCCTTAACTGCCAGTCACATGTACACAGCTATCAATGCATTTTTTAATTGTACTGATCACTGTATAAATGTCAATGGTCCCAAAAATCGAGCCAAGTGTCCGATCTGTCCGTCATGTAGCAGTCATGAAAAAATAAATAAAAATCGATGATCGCCGCCATTACTAGTTAAAAAAAAAAAAAAAAGCCATAAAACTATCCCCTATTTTGTAGACGCTATAACTTTTGTGCAAACCAAATTCTTATTGTGATTTTTTTTTTAACAAAAATACGTAGAAAAATACGTACCAGCCTAAACTGAGGGAAAAAAAAAATGTTTATATATTTTTTGGGGATATTTATTATAGCAAAAAGTAAAAAAAAAAATTTTTTTCAAAATTGTCGCTTTTTGTTTATAGTGCTAAAAATAAAAACCCAGAGATGATCAAATACCACCAAAAGAAAGCTCTATGGAGAAAAAAGTATGTCAATTTTGTTTGGGAGCCACGTCGCACAACCGTGATATTGTCAGTTAAAGCGACGCAGTGCCGAATCACAAAAAGTGCTCTGGTCTTTGGGCAGCCAAATGATCTGGGGCTTAAGTGGTTAACAGAAGTTAGTTTGCAAAAAAAAAAAAGGCAAAGAAAATATATGTCAAAGAACGAAAAAACGAAATCCCTCCTAAAAGAGCAGGTAAAACAGCAACAGATAGGCATGGTCCAGAGGCCATAACAGCCAGAGGGCCCTAGGGAGGTTCCCAATAATGGGCCATCCTCTAAACCCTGCAATATTCATCCAGTGGAACATTATACATCCTATATAAGTTCAAAAAAGGAAAGACCAAGCAGTAAATACCCTTTTTGAATCAACACTTGTGCAGTGACGCAACGCTGAAGCTCCAGCTTCCTGGTGTCATGGAATGCGCGACAACTAGGCTGAAGTCCAGAAACTGTCACCAGCTGGCTTACAATGCTGGTGCTTCCCTCCACATCCTCTGCAGTGGCCGTACCATGACACAAGGGGGCCGAAGATTTTTGCACCATGTGACTGCTACAGAATGGATGAATGGATTAAAAAAAGTGTATTTGCACAGATCTTTCCAGCATTAGGTGGTAGGAAGAGAAGTGTTTTTTTTAGGCAGACAAATGCAGCTTTGACTTGCACTTTAAAGCAGAACATCACTCTCTCAATCAACATTGACTGTAATCATAACAATGTAAAGGTCTACTTCTATAACAGGGGTCTCAATTTTCGAAACAATGTGCCAGTTTACTGTCCTCTACGCTTTAGCAGGGCCCAACTTTGGCCAGTGGAGGTAGAAAATGCCTTGGCATCAATGGGAGTAAACATTGCCATAGGCTTGGTGGTCGGTGGGAGGTAAAACAATTACATCATTGGCCTCAATGTGAGGAATAGCACCCCATCACTGGTGTCTGTGGGAGAAATAGTTCCCCATTGTTGGTGTCGATGGGAGGAATAGTGCCTTGTATCAGTGGAAGGAATAATGCCCCAAGAGCCAGATAAAAGCAAGCAAAGGGCCACATTTAGCCCACAGCTTGGAGACACCGGTTCTATAAAAACACAAAAACAGACAATGCAATAAAATGTGCAAATCCAACAACATGTGTAATATATTGCAGTTTACCAGTCCTTAGATGTAGTGGTTGATTCCCCCTCCCACCCAAGACTAGTTTTGTCTATTTTCGCCTGGTGATCCAGCCAATAACAAACTTCATGTCTTCAGCAGACAACTTGCACTTACTGTACAGCATCTATGGTGGAAAGTGGAATGGCATCACAAAACACCTCATCTCCATAACATAGGAGTTTGTATCTACCGAGATGTGTTTTTAGTGCATTTCCATTGCACATTATTATGGCCAGTGGTATTCCACCCTCTTTTCCAATTTTATATCATGCATAAGCATTAGCATTGACCCTTTCCCGCCACAAATTTTAAGACCGTTCCCACACACTTCTGCATTAGATTGACAAAGTGTTTCTGAAATTGTGTTGCTAGAATAACACAAATCTAAAATGAATGCTTTACTGCCCCGTTGGTGTCAGTGGGAGGAGTTGAGCCCCAACGTTGGGTGCCATTGAGAGGAACTGTGCCCCATGGTTGGTGCCATTGGGAGGAATTGTGCCCCTTCCCTGGTCTCAGTGAATGAGGATTTTTCCCCATGGGCCAGATAAAAGCAAGCAAAGGGCTGCAGTTTGTAGACAACTGTTCTAGAGGAAATGGTCAGATTGTTCTACAAAAGTGGTTGGGGACTGAGGCCATGCTGTAGACTAGGGGCACATTAAATAAAAATGTTTCAGGTCATTGCCATTTAAGGTTTCTTTAATTAATGCTCCCGCTAGTGACTGCTCAGACCTGAACCCCACAAAAAAGGGCTACATGGAGTCCTCAGGCCGGTTTGCAATGTCTATGACATCTTCTACTGTACAGCCACATGATTATGAAGACTAGCTGCCTATCATTTCTGTGAAAACGTATTCTGACTGAAGGTGTTGAGAAAGTTGGAGAGCATTTATCCTTTTGGAAATTTTGATGAAGAGCGCTATTCATCTTCCCCTTGTGAATTAATTAGCAGCAGCATCTCACATTTTTCCCTAATACACAAAGCTGCTGCACCTTCTGTTTTTCCTACAGTAGAGGCTGAGCTTTCAGCACGGTCAGCTCATTTTAGGAATATAGACACTGATTGGATTTCTGGCAGATCAGGTATTTTTCTGTATTTGCGTTTTTAAAGCATTAGGGGAAATGTGCATCTATTGTAGAATGGTAGGGCATTTCTTTATATTTTGCCCATGCAAACTAATTCATGGCTTTGGATCTGTAGAATTGCTATACAATACCCTACTACAAAGGAATTTTTACATCCAAGCGTACGTGTGCTGCACCCACTTGGCTACATGCTGGTATCTCTTTTCTAGGAACACCATAAGCTGGCAAAAAAAAAAATGCAGGCCCATTGTAGGCTTAGGTTTCTTCTCGTCCAGGGGAGGCTTTCCATTGTACATAATCACATTCCCCAATATCTCCGTCATAGATATTCTGACGGAGTCTGTCAGACGCTGCTATCTGCAGCTCTGCCCATGTCTCCTGTTCCCCTCCTCTCTGCCTCTCAGCTCTCACTAACATGGATCTGCTCCTCTCCCCACGGCTTGGAAACTATCTTTAGATCATTCCCTTGGTCACATAAAAAGCTACATCTTAGTGCATGTGCTTCATTAAAAAACAAAAAACTACCTGTATTCACAGTGCCCTCCAGCAATTGCATGACTCCTGGTTCTCTGCTCCTCTCCTTCCCTACTCCCTGGCTGACGGCAGCAGCGGGCATCTCAGCCCTGCCCACTGTAGATAGCACATGGGGAGAGCTGACAGTCTGGAGTCATCTTATGGCTGAAAGATACTGTGAATACAGGTAGAATTTTTTTTTTTTTTTTTATAAAGCACAGGCACTAGGATGCAGTTTTTTTTCTCTATCAGGGGATGATATAAAGAACAGATAGTGGCTTAACAACCACTTTAACATCCTAAGATTCATCAGCCTGCTTTTCCTTTCCCATGCATTGTGAGATACAGCACTGATGCACATAAAAAAAAACATTAACACAGGCCCTAACTGAATTAGCAGACAGTCCTAGAGATGGTTTCTTCTGGCTCAATGATTCTCTGGTGTGTGTAATCTCCCTGCTGTTCAGATCTATTTTGCTGCACATGCTGCCGCTTGCATGTGGGAAATCATGGAAAATGCAAAAACTTTAGAATTTGACACCACAACAGGAATAGAAGGGGAACATCTTTTAAAGAACACCTGTTCCAGTTACACTGGACTAAGTGGGATTTTCCCGTGTTTGGAATTTGTTGTGCCACAGACTGGAAAATACAGGAAAAATCCTTAACAGACTACAGATGGGAGAATTTTGAAAAATATAATATAATTTATATATATATATATATATATATATATATATATATACACACACACACACACACACACACACACACACACACACACACACACACACACACATACACACAAGATAGACACGTACACATAATATCTCCCAGAAGTGAGTAGACCCCTCACATTTATGTAAATATTTTCATGTGACAACACTTAAGAAATGACACTTTGCTACAATGTAAAGTAGTGAGTGTACAGCTTGTATAACAGTGTAAATTTGCTGTCCCCTCAAAATAACTCACACAGCCATTAATGTCTAAACCATTGGCAATAGTGAGTACACCCCTAAGTGAAAAATTCCAAATTGGGCCCAATTAGCAATTTCTTTCTCCAGTGTCATGTGACTCAGTGTTACAAGGTCTCAGGAGTGTTCAATTTGGTGTTATCGCTCTAACTCTCATATTGGTCACTGGAAGTTCAACATGACAACTCATGGCAAAGAACCCTCTGAGGACCTAAAAAAAAAAAAAAAAAAATCGTTCCTCTAGATAAAGATGGTCTAGCTTATAACAGGACAGGTTCCACTCAGAACAGGGCTCGTCCTGGTCAAAGAAGTTGAGTTCACATGCTCAGTGTCATATCCAGAGGTTGTTTTTGGGAAACACTCCATCAAATTGGTCTGCATAGCCATCATCCCAGAAGTAAGCCTCTAAAGATGATGCACAAGAAAGCCTGCAAATAGTTTGCTGAAGACAAGCAGACCAAGGACATGGATTACTGGAACCATGTCCTGTGGTCTGATGAGACCAAAATAAATTTTGTTCAGATTTTGTCAAGCGTGTTTGGTGGCAACTAGATGAGAAGTACAAAGACAAGTGCGTCTTGCCGACAGTCAAGCATGGTGGTGGGAGTGTTATGGTCTGGGGACGCATGAGTGTTACCAGCACTAAGGGGCTACAGTTCGTTGAGGGAACTATGAATGTCAACATGTACTGTGTCATAATGAAGCAGAGCAAGATCCCCTCCCTGCGCAGACTGGGCCGCAGAGCAGTATTCCAACACAAGGATCCCAAACACACCTCCAAGACGACCACTGCCTTGCTAAAGAAGCCGAGGGTAGAGGTGAGACTGGCCAAGCATGTCTCCAGACCTAAATCCTATTGGGGGGCATCCTCAAAAGGATGGACTTCTTTTGTCAACCTGACCTACTACGTAACTATGGTGTTATGGAGTGGAAGAGGACTCCAGTGGCAACCTGTGAAGCTCTGGTCAACTCCATTCCCAAGAGGGTTAAGGCAGTGCTGGAAAATAGTGGCCACAAAAAATATTGACACTTTGGGACCAATTTAGACAATTTCACTTAGGGGTGTACTCACTTTTGTTGCCAGCGGTTTAGACATTAATGGCTGCGTGTTGAGCTATTTTGAGGGGACAGCAAATTTACACAAGCTGTACACTCACTACTTTACATTGTAGCAAAGTGTTAACTCCATCAGTGATGTCACATGAAAAGAATAAAACTATTATATTAAACTATAGAATAAACTATTTACTAAAATGTGGGGGGTGTACTCACTTTTGTGAAATGTATATCTAAATATATCTATATTTGTATACGATTTCCCCCTCCTTCCCACAATTTGTAGCGTAGTGTATTGAGCCAGGACTGAAAGTGATGGGAAAATACAAAATGTTTAGATTTGTAATAAAAGGAATAAGGGGGGACATATTCCAGTGACACTTCGGAAATCCAAGGTGGCAATTCCCAGGCCTGATGACCCCTGCTGCTCCACACTCTGAGCCATCAACGCGCCCCCCCCCCCCCCCCAATCCATCTTCACACATCTTCTCCAGTGATACAGGCGGCATTAACTTTTACTAAGGCTGCTGGTTGACGTATTCTACCCTAATCCATCCCGCTGGAACCAAGACTCAATAGGTAAACTAGACTTGGAGCCCCTTTGTCACATCTTAAAATACCTTCTGTCCGTGTATCCTCATTCCTGGATTTACGGTTTAATGAGTCTGAACTTGGAGCACAATGAGACTGCCTCTTTAGTACATCTTCCAATGAGCACATCTGTTCCTGTGACAGCCAAGTGAAAATCTACCTCAATTTGGAGAGACTTCCTCTCACTTTGTTGTGTTCTCAAGACCCCTGAAATTAAAAACAGACAAAGCACATCCTTCTATAATGTGTACTTGTCTCAATACAAAGCGTCTCATGTGATCTTGTCTGCTTCCTATGCCATCTGCATAAATCACTTCTGACACCACAGAATGCCAGAGGGCACCTGCCCTTAACCCTCCAGCACACAGCAGGTGACGGACAACCCCCAGCTGTGTTTGTTTCCCTATGAGAGTGTGGAGAGGGGGCATGTCCTTTCCCTCTACTCAGGTCTCAGATTACACTCAACTTCCCGCTCTATGCTGTGCAGCATGTGGCATCAGATCACTGTTCCCTGCCTTCTGGAACTGAAAATAGCCTTTGATTTGTTTAATTTGAATGGCTGCAGAGGAGAGGGCTGCTAGATAGAGAGGTCCGACTTGTAGGAAGATTTTCTTAATCTCTGTTCATCACCTGAGGCTGGTCACTTCAGTGGGTATATGTAAGGGCTTACAATCACTCTCCAACAGAATCCAAACACCAATAATGAAACCAACTGATTTCATTTTCTAGGAGCTAACAAAAGTGTTGCATTTTAAGGCATGTTCTAAGGTCAGATCATAAAAGGTGTAAAACATTCTAAATACACCAAAGTGTTCACCATAAACAAGTACAAACTTACCATACTTATAATACAAAGATAAGACAGAGGAGTTTAAAGAAAAAATTTTATTATAACAGAAAACTTAAGGAAACCATGTTCTACAGTAAACATCTGAATCCGATGCACATTACGCCAACATAAAACTACACTACCTCAATTATGGCAAAATGCAATCCCCCCCCCCACAAGGAATCAACATTCTATAAGCAAACCAAATTCAAATGAGCCTTAGATGTCCTAGTACTGATGCATTTTGAGAGTCAGATATGCAATGCGTTAAATGACACGCGGAGCACTGGATCATCTGCATGTAGTCTTGATCAGGAATGTAAATGCAAGGGTGGCGGGACTGGGGCCCTTAAAAGTGGTTGTAAACCTAAGGCATGAAATATGATCAAAGTATCTCTATAGCGTGTACTTGTCTCAATCCAGAGCACAAACTGTAATTTGTCTGCTGCTTCATTCCTCTGCTATGAGCATGAGTCACGTCTTACAAGTTATCCTAACACCAAATGAAAAATGGTGACAGGGAAGGGACTTTCAGCAGATCAACAGCCTCAGCTCTGTTCCTGGAAGCTGTATGGAGGTGAGTTTATCCCTTCCCTCCAATCAGTTCTCAGAGCTCTCCTCACTGAGCTCTGCAGTCTAACTTCAGCTCTCCAACCCCTTTTTTGAGAGCTCTACAAGCTTGATAAACTCTTGACTTTGAACGGATGTAGAGAAGACTACAAACAAAATGTATGGAAGGACCAATTTCATCTCTGTATCACCTGAAGCCAATCACGTCACTGGGTATATGCAAGGGTTTATAACCACTTTACGGGGACCTGCAAGGCAGCAAAGCCAACCTACAGGCAGAAATGTAGGACAATTCTGAATGCCAAAGTTGTAATGAAAGTATAAGAAAATCAGGACAGCTAGGAGACAAGATTAGGTAGATAGTAATTTTTCTTTACTAGGGTTTTACTATTCCCCAAGTCTTTAGCAAAAGGATCGCTTTAAAAACCATCTTAACTTGTAACATGTGAAAACAATTTAATAAAAAAAGTGTCATAAAGGATACAATGATCTACGTGAGCCCCTGAATAAGGAACAAATCACAATTTCACAGCAAAACAAAATACTTAAAAAAAAAAAAAATGCAATTTCCATCTTATAAGGCTTCTAAACCTATCATTGATTTCAGCTAAGCCTTAAAATGAACTGTCCCAAAATCATATAATGGGACTTAGCAGATTTGGAACGCATTAAACAGACTATTTTAATTCTTTGATTGCTAAATCCAAGGATCGTTTGAGGCTCCGAATAAAGACTTCGCTAATATCCTCCAAAGAGACTTTACCCCTATAGAGCATACGATCTTTAGCGATCTTCTCAACTTCATTTAGGTAAGACACCTTGAGCCCATTGGTTTTTGCAAAAAAAGAAACTTTACCATTATATTTCCTTCTGAGTTTTTCAACGATTGTATTCATCCACTCTCTTCTGGGCATTATTGTTGACCAGATAAAGATCGTGTTTGGGTAAGACTCAGTAAGGCGACCTAAATCGTGTTTCACCACAGTTATAAACTTTGCAAAAGGCTCTTGCCCCAGCTCACTGCTCCCTAGATGGATGAATACGATGCTTGGTTCTCCCATGGCAGAAGCAGCCCGGTGCACATCGGGCACCAAGTCACGCCACATCAGGTCATACTTTTCCATCCAACGAACGGTAAAATCTTTCTCGTCGAGTCCCAGGTTCATGCCGTACGAGCTGTTTCTTGCTGCTTGAGCAGAATTGGTCACCCAATAGTTCCCAATGATCCATATCTCCTTAGATTCTGTAATGAACAATTAAACAAGTTTAAAATGTGCTTTCTAAAACTGGTTAGGTCTTATTTATTTTTTCAATTTAGTTTTGATGATTAGGATGAGTGCATTGTTAAAGCTCCAGAGTTACGTGCAGGGTGGAACAGTGCTCTTGCAACTGCTCCAGGTGCTGCACAGTATGGGCTAAATGGCCTATTCTCAGCCATTCTGCAGCCTCGTCAAACCCACAGTGGCAGGCACAAGTCATCAAATTAGCAGTAAATATGGAACGTCCATGACTTATTTGTGCCGAGACCAAACTTGTAAAATAGCTTGCGGCGGGGGGGGGGGGGGGGGGGGTACTGGAAAAGGGGAGAAGTTTAGATTTAAAAATGGTTGTAAACCTTGCACATGAAATATAAACAAAAGCATATGCCTCTATGGTGTGTGCTTGTCTTAATCCAGATCACCAAGTGTCATTTCTGTCTGCTGCCTCGTTTCTCTGGTATAAGCAGGAATCACTTCTGACAACTTTTCCTGACACCAAGAGAAACATGGTGATGGGGAGGGAGCAAAAGCAGCTTCAGATCTGCTCCTGTGTGCTTTTTTTGCTTTTCCCTCCAATCAGCTTTCCTCACTGACGTAACTTTAGCTTTCCGCCTCCTTTTCAGAGCTGAGAGATCACATGTAAATTCTGAACTTTGAGTGTAGGGGGAAGAATGACTATATACTTACATACAACTTATGTTATTTAATGACACACATCCTCCTACATAACGGGGTACTAACATTTATAGGTAAAGTTAATCCAGGGAATATCAGATCGCCTCTCGGGGATCAGGATTATTTTTTTCCCCCTTTTGTAGCAAATTGGATCATGCTTTCGTGGGGTTTTTTGCCTTCCTCTGGATCAACTGCGTAAGAATGTTTTTTTTAACGGTTGAACTAGATTGGACTTCTATCTCTTTTCAACTTAACTAATTATGTAACCATATCTCTATCACCTGAGGCCAGTCACTTCACTGGGTATATGCAAGAGTTTACAACCACTTTAAAGGCCCATTCGCACCACTGTGGTCTAGTGCGTAGCATTAGGACAAACCATTTATTTTAGAGCTGGAAAGGCACAATCTCTTTATAAACATTCCTATGGCCCTTTAATTACTCCGACTGTTCCCCCTCTTTTAGGGCTTTGTTTGCAATTCCTCTCTAGTTTCCTGGCTTACTGCACCCATTATCTTTGGGAGGGCTATGGTCCGAGTGACAACTGTCATCTTAAAGTACATTTAAACCAAGACCACTAAAATTTCAACATTAACATGCTCACATAATTAGAAATTTTCAATATTTATAAAGCTGCAGCCTTTCATTAAAATAATGTGGTGATCTTGCCATGATTCCTATAGGGCGACAATGGCTCTGTCCCTGTCTTTCAACTGCTACATTGTCACCCTGTCACACAGACTTCCAATGGAGATTACAAGTAGTCATTATAGAAAACAATGTAAGCATGGTCAACTGTTCTCCCCATCAGGAAACTCACCCAGAGGAGTGCCAAGCAGCCATCACTCGAGTGCTGCATCTGCATCGTCAACCTAGGACAAGAACACCTCCTATATCATCTCCATAATATAAAGGTTTGTAATTCACAGAAATTAACTGGGCAGGGCTGAAAACACTGCTTTGATTTCAGTGCAGTGTTAACTCACTACAGGAAGCTAGGAGCTCCCTGGGTTCCTGGATGATCAAGTATTTTTATGTATTTGGAAAGTTTCTAAAGAGATGGAACAATTTGCATGTATTGTAAAAAATGTAGTGCATATTTTCTTACGACCACACAAAGCTTACCAGCGGCTAGAGATCTGTAACATACTAGAATAGAATATTCTGAACTGCACAGGACTTAAACCAAGCATACACATGACCTGCACCAACTTAGCCACCAAAATTTTGTAAGTGCTGTTATCTCAGCTTCCCGGGTACACCATTCAAGTTGGAATTTTAAAGTGTAAGCCCATTGTAGGCTCAAGCATGTAACTCCAGGGATGAGGCTTGCCATTGAGTACACTCACATCACGCCTCAACATCTCAAAGTCAGCAATTCTCTAACCAGGGCTCCCATAACCCAAGGGTTACAGAGGTTGCTAAGGGTTTCTTGAACTGTGGCTGACTGAACCCCCATCTGATAGTTCTGGATCAACCACCAGTGTCATGACAGCAATGATCTTTTTAGCTGTCTGAAAAGGTTTTATTCTTCTCACCAATATCAGGGACATTCTTCCCACTGATCACCGATTTCAGGCACATTCTTACCACCGATGTCAGGGGCATTATCTAAGTCAACCATTCTCAAAAAGGTTTTTGTGGAACCCTAGGGTTCCCCCAGAGGTTGCTAGGGTCTTGAGGTGGCCGATTGAATCCCCCAATCTGATGGTGCCTGCATAGTTGTGGCTCAGTGTCAGGACAGCAATGATCTTTTTAGATGTCTGTAAAGGTGGCTCTCTCACCACCTTGGTAAAGGGGGCCTTCTTCCAACTAACCACCAATTTAAGGGGCATTCTTCCCATTAACCACCAATCTAAGGAACATTGTTCCCACTGATCACCAGGCGCATTCTTCCCACTGATCACCAATGTAAGGGACATTCTATTGTCACCAGTATAAGGGGCATTTCCCCCACTAATCCTTGATGAATTGATTTTAACAGGGGTTCCCTGAGACCTGAAAAGAATTACATGATTTAGAACAACTTCTATAGTGCAGTCCCATTAATTATTCTGCAGTAATTACATACAAACGACACTTTAGGATATGTACGGAAAAAATAAAACATTTTTCATCTTACCATTACAAGTGTTATACTTTATAATTTGTATAAAATTGTTCATTTGCACTTGTAGTTTGAAAAACATGCCAGCTCTTCCTTGAAATTCTAGAGCTGGTTGTAGGCTTAGAAGAACCCTCTGTATAAGGGCTTTTGAGATCATGCAATTTACTGACAGGTGCACTTGACTTGCTAAGCTGCATCAAATGGCTTTAAACTTGTTTTTGTATTAACAGAGAAGCAGTTCCGATGCAAACAAAATCCCACTTGCACAGAGACCTAACTAAGCAGAAAGTCCCATCTCTTCTAGGAGGAAGGCCCTCCTGGGCTGATTACTCTGTGTAATCAGAATCTCCACGTTGTCCAAGTATATTTTGACACAAATTGCTGCTTATGTGGTCCAAATATCAAATATAAATCTGTACTGTTCACCCAAATTCATTTTTCTTCAAAAAAAAGTACAGTATATTAATTTTATTTAGGGGCTAGGTCACCTCTAAAGAGCAGCCCCTACTGGGTGTGCCTTTAATTTAGTTGCACCTAGTGTACTGCTCCTGTAGATGGCGATATCAAACCCAGCTGTCATGAAGTGTAGCTGTGTCCTTCAATGAACAAAGGAGAAACACGAACTCCTAGTTAAAAGCAGAATTAAACCCTCTTCTCCTTTACTGCCATCTTGGCCTCTGATCCACATTTGCCACGGTGTGGCACATGTGATCGGTGCTGACTCCAGCCATTTGAGGGGCTTGACAAGGAACTGTGGTTTAACAGCACACCTTAAAAGTCACGGCTTTGTGAAACCATGAATTCAGTGGTTTAGCTTGGAAAAAAAAAAAAAAACTTTCAGAGTGGTTGTAAACCTCACACATGAAATATGAGCAAAGCATACCCCTCTATAGTGAGTACTAAACTCAAACCAGAGCTGTCAGTTCTGTCTGCTGCTTCATTCCTTTGCCATCAGCAAGAGTCACTACTGACAAGTGATAAATGGTGACAGTGGAGGGATAACCAGCACATAGCCTGTAATTGACAGGCTCAGCTCTGTTGCTATGTGGAGAGGGGTTTGTCCCTTTCCTCCAATAAGCTCAGAGCTCTCTTTGCTGAGCTCTGCCGTGTGCAACTTCACCTCTCCCCCACTTTTTTTCTGAAAGGCTTTATACATTCTGCACTTTCAACAGATGTAGAGAAAAGAGGGCTGCAGGTCAACAGGTACAATTTATGTGGGAAGATTTGTTTAATCTCTGTGTATAACCTGAGGCCAGTCACTTCACTGGGTATATGTAGGGGTTTACAACCACTTTATGGGGGAGAAAAATTAAAAAAAAAAAGTAGACTGTCCTGAGCACTTAACCTTGTGAATAAGCATATAAGGCTAGTAAAATTAGCATAGACTGAAAATACAGCACAAAGTAGTTATTGATTTTACACAAGATACAGTATATCCAGTAAACATTACATTCAGAAAGAGAACCATTTTCAAATTCTTGGAAACGTTAGCACCAAATTTTTCACCATGGCCAGCGTCCAATGAGCATTTGCTTATACTGAATCCAATGGATACGGACAGTCACGAGCTTGATATGGTTTGAAATATTTAAGAAAAAGAAGAAAGGTTAATAAGCATTTAAGAAGCATCAAAAAGTAGACCAGGTATACGAGTGCTTCACACAATCAGCCCTGCAAGTTACAATAGAAAAAAACTAAACAAAAACAGAGGGTTTGGCTTTAATCTAACCCAGCTAAGCTTTTTGACCTTGAAACCATTGCCAGGACAAAAATAAATAAAAAATTTGGGTTGTTACCAATTCAAACTTTCATCTTCGATTAATCTTTTTTTAAATCGATCGGCTAATTTCGATTATAAAGCACATACAGATCCAACTACTTTTAGCTGATTGCCTTGCATTGCAACTCTGCATTAGTGGTAAATGTGGTATACACTATATACAATCACCCAACACTAGTTTCCACAATCCATGACTTAACTTCACAGTTCATACAAATACGTTTTAAATTCCAACTGTAGCACTGACGGTTTTTTTTTCCCCACAGTAGCGTGACAATCCCTCCACCTCCGGTCTAACTAATCTCTCACCTTATGGCATGGATCCCTGCGCTGACGGGTGGTCATGCAAGCGGGTATCAAAAGGGTTAACACGGACCATAAACTTCTCTCACGTCTCCTTAGATCTCAGCAAGGACGCCAGGTCATGGATAGAAAAGATCTAAGTGCTCACCGCTTAAGTATAAGATGTCATGTTTGTGTTCAAACAAACTACTCACATAAAGATGATAAAAACACAGCATGTAAAGCCGACAGCAGCGGGCGACGTCATGCGTAGCTACTTCCCCGTATGAATGAATGAAATACTTGTATAGCGCACAATGCGAAATGAATCGCCTCTAGGCGTATGCGTTACGTTCAATCAGAACTTCGACCTCACCGGTCTCCTTCCCCCTTCTCTTCAGATGGTGGCACTTGGGGAAGGGGGGAGGAGTCCAGTGACGTCGATGTCCGTGACGTCATTGGATCACCGACGGAACTCCCTGAAGACCCGGAAGACGGCAGAGAGGTGAGTACAGAAAATAATTTTGATCGATCAAAAAAATTAATCGAGGAATTCAACTTTAATTTCAACAGCCCTAAAAAATAGTAAGCAATAGAAAATCTAAAATCCGGAAGTTGGCACAACAGGAATAAAGTGATTATAAGTACCTGAAATAATAATATCTTAATGAAGACAACTGTTCAGTGAACACTAAGTGGGATTCCCCCCCCCCCCCCCCCCCATGTGGAGAGACTTTCCCACTTTGTTCCATCACTGGAGTGAAAGGAAAACTTTATGGTCAGCAAAATTAACCCAACAGATAAGCGCTTGAAATTATCCACATTTTGTCATGTTACAACCAAAAAACGTAAATGTTTTATTGGGATTTTATGTGATAGACCAACACAAAGTGGCACATAATTGAGAAGTTGAAGGGAAATGATAAATGGTTTAACATTTTCACAAATATCTGAGTGGCGTCAATATTTTGTAGAGCCACCCCTCTCTGCAATTACAGCAAGTCTTTTTGGGGATGTCTCTACCAGCTTTGCACATCTAGAGAAATATTTGCCCATTCTTTGCAAAAGTATCTAAAGCTCTGTCAGATTGGATGGAGAGCGTCTGAACAGCAATTTTCAAGTCTTGCCACAGATTCTCAATTTGGATTTAAGTCTGGACTTTAACTGGGCCATTCTAACACATGAATATGCTTTGATATAAAACATTCCATTTTAGCTCTGGCTGTATGTTTAGGGTCATTGTGCTGCTGGAAGCTCTGCTCCAGTCTTAAGATCTCTGCAGACTTCAACAGGATTTCAAAGATTGCCCTTTATTTGGCTCCATCCATCTTCTCGTCAACTGACCAGCTTCCTTGACGCTGCTGAAGAAAAGAATCCCCACATGATGCTGCCACCATGTTTCACGGTGGGGATGGTGTGTTCAGGGTGATGTGCAGAGTACATTTTCCGCCATAGATAACGTTTTGCTTTTGGGCCAAAAAATACAATTTTGGTCCCATCTGACCAGAGCACCTTGTTCCACATGGCTTCTCAAACTGCAACAATGGGTTTCTTGTCACTCTTAAAGGTCAGATTTCTGAAGTGTACGACTAATAGTTGTCCTGTGGACAGATTCTCTCACCTGAGCTATGGATCTCTTCAGCTCCTTCAGTTACCATGGGCCTTCTTGGCTGCTTCTCTCATGAATGCTCTCCTTGTCCGGCATGTTAGATTAAGTGGATGGCCATTTCTTGGTAGGTTTGCAGTTGTGTCAAACTTTCTATATTTGGATGATGGATTGAACAGAGCTCCGTGCAATGGTCAAAGATTGGGATTTTTTTTATATAACCTAACCCTACTTTAAACTTCCCCACAACTTTATCCCTGACCTGCCTGGTGTTTACTGGCTTTCATGATGCCGTTCACCAAGGTTCTCTAACAAACCTCTGAGGGCTTCACAAAACAGCTGTATTTATACAGAGATTAGATTACACACCCGTGGACTCATTTTACTAGTTCGGCGACTTCTGAAGGGAATTGATTCCATTTGATTTTAGTTAGGGGCATTGGATTAAAGGGGGCTGAATACAAACACACCCCACACTTTTCAGATATTTGTAAATATAATATTTGAAAAACATTTACCACTTTCCTTCCATTTCACAATTATGTGCTACTTTATAGTTGTCCATCAAAAAAAATACCAATAAAATACATGTTTTTGGCTGTAACCTGACAAAATGTTGAAAATTTCAAGGGGCACGAATACCTTTTCAAGGCACTGTACATCTTTTTTACACCAGAGGTCTTCAAGCATCTTTTGGGTTGAATGTGGCCCTTGCTTGCCTTTATTCGGCCCTTGGGGCACCATTCCTCCCACAAACTCCAAAGATGGGGCACCATTCCGTCTATAGATGGGGCATTTCCTATTCCCATTGGCCACGGTCTGGCCCCTTTAAGTCTGAAGGGCAGTAAACTGGCTTTGTTTTGAAAGTTTGGAGACGCCTGCTTGACACCATTAAGCGTTAAAACATATTGGTCTTAGATGCACAATATGGATTGTTCTCAGATCAGTTCATAGGTGGTGTAAAACTATGGTCATCCGCTGCCCTCCAATGCTTCTACCGGTTAGCCCGTGAGATCGGTGAACTGGAAAAGGAAACTGCCAGCACCGGAAGTTGACCATAGAGATGGTCCCTGGTCATCTGACTCCTGGAGACCCAAGCATGACGTTATAACATCACACCCAGCAGTTGTAAATACTGCCATGTACTCGTCTGGAAAGCAGAGATTGCCTTTATCTCAAGCTCGCCAAGGGACCCATCATGACCTATTCCTATTACAGGGGATTAGAGCCGCAAGATTAATCCTTACAGAAATCAAGTTCGCGATTCAACCCTCACGATCTTACAAAACAGCATTTGCCTGATTGTATGCAACAAGTGCAGAAAGTTCTTTGCTCACTTCTAACAGACCAAAAATAAACAGGCAGCCTGCCAAGTTTATCACAACATTGCTTAGGGATAAAGAGAAACATTGTAACAGTTCGATAGATCAAAGGAATTAACTTCAGTCTGTAAATGGTCACATTTGGCACCTTTCAGGGGGGAGGGGGGTGCAGATACATGTATAATATACAGGTATTTGCACCTACTTCCGGGCATAGACTCCCACGGGAGTCTATGCTTCCTCCCATCCCCCTGCGCTGTCTGCTGGGACATGCACGGGTCCCAGACAGATGGCGGCGGCAGCATCTGAGGACCGAGGGTCAGTTCGGCCGCTGGTACCAACATCGCTAGACCTTGGGACCATGGGTCCATATTTTAAGTCAGCAGCTGCAGTATTTGTATCTGCTGACTTTAAAAAAAAAATTTTTTAATGTTAAAGCGGAAGTCGCGCAAAAATTAAGTGAAGTTTATTCAGCACAGCAGGATCTACAGGTATCAGATCATAGCTTTACCTGTCAATTTCTGAGCCGACCCCCACCAATACTTGAACGTGTGTGAAGAGCACGTTTCAATAAAATCTATATATACCCCTCCTGCCTGTAAATGTCACCAATCTACACCCCCCCCCCCCCCCACCATAGAACGTGTACAGCTCCTTTGGCTTTTACATGTGTATGACACCTCTCGCCCCAGAATACATTTTGCTCTAAATTTGTGGAAAAATATTTGATATGTTTTATGAAAGGGGGGATTTTTTTTTTTACCGACTGACTCAGGATGTTTTCCTGGACTATTTATAGAGTTGTGGCACTTTCATCATTCACACTTTTGTTAGATCCTGCAGGATAGGGAAGTCTTAGTTGGACACGTAATTTTAAATAAACTTTAAAATGAACTAAAAGCCCAACTCCAGCCAACACTAACCAGCAACTGCTGTATGCTTTTATTTTTTACTGAATGTTAAAACCATATAAATAAGAGATCATTGTAAGCACCACCCCCCATGGTTGTTTATGGTACATCTTCCTAATGAAGAGGTCCTACACCACCTCAAAACTTTGCACTGACACCGATCACTTCAAATATTTGGATGATACAATAAGGATCTATGGTGTGCTGATGCCATGTTCTCATCTGTGCCAATACCGGTGAACCAGCTTGTTGCGGCTACAGCACTTAGAGCCCTTTCACACTGGGGCTGTAGCGTTAAAGCAGCGCTAGTTTTAGCGCCACTTTGGCATCGCTATTCAGGCGAAAGCAGGTGCTTTCAATCACCTAGAAGGGGTTAAAAGGGCCCGTGTGGTGCTGCTGCACCCACAAAGCATTGTAATGGGAAGGGGCGATGGAGGTGCATCGTGCAACGTCCTGCAAGCTCACAGCCCCAGTGTGAAAGCACTTGAGCTTTCACACTGGGACTGCAGATGAGACATTTTTCAGCGCTCAAGTTCCTAAGAAACGCCCCAGTGTGAAAGGAGTCTTACGGCGTAGGCTATTCTCAGGAATGTGTGCGATAGTAATATAGGTCACTCATGCAACTTTCACTTTAACTGTAAAACATGTTATATAGCACAGTGCTTCTGCTGTGTAATTTGGCCCCCTGTAACACCTTAAAAAAACCTGTGTGATCCTGCCCATCTACGCCCCCCCTCTCGGTAAACTGATATTAAATTTTCTTCATATTAAATGAAGCAAATTGCTGTGATCAAGGCTAGTAAGCTGGAACGCGTGAGCCCCTGTATGTTCTCACATTTTTCTGCACCAATTATGAAGCAACAAGGGCGAGGGCATTTACAAAACATGAACCACTTTTTTTGATTTTCACACGGTGATCCTGCCAGTAATACTTCCTGCCCTAGGATGACTAGGGCAGGAAGTCCTAGGGTTTAACTCAATGCACTGTGGAGTTCACACAATCCTCTGTGGAGGAGCGGGAAGTGTTACCTTGGAACAATAAGTGTGTTCGGATTACACAGAACACCTCCCCTATCTCCATAAGATAGAGGTTTGGCTTTTTGTAGTTCACAGAACTGAAACGTCGTCAGCTCACTGCAAGAAGGTAACAGCTCCCTGAACTTTGCTAGAACAAGGCATTTTTCTGTACTCGAGTTTCTAAAGAAGGGAAATGTTCATTTCTTGTAGATATTGAGTGCATATTTTTTACGTTAGCCACACAAACTGCTAGTATAGGATGTGAATTATTGCCACGTTATTGCTGAATAAGTGGTCTACTAGAATACAATACTATAAAACCATACTGACAGCAGCACTTGGTATCTGCAAAGGACATTATTCATCTAAGCACACCTGTACTGCACCTGCTTCAAGCCACTTTTGCATTCCCATTCACTTGCATGGGTGAAATGCTGATCTGATGCAAACAAAAGCCAGACAGAGCCCGAACCAAGCACAGGACTGTTCCCAGCCCTGCCAAAAATAAATTGGGTCTAGGACGCATATTAAATGGAAACTAAACTGTCCCTAAGCACCAGTAACTGAATTTATATTGATTTTTATTATCCACAGTAATTCACATTTGTCCATGTCTCCATGATTTAGTGTAATGAGAAATCAGTTTGAAACATGCCCCTAGCATTTCTAGCTGCAGCCATCTTTAGTAAAGGGCAGATGAGATGATTCTGCCCTTAGCTCAGGCATACAGACATGATGGGTGTGCGCAACTGAGAAAACCCATCCTACAATGAAGACTCCTGGGATATATGAAAATTTTGGCCAAGGCCAAAAATCATGAAACTACTGACTCGCACTATACTTTTATACAATATACTTTTTTATTTACCAAGGCTAGCAATATAAGGAATAAAATAGTTCACGTTGACAGTTTAATTCCACTTTAAAGGATAAGTTCATCGTTAAAAAAAATATGCATTTACGATTTTTCTTAGAAGCCTGGAAAGCATTGCACCAACGATCAGCAGATTGCGAGTTCAATTTCAGGCTCCTGCAGACTGTCAATGTAGCTGTCTGCCGGTACCTCTGATATGGGCAGGCAGTTTCTTCGGTCCAAGAAGAATCAATGAACCGTGAGGATGCTCATCAGCATCCTCATAGTTCATTGAGAAATACAAGCCATTAGCTGTAAAAGGCTGTTGGTACTTCTAGTCTATTCATTCACAGATTTCTGAATGAATGATAACGGTGTGGGCGGAGACCCACAGGGCCACACACTTTAAAAATTGCGAAACCGGGATCCCTGGCCCGCTGTCACAGGGAGGGGGGTGAGTAATCAGCAGGAGCGGGAACATGCAACATTAACCACACGTGTTTAGGTTCCCGATGGTGAACTTATTTAAGGTTTATTATCAGCTCACAGTATAAAACTGTAAATGCAGCAAGGAATTCATACTAATGTAGTAGTGCTCCATACTAATACATAAACCATACACAGAAATCACACACAAAACTGGAGGCGTTCAAAGGAAATAGATTTTATTATTACAACAGAAAGATGCAAAAACAAGGAAATCATGAGCTACATTGAGTCCCTTAATACAATACACGCTACTCAACCTGTAACTCTATACACTATATGGAAACTAAAATATTTGAAAATGCACTCTTCCCCCGCCCATTTTAAGAACATTCTATACAGTGACGTTAACAGCCTTAGAAGTGCCAGTACTGATGAATTTCAGAAGTCTGAACTTATGAATTAAAACTGCCTTTTTGATTTCAAGTCTCCCCCCCCCCCCCGTCCGTCCGTCTTTGAGGGGCATAAAGACGTTACAAATATCATCCAAAGAGTATTTACTTTGTTTTTATAAACTTATTTTAAGATCTCCAACTTCACTGAGCCGAGAGCCACTTGGAAGCCACACTCTTCGACAAAAATTTAACTTTTCTGCCGTCCTCCATGAGCGTCTTCATTGCTTTGTTGACTAGCTAGGAGCTTTGTTTGGGTGATACAGGGAAGCGAGATAAACCTCCGACAAAATCAGAAACTCCAAATATACATTTTCCAAGTCACTGCTCCCTAGATGAATACAATACTTGGTTTTTGCAGTGCTCCAGGAACTCAGTTTAGATTTGAGAACAAATCACACCACAGACAACATGGGCATCCTACAAACTGTAGTGTCTACCTTTAAGTCCTACGTTTCAACCATATAGACCTTTGACTTACCACTCGAGCAGCCTTGTTAAAAAATAAAAAAAATGTATCAGTCTAAAATTTCCTTAGGTGCTGCAAGGAATGATTTATTGCCGCCATATGCAACCATGGGTGGTAGAGATTTGTCCCAAAAACGTGCTGAAGGTGCAGCAACTGAGCTGTCAGACAAGACCACTCAGAATCTAGTAGGACCGATTTCCCAAGCATTTGACCACTGTTATAGCCAATCACAGTGGTCTTATGATCAGTCAATCCTTTTAAACCACCCTGTTAAAAAAAAAAAAAAAAAAAAAAAAAAAAAAAACACACAACAGGTACACCAGGGCTGGGCACTAATGAATTTAAAAAGTTTAAGGTGTGCTTTACAAAACTGGTTGGGTCATTTTTAAAGCTGACCTCCATCTTTTGATATACTATATAGTTGGTTTGGGCCAACTTAGTAAAAACTATATGCAACTGCGGCCACCATACAGCATACCGCATTGTGTTCCGGGTCCAAACCAAGACAGTCTACCACATGGGCGCTCAGCTATTAAGATGTATTGCATCAATGAATACAAAGCTTCCTCTGGTTGGCTGAGTCAGAGGTTGTGACAGACTACATCTCTCAATGAGCTAATCATTGACAGAATAAATCGCTGTCTCTGGGTGCCGCTGTGACACTGTGTTCCGGGTATAAGCCAGGAAGTCTTGGCTCAAACCTGGAACAGAACATGGTATAATGCACGTAGCTACAGTTTATACCGCACATCCAGAAGCCTCACATAATAGCGAGGGACATAGTTCGCAAGGGGCCAAGCTGGCCCAACCGAACTACGTAAAGTATATCAAAAGATAGTTCAGCTTTAATATTTGAAGATCTCCATTGTTGATGTGGTAGAGCTTCTTGCAGGGTGACCGTGCACATTTGCAGGTAATATGCAATTGTTTGGGTGATGTTCCTACATAGCTTCATGTATTCTAGCAGGGAGTAAATGGTCTATTCCAGCCTCTCAACCTGGGTTCCTCCAGATGTTGCTAGGGTTTCCTCAAGCAATTTCAGTCTCAGATAAGTAACCTATGAATTACATCTTTTTAGCCATGTAGGTAGCATTTTTCTCATTGGTCATCACACCAATGTACCAAGAATTGTAGATAAATTATAAGCAGGTATTCCCTGAGACAAAAACACACTAAGGCTTCCTTCAGGTTTAAAAAAAAAAAAAAAAAAAAAAAAAAAAAAGTGGTTGAGAATGGCTGGTCTATTCACTGCCATAACAGCCTTTTCTAGACCACATTGGCAAGCAAAATTTGTCAACCTGGCAGTAAGCCCTGGCAAACTGGTAAAAAAGCAGGATCACACCCCGTTCTGTTGATAGCCCCGTTTTTTTTTTTTTTTAAGGAAGGCTTCATAACACTAAGCTTTTTGCTTTACCAACAGGGTTGCTTTATAAGAAAAGTCATAACTTTTAAGTTTCAAAGAATATGACAACGAATAATAAACAAGGCTACAACAATCTTGGTGGAGCCTCTGAACAAGGGGCAGGAAACACCCCCATTATCACAAAACTTCAGCTCAAAAAGTAACCTAACATTAAAATAAAAATGTACAAAATGAACTACTGCTACCCAGAAATCAACTGAACCTTAAAATGAACCAGAACTAATGAATGCTAGCTGATATGGAAAGAATTAGGGGAGTTCTTTCATTTTGTTGATTGCCGTTTCTAAGGAGTCTTTGAGGTTCCTAACAAAGGCATCGCAAATTTTAACCAGAGCAGAACTTAACTGTTTTTGCTGGAAATTGACTTGACACAACTCAGCGACTTCACTGAGCTCGGCCACCTGGAATCCACAACTTGCTGCATGACTAGAAACTTTCTCGTTAAAAATATTTCTCTGGTCTTCTATGTATTGATTTTGCCACTCCTTTCTGGGCAGCACCTTTGACCAGATAAAATGCGTGTTTGGGTACAACTTGGTTAGTCGATTTAAATCTTTTTTAACAGTATATATAAGCTTATAAAGGTGACCTTGTCCCAGATCACTGCTCCCTAGATGGATAAAAACCATGCTTGGGTTTCCATGGACAGTTGTAGCCCGCTTCAGATCCAAAAACAAGTGACTCCACATCAGATGGCACTTATCCATCCAACGAATGGAAAACTGTTGCTCATCGAGTCCCAGGTTCTTGCCATATGTACTTTTCTTTGCCAATTGATAAGCCCGGGTCAACCAATAGTTCCCGATGATCCAAATCTCCTTAGGCTCTGTAATGAATAATTAACAAGTTTTAGGTGCATGTCCTAAAATGGGTCGAAATATTCTTGTTTTTAGCGTTGGTTTGAAGGAGTCCCATTGGCTGCAGTCCCTTGTAGGGTGGGGCATAAAAAATACTTTGAATTTGCCAAGGAGATATTCCTGCAATGTTCCGGGTACCATACAACAGGGGCTGAATAGCTTATTTACAGCCATACTGTAGCTTTCTCTAGCCACATGCTGAAAGCCCACAGTAAATTTAAGTCATTATCTTGACATTAAATACCGGTGTTATGGCAGCAAAACCCCTGTATCTTTTTTTACTGCAGGCGATTCAGTGTCTGATAAAAGTGGTCCCATGGTTAATTTGTTGCGGGCTCACTTTAAGAAGTGGCAGGAGAGGTGGCGGTGGGGAAGGCGGCCCCTCCCCCCGCTTGCTGTTTCCGGGCTTAGCCAAAAATCAAATCAGCAGGAGGTCCAGGTACATTTGTTACCAGTTTGTAGTGGGATCAACCTGGTAACATGGCCTTCAAGGGGAACATGGCAATGGGCTTAAGAGCTAATTTGCATCAATGTAGTCTGAAGCTTTGTGTTAAGGCAACCCGTTTAATCAAGCTGGTAAAACGACTGAACGCACAATCACCTACACTCTATGGTCCTTTCACTACTCCAAGATTCTGTCTGACAGTGTGGTTTATACGCTTTGGCTTCCTGGTTCACCACACCAGTTGTCTGTTGCTGGGGTATGGTTCATGAATGGCCACTGTCAACTTAATAGTACATCTAAAAGCACTAAAATGTTATGATCATTAACATGTATTATGTAATGTCAAGTATCGTTTAATATCTTAGGCACACGGGAGCCTAAGCCCATGCAACAAATTCAGGCCTATTTACCCTTCCCAGGTGTGCAAAGCCACCTATGGACACAAATGGCTGTACACCGATGCACACATAATTACAAGTATGGCGTACATAGGTACACAGAAAAAAAAACTGCCATATCCTGAAAAAACAGGTGTATACGTTCTACAACCTTCCCACATAACAGCTATACCCGGTGCTCAGAACCCAAGGCCATCGACACCGCCAACATACCAGAATAAGGAAAGGCATGATTGGCACTCAGGATGACATCCAAAAAGTATTCCTTTATTGAAAAGACATGTACAATGCAGTAAGAAAGAAAAAAAAATCTACGCGTTTCAAACATTAGTCCTTAGTCAAGACCAATTCATTTTTTTTTCAATGTCCAAATTGCGTAGGTTTTTTTTTACAGCATTCTACGTGTCTTTTCAATAAAGGAATACTTTTGGGATGTCATTTTGAGTGCCGACCATCCCCTATTCTGTATGTCCAAGTTAAAACAAAAAGGCGAGTGCATTAAAGGATAAGTTCACCTTTAGGAGCATATTGCACACATATTTAGGGTTTAACATGCGCCTATGTTCCAACCTCTTACCTGTATTGGAGGTACAGGCAGACAGCCATCATGAGTCTGCAGGAGCCTTTCATTGCACCCATGATCTTCTGAATGTGGGTGCAATGCTCTGCAGGCTCCTTTTTTAAAAACGCAAATAGTTACATGCAAAAAATTTGCAAGTAATAAGTTGAACTTGGCCTTTAATGTGTAGAGTTTACAGTTTTTAGATGTGTTGGCTGCATTGGTCATCACGTTACGTCTCCATTCTTACTTGGTGATCCTGCCAGTAACATTTCTCAGCCCGTGGGGACAACACACTCACTGTCCTGTACCTCCATTTGCCCAGGCAAATGTTCACTGGTGGCTAAGAATCAGAAAAATTGCTAACACGGCAGTAAGCTAAATCATGCCAACGAGGTTTTAGGCATTTTAACAGGACTTTTTTTATCCAAAGTTGTGCTGCACCCGCTTAGTCACCAAACTTTTCTATGTACTGGTTTCTGGGGTAAACCATCCAAGCTGGTACTGAAAAAGTACAGGCTTCCTAGGGGGAACTCGGCACACAATCACATCAAGCCCCAACATTTCCACCACTGGCAAAGTGTTTAAGTCTATAGAATAGTAGTAGTCAACTTTGTCTGTACTGTTTAGTCAATGTGAATTTGTCTTGCTAAAGGTAGAGTAGGGCAAGGTAAAGACCAATTTGACTTTCCCGATAGAAAAAAAAGAAAAAAAAAAAGAAAAGATAAGCATGCTGTCAGACATTTTCCTCCAGCTTCCATCTCAGAATATTACGAAGTGGAGCCCGCCCCCCCCCCCCAAGCCACCTAATGCGGTTTGTCCTCTGGGTCAGTGTCCTGAATAACCGCCCAGGAGATCCCCGGAATGAAGAACAGTTGAGGATCATAAGCACAATGAGAATATCAGATGAACGATGGTCCTTTTGCATGCTAGTCTCCATATCGAAAATTAATAGGTTACTCAATTTACATAAACTCACGACAGAATACAACCCCAGTGATGCATGGTCTTGGAAGAGCCTTCCAATTAAAGGGCTTGGGTCGATGCAGATTGCTTTCAGGCACATTCAGCTTTCACTTGAGATCAGTCAGTTAATTTACAGGAGCAGTTGATCTCCTGAAGCTGCTTTTGCATACCCATTCAACTTTTTTGGGGAGTGAAGCAGTTTCAGCGCACGGAAAAAAAAAAAAGCCGACAGAGGCTAAATAAGCAGACATTCCTATCTATGCTAGGAGACCGGCAGACGCAAAGCATAGTCTGATCTCCCTGCTATTCAGATCGATTTTGCCACAGGATTGCTACCTGCATATATAAAATACAACATTTTTCAAGTGCTGCCTTCAATTTTTTAGCCTCTTGCCAAAAACCAACCATATGTTGAGGCGCTGGCTACATAGTGAAGTTAAAAAAATAAAAAAAATCAATGTGAGACACAATCAACTGATAAATCAATATCCAGTCACCCAACACAATATGGTATTTGAATATTGATTTGTTATCAGTTGATCACTGGAATGTGTTTCACATAAATGTTTTTCTTTTCACTTATTTAATCCACGTGTCCGTGCTATACCTGAAAGACTGTTGCAGCACGGATCTAATTTCTAAATTCTAACGCAGGGGGGTTAGGGAGCGGATCATGGGCTGTGAGGGGGGACATCAAGGAGAGCCTCTGCAGAGACTTCTGTGCCCACCAGTGATTACCAATGGAGAAAAATTACCCGTTTAAAAAAAAACATGTTTCATAGTTATAACATTTTGCAAATTGTCTTGTTTAGCAAAAGAAAAGCTCTTTGTGTGAAAAAATAAATTTAATTTACGTACAGTGTAGCATGACCGCGCAATGGTCAAATTATGACAACGATGAAAACTAAAAATTGGTCTGAGCAGGAGGGGGGGTTTAAGCACCAAATAAGCTAGTTAATATGTAGCCAGTGACTCAACATGTGTTTATGAAATAAAAAATATTTATATGCACTGCTCATCCAATTACTTTTTTTATTATACCAAAGTCGTGGTAAAATGGACAACACATTCTCCAGCTTCTCCAGGAAAACCAGCTCCTTATGCAGAATATAAAGCTTTATTTTCACACAATTGTGTTAATAAAAATAAATTACTTGGCTTATAGGAATAGCATACACAGAATTTAAGCAAATCCATTAAAATTAACATTCACCCATAATGAAAACTATTAATCTAAATTTTCAGAAATGTTGGCATAATGGATCAGTAATTTATACTATAGCCAGCGCCCAATGAGCATTTGTTTATGAAGTCCAGCTACTAACAGTCCCACGCAAAATGGTTTAACACAAAAAAAAAAGTTTTAAATACACAATCTTTCCCCTACCTCCAGGTTTTATTGACCTTCAAATAATTTGCTGGGAACAAACTGGTTCAAATGAACTACTTCCTTCACTAATGCATGGGTCATTGGTCGGCAGTGTATAAAAACTATAGCACAGATAATCAGGGCAGATTCCCAAGACAAGATCCGGTGCTGATGCACTCCTACCTTAAAGCCTCATACACACGATCGGATAGTTGGCCAACAGAGCACCAGACTTTTGTCCGAAGGGCATGTGCCTGGATTTTGTCTTGCATACCAACAGCACACAATTGTTGGCCAACAAACACAAACGTAGTGACGTGCTACATGGAATATCAGCTCTTGCGCGCCATCCTTTGGGCACCTTCAAATGTTGCGTTTGGTGAGCACCGATTCTGAGCATGCGTGTTTGTACATTGGACCTGTGTGACGGACTTTTGTACACACGATACAAAAAACAGACCATTGTGTGCCAAAAATTTACTAGCCTGCCATCCAACATTTGTTGGCAGGAAGTTGGACAGCAATTGTCTGATGGAGCGTACCAACGGTTGGATTTTAGGCAAATAGTCTGTCAGCACATAATTCCCTGCCAAAAATCTGATTGTGTGTACGAGACTCGAGACCAAATGTTATAAAACCAAGAAGGGGCTTCATCAAGGTATTAGATCAAAAGGTGTGCATATTTAAGCAACCAAATTGTAAGTCCCCCATTCCCACACTTAGAGGTTTAGTTGAAATGCAGATTTTGCAGGTCACATTGAAGGTGGAGAGGTGAATCATCCTAGTCTGATTTTACATCTTAAAAATCTGGTATTTTTACAGGGGTGGGGTTTTTGTACCTAAAGTACATGACATGTCATTCTGTATATCTAATCTGAGAGCACGCCAAAATAAACAGAACGGCTTACTCATCATTCTCGAGTCTGTCTGGTCTCCATGTAGCTATAATATATCTCGACTTGGGTATCACTGACGTCAGGTGTCTGTACCCGAAATGAAAAACCCCACAACACAATTGGTATAAAATGCATCTGAATATGCCTGCTGTTCCATCAAAATCCAGAGAGCCTTGGATGCTTGGAAGTGCCTTCCATATTAAAGTACTTGGGTCAATGGAAAAATGCAGATGGCCTTCAGGCCCATTCAGCTTTCACCTGAGATCAGTCACCAATGCTGTTGAGATCAGTCAGTTTACTGACAGGAGCAGCAGATATTCTAAAGCGGCTTTTTGCATACCCCTTTACCTTCATGGCGAGGGGAATCTGTTCTGGCGCAAACAGACCTCACTGACCCACAGCCTAAATGAATAAGCAGACATTCCCCCTCTGCTGGAAGACCAGAGGCAACACACTCCTAGCTGACTAAATACGTATATGTAGTCCAATTTTCCTGCTAGTCAGATCTGTTTTGCCACAAAATTGCTGCCTGCTTACAAGAAATACAAAATATTTATATGTACTGCTCATTTTTTTTTTTTTTTTTTTTTAGTTACCCCCTTCTCCAGGAAAAACAAGCTCATTATGCATTAAAAAAAAAAAAGCTTTATTTTATCACAATTGTGTAAATAAAAACAAAAAACTAAAATTTTCTAAGCATTTCTCATTTTTTTCTATTCAAGAATATAAAGAACAGCACATTAACATACACAGAAAAAACTACTTTAAGCAAATCCATTAAAATGAACATATTCATCCAGAATGAAAACAGTTAATCTACATTTTTAGAAATGTTGGCATAACTGAACACCTGTTTTTACCATAGCCAATGAGCATTTTTTTTAACTATCTATTGGACTTCTGTATAAACAGTTTTGCTTGCCACTATTATCAACCCCCCACCCCCACAAACATAGGCCAGTCATTCTCAACCAGGGTTCCTCCAGAGATTGATAGGGCTTCCTTCCTTTTTTTGATGGTACCTACAGAGGTCAAAGTTTAGCATCACTTAGCAAAGCCAGCAGCAGGACAGCAAAAATATTTTTAGCTGTCTTTAAGGGTGGCATTCTGAGCACCATTTTAAGAGGAACATTCTTCCTATTGGCCACCAACATAAGTGGCATTGTTCTATTGACCACCTGATGAATTGGTTTTAATAAGGGTTCCTCAAGACTTGAAAATGTTTGGGGTTCCTCTGGGGTTAAAAGGATGAGAAAGCCCAATAGGCTTTAAATACACAATCTTTCCCCCCATCTCAAGGTTTCATTTACCTTGAAATGGGTCGCCTGAAACAAGCTGGTCCAAATTAAAACAATTTCCTTCACTGATGCATGTGTCACCAGTGTATAAACTGTATTTAACAGCAGCTACATACAGTATACAACTGGCAGTGATGGGGACTTCCAGTCTCATTCCCATACCTAACCCAAATTGTGGAACTTAGCATTTTTAATGAATGCTTCCTATGAACAAGTTGGAGATGTGGGTGTTTGACATCACGCGACCTTGGCCAACCTCCTGTCCCAAGAACAAAACAGATTACTGCTCAGCTATTCACAGGAAGCTTTGTATTTTATCGATACAAGGCAATTAATACAAGGCTTCCCCTGAATAGGCAAGTTGGAGATGTGGGCGTTTGAGGTCACAACCTCTACCTCCTAGACCAAAATTAAGTTGGGCTGAATGCTGCTCAGCCATTCACAGGAAGCATTGTATTTTATCAATGAATACAAGGCTTCCTGTGACTGGCTGATGTAGAGGTCACGAACCTCATCTGCCACATCTCTTAATTAGCCACTGTATTCATTGATGAAAATAAAAAGTACTCTATGAATGGCTGAGCAGCACTATTTTGTTTCAGAAACTGGGATGGGAAGAACAATCAGAACAGTTCCGTATACTTTACGTAGCCAATGCTACATAGTTGATATAACGCTGTATGACGGGTGCAGCTTGGTACAAACCATTTATAAAAAAAAAAAAAAAAAAATAAAAAGGTAAATGAAGCCTAGAGTTGGGCTTAAAGAAATACTCAGGCAAATGAAGGCTTCACACAATCACAGATAGAGGTTCCAAAAAAAAAAGCCTTCAACACAAAATAACAACAGACTTTAATTGGGGGGGGGGGGGGGATGGGAGGTTGCATTTAGATTCTTCCCAGCTGATGATTCGGCATATTTTGTTGCCAGTTGAATGAAAGTGCTGGCATTAGAACAGGAATAAAATGGTGAAATCTTCCAATTAGGACACCTGTTTTGATAACTGCTGTGGGGTTTTCAGGTCCCTTTCGAGAGATTGCCCCTTGCTTACTTAGAACAGAAAAGTGTCCAAAAAAACAACAAAAAAAAAAAAACAACGATAAAACCCTCAATAGAGTACACACGACTATCACCATAATAAAATTCTTCAAATAAAAAAAATAAAAGGGGGTGGGACATTCCCTAAGGAAACAAACATTTTACAAGACAAATTTAACTGAAATAAAATTTCAGTTTAGCTGCATTTAGAAGCCTTTTCAAAAAGCAGCTGGAATCACAATGCAAAGAAATCATGTTATTCATACAAAATGATTAGCAATGTTTAGTTGCAGACAGTTTAACCGCGTTTAGGAAAAAAGAGCTGCGTCCAAAATAAACTATTTGCAACGAAACTCACTGCGTTTAGTTTGATAGCTGCAGCATGTTTTAATGTGTTAATTGGCTTCTTTAATTTTTTTGATTTCCTTTTCCACGGCTTCTTTGACATAAGTATTGAAGAGACCGTAAATATAATCCCAACTGTATGAACCGCTGTTTTCTTTTTTTTTATGGTAATTTTCTACAGTCAATTCCTCGACTAAACGGAGAGAAGACACCCGGAAGCCAAACTCTTTTGCATGACTGGAAACTTCAGCGTTAAAATCTTTCCTGAGGTCTTCCAGGATGGAATTAATCCATTGTTTTCTGGGCAGTATGCCAGACCAGATAAAGGCTGTATTCGGATAAGTCTTCGCGATGTGAGATAAATCGCTTTTCACATGCTTTTTAAAGATTTCGTGATTGCTTTTTCCCAGATCACTGCTCCCTATATGGATGAATACAACGCTTGGGGTTCCCAGTTCAGAGACAGACTCCTTTAGTTTTGGAACAAAGTCTTGCCAAAGCAGATTGGATCTGCCCATCCAACGGACGGTAAATTGCTTCTTGTCGAGTCCTAGGTTTTGGCTTGATTTGCGAGCAGCTTGGTTTACCCAAAAGTTCCCGAGAATCCAAATCTCCTTAGGTTCTGCAATGAACAATGAAACAAGTTTAATGCGTACTTCCTGAAATGTGTTGGGTCATTTTAGTTTTGGAAGTGGATTTGAAGCAGAGGTCCACAGTTGGATGTGGTTACTTGTTAGGCACTTGTTACACAGTGCACATTTACTAGTAAAATGCATTTGATAAGGTGATGTTCCTGCACTGGAGGTGCTGTATAGCGGGGATGAAGGGCTTATCAAACGCAGCCTCATTCAACCAGCAGGATTAAGCACAATTCGCCAAATCAGCTTGTGACATTAAAGTTTGATGGGACCAAACAAGTAAAATAGCAGTATTAAACTGTCCTGTTGATAGCTCCCAACTTAAAGCACATGATTTCCCAGTAAGCGTTTAACCCTTTCATGATTAAGCCTATTTCAGACATGTGTTGCTTGCAAGTTAAAATCAATTTTTTTTGCTAGAAAAGTACTTCGTCCAACTAAACACCTATATATATATATATATATATATATATATATATATATATATATATATATATATATATATATATATATATATATATATATATATATATATATATATATATACACACACACACACACACACACACACACACACACACACAGAGAAACCCTAGAAAAAGATAAAAAATAGCGACCGTTGCAATATTTTAGGTCACACGGTATTTACGAAGGGGTCTTTCAAACGCAATTTTTTGGGGGGGAAAAAATACTTTCATGAATTAAGAAACAAACCATAAAGTTAGCCTATTTAGTGTAATGTGAAAGATGTTACACTAATAGATACCTGTGATTTGAAATTGCGCACTCGTGGAATGGTGACAAACTATGGCACCTAAAAAATCTCCATAGGTGACACATTAAAAAAATTTTTTAACGGTTACCAGGTTAGAGTTAGAGGAGGTCTGGCACTAAAATGATTGCTCTGACAATGGCAGCAATGCCTCACATGTTTGATTTGAACACTGTTCACATATGCGGGAGCGACTTGTGTATGCATTTATTTGCTGCACGAGCGCACGGGGACATTTAAAAAAAAAAGAATGGTTTCTTTTTTTACAGAAACAAATGTTTTTCACTTTTATTGCTTTCACAAGGAATGTAAACATGCCTTGTAACAGTAATACGTGGTGACAGGTACTCTTTAGAGTCCATTCACACAGGGGCAACATGACTTGCAGCGAGACTTCGGGAGGCAACTTGGACACGACTTGCTTAGGAATCACAGCACGACTTGAGGCAACTTACAAGGCAACTTGAAGTTGCCTCAAGGACAGGGGACTTTTGCCAGTGGCCAATGACATCAGATCTGTAGGAGGGGTTTGCCTAGAAAACTATTTTTTACTTCCTGGAAAGTTGCTTCAGTTAAGACAGGGGATCAGACTTGGAGGCATCTTCCATTGAAATCAATGGGTACAAGTTGCCTAGAAGTCAGATTGAAGTAGTACAGGAACCTTTTCTGAATTCGGAGTGACTTCAGTAGTGTACATTAAGACAGCTCTCATTCACTTACATTGATTTTATCATGTTGCACGACTTGAGGCAACTTGAGACGACTTCAAGTAGAATCCAAAGTTGCCCCTATGTGAATGGACTCTTATGGAAGGATCAGGGATTTAAAAGACCCCAAATCCCTCCCCTATACAGTTCAAAGTATTCAGATGGGCAAAAATGGCAATACTGAACACTGTCGCTGTTTAAAAAAGCCAAGCCATAGGCAGCCAAGTAGAGTAGGACGGGAGGCCCAGGAAGAGTGGCGGAAGGGGGGGGAGCGACGTCCCCTCCCGCTGCTGTGGGATAACCAATCAGCTGTTAGCCGAAACGGTTGTTATCCCTAAAGAGCCAAACGCTCTAAAAAACTGGTACCAGGGTGACGCATGCTACTGCATGCATCACCTCCGGTATAACGCTTGAAAGCTGTCAACGCAAATGTGCATGTGCTCGGCGCTAAGGCGTTAAAAATCAGCTCTGCGTGCAATACTCTTACTCCCCAGTGTTGCTCCACCACAATATTTCTTTACATTACTAGATATACTCAGTGTTCTGGGTAAACCCAGAATATGGAGGAAATCTCACGATACCGCAGCATAAAACCAGGATGTATTACACACACACTGTATGTACATACTCTGTATGCACAGAACTACAGTACACTTTAAAATTGTAAGTTATTAAATTTAATAGCAAAATAAGTTGCCTTGAATGTATTCATACCCCTTGACATTATCCCACATTTTGTCACGTTACAATTAAAAACTTAAATATTTGGATTTTATGTGATAGACCAATACAAAAGTGGCACAAAATTGTGACATGGAAGGAAAAGGATTTAAAACATTTTTTACAAAATATTTGTAAAGTGTGGTGTGCATTTGTATTCAGCCCCCTTTACTCTGACACCCGTAACTAAAATCTAGCGGAACCAATTTTAGTCAGGTGTCACCTAATTAGTAAATTTATTCCACCAGTGTGTAATTTAATCTTCGTACACAGCTGTTCTGTGAAGCCCTCATAGGTATGTTAGAGAACTTTATTTAACAGCATCATGAAGGCCAAGGAACACACCAGACTAGTCAGGGATAAAGTTGGAGAAGTTTGAAGCAGTGTTAGGTAATGATAAAAAATTCCAAGCTTTGAACATCTCACGGAGCACTGTTCACGCCAACATCTGAAAATGCGAGTATGGCACATAGGGCAAACCTACCAAGACATGGACGTCCACCTAAACTGACAGGCCAGGCAAGGAGAGCATTCATCAGAGAAGCAGCCAAGAGGCCCATGGTAACTGGAGGAGCTGCAGTGATCCACAGCTCAGGTGGGAGAATCTGTCCAAAGGACATTAGTCCTGCACTCAATTAATATGGCCTTTATTGGAAGAGTGGCAAGAAGAAAGTCATTGTTGAAAGTCATAAGTCGTCCCGTTTGCGAGAAACCATGGGGGGGGTTGGGACACACAAAAAAAAAAAAAAGTGCTCTGGTCAGATGAGGAAAAAATTAAACTTTTTGGCCTAAATGCAAAGATCCCTGTGTGGCAAAAAACACTGCACATCACCCTGAACCCACCATCCCGACCATGAAACATGGTGGCATCATATTGGGATGCTTTTCTTCAACAGGGAAGCTGGTCAAAGTTGACAGGTGGGGGCCAAATACAAGGCAATTTGAGAGAGAAAAAAAAAACTTGTTAGGAGTCTGTAAAAGACCTGAGACGGGGGCGGAGGTTCACCTTCCAGTAGGACAACAACCCTAAACATACAGCCAGAGATACAAAGGAATGGTTTAGATCAAAGCATATTCATGTGTTAGAATGGCTTAAAGTCCACATCTAAATCAAATTGCGAATCTGTGGCAAGACTTGAAAATTGACGAATGAATGAAATACTTGTATAGCGCACAATGCGAACTGAATCGCCTCTAGGCATTCAGACGCTCTCCATCCAATCTGACAGAGCTTGAGCTATTTTGCAAAGAATGGGCAAAAGTTTCACTCTAGATGTGCAACGGTGGTAGAGACATCCCCAAAAAAAAAGACTTGTAGATGTAATTGCACTGAAAGGAGGTTCTACAAAATTAATGACTCACGGGGATGAATATGAATGCATGCCACACTATTCACATTTAAAAAAACAAAAATAAAATAATTTTTCTTCCACTACACAATTATGTGCTACTTTGTGTTGGTCTATCACATAAAAACCCAGTAAATTACATTTATGTTTTTAGTTACATGACAAAAAGTTCAAAATTTCAAGGGATATGAACACTATTACAAAGTACTACACAGTGCCATGTCCCAATCTTTACTTCGCCATGTCTTGTAGTTACATATATGAATTTATTGTTCATTACACCTACATTTGTTTCTGCATTGGCTTTTACTAGTCCACTCTTTGAGGAACCATGGTCTGTATGCTTCCCTGCTTGGACTACCAATTGCTGTGCAGTAGCAAGAGAAATACAGGGCGGTTGAGATATGCTCAACTTGTCGCCTAGATTTCTGGCGTTAGCTCACAATATTTGCCGTATGTGGCTTGATTTATGAATTTCTTTTACACTTTTATTAAGGTCTGATTGTGTTTCCTGTCCAATCAAATTTATTCACTAATTGATTTAGTTTACACTATTTGATATTTGTCATCGATTTATATATTTATTTATCGCAACACACGTGGGTAGTAGTACACAACATTGAGTTTATTTGTCATGTTCTTTAAACTTGTTTGCTATGGAAATAGCTTTTTTCATTGTATTCAGCCCAGCTCCCCATTGTATACAGTTTAGAGTCGTAATGGAACGATTTGAGCAGCTGCTCATAGGGCGGTCTATTTGAATAGCGCAGTTTTATTTTTTCTTATTTGTAAATCATTGCTGCAGTAGTATAAAAATTTATAAAAGTAAAAAAAAATAGAAAAAAATAAAATAAAAACCATACTGTTGGTTCTCTGACATTAGGAAAGGAGGAACTAGCAATTCGCTAAAGTTAAAAGTCTCAGGCAATGCATCATGGTAGTCCTGGCTTCAGACCAATGCTGTGTGAGCACAGCTCCAACCAGAAGGATAAAGTGCAAGTCCTGAGGACATGCCTATGCTTGTTGCAGATCAGTGGAATAACTGTTAGGGCTGAGGGGGAAAAAAAATGATTTAAATCTTGAATCGAGTTAGGAGGTCAAAACGGATTCAAATTTTCAGCAAATCAATTTTTTTTCCCCCACCAGGACCGGCACCAACAACGAAACGGTCCTGAGGTGCTGCAGGCAGGAGTTATTAGGAGGCGCCATGGCTTTGGCCTAGTCCATGAGGCTAGGCCAAAGCCTCGCCTAAAAACTCAAGACCAGCGTGGTGTCCATAAAAAAATGAAAAACCACCATTTGAATAGTGAGGGCAGCACAGTGGTGTAGTGGTTAGCACTCTCGCCTAGCAGTAAGAAGGGTCGCTGGTTCAAATCCCAACCACGACACTACCTGCCTGGAGTTTGCATGTTCCCCCTGTGCCTGCGTAGGTATCCTCCCACACTCCAAAGACATGGAGGTAGGTTAATTGGCTTCTGTCCAAAATTGGCCCTGGTATATTAATGGGGACCTTGGATTGTGGGCTCCTTGAGGGAAGGGACCGATGTGTGCAATGTACAGGGATAGGGACAATTGTAGACACTCGGGTTGAACTGGATGGACGGTGTCTTTATTCAACCTAACTATGCAACTATGGGAATCGAGTTAAAAAAAAAAAAAAAAAAAAACTGGTCAAGTTAAATACAGTAAGCACAGGCATATTTGAGTAAACATTCAAGGTTTAAAAGCCTCCAGGCTCCCACACAAACTAATAAAATAAAGGATTGGTAGGAGGCGGGAACATTTAATGATAGTGCCGGAGACCCCAGATTACACCATACACACATTCATACCTACACAACCTACATACCCCTAACATCTGCACCACGTTCCCCAAAATAAACTTTGTAACAGTCCGAACAGAATGACACTAAACAGCCCACCAATCGTTCAGTACCATGTACTGTTGAAGAAAACTAAATTAAGTTGCGATAACAGGACATCACCCCAAAATGCTTCAGAGATATCCAACCAGTGTTGCCATATATTTAACATTCTTAGAGCATATCCAACTTTTAAAAAATCATTTAAATTTGGGTAGATCTCCATGACAATACAGTAGAGTTTTTGAATCGTGAGAGGAACAGCGTCCTTCCAGTGTAACAAGATTACTTTACGAGCATAAAATATAAATAACACTCCTCCTTGCATGAGTCCCAGGGATGAAATAATTTAGTACACCTAGAAGTCCAGCTTCCCGGGTCTAGGGTATTGGAAGATTAAACTTGTGTTTAAAATAAAATAGATAGACCCTTCCAAAACGACACCAGTCCTGGACAGTTCTAAAATATGTGAAAAGATCTGCAGCAGAAAATCAGCATCTTGAACAAAGCAATATCCAATTCTAATCCCATAGGAACCAGTTTAGCTGGAGTATAATGCAAATGGTGAATGAATTTAAATTGGATTAACTGATATGCAGTGCCAATTACATCCTGAAAGCAAACAGTAGCTTCTTTCCAGCCCTCAGATAGCCACAGCCATTTTCAATGAGAATTCTGAAAGGGGTCGGCCCCCCACCAACTGCAGTAGACCATAGAAAAGTTGTAACCAATTTGGAGATTGAGATGAGATAATAAAAGTCTTATTCCCTGAGCTTGGACCAAGCCGGTCCAAATTAACCATTTCCTTTACTGATGCAGGTGCCAATGGTCAGCAGTATATAAAAACAATCAAATACATACAAGTAAACAGCGGGATAGGGGCTTCATGTCTCCCCTAACTAAAGCAAATCAGGAAGCCTTGCATTTTTAAAACAAGGCATCTTGAATGGCCAAGATGAAGACATGGGTAGAGGTCAAACTTCTCCAAGCTTTGTATTTTTATCAATGACTACAAGGCTTCCTGTGATTGAAGGTGGTGATCGCAACATCTGCTACATCTCCATTTTAGCAATCTGGAAACTGATTAACTGGCCATCATTGCAATTTTGTCTGGCTCGTGACAAATCTCTACAGCATCTTTTGGATTAAAGCGTGCAATCTCTTTTCTTCTTGATCTCCATCTTAACCACAGTAAGTCTCGTATTCAATGATTAAAATCAAAAGTACTCTATGAACGGCTGAGCACTAATCGGCCAGACTCTTGTTCTGGAAACTGGATAGGAAGCACCATCAGAACACAGTGCTGTATACTTAATGTAGCCGATACTACATACAGTTCAAAAAGCAATGATAAGGGGTGCATGCATTAGTGAGGTTAATAGTTTGGACCAGCTGGATACAAACTATTTAAAAAATGTAACGAAACCTGGAGCTAAGCTTTAAGCAGCAAAGGCTTCACAAAAAAATAAAATAAAATTGAATTGTCCCCCAAAATAAACGAGGGCAAAAGGCTTAGGAGTCAGAGTTCAAAGTACAAAACAGACCCTTGTGGGGGGAGGGGGGTTCCATTTAGATTCTTCCAAGCTGGTGAAATTCACCTTATTTTGTCACCAGAGTTGATAGGAAGTCCAACATTTTTAGCATTGGCATTAGAAAAGTAACGGTGAAATCTTCCAATGAGTACATTGGTTTGGGGATTTCGCTCCCTCTGGAGTTCTCCTCTTGCTTACTTGTTAGAACAGAAAAGGAACTACAAAACACATCAAAACCCCTAAACGGAGTACACATGACTATCAACAGTAAAACTTTGCACCATGGGAACATTGAAAAAAAATATTCACCCAGGAAACATGTCCCGAGGCAAATTCCGCTGTACTGAATTACAGATTTTAGCTGCGTTTAGAAGACCTTTCTAAAAGCAGCTGGACTTAAATAATGCAAAGTATTCAGGTAATTAATACACAATGATTAGCAACATGTAATTGCAGACAGTTTAGCTGCATTTAGGAAAAGGAAGGCGCTGCATCCAAAAAATGGACTATCTGCAACTGAACACTCCCTTTATTTAGTTGCAGATAGCTTGTGTGTTTTTAGTCGTTAATTGGCTCTTTTTTGATTTCCACTGCCAAGGCTTCTTTGATGTACATATACAAGACACCGTAAATATAATCCCAGGTGGGTGAGGTCAAAAGAACACAAATCCAACCTATGTGTGAGATTATAGGTCAGTATATTGTATACCCCTGTATGTTGTGGTCGTTCAGCTGTTTATCCAATAGTTTCTAGAAGCCACCGATGCCTTGCCCCCGCTGAGACCACCGCCTTGCTGCTCTTACAGTAAAGAACACACTACGTAGTTTAAGGTTAAACCTCTTCTAATTTTAATGAGAGGCAATGAGGAGTTAAACTCCCTTCGGGGAAAGTTTAATCCCTATTGTGGGGTCACCAGTATATTTGTATATTGAAATCATATCCCTTCAAGCGTCTCTTCTCCAGAGAGAATAAGTTCAGTGCTCGCAACTTTTCCTCAAATATGCTCCAGACCCTTTATTAGCTTTGTACTCGCTCCATTTCCAGTACATCCTTAGGACTGGTGCCCAGAACCAGACAGTACACTCTAGGGCAGTGAAGGCAAACCTTGGCACCCCAGATGTTTTGGAACTACATTTCCCATGATGCTCATGCACTCTGCAGTGTAGATGAGCATCATGGGAAATGTAGTTCTAAAACATCTGGGGTGCCAAGGTTCGCCATCACTGCTCTAGGGGCAGCCGGACCAGAGTCTTGTAGAGCAGGAGAATTATAGTTTTATCTCTGGAGTTGATCCCCTTTTTAATGCATGCCAATATTCTGTTTGCTTTGTTAGCAGCAGCTTGGTATTGCTGAGCCTATCTACTAGGACCCCCAGGTCAATTTCCATCCTAGATTCCCCCAGGAGGTTCATATTTTTGCCACCCAAACGCATTTTACAATTTTCTACATTGAGCCATTTAGTTGCCTACCTCAATTTGTTTGGCAAGAAAGATTCTTCATGAATCCATGCCGATTACTGCTAATGATACTGTTCATTACTAAAATCTTGCATATAGTCCCTTATCCCCTCCAAGAGTTTACATACTATTGATGTTAGGCTAACTGGTCCAATTCCCAGGGATGTATTTTAGGCCCTTTTTAAATATTGGTGCTACATTGGCTTTTCTCCAATCAGCTGGTATCATTCCAAACAGTAGACTGTCAGTAAAAATTAGGAACAATGGTCTGGCAATTACTTGACTGAGTTCCCCAAGTACCCTTGGGTGCAAGGCATCCGGTCCCTGTGATTAATGTTAAGTAGCCAAATCGTATCTCCACATCGATGATCAGGTTTGTATTGTTGGTAATCAGTAGATCCAGTAACGCTTTATTTCTAGTTGCTACATCTACCATCTGAACCATAAAATTGTCCTGCAAGACATTTAAGAACTGGCGCACCTTAGATAAATGCGTACCTTCCCTCTGCCCAGTCTATGTCTGGATAATTAAAATCCACCATTATGATAACACTTCCTATCCTTACTGCTAATCCAAAATTGTGATAGATCTGTCTCCCCTTCCTCCTCAGGTTAGGGGGGCCTATAGCATACCCCCAGAATTGTTTTCCCCTTAGCTTCATCCCTTTGGAGCTGTATCCATAAGGATTCCATCTCCTCCCTAGCTCCCTTAGTGATGTAATCTCACATTCACTTGTACATTCTTGATATAGACATACTCCTCCCCCTTTACCCTTGCGATAAAGAGTATACCCTTGAATGGTTGCCAGCCAATCACGAGAGCTGTTGAACCAGGTCTCTGAAATTTCCGATAAATCCAAATCCTCCTTGAACAGTATCTCTAGTTCACCCATTTTGTCCGCCAGGCTCCTGGCATTGGTGAACATGGCATTTAGTTTAGACCGGTCGCATATTATCCACTTATTAGGTGTTCCGAGATTGCAACTAGGACTTGCTATTACATACCTTGGGTTTATGCACTTTGGTCAACCTATCACTAATGCCCCAAAACTACCCATTGGAATATGTTCTGCGCTGACCTCTGGACCCCCCCCCCCCCCAGTTTAAAAGCGCCACGTTTTGCCCATCTTTATTTCCAGCTGATCTGCACCCACCTCATTTAGGTGCAGTCCATCCCTTCTATAATACTGGTAATCGACTGAAAAGTCAGACCAGTCCTTCAGGAACTCAAACTCCTCCTTACTACACCAGAACTTCAGACACCTTGTTTACTTCTTTAATGTCCCTCTGCCTTTCTGGTGTGGCTCAATGTACCGGTAGTATTCCTGAGAATACTACCTTGGAGGTCCTTTACCTCAATTTAGCTCCCAAGTCCCTAAAATCGTTCTTTAGGACACGCCATCTGCTTCTCTCATTGGTGCCCAAGTGCACCATGAAAGCTTTATATTAAAATTCTGTAGTCATTTCCTCGACTAAACAGAGAAACCACACTCTTACACAAATTGAAGTTTCAGAATTTAACACTTTTCTGCAGTTTCCAGGTAAAAAAATAAATTCTCTTTCTGGGCAGTATTGTGGAGAAGATAAAGGGTGCATTTGTGTAAGACTTGGAGAGGTCAGATAAATCGCTTTTCATATGAGATTTGAACTTTTGATACCGCTTGGTTGGCAGCCAACTTCTCCCTACATTGAAACTCACTAGGCTTGGTTTTCCCATTTTATAGACATCAGCCTTTAGTTTTTGACTTCAGTGTTTCCAAAGCAGAGTGAATTTGCCTGGTCGAGTCCTAGGTTCGGACCATATGGATGTTGGCACACTTTGATTTCAGGTAGGGTTACCCAAAAGTATGAATCTTTAGGTTTTGCAAGGAACAAGAAAACTAGTTTAATGTGCACTTCCTGGAATGGGTTGGTCATTTTAGAATGGAGGTTTTATAACAAGAGGTCTACGGTTGATGTGGTTGCTTTCAGCATGACACCATGAACATTTACTAGTAAAATGCATTTTGTTTAGGTGGTTGCTGCATTGCTCAAGGTGCTGCATAGCAAGGGGGGGGGGGGGGGGTGACACTTATTACCATATTGCAGCCTCGTCTCACAGCATTAAGCAAAGTTCATTAGATCGGCTATTGTGATCAAGACGAGACAAAACTGGAAAACACAGCAATATTTCCACTGTGCTTAGTGTTGGGCTTTAAATGGAGAACTACCAACAGAACAAAGTTAAAGTTTCCCCAGCAAGGGTTTATAATCAAAATGCCGCGCTGGAAGCAATATTCTCCTCCTCCCCAGTGTAGCCCCACCACAATAATTCTTTACACTACTACATCTACTCAAGAGTTCTTGTTTAACCCAAACGATGGAGGACACCTTGTAAAAGAGCAGCATAAACCATCATTAGAGATATTACATTCACACACTGTATATACACAGATATATGTGCAAAGGTGGAGCACACTTGGCTGACTGAATATGCACGTGTAGTCTCATCTCCGACATGCATACCTTTGCTACAAATTGCTGCATGTATATTAAAAAAAAAAAAAAAGTACTGGTTCATCCAATTTAAATAATTTTTTTATTGAAATGCACAAATGTCCTAGCAATGTGAACACCACAATTCTCCAGGAAAACGAGCAATAAAATGAAAGCTTTATTATACCATTTTGTGTTTACAATGAAAATTAAACTATTAAGCATTTTTTTTGTTCAAGTTTTTAAGACTAGCACACACACACACAGGGAAACCCCAGGAAGATATACAATTTTACGCAAAATACAGCACAATCATAAAAAGGAACATTAATCCAGAATGAAAAGTCCAAACAATACATACATATATAACAAACGCAATAACCTAACTACAGGTTTTAATTGCCTTCAAATAGTTTGTTCTGACCAAATCTGTCCAAATGAACCATTTCCATCACTGATGAAAGTGCCAATGGTAAGCAGTATATAAAAACCATTTTGAATATACAGTAGGCAGTTGGATAGGGACTTCCCATCTCCGGTAACTAAACCAAATCGGGAAGCCTTGCATTTTTAATCAATTAAAACAAGGTTTCCTGGAATGGGCAAGTTGAAGACGTGAGCATTTGAAGTCACAACCTCCTCCAACTTCTTGTCCTCAGAACAAAATAAAGTTAGGATCAGTGCTGCTCAGCCAGCCATTTATATAAAGATTTGGATTTCATCAATGATTACAAAAGCTTCCCGCGATTGACTTTGGTTTAAATCGTGACATCAGCTACATCTCTATCTTAGCCACTTTAGAGGAAAGCGTCTTCATTGATATAAATCAAAAGTACTCCATGAATGACTGAGCAGCACTCAGCCGGACTATTTTGTTCCGGGAACTGGATGGGAAGCACAATTAGAACACAGCGCTGTATACTTAATGTAGCCGATACTACATACAGTTCATATAGCACTGATAAAGGGTGCATGCATTAGTGAGGGAAATGGTTTGTATTGGGGTGGTTCAAACTTTTTAAAAGTTAAATGAAACCTGGAGTTTGGCAGCAAAGGAAAAAAAAAAAAAAGTATGTCAGGCAAACAGGCTTCACACAAAATCAAAGATAAGAGTATTGTAAAAAAAACAGGGCAAAGGCCTTGCGAGTCTGCGAGATCAAGGCAAAAGCATACAACAGACTTTTACATTTAGAGCCTTCCCAGCCGATTAGATTCACTCTATTTTGTCAGCAGTAATGATAGAAAGTCCAACATTTTCATAGCGTTAGCATCAGAACAAGAATAACAGTGAAATCTTCCAATGAGGACACCTGTTTTAGTGACTTAGTAGGGATCTCCCTCCCTTTGGAGAGATTTCCTCACACTTACATATTAGAACAGAAAAGTATCAGCAAAATTACACATTAAAACTCCTGAAAAGAGTAACTAATCACCACAGTAATAATCGGCACGCTGGGAAAATGATTTAAAATATATACATTTCACAAGCCAAATTCAGCTGATCTAAATTTCAGATTTTAGCTGCAGAGAGAAGACTTTTCTAAAAGAAGCTGGACTCTCAATGCAAAGTATTCAGGTTCTTCATACATATACGATTAGAATTGTTTAGTTGCAGTTTAGCTGCGTTTGGTGAAAAGAAAAATGCGGCGTCCAAGGTAGACTCTGCAAGTAAACGTTCACTGTTGAGTTTCAGAGAGCTGCAGTGTGTTTAGTCATTAACTGTCTCTTTAAATTTTTTTTTATTTCCTTTTCCACGGAATCTTTGATGTACGCATGCAAGACACCATAAGAATAATGCGCACTGTATGAACCAATTTTTTTACATTTTTCTGCACACATTTTCTCAACTAAGGTGAGAGAAGCCACCTGGAAGCCGCACTCTTTTGCACAAACGGAAACTTCAGAGTTAAATTCTATTCTGCGGGACTCCAGGCCTGAGTCGAACCATTCCTTTTTGGGCAGTATAATGGCCCAGATAAAGGTTGTATAAGGATAAGTCTTCGAGAGGTCCGATAAATCTGTCTTCACATGAGATTTGAACTCTTCATAATTTAGTTCCAGATCACTGCTCCCTGCATGGATGAAGACAATGCTTGGTACTCCCAGTGTAGAGACAGACTCCTTTAGTTTTAGAATTGAGTCTTTCCAAAGCAGCGTGAATTTGCCCATCCAACGGACGGTAAATTGTTTCTGGTCAAGTCCTAGGTTTCCACGATCTGTGTGTTTGCGTGCCATGCAAGCAACTTGGTGTATCCAAAAGTCCCCGAGAATCCAAATCTCCTTAGGTTCTGCAATGAACAATAAAACAAGTTTAATGTGTACTTCCTATAATGTGTTGGGTCATTTTTGTTTTGATGTTGCTTTGACGTAGAGGTCCACAGTTGATGTGGTTACTTGCAGTGTTACTAGTAAAAATGCATTTGCTTAGGTGATGTTCCTGCACTGCTCAAGGTGCCGTATAGAAGGAATGAAGGGATTATAATGCAGCCTCGTCCCACAGCATTAAGAAAAATTCATATCAGTTTTTGTGATCAAGATTGAGACCAAGCTGGTAAAACAGCAATATTTCCACTCTGTCCAGAGATCTCTCCATTTAAAGCCCAACGCGGAGAAAAGTTAATGCCCCCCCCCCCCCCCCCCAGCAAGTGTTTAAACAAAAAGCAGCTCTGGAAGTTATATTGCCCTCCTCCCCAGTGTTGCCCCAACACAATAAATCCTTTGCATCACTAGATATACTCAAAAGTTCTGGTTTAAACCAAAAAAAATAAAAAATAAAAAAATAAATAAAAAAAAGGACACCTTGTATGTGAGCAGCATAAACCATTAGATATATTACATACACTCTGTATGCAGAAACACAGTACAGAGGAGGCGAGGCCCTCCTGGCTGTCATCTGATCTCCATTATTCAAATTGCTACAATTTGCTGCCTGCATACAAGAAATTATAAATATTTATATGTACTGTAAATGATGCTTTAAAACGCCCTACCTATGAAAGCACCGCTCGGCACCCTGGATCTAAGCAATTCAGGTCTACGTAATAAAAAGGGTCACCCATGAAAATACATTAATTGTAACTCAAATTCCAAAAAGCAGCAGTTAGAAAAGCAATACAGTGTAAAAACAATACTTTATTTTAATACCTTTATATTGACTGATATTTAATTACAAGCTTCCATATAATGTTCATATATGAGACAATGATGCAAAGGAGGTCAGTTGTGACTTGTGCTGTGATTATTCATGAACAAAACACCATCCACTTCACCACATGAGCGAATCTCCCCTTTGGGGGTACATTCGCCACATATATGGATGTAATGCGCCCTTAGTCACTTTCGGAAGTGACGCGTGCATGTCACAGGCTGCCGAGTATCCAGGAAGAAGATCGAACAGCTAACGTACACAGAATTCTCTTCCCTACTACCGGTGACCAGGTGATTGTGCTTTAGTTTTTTGTTTGTTTTTTACATTTTGTGACAGAGCGAGGCTCTGTCCCTATGAAATTAGAGGTAAAGGAGACACAGAGTTTGCATATCTGCGGACTGCAGAGTGTAGAGTTTAAATGGAGAAAACTGCTCTGTCAGTTTTCTCCAGGTTTTGCTAGCTCCAGATGGGATTCTGTAGTTTGGAGATCCCTGAGAGTTATGGGTGGGACGGGATCTCCAACCCTGTGTCCGGGTCTTGAGGCTAGCGAGCAGGGTGTGTGCCCAGCTGCACACAGCCCATATAACGAGGGGATTTGTGTAGGATGGTGGTGTGTGAGCAGCTTGCTGCTTGAAGCTGTGCATGTCCAAAGCTGTGTGAAGGACTTGAAGCTATGTGCGTTCAAGGAGCCGTGTGCTGTGTGTCGAAGGGTTGGAAGCTGTGTGCGTCCAAGCAGTTTGTTGGACGGGGCAAGTACCTATAGCAGCAGTACTGCTGAAGAGTAGCCAGGTGGGCTAGCATTTTCGTTCTGATTTTGCTGTATTTAATTTAAGCTTGGACCCCTGCGTGGGATTACTGGATGGACAAATATTTTGTTTTCTTCTAATAAACGTGGGCTACCAGGCCCTTAACCATACACGCCTGACTGATGTGGACTAAAAAATGCATCTACCAATTGAGCTAATCACCCCAATGTCACAATTTATATGTACTGTTCATCCAAATAAAAATATATATATATTTTTTAAATTATACTAATGTCCTAGCAATGTAGACAACACCTTTCTACAGGAAAACAAGCTTGTTAAACATTTTAAAAAAAGTTTTATTTTGCCAACAATAAAAATTAACAAAATTGTTCTAAGCATTTGTGATCAAGCTTATAAGACTAGCACATTCGCATACACAGAAATTCCAGAAAGTTATAAATTTTACACAAAATACAGCATATCCATTAAAGTGAACATTTTTATCAAGAAAATCATTCATCTCAATTTTTGGAAAGTTTGCCAAAACAACCCGTGTTTATTTTGTTTGTTTTTAACTATGGCCAGTGTCCTCTAAACATTTGTTAATGCAGAAGGCCAGATAGTCTCAGGAGCAAGGGTTGGCAAATTCCCCCCTCCAAAAAAAATATATATATATATCAAATAGTTCATTTGGACCAAGATGGTCCAAATTAACCATTTCCTTCACTGAAGCATGTGTCACCGGTCAGCAGTGTATAAAACTAACATCAGCTACATACAGTGTACAGATAGGGAGATCCTGTCTCAACCAGAACTAAACCAATTGGGAAAACTTGCCATTTTAATCAATGAATACAAGGCTTCCTGAATGGGCTATTTGAAGACGTGAGCATTTGAAGTCACAACCTCCATCAACTTCCTATCCTCAGAACAAAATTAAGTTGGGATCAGTGCTGCTCAGCCAGCCGCATACATATTTGGATTTCATCAATGATTACAAGGCTTCCCATGATCGACTTTGGTGGAGATCGTGACATATGGTACATCTCCATCTTAGCCACTTTAGAGGAAAGGCTCATCTTCAGCAATAAAAATCAAAAGTACTCTATGAATGACTGAGCAGCCAGACTATATTGTTCCGGGAAATGGATGGGAAGCACCATTAGAAAACAGCGCTTTATACTTAATGTAGCAGATACTATATACAGTTCATATAGCACTGATAAGGGGTGCATCTATTAGTGAGGGAAATTGTTTGGACGAGCTTGATACAAACTTTTTAAAAGTTAAATGAAACCTGAAGTTTGGCGGCAAAGAAAAAAGTATGCCAAACAGGCTTCACACAAAATCACAGATAAGAGTATTCTAAAAAAAATGAGGGCAAAAGCATTGAGTGTTCAACACAAAGCATAAAACAGACTCTTGATGGGGGGGGGGGGGGGGAGGGGGGTTACATTTAGACTTCCCAGCTGATTCAACCCATTTTGTCACCAGTAATGACAAAGTCCAACATTTTTAATGTTAACATCAGAATAGGAATAACTGAAATCTTCCAATGAGGACACCCATTTTAGTGACTACTTAGTAGGGATCTCCCTCCCTTTGGAGAGATTTCCTCTCGCTTACATATGAGAACAGAAAAGTATCAGCAAATTACACATTAAAACTCCTGAATAGCATAAACACGACTATCACCACAGTAAAACTTTGCACCAAGGGAACACGAAGAACAAAAAAATAAAAATAAAACATTTCACAAGCCGAATTTAGCTGATCTAAAATTTCAGAGTTTAGCTGCATAGAAAATACTTTTCTAAAAGCAGCTGGACTCAACGCAAAGTATTCAGGTTCTTCATACATAATGATTAGAATTTTGTTGCAGTTTAGCTGCGTTTGGGAAAAGAAATGCTGTGTCCAAGGTCGACTCTGCAAGTAAACGTTAACAGTGTGTAGTTTCAGATAGCTGCAGTGTTTTTATTCATTAAATGGCTGCTTCAATTTTTTTATTTCCTTTTCCACGGCGTCTTTGGTGTACGTAATCAAGACACCAAAAATATAATCCCAACTGTATGGCTCAAAAGCTTTTTTATTACAGTAATTTTCTGCAGACATTTTCTCAACTAAAGTGAGAGAAGCCACCTGGAAGCCGCTCTCTTTGGCGCAAATGGAAACTTCAGAGTTAAAATCTTGTCTGCGCTCCTCCAGGTATGAGTTGAACCATTCCTTTCTGGGCAGTACAATGGCCCAGATAAAGGCAGTATCTGGATAAGACTTCGAGAGGTCAGATAAATCAGTCTTCACCTGAGATTTGAACTCTTGATACTTTAGTGCCAGATCATTGCTCCCTACATGGATGAAGACAATGCTTGGTGCTCCCAGTGTAGAGACAGACTTCTTTAGTTTTGGAATTAAGTCTTTCCAAAGCATCGTGGGTTTGCCCATCCAACGGACTTTAAATTGTTTCCAGTCGAGTCCTAGGTTTAAACCATATGGATGTCTACGTGCTTGGCGAGCAGATTGGCGTGTCCAAAAGGTCCCGAGAATCCAAACTTCCTTAGGTTCTGCAATGAACAACGAAACAAGTTTAATGTGTACTTCCTATAATGTGTTGGGTCATTTTTGTTTTGATGTTGCTTTGAAGTAGAGGTCCACAGTTGATGTGGTTACTTGCAGTGTTACTAGTATTAATGCATTTGCTTAGGTGATGTTCCTGCACTGTTCAAGGTGCTGTATAGAAGGGGTGAAGGGATTATAATGCAGCTTTGTCTCACAGCATTAAGCAAAACTCATCAGCTTTTGTGATCAAGATTGAGACCAAGCTGGTAAAACAGCAATATTTCCACTCTGTCCAGAGATCTCTCCATTTAAAGCCCAACGCAGAGCAAAGTTAATGGTCCTGCCAACAAGTGTTTAAACAAAAAGCAGCTCTGGAAGCAATATTTCCTCTTTTCCCAGTGTTGCCCCATCACAATAAATAATTCTTTACATCACTAGATATACTCAAAAGGTTCTGGTTTAACCCAAACAATTGGCGACACCTTGTACGTGAGCAGCCAAAACCACCATGAGAAATATTAAACACTCTCTATGCAGAAACATACAGTACAGAGCAGGCGAGGCACTCCTGGTTGACTGATAAAGTGTAAGTGTGTGCGTGCGAGTTCGCCTGATCTCCGTTATTCATATTTATTTTGTCACAAATTGCTGCCTGCATACAAATGTTAATTTATATTTTTGTTTTAATTATACCTATGTCCTAGCAATGTAAACACCTTTCTACAGGAAGTTTTATTTTTAACATAACTGCCAACAATGAAAATTAACAAAATAGTTTTAAGCATTTGTGATCAAGCTTACAAGACTAGCACATTCCCATACACAGAAATTCCAGCAAACGTCTCAATTTTACACAAAGTACAGCATATCCATTAAAGCATTAAATGGAACATTCAGAATGAAAACTGTTCAATTTTTGTAAAGTTTTGCAAAACTGAACCTGTTTCTTATTTTAATGGCCAGTGTCCTCTAAACATTTGTTAATGCAGAAGGCCAACAGATAGTCACAGGAGCTAGGGTTGACAAATGCCGCTCCCCCCCCCCCCACCACCCAAAAAATTATATAGGCTGCAAATACAAAAAAAAAAAAAAAATTGAAATAAATGCCAGGTTTCATTTACCTTCAAATAGCTCATCTGGACCATTAAGGTTCAAATGAACCATTTCCTTCACTGAAGCATGTGCCACCGGTCAGCAGTATATAAAACTATTTAACATCAGCTACATACAGTATACAGCTGACAGGGACTTCCCGTCTCAACCGGAACAAAACCAATTGGGAAACCTAGCCTTTATAATCAATGAATACAAGGCTTCCTGAATGGGCTAGTTGAAGACGTGGGCATTTGAAGTCACAATCTCCAACTTCCTGTCCTCAGAACAAAATGAAGTTGGGATCAGTGCTGCTCAGTCAGCCATTCGCATAAAGAATTGGATTGCATCAATGATTACAAGGCTTCCCGCGATAGACTTCGGTGGAGATAGTGACATTATCCACTACATCTCCATCTTAGCCACTTAGAGGAAAGCCTCATCTTCAGCGATTAAAAAACAAAAAACAAAAAAAAAAACTGAGCAGCCAGACTACTTTGTTCCCAGGAAGTGGATGGGAAGAACCTTTAGAACACAGTGCTGTTTACCTAATGTAGCCCATACTACATACAGTTCACATAGCACTGATAAGGGGTGCATGTATTAGTGAGGGAAATAGTTTGGACCAGCTTGATACAAACATTAAAAGTTAAATGAAACCTGGAGTTTGGTGGCAAAGAAAAATGTATGCCAGGCAGAGGCTTCATACAAAAATCACAGATAAGAGTATTATAAAAAATGAGGGCAAAAGCATTAAGCGTCGGAGAGTTCAACACAAAGCATACAACAGACTCTTGCTGGAGGGGGGGGGAGAAGTTGCATTTAGATTCTTCCCAGCTGATTAGATTCACCCTTTGTCACCAGTAAAGATAGAAAATCCAACATTTTTAGTGTTAGAACAGGAATAACGGTGAAATCTTCCAATGAGGACACCTGTTTTAGTGACTTATTAGGGATCTCCTTCCCTTTGGAGAGATTGCTTCTCGCTTACATATTAGAACAGAAAAGTATCAGCAAAATTACACATTAAACCTCCTGAATAGAGCACACACACGACTATCACCACAGTAAAACTTTGCACTGAGAACATAAAAGAAAAAAAAAACACCATATTTCACAAGCCAAATTTAGCTGATCCAAATATCAGACTTTAGCTGCATAGAGAAGACTTTTCTAAAAGCAGCTGGACTCACACAATGCAAAGTATTCAGGTTCTTCTTACATGATTACAATTTAGTTGCAGTTTACTTGCAGAGTCTACCTTCGACACAGCATTTCTTTTCCCAAACGCAGCTAAACGTTCACTGTGTTTAGTTTCAGATAATTGCAGTGTTTTTATTCGTTAATCAGCTCCTTTCATTTTTTTTATTTCCTTTTCCAAGGCATCTTTGATGCACGTACTCATGACACCAAAAATATAATCCCAACTGTATGGATCAAAACCTGTTTTTTTACGGTAAACCTCTACAGACATTTTCTCAACTAAAGTGAGAGAAGCCACCTGGAAGCCGCACTCTTTTGCGCAAGCGGAAACTTCAGCGTTAAATTCTATTCTGCGGTCCTCCAGGCCAGAGTCGAACCATTCCTTTCTGGGCAGTAAAATGGCCCAGATAAAGGCTGTATCTGGATAAGACTTGGAGAGGTCAGATAAATCGGTCTTCACCTGAGATTTGAACTCTTGATAATTTAGTCCCAGATCATTGCTCCCTAGATGGATGAAGACAATGCTTGGTGCTCCCACTGTAGAGACATACTCCTTTAGTTTTGGAATTAAGTGTTTCCAAAGCATCGTGCGGTTGCCCAGCCAACGGACGGTAAATTGTTTCCGGTCGAATCCTAGGTTTAAACCAGCTGGATTTCTGCGTGCTTGGCGAGCAGCTTTTTGTGTCCAAAAGGTCCCAAGAATCCAAATCTCCTTAGGTTCTGCAATGAACAACGAAACAAGTTTAATGTGTACTTCCTATAACGTGTTGGGTCATTTTTGTTTTGATGTTGCTTTGAAGTAGAGGACCACAGTTGATGTGGTTACTTGCAGAGTTACTAGTAAAAATGCATGTGCTGTGCCAATACTACATACAGGTCATATACCACTGATAAGACATGCATGTATTAGTGAAGGAAATAGTTTGGACCACCCCGATACAAACTTTTTAAAAGTTAAATGAAACCTGGAGTTTATTTGGCGGCAACGAAAAATGTATGCCAGACAGAGGCTTCACACAAAAATCAGATAAGATTATTATAAGAAACGAGGGCAAAAGCCTTGCGAGTCTCAGTTCAAGACAAAGCATACAACAGACAATAAGTCTTTGACGTTTTTCGGGGGGGATTGCATTTAGATTCTTTCCAGCTGATTAGATTCACCCCATTTTGTCTCCAGTAAAGACAGAAAATCCAACATTTTTAGCGTTCGTATCAGAACAGGATTAACAGTGAAATCTTACCATGAGGACACCTGACTGCTTAGAAGGGATCTCCCTCCCTCTGGAGATATTTCCTCACGCTTACATATTAGAACAGAAAAGTATCAGCAAATTACACATTAACCAGTTAACGACCGACTCCTGTACATATAGGTCAGCAGAATGGCACAGCTGGGCAAAGTAACATACCTGCAAGTTACTTTGAATTTCCCACCGTGCCCGCTCTTGCCATGCCCACAGGACCTGCAGACTGTCTGCTGGGTGCCCACGATCGTGTCATGGAGCTGAAGAACGGGGAGATGCCAATGTAAACACAGCATCTCTCCATTCTGCTTAGTGACAGCTCAACAGGAGCGGTGATCAGTGTCGTGTCACTGCTAGCCCATCCCTTAGACAGTTAGAATCACTCCCTAGGACAATTAACCCCTTCCCCACCCCCTAGTAGTTAACCCTTTCACTGCCACTGACATTTTACAGTAATCAATGTAATTTTATAGCGTTGACCGCTGTATTATTGCCAATGGCCCCAAAAATGTCAAAATTGTCGGATGTGTCCGCAGTCACGATAAAAAAAATTATAAAATCGCTGATCACCGCCATTACTAGTAAATAAAATTGCCATAAAACCATCCCCCATTTTGTAGACGCTGTAAATTTAGTGCAAACCAATTAACGTTTATTGCTTTTTTTTTTACCAAAAATGTAGAATATGTATCAGCCTAAAACGGAGGGAAAATTATATCTTCTCCATTGTCTCTGTGGGGGTCCCCCAAGGCTCTGTTCATGGACCCCTTCTCTTCTCTATTTATACCTCCTGCCTTGGTCACTTGATAACCACCCATGGCTTCCAAAACCACTTATACGCCCATGACACCCAAATCTATCTGTCTACTCCTCACCTCACTCCTTCAGTCTCCTCTCGCATTACTAACCTGCTAACTGACATATCAGCATGGATATCACACCACTTCCTTACACTAAACCTCTCTAAAACGGAGCTAATAATATTCCCCCCTGCACATGCCCCTCTCCATGACTTTTCCATCAAAATCAACAACGCAACCATCAGGCCCTCCCCTCACGCCAGGGTACTAGGTGTAACCCTAGACTCCGACTTGTCATTTCAGCCCCAAGTCCAAAAGTTGTCAAAAGTTTGTAGATTTCACCTCCGTAACATCTCTAAAATTCGCCCCCTTTTTAATAAATGGAACAACCAAGCTCCTCATTCACTCCCTTGTTATATCCTGCCTTGACTATTGCAACTCCCTTCTTATTGGCCTGCCTCTCCATAGGCCATCTCCTCTTCAGTCTGTCATGAATGCTGTTGCCAGACTTATCCACCTTACCAACCGCTCAGTGTCTGCCAACCCTCTCCTGCAATCCCTACACTGGCTCCCAATCACCCAGCGAATTAAATTCAAAATACTAACCACAACATACAAAGCCATTCACAAGTCTGCCCCGAGCTACATCACCAATCTTGTCTCCAAATATCGTCCAAATCGTCCCCTCCGTTCTTCTCAAGACCTCCTACTCTCAAGCTCTGTTTGATTCTCCCACACTCATCTCCAGGATTTCTCCAGAGCCTCTCCAATCCTCTGGAACTCGCTACCTCCACTGGTCCAGCTATCCCCTACTCTCTTGCTACCTTCAGGTGATCCCTGAAAACTCATCTATTCAGGGAAGCCTATCACGTCTCAAACTAATCTCCTACCACTTCCATTAGATCATTCCCGACAGTTATAACCTTTTGTGCCACCTGCCCCACCCTATTAGGTTGTAAGCTCTTCTGAGCAGGGCCCTCTTAATCCTCTTGTATTTTATTGTATTGTAACTGTATGGTCTCCTTTTATATTGTAAAGCGCTGTGTAAATTGCTGGCGCTATATAAATCCTGAATAATAATAATAATGCAAAAAAATAAAAATAAAAACACAGATTACCAAATGCCACCAAAAGAAAGCTCTATCTGGGGGGAAAAAACACGTCTTTGTTTGGGAGCCACGTCGCACGACCGCGCAATTGTGAGTTAAAGCGATGCAGTGCTGAATCACAAAAAGTGCTCTGGGCAGCAAAAAATTCAGAGTTTAGCTACATAGAGAAGACTTTTCTAAAAGCAGCTGAACTCGCACAATGCAAAGTATTCAGGTTCTTCATACATAATGATTGGAATTCTCTAGTTGCAGTTTAGCTGCGTTTGGGAAAAGAAAAATGCTGCGTCCAAGGTCGACTCTCTGCAAGTAAATGCTTACTGCGTTCAGTTTGATAGCTGCAGTGTTTTTATTAAACAGCTCCCTTCATTTTTTTAATTTCAATTTCCACTGCTTCTTTGATGTACGTATTCAAGACATCATTAAGCGAAATCCAACTGTATTCACAACCAGTTTTTTTACAGTATTTATCTGTACACATTTTCTCAAGTGAAGGGAGAGAAGCCACCTGGAAGCCACACTCTTTTGCACAAACGGAAATTTCAGCGTTAAATTCTTTTCTGCGGTCCTCCAGGTCCGAGTTAGACCCATCCTTTCTGGGCAGTACAATGGACCATATAAATGCTGTATCTGGATAATACTTCGCGAGCTCAAATAAATCGGCCTTCACTTGACATTTGAACTTTTGATACTTCTTTAGTGACCGATCACTGCTCCCTGCATTGATGAAGACAATGCTTGGTGCTCCCAGTGTAAAGACAGCCTCCCTTAGTTTTGGAATCAACTCTTTCCAAAGCATCATGTGTTTGCTCATCCAACGGACGGTAAATTCTTTCTGGTCGAGTCCTAGGTTTGCATCATCTGGATGTTTGCATGCTATGCGAGTAGCTCGGTATATCCATAAGTCCCCGATAATCCAAATCTCCTTAGGTTCTGCAATGAACGAAACAAGTTACTTCCTATAATGTGTGGGGTAATTTTTATGTTACTTCGAAGTCGATGTGGTTACTTGCAGTGTTACTAGTAAAAATGCACTTGCTTGGGTGATGTTCCTGCGCTGCTTAAAATGCCGTATAGAAGGGATGAGGGGCTTATAATGCAGCCTCATCCCACAGCATTAAGCAAAATTCATATCAGCTTTTGTGATCAAGATTGAGACCAAGTTGGTAAAAAAAGCAATATTTCCACTCTATCCAGAGATTTCTCCATTTAAAGCCTAATGCGGAGCAAAGTTGATGGGTTCCCCACCCCCCAGCAAGTGTTTAAACAAGAAGCAGCTCTGGAAGCAATATTTTCCTCCTCCCCAGTGTTGCCCCACACACAATAATTATTTACATCATTAGATATACTCAAAAGTTCTGGTTTAAACCAAAAAATGTATGATACCTTGTACGTGAGCAGCATAAACCCTTATTAGAGATATTACACACACTGTATGCAGAAACAGTACAGAGGAGGCGAGGCACTCCTGGTTGACTGATTGTGTGTGCGTGTGATTCATTCAGTGCGCGCGTTTCAGCGTGCGCGATCTCCGTTATTCATATTTATTTGGACAATTACTGCCTGCATACAAGCTAAAGCTAAATTTTTATATGTACTGTTCATCCAATATAAAAAAAAATTTTTTTAATTATACCAATTTCCTAGCAATGTAGACACTTTTCTACAGGAAAACATGCTCTTATGCATATAAAAAAAAAAAAAAAAAAAAAACTTTATTTAACATATCTGTTCCAACAATGAAAATTAACAAATTGTTCTAAGCATTTGTGATCAAGCTTATAAAAAAGGACTAGCACATACAGATTCCAGACAGTTCTCAATTTTACAAAAAGTACAGCATATCCATTAAAGCATTAAAGTGAACATTTTCATCCAGAATGAGAACAGTTCATCTCAATTTTTGAAAAGCTTGGTAAAAATGAACCTTTTTTTTTTCTTTTTTAAAACTATGGCCAGTGTCCTCTAAACATTTGTTAATGCAGAAGGCCAACAGATAGTCACAGGAGCAAGGGTTGACAAATCTCCCCTCCCCGGACCAGCCTGATACAAACTTTTTAACCACTTGCCGACCGACTCCTGTACATATACGCCGGCAAATTAAAGATGTACACGGTGTAGTGTCATATTTTGCTCCCCATCGTAGAATGCTCAGAAAGTGACGTTGCGGCCAGAAATGTAGCACTGCGCATGCACGATGCGTTCCAAACACTTGCTCCATGCGTTCCAAAGGATTGGCGACAATGCAGACCAGTGAAACCGTCAGATAATGTCACGAAAGTGAGGGGAGGTAATCTCCCCGAGCTGCGGTTACCCGCTCTCTCTCCGTCACTCTCCACTCTGTTTAAAGTTAACGTCACGATTACCTTCCCTCACTCCTGTGACATTATCTGACGGTTTCACTGAACGAGATTGTCGCGAATCCTCTGGAACGAGTGGCGCAAATGTTTGGAACGCATCGCGCATTCGCAGTGCGAAACTTCTGGCCGCAACGTCACTTCCGGAGCATTCTACGATGGGGAGTAAAATATGACACTACAACGGCAGCAACTGCTGCCATAACAGATATCCATCTTTTCAGTGAGCGAACCTATTAACGATAATGGCAGTCTCTGTGGTGGCTTTGCCACGAGATGACAGTTATTGGTGGCGGGAGAGGGGCTCCCCCCTCCACGGCTTACCGGAGCCGTCGGCAGCGGTGATTGGTACCTGTCCGTCGCTGGGTATAGAGACAGGGGGGGGGGGGTTGGCCCATAGCAGGGCGGAAGAGACATTAAAATATCACTTCCACCCATAAGTCTAAGCCCTTGTACACGGTCGGAGATTCAGACGGAATGTGTCCTGTGTTGGGTCATTTTTGTTTTGATGTTGCTCTGAAGTAGAGGTCCACAGATGTGGTTACTTGCAGCATTAATAAAATGCATTTGCTTAGGTGATGTTCCTGCACTGCTCAAGGTGCCGTATAGAAGGGGTGAGGTGCTTATAATGCAACCTCGTCCCACAACATTAAGCAAAATTCATATCCACTTTTGTGCTCAAGATTGAGACCATGCTGGTAAAACAGCAATATTTCCACTCGGTCCAGAGATCTCTATTAAAAGCCCAATGCGGAGCAAAGTTAATGGTCCCTCCAGCAAGTGTTTAAACTAAAAAAAGCTCTGGAAGCAATATTTCCCTCCTCTCCAAGTGTTGCCCCACCACAAAAGAAATATTTACTTCACTAGATATACTCAAAGGTTCTGGTTTAACCCAACAAATAGAGGACACTTTGTACGTGAGCAGCATAAACCACCATTAGAGATATTACATACACACTCTATGCAGAAACACACAGTACAGAGGCAAGGCATTCCTGGCTGATTATGTGCGTCGTCTGATCTGTGTAAATCATATTTATATTGCCACAAATTGCTGCCTGCATACAAGAAATGCTACATTTTTATATGTACTGTTCATACAATTTCAATTTTTTTTTTAATTTTTTATTATACCAATATCCTAGCAATGTAGACAACACCTTTCTACAGGAAAACAAGCTTTTTGTTTTTAACATATCTGTGCCAACAATGAAAATGAATTGTTCTAAGCATTTGTGATCACGCTTAAAAGACTAGCACATTTGCATACACAGAAATTCCAGAACGTTACCAATTTTACACAAAGTACAACATATCCATTTAAACATTAAAGTGAACATTTTAATCCAGAATGAAAATTGTTAATCTAAATTTTTGGAAAGTTTAGCAAAACTGAACCTGAGTTTTGTCTTTTAAACTATGGCCAGTGCCGTCAAAAAACATTTGTTAATGCAGAAGGCTAATAAAAGATAGTCACAGGAGAAAAGGGTTGACAAACCCCCCCCCCCCCCCCCAAATATATAGGCTGCAAATCCCAAAAAAATAAAATAAAACAGGAATTCCAGGTTTCATTTACCTTCAAATAGTTCACCTGGACCAAGAAGGTCCAAATGAACCATTTCCTTCACTGAAGCATGTGCCACTGATCAGCAGTGTATATTAAACGATCCGCTGCATACAGTATATACAGCCGATAGGGACTTCCTGTCTCCTGCCACTGATATCAATAGGACTATTCTTCCCACTTATAATAGCTCACTATTCTTCTCGCAGATACCAATAGTGCATTATTTCATACACTAAAACCAAATGGTGGGGGCACTGTTTATTTCCACTCCCACTTGCCACAATCTGGCAAAGTCTGACTGACAGTTAACTGGAACTTTGTTTAGAAAATCTGGAGAACCTGGAACAGAGGAATGCAATCGTAATTAGCATAGCACACCACGATTGATATATGGATTCTACTTTCCATCCTGGTTGCCCCATCTGATAAATAATGTTTGCCACTGTGTAGAAAATGCAGTCAAGTGTTCCTTCTCATTGGAACCCCCAATCTTTCTAAGCTCCCTGCCATCAGGCACATCAAATAAGACAAGGGCATTTGAAGTCACAAGCTCCATCAACTTCCAGTCCTCAGAACAAAATGAAGTTAGGTCAGCCAGACATTCACAAAGATTTGGATTTCATCACTGATTACAAGGGTTCCCATGATTGACTTCGGTGGAGATTGTGACATTATCCGCTACCTTGCCATCTTAGCCACTTAGAGGAAAGCCTCATCTTCGTTGATAAAAATCAAAAGTACTCCATGAATGACTGAGCAGCACTCAGCCAGACTATTTTGTTCCGGAAACTGGATGAGAAACACCATTAGAACACAGCGCTGTATACTTAATGTAGCCAATACTACATACAGTTCATATAACACCGATAAGGGGTGCATGCATTAGTGAGGGAAATTGTTTGGACCAGCGTGTTTCAAACTTTTTAACCACTTGCCGACCATCTCCTGTACAAATACGTTGACACTTTAAAGATGGATATCTCTGCAACGGCAGCAGCTGCTGCCACAACCAAGATATCCATCTTTTCAGTGAGCGATCCTATTAATAATGGTGGTCTCTGCGGCGGATTCACCGCAAGATCACCGTTGTCGGAGGTAGGAGATGGCCCCCCCCTCCCACCGCCAATCGGGACCCGTCAGTAGCTGGGTATGGAGACGAGCGAGGGGAAGATGGCCCACCCGTCTCCATACCATAGGGCGGAAGCAATGTCAAAACGTCACTTCTGCCCATACGTCTTAAAGGGCCATTTTTCTGTTATTTTTTTAAAATTACAATTTTTTTATTATTGCATTTAAATCCAAAGATGAGATCTGAGGACTTTTTGAACCCAGGTCTTATATTTAAGAGGACCTGTCATGCTTATTTCTATTACAAGGGATGTTTCCATTCCTTGTAATAGGAATAAAAGTGACCCAATGTTTTATTTTAAAAACAGTGTAAAAAATAAAGTAAAATTAAGGAAAAAAAAATGTAAATTTTTTTTAAAAAGCACCCCGTCCAGACAAGCTCGCGCACAGAAGCAAACACGTACGTGAATAGCGCCTGTATATGAAAACTGTGGTGAAACCAGACATGAGGTATCGCCACAATCGTTAGATCGAGCGCAATAATTCTAGACCTCCAAGTCAAAACATGCGACCTTTAAAAAATTATAAATGTCGCTTATGAAGATTAAGGGTAAAAGTTTGATGCCATTCCATGACTGGGCGCAATTTTGAAGCGTGACATCTTGGGTATCAATTTACTAATCGTAACATCTTTCACAATGAAAAACAAAAAAAAAAAATTGGGCCAACTTGGTTTTGTTTTTTTATTCAAAGTAAATGAAACCTGGAGTTTGGCGGAAAAGAAAAGTATGCCAAGAAAACAGAGGCCTCACAAAATCAGTGTATTCTAAAAAAAATTTGAGCAAAAGCCTTGCAAGTCAGAGTTCAAGACAAAAGCATACAACAGACTCTTGCATTTAGATTCTCCCCAGCTGATTCACCCCCGTTTTGTCACCAGTAATGACCGGAAGTCCAACATTTTTATATTGTTGGCATTAGAACAGGAATAACAAATCTTCCAATGACGGCACCTCTTTTAGTGACTACTTCGTAGGGATCTCCCACCCTTGAGAGATTTCCTCACGATTGCATATTAAAAACAGAAAAGTATCAGCAAATTACACAACTCCTGAATAGAGTACACACACACACCACACACTACAACCACAGTAAAATTTTGCACCATGGGAACATAAATATTCCAAGGGAAACAACATTTCACAAGCTAAATTCAGCTGACCCGAATTTCAGAGTTTAGCTGCATAGGAGAAAACTTTTCTAAAAGCAGCGGGACTCACACAATGCAAAGTATTCAGGTTCTTCATACACCATGAGAATGGTTTAGCTGCGTTTGGGAAAAGAAAGATGCGGCATCCAAGGTAGACTCCTCTGCAAGTAAATGTTCACTGCGTTTATTCATTAATTGGCTCCTTCAATTTTTTTATTTCCTGTTCCACAGCATCTTTGATGCACGTTTTGAAGATACCAGAAAGAAAATTCCAACTGTATGATCTACCATCAGGGTTACAGTATTTTTCTGCAGACATTTTCTCAACTGAAGTGAGAGAAGCCACCTGGAAGCCGCACTCTTTTGCACAAACGGAAACTTCAGCGTTAAATTCTTTTCTGCGGTCCTCCATGTACGAGTCGAACCATTCCTTTTTGGGCAGTACAATGGCCCAGATGAAGGCTGTATCTGGATAAGACTTGGAGAGTTCAGATAAATCGGTCTTCACATGGGATCTGAACTCTTGATAATTTCTTTCTAGATCCCTGCTCCCTACATGGATGAAGACAATGCTTGGTGCTCCCAGTTTAGAGACAGACTCCTTTAGTTTTGGAATGACGTCTTTCCAAACCGTTGTGAATGCGCCCATCCAACGGACAGTAAATTGTTTCTGGTCGAGTCCTAGGTTTCTACCATCTGGATGTCTGAGTGCTATGCAAGCAGATTTGGCTATCCAAAAGTCCCCGAGAATCCAAATCTCCATAGGTTCTGCAATGAACAACGAAACAAGTTTAATGTGTACTTCCTATAACGTGCTGGGTCATTTTTGTTTTAATGTTGCTTTGAAGTAGAGGTCCACAGTTGATGTGGTTACTTGCAGTGTTACTAGTAAAAATGCATTTGCTTAAGTGATGTTCCTGCACTGTTTAAAGTGCCATATAGAAGGGATGAAGGGCTTTTAATGCAGCCTCGTCCCACAGCATTAAGCAAAATTCTTATCAGCTTTTGTGATCAAGACCAAGCTGGTAAAACAGCAATATTTCCACTCTGTCCAGAGATCTCTCCATTTAAAGCCCAATGCGGAGCAAAGTTAATGGTTGCCCAGCAAGTGTTTAAACAAAAGGCAGCTCTGGAAGCAATATTTCCCTCCTCCCTAGTGATGTCCCATCACAATAAATAATTCTTTAAATCACTAGATATACACAAAGGTTCTGGTTTAACCCAAAAAATTGGTGACACCTTGTACGTGAGCAGCATAAACCACCATTAGAGATATTACATACACACACTGCATGCAGAAACATACAGTACGAAGGAGGCAAGGCACTAATGGCTGATGTGTCATCTGATCTCAGTTATTCATATTTTGCCACACATTGCTGCCTGCCTACAAGAAATGCTACATTTTTATATGTACTGTTCATCCAATTTAAATATATGTTTTTTTTAATTATACCAATGTCCTAGCCATGTAGACGACACCCCTCTACAGGAAAACAAGCTCCTCGTTATGCATTAAAACAAGCTTTATTTTTAACATATCTGTGGCAACAATGAAAATGAACAAATTGTTCTAAGCATTTGTGATCAAGCGTATAAGACTAGCACATTTGAATACACAGAAATTCCAGAACGTTATCAATTTTACACAAAGTACAGCATTTGCATTAAAGGAAACCTTTTCAACCAGAATGAGCCGATACTACATACAGTTCATATAGCACTGATAAGGGGGGCATGTATTAGTGAGGAAAATAGTTTGGACCAGCTTGATACAAACTTTAACCACTTGCCGACCGGCTCCTGTACATATACATCTTCAATTTAACGATGTATATCTCGTTAACGGCAGCAGCTGCTGCCACAAACGATAAATCCATCTCTTCAGTGAGCGGTCATACTAACGATAATGGTGGTCTCTGTGGCAGATTTGCTGCGAGATCACCGTTATCGGTGGCTGGAGAGGGGTCCCCCCCTCCCGCTTACCGGAGTCGTTGGCAGCGAACAGGACCTGTCAGTGGCTGGGTAGAAGGACGAGTGAGGCGGAAGATGGCCCTCACCCGTCTCCATAACATAGCAAGGCGGAAGCGACATCAAAACGCCCATACGTCTTAAAGGGTCATTTTATTTTTTCAAATGACAATTTTTTTTATTATTGCATTTAAGTCCAAATAGGAGATCGAGGACTTTGACCCCAGATGTCATTTAATAGGACATGTCGTGCTTTTTTATTAGAAGGGACGTTTACATTCCTTGTATTAGGAATAGGTGACCCAACTTTTTTAAAGTGTAAAAATAAATAAAAAAAAAATTAGAAAAAAAAAAAAAAAAACACGAAAGTGACCCGCCCTGACGAGCTCGCTCGCAGAAGCAACGCATGTGTGAGTAGAGCCGCATATTAAAACTGTGGTCAAACCACAAGTGAGTTATCGCTCTCGCTCGAACGATTGCAGCAATAATTCTAGCCTTAAACCTCCTCTAACTCAAAACATGCAACCTGTAGATTTTTTTTAAACTTCGCCTATGGAGATTAAGGGAAAAAAAGTGACGCCATTCCATGAGCAGGTGCAATTTTGAAGCGTGACATGTTGGTTATTTACTCAGCATAACATTCTCTTTCACAATAAAAAAAAAAATAAAAATTGGGCCAACTTGACTTTTGGTCTTTAATCAAAAAAGTGAATTTTTCCAAAAAGTGCGCTTCCAAGACCGCTGCACAAATACGGTGTGACAAAGTATTGCAATGACTGCCATTTTATTTTCTAGGGTGTTAGAAAAAAAAAAAAAAAAAAAAAAAAAAGTATATTCGGGGTTTCTAAGTAATTTTCTAGAAAAACTTGTTTAAACTTGTAAACACCAAGTCTGAAAAAAAGGCTCGGTCTTTAAGTGGTTACAAGTTAAATGAAACCTGGTGTTTGGTGGCAAAGAAAAGTGTCAAGCAGAGGCCTCACACAAAAATCAGAGAAGAGCAGCATATAAAAAAAAATAAAATAAAAAAAAAAGGGGGTAAAAGCCTTGTTGTACGCTTTTGTCTTGAAGATAGACTCACAAGACTTACGTTTAGATAATTCCCAGCTGATTAGATTCACCCCATCTTGTCACCAGTAAGGATAGAAAATCAAACTTTTTATAGTGTTCGCATCAGAACAGGAATAATGGTGAAATCTTCCAATGAGGAAACCTGTTTTAGTGACTACTTAGTAGGGATCTCCCTCACTTTGGAGAGATTTCCTCTCGCTTACATATTAGTACAGAAAAGTATCAGCAAATTACACATTAAAACTCCTGAATAGAGTAGTAGACTTATCTAAAAACAGCTGGACTCACACAATGCAAAGTATTCAGGTTCTTCATACATAAATATTAGAATTGTTCAGTTTAGGAAAATAAAAACACGGCGTCCAAGGTACTCTTAACGTTCACTGCACATAGAGCAGCACAATAGTTTAAAATCGTGATCTCGATTCAACCTTTACTGCAGTTTGCCGATTCTTTCATATAAGTGGAGAGACTCAGAAGACATCCAGGCAAAATTAGTTTTCGTTTTAATGTGAAAGATGTTACACCGCAAGAATTGTGATCTTATAAGCAAAAAAAATGTGATTCATTTTAGCCAGAACGGTGCAGCTCTACTGCTTTTAGTTTCAGATAGCTGCTGTGTTTTTATTCATTGACTATTTTTTTAATTTCCTTTTCACGGCTTCTTCGATGCATGTATTCAAGACACCATAAATAAAATTCCAACTGTATGAACCACCACCAGTTTTTTTACAGTTTTTTTCTGCACACATTTTCTCAACTGAAGTGAGAGAAGCCACCTGGAAGCCGCACTCTTTTGCACAAACGGAAACTTCAGCATTAAATTCTATTCTGCGCTCCTCCAGGTATGAGTTGAACCCATCCTTTCTGGGCAGTACAATGGCCCAGATAAAGGCTGTATCTGGATAAGACTTTGAGAGGTCAGATAAATCTGGCTTCACATGAGATTTGAACTCTTGATAATTTTGTTCCAGATCCCTGCACCCTACATGGATGAAGACCATGCTAGGTGCTCCCAGTGTAGAGACAGACTCCTTTAGTTTTGGAATGACGTCTTTCCAAAGCATCGTGAATGTGCCCATCCAACGGACGGTAAATTGTTTCTGGGCGAGTCCTAGGTTTCCACCATCTGGATGTTTGTGTGCTATGCAAGCAGATTTGGTTATCCAAAAGTCCCCGAGAATCCAAATCTCCTTAGGTTCTGCAATGAACAACGAAACAAGTTTAATGTGTACTTCCTATAACGTGTTGGGTCATTTTTGTTTTAACGCTGCTTTGAAGTAGAAGTCCACAGTTGATGTGGTTACTTGCAGTGTTACTATTAAAAAATGCATTTGCTTGGGTGATGTTCCTGCATTGCTTAAGGTGCCGTATAGACAGGGTGAGGGGCTTATAATGCAACCTCTTCCCACAGCATTAAGCAAAATTCATATCCGCTTTTGAGCTCAAGATTGAGACCATGCTGGTAAAACAGCAATATTTCCACTCGGGCCAGAGATCTCTCTATTTAAAGCCCAATGCGCAGCAAAGTTACTGGTTCCCCAGCAAGTGTTTAAACTAAAAAGCTCTGGAAGCAATATTTCCCTCCTCCCCAAGTGTTGCCCCACCACAAAAAAAAAAATTATTTACATCACTAGATATACTCAAAGGTTCTGGTTTAACCCAACAAATGGAGGACACCTTTTACGTGAGCAGCATAAACCACCATTAGAGATATTACATACACACTATGCAGAAACACAGTACAGAGGCAAGGCATTCCTGGCTGATTATGTGCGTCCTCTGATCTGTGTAAATCATTTATATAACCACAAATTGCTGCCTGCATACAAGAAATGCTAAATTTTTATATGTACTGTTCATACAAGTTCAATTTTTTTATTTTTTATTTTTTATTATACCAATGTCCTAGCAATGTAGACAACACCTTTCTACAGGAAAACAAGCTGTTTTTAACATCTGTGCCAACAATGAAAATTAATTGTTCTAAGCATTTGTGATCACGCTTATAAGACTAGCACATTTGCATACACAGAAATTACAGGAAGTTCTCAATTTTAAACAAAGTACAACATATCCATTAAATTATTAATTAAAGTGAACATTTTCATCCAGAATGAAAATTGTTCATCTCAATTTTTGGAAAGTTTAGCAAAACTGAACCTGAGTTTTGTCTTTTTTAAACTATGGCCAGTGTCGTCAAAACATTTGTTAATGCAGAAGGCCAAAAGATAGTCACAGGAGAAAGGGTTGACAAATCTTCTCCCCCCAAAATATATAGGCTGCAAATCCAAAAAAAATAAAAAAATCCAGGTTTTTTTACCTTCAAATAGTTCACCTGGACCAAGAAGGTCAGAACAAACCATTTCCTTCACTGAAGCATGTGCCACCGATATGCAGTGTATAAAACCATTTAACATCAGCTACATACAGCTGATAGGGACTTCCCGTCTCCTGCCACTGATATCAATAAGACTATTCTTCCCACTTATAATAGCTCACTATTCTTCTCAGATACCAATAGTGCATTATTTCATACACTAAAACCAATGGTGGGGGCACTGTTTATTTCCACTCCCACGTGCCACAATCTGGCAAAGTCTGACGGACAGTAAACTGGAACTTTGTTTAGAAAGTCTGGAGAACCTGGTACAGAGGAATGCAATTCGTAATTAGCGTAGCAGACCACGATATATGGATTCTACTTTCCATCCTGGTTGCCCTATCTGATAAATAATGTTTGCCACTGTGTAGAAAATGCAGTCAAGTGTTCCTTCTCATTGGAACCCCCAATCTTTCTAAGCTCCCTACCATCAGGCACATCAAATAAGACAAGGGCATTTGAAGTCACAAGCTCCATCAACTTCCAGTCCTCAGAACAAAAATGAAGTTGGGTTCAGTGCTGCTCAGCCAGACATTCACAAAGATTTGGATTTCATCAAGGATTACAAGGTTTCCCATGATTGACTTTGGTGGAGATTGTGACATTATCTGCTACCTCTCCATCTTAGCCACTTAGAGGAAAGCCTCATCTTCATTGATAAAAATCAAAAGTACTCCATGAATGACTGAGCAGCACTCAGCCAGACTATTTTGTTCTGGGAACTGAATGGGAAGCACCATTAGAACACAGCGCTGTATACTTAATGTGGCCGATACTACAGTTCATATAACACAGATGAGGGGGGCATGCATTAGTGAGGGAAATTGTTTGGATCAGTGTGATTCAAACTTTTTAACCACTTGCCGACCATCTCCTGTACATATACGTCAACACTTTAAAGATGGATATCTCTGTAACGGCAGCAGCTGCTGCCACAACCAAGATATCCATCTTTTCAGTCAGCGATACTATTAATGGTGGTCTCTGCGGCAGATTCACCGCAAGATCACCGTTGTCGGAGGTAGGAGATGGCCCCCTCCCGCCGCCGATCGGGACCTGTCAGTGGCTGGGTATTGAGACGTGTGAGGGGAAGATGGCCCATCCATCTCCATACCATGGGTGGAAGCAATGTCAAAACGTCACTTCCGCCCATACGTCTTAAAGGGCTATTTTTCTGTTATTTTTTCAAAATGACAATTTTTTTTTATTATTGCATTTAAATCCAAAGATGAGATCTGAGGACATTGAACCCAGATCTCATATTTAAGAGGACCTGTCATGCTTATTTCTATTACAAGGGATGTTTTCATTCCTTGTAATAGGAATAAAAGTGACCCAATTTATTTTTATTTTAAAAACAGTGTAAAAATAAAGTAAAATAAAAAAAAAAGTAAACATTTTTTTAAAGAAACCCGTCCAGACAAGCTCGCGCACAGAAGGACATGAGTAGCGCCTGTATATGAAAACGGTGGTGAAACCAGACATGAGGTATCACCACGATCGTTAGATCTAGCGCAATAATTCTAGACCTCCTCTAACTCAAAACATGCAACCTTTAAAAAATTTTAAACGTCGCCTATGGAGATTAAAAGGTAAAAGGTTGATGCCATTCCATGACTGGGCGAAATTTTGAAGCGTGACATCTTGGGTATCAATTTATCTTTCTATCTTTCACAATAATAAAAAAAAAATTGGGTCAACTTTACCGTTTTTTTTTAAATTCAAAAAAGTGAACCCCCCCCCAAAAAAAGTGCACTTGTAAGACCGCCGCGCAAATATGGTTTGACCAAAAAGTATTGCAATGACTGGTATTTTATTCTTTAGGGTGTTAGGAAAAAAAAAATTACGTTTGGGGGTTTCAAGTAATTTTCTAGCAAAAAACGCGTTTTTAACTTTTAAAGACAGTCTTAAAAAGAGGCTCTGTCTAAGTGATTAAAAGTTAAATGAAAGTTGGAGTTTGGCAGAAAAGATAGAAGCGTGCCAAGAAAACAGAGGCTTCGCAAAATCAGTGTATTATAAAAAAAACACGAGGGCAAAAGCCTTGCGAGTCTGAGAGTTCAAGACAAAAGCATACAACAGACTCTTGCATTTAGATTCTCCCCAGCTGATTCACCCCGTTGACGGCACCTCTTTTAGTGACTTCGTAGGGATCTCCCACCCTTTGGAGAGATTTCCTCACGCTTACATATTAGAACAGAAAAGTATCAGCAAATTACACAACTCCTGAATAGAGTACACACACACTATAACCACAGTAAAATTTTGCACCATGGGAACATAAATATTCCAAGGGAAACAAAACATTTCACAAGCTAAATTCAGCTGACCCGAATTTCAGAGTTTAGCTGCATAGGAGAAAACTTTTCTAAAAGCAGCTGGACTCACACAATGCAAAGTATTCAGGTTCTTCATACACCATGAGAATTGTTTAGTAGGTTTAGCTGCGTTTGGGAAAAGAAAAATGCGGCATCCAAGGTAGACTCCTCTGCAAGTAAATGTTCACTGCGTTTAGTTTCAGATAGCTGCAGTGTTTATTCATTAATTGGCTCCTTCAATTTTCTTATTTCCTGTTCCACAGCATCTTTGATGCACGTATTGAAGACAGCAGAAAGAAAATTCCAACTGTATGATTTACCATCAGTGTTACAGTATTTTTCTGCAGACATTTTCTCAACTGAAGTGAGAGAAGCCACCTGGAAGCCGCACTCTTTTGCACAAACGGAAACTTCAGCGTTAAATTCTTTTCTGCGGTCCTCCAGGCCAGTTTCGAACCATTCCTTTTTGGGCAGTACAATGGCCCAGATGAAGGCTGTATCTGGATAAGACTTGGAGAGGTCAGATAAATCAGTCTTCACATGAGATTTGAACTCTGGATAATTTCTTTCTAGATCCCTGCTTCCTACATGGATGAAGACAATGCTTGGTGCTCCAAATGCAGAGACAGACTCCTTTAGTTTTGGAATGACGTCTTTCCAAAGCGTTGTGAACGTGCTCATCCAACGGACGGTAAATTGTTTATGGTCGAGTCCTAGGTTTCTACCAGCTGGATGTCTGAATGCTATAGAAGCAGATTTGGCTATCCAAAAGTCCCCGAGAATCCAAATCTCCATAGGTTCTGCAATGAACAACGAAACAAGTTTAATGTGTACTTCCTATAATGTGTTGGGTCATTTTTGTTTTAAATGTTGCTTTGAAGTAGAGGTCCACAGTTGATGTGGTTACTTGCAGTGTTACTAGTAAAAATGCATTTGCTTAAGTGATGTTCCTGCACTGCTCAAGGTGCCGTATAGAAGGGGTGAAAGGCTTATAATGCAGCCTCGTCCAACAGCATTAAGCAAATTTCATATCAGCTTTTGTGATCAAGATTAAGACCAAGCTGGCAAAACAGCAATATTTCCACTCTGTCCAGAGATCTCTCCATTTAAAGCCCAATGCGGAGAAAAGTTAATGGGTCCACCAGCAAGTGTTTAAACAAAAAGCAGCTCTGGAAGCAATATTTCCCTCCTCCCCAGTGTTGCCCCCACCACAATAAATTATTCTTTACATCACTAGATATACTCAAAAAAATGGACACCTTGTACATGAGGAGCATAAAACACCATTAGAGATATTACATACACACTGTATGCAGAAACACGGTACAGAGGAGGCTAGGGACTCCTGGCCAACTAATTATGTGTCTGATCTCCGTTATTCATATTTATTTTGCCACAAATTGCTCCCTGCATACAAATATATATATTTTTTTAATGTACTGTTCATCCAATTTCAATTTTTTTTTTCTTAATCATACCAATGTCCTAGCAATGTAGAGAACACCTTTCTACAGGAAAACAAGCTCCTTGTTATGCATTAAAAAAAAAAAGCTTTATTTTTAATATATCTTTGCCAACAATGAAAATGAACAAATTGGTCTAAGCATTTGTGATCAAGCTTATAAGACTAGCACATTCCCATACACAGAAATTCCAGAAAGTTATCAATTTTACACAAAGTACAGCATATCCATTTAAAGCATTAAAGTGAACAATTTCATCCAGAATGAACAGTTTTTTCATCATTCTCAATTTTTGGAAAGCTTGGCAAAACAGTTTTTTTTTATGGCCAGTGTCCTCTAAACATTTGTTAATGCAGAAGGCCAACAGATACAATCACAGTAGCCAGGGTTGATAAATTTACCCCCCCCCGCCCCAAAAAAATATATATAGAAATTAATATCTATCTATATGCTGCAAATACAAAAAAAAAAACACTCATTCCAGGTTTCATTTACCTTCAAATTGTTCACCAAGATGGTCCAAATGAACCATTTCCTTCACTGAAGCATGTGCCACCGGTCAGCAGTATATAAAACTATTTAACATCAGCTACATACAATATACGGCTAATAGGGATAGGGACTTGCCGTCTCATGACAGGAACTAAACCAATCGGGAAACCTTGCATTTTTGCTCAATGAACACAAGGCTTCCGCTGAATGGTCAAGTTGGAGATTAGGACGTTTGATGTCGCAACCTCCACCTCTGCCAACTTCCTGTCCTCAAAACAAAATAAAGTTGGGCTGAGCACTGCTCAGCTATTTGCAGGAAGCTTTACATTTTATACAGGATTACAAGAATTCCTGTGATTGGTTGAGATGAAAATAATGACATTACCATTCTAGCCACTTAAGAGGAAGCATGGTATAGATTGATAAAATTACAAAGTATAAATGGTTAAGTAGCGCCCAGCCAGACTAGGATTATGTTGCGAAAACTAAATGGGAAGCATCATCAGAAAAAACTGTATACTTTATGTAGCCGATGGTGTATACAATTCATATAGTGTTGACAGGCAGTACATGTATTAGGGAGGGAAATAGTATGGCCCAGGCTGGTCCAAAAGTGACTTGTTGGTTGGGTTTAGATTCCTCCCAGCTGGTCAGATTCATCCTGTTTTGTCACCAGTGTTGATTGAAAGTCCAACATTTTTAGGGTGGGCATCAGAATGGGAATGAACTGTAAAATCTTCCAATGAGGACACCCGTTTCGATGACTGCCAAGTGGGGATTTCCCTCCCTTTGGAGAGAAAGGCTCACTTACTAGAACAGAACCGTACCAAAACATGTTAAAACCCCTGACTATAGAGTACAAGCGATTACCATAAAAAAAAAAAAAATTCCGCACCATGGGAATCTTGACAAAATAAAAAACAAACATTTCCCCCAGGAAACACATTTCACAAGGTAGATCAGGCTACATTCACATGGACAAACTAAATCTCAGAATTTAGCTACATTTAGAAGAGATGGATTTAATGCAAAGTAATCATGTTGTTCATACATGAGCAAAGTTTAGTTGATCAGTTTAGCTGCGTTTTGAAGGAAAGTGCTGCGCCAGCGTTCATCTGCACCTAAACGCGCAACGCGTTTGGCTGCAGTGTGTTTAGCAGCAGAAAATGAAACCATTCCTCTTTTCTTCCTGAAACGGAGTTCCTTCTCATGTTGGCGCCCATACATAATCATGTTTTAGCATTCATTCGTTGCGGACATGGTCTAACATGTTAGAAAAGTGTCTAATGGTGGAAGCAGGACATCATGGTAAAGTTGTAAAATGTATTAGGATCAGATCTGGTGTCCTCATACATAGAGACAAAATATCCCCTAGTCAGACGCTGGGATGTTGGCTTTACCCATCTTTATTTGCCTCCCTCTACCTCTCTTCACCCCAGACCGTCGTGTGGAAAAGGCATGTTCCGTGCACCTTTCCCATACCGCCCTTGCAAACTGCATGCACGTGCCAGTTAATGGCACCCCCATACGTAGATCCCAAAAAAGTGCATTTGCAAGCACCAAATTGCACAATACTGCAGTACCATGCAGTTTGGTACAGTGTTTTTTTTTGTTTTTTTTAAAAGCAGAGCTGTGTGTGAATCAACACCCAATCATCTTCTCTTAAGCAGTCACACAAGGGAACTAGCTTTGCACGGCACTCCATTTAAACTACACAGCTCTATTCACTTAAAAACGCAGCTAAACATTTAAAAATGTCAACTATTTGCAGGAAATAGTCCAACTTTATCACATGCAAATTACTTTGCGTTGAGCTGCTTTCAGATACAAACGTCTGAATGTAGACCAATGTCTCAATTGTCCTTTCATTTTCTTTTTATTTCCTTTTCTACGGCTCTTTTGATGTACGTATTCAAGACTTCGCAAATATAATCCGAACTGTATGAATTGCTGTCAAATTTTCTTCGGTAGTTTTCTAGAGTCATTTCCTCGACTAAACTGAGCGAAGCCACCTGGAAGCCACACTCTTCTGCAAAAATGGAAACTTCAGAGTTAAATTCTTTTCTGAAGTCCTCCATGTTGTTGTGCATCCAATGCCTTCTGGGCAGTATGGGGGACCAGATAAAAGCTGTATTTGGGTAAGACTTTGTGAGGTGAGATAAATCGCTTTTCACATGAGATTTGAGCATTTGATAAGGTTTATTCCCCAGATCACTGCTCCCTATATGGATGAAAACAATACTCGGTGTTCCCAATGTTGAGGCAGACTCCTTTAGTTCTGGAATGAAGTTTTCCCAAAGCAGATTGGATTTGCCCATCCAACGGACGGTAAATCGTCTCTTGTCGAGTCCAAGGTTTGGGCTTGCTTTGCGACCAGCTTGGTTTACCCAAAAGTTCCCGAGAATCCATATCTCTTTAGGTTGTGGTTCTGCAATAACAATTAAAAAAGCTTAATGTGGACTTCCTAAAATGTGTCGGTTAAAAGGGCTTATTACCATAATGAAGCCTTGTCCAACCCACAGCGTTTAGCAAAATTAACAGATCAGCTTCTGTGATCAAGAGGAGCCCAAACTGGTAAAATAGTATTAAAAAGTCTGGTCTGTTGATAACAGACTTATGTTGGGCTTTAAATGGGGAGCCAACGGTCCCCCAGCAAGGGTGTAATCAAAAAGCAGCCCTGAATGCATACATTTTTTCCTCCCCGCTGCTCCACATTAATTTTTTATATCACTAGATATACTCAAGAGTTCTGGTTTAACCAAAAAGACGAAAGATACCTTGTGAGAGCAGCATAAACCACCATTAGAGATATTTCATACATATACACACACACACACACACACAGTATATACTTCTGTATGCGCAGAGTACATTTTTTATTCAATTATTAAAACCTATAGCAGACAGTTGTGCTCAAAAGTGAGCATACCCTACATACCCTGGCAAAAATGAAATCTTTGCATTCATATTGAAAATATGACTGATGCCAGCTGTCAGCCTATCACATTGTAAACAATCCAGTAAATCGGCTGTCAGCGCAAGGAGAAAAAATAAAGCTGACTGCTGGCTTAGTAAAAGACATCAGTGCTGTCAGCCAATGACAGCTGATCACATAATGTAATCAAGCTAGTAATCAACTGTCAGCATGAGGGGAAAAAAAAAGCCAATTGCAAGCTTGTGAGAACATCGGCCCCACACAGTAAACAAAAATTGCTGCTAACCAGTGCCTCCTGATCAGCAACAATCAATGTAGAAATATTACCGGTTGCAAAATGAATTTTCCCTTAAAAAGTTATTTTTTGTTGGTTTAGCAAAAAATTAAACACCTTGTGGTGATTAACTCCTTCGGCCCCAGAAGATTTTGCTGCTCAAAGACCAGGCCATTTTTTGCGATGCAGCACTTCAATGGATAATTGTGCTGGTGTGCAACACAGTATCCAAACAAAATTGATGGCTTTTTTTTCCCCCAGAAATAGAGCTTTTTGGTGGTATTTGATGGCCTCTGCGGTTTTTAGGTTTTGCGCTATAAAAAAGTGTAAATTTTTGACAAAATTTTTTTTTGCCATATCATCCCACATTTGTTATCAAAAAAACAATTTCTCAGTTTAGGCTGAAATGTATTCCTCTACATATTTTTGATTTAAAAAATTGCAATAAGTGTAGATTGATTTGCACAAAAGTTATAGCGTCTACAAAACAGGGGCTAGATTTATGGCATTTTTATAAAAAAAAAATGTTTTACTAGTTACGGAGGCGCTCTACGATTCTATCAGGACAGCAACATTATGAAGGAGGCTTTACTGTGTAAATGTCACTGGCAGAAAAGGTGTTAACACTAGGACGTGATCAAGGGGTTGTGTTCCCTGTGTGGTGGGACTGACTAGGAGACATGGATCGGTGCAGATACTTGGTATGAACACACGATAAGTCTCCTCTCCCCTCTGTTCATCGCATTGAGGTCGGGCACATGCTGCAGGTGCCCCTAGTGCAATACATCATGTTACATAGTCCTAGCTTTAAACCAATACTGCGTGAGCACAGATCCAACCAGAAAGGGACAGATCCAACCAGAAAGGGGGGGGGGGGGGGGGGGGTTTACCTGGAGGAGTTCAGTTAGAGTAAAACTATTGAGTATATAAAAAAAACAAAAAAAAAAAACTGAGTACCAGAATAATTGAAAACCGTCAATGTTTTATTAAAGACAAATCGAAAAGTGAGCTGCCAACACGTTTTTTGGGGGGGCTCAACGCTCCCCCCTTACTCAGGGCAAGAAAACAACATCCAATCATATAAGCCTAGGATCTACAGCAACATGAACTAGAAGCCCCCCAAGTGTGAAAACCATAATATACAATCTCAAATGCTAATAAAAAAAATAAAAAATAAAGTCAAGGATTTACACACATATCGACCTTAAAAATACAGTATTAGACAACTTGAAGCACTAGAGTAACTTACATTTCAAAAAGTAAAATTCTCTCATCATGGATTGCAAAATAGTATTATAAAGTCATGCTTTTTAATGCCTTAGAGATTGTAATAGGTTTATGATGGGTAAGGAGAACATTTTGTTAAAGCGATACTAAGTGTTAACTGACAGAATTCATTCACCTAAAAAAACCTGATTCCTGTAGCACTGCTGTGTGGTCACATGATCTTTTCCGGTTTTATGGCATCTGCAGGGAAAAATCTTTGGGGAGGGAGGGGCTTCTGCTGGTGTATCCTCTCTACAGTGCAGTCTGTCCGGCCAACACCCCAATTGGTGCTGTGCCAGTCACATGACAGCAATTTAAATTTGGCTATTAATATCAAATAACCATCGTAGAGCTCCCTATAAACATTTATTTTATATCAAAATGTGTATTTTTTTTTGTGCATTAACATTGTGTAGGCGGAATCTGTGTATTTTTTTCAGATGGCAGCCAAAGTTTTTTCTTTACAGGTATTGGTTACAATGGATATATGCAATACTGATTTCGACTAAAACTAAGCGTTGGTGGGTTTCTCTGTAAATATATTCAGATTATATCATATCCCGCCCCTATAGCGTTAAGCAAATGGAAGTCATGGAGGAATGAGAGAAAAGTAAGTTACCACCGTTTATAGCCCCCACACGTGTGACTCTAGTCCCATAGGCTGCATAGATCTGAAAAGGAGGGAATTGAGCACTTGAAACGTAACTGAAATTGAGCATGCTCCATAGAGGACACCGTTCAAACCCATTGCATGCACCAAAGTAGCGTGACATTTTGCTGTACACTGCCAGTACAGAGGTGTGGTGGGGAGGGGAACCTGCAGGCCCCACCTATTACAAACTGACAAAAAAAAAAAAACTACAGGACACAAGACAAGTCACTCTGCACAGGGAGAGTGAATAGCCAAGAATGGTCCAGTATTGCATGGAACTTCTAGACAAATGCAAAGCACAGAACTGTTAGACAGATGAGTGCACAGATCTGAAAAAGAAAGGGTCTTTTCACAATATTTCTTTAGCCCACACTTCTACATTAATTCTGCAAGGGCAACTTTTAAGGTGTTTTTTGGAGAGCAGCCTACAATGTACCAAATAAAATTCACGTTCCCAATATTTTAAAACCGCTACAAATGTAACCTAAAATTTTATAAATGTGAACCCTTTCAACATTTTTATCAAATCAAATTTATAAAAAAATAAAATAAATGGTCTGGGAAAAGAACCCGAGATGTTCCAGAATAACTTCAGTTTGTAATCCAACAACTTGTACAGAAGCCACATGCTTCTTTTCATTAATAATCTGGTGATTTGGTAAATCACAACTTTATATCTGTGCCATATGGCTAACAAGTGGTCATACCTTGTATTTGTTGTAATTGCCTATTTACAGCTGAACTTCAGGAACCTGGAAAGTTTCAACGCTTATCTCCTTTTCCCACAAATAAAGCCGCCTTTTACACCAGCAGACTGATCAGGTCTGGCCATTTTTGTTTTTTTAGGCAGACCCAATTGGACAATCCATTTTTCTCTAAAGGGGCAGTGGATGCCAGTTGACATACGTCCGCTGTCACCCACCGGCATACAATTCGATAACTGACAGATTGGGATACGTTTGCCATCGGTACAGCGGATCACACAGCGGGATGTAAACCGATAGCGGACACGGACCTGTCATCTGCCTGCTCAGCCGAGAGCCACTGCTGAGGAGACAGATTCCACCCCATGCGAAAAGGCCAAAGGGTTTGAACATGTCTAAAAATGCCTTTCTAGTTATTGATTTTGGTTTGTGTACAGTCCGCTGCTTCAGGACACGTCACATTCGCTATATTTTCTTCACAGGAAATCAGACCTAAATTTCTCATGACAGAATTCACCGATGTGGTTGACGGGCTCACAGGTAGTAATCAAGTGTGTTCCTGACAATCGAAGGCTGTCGTGGGCAACTCATGACCAGGTACAGTGGACATCATACTGGCTCACAGACTGAACGATGCAAGTACGTCACCCGTTTTGTAAACGTTGAGGTTACTGACCAGGTGTCATGTGTCCATATGCACCCCATAACAAACCTGGACCACCAATTAACTGCAGGCAAAATAGGCATGATGGTGTGGGGGGGGGCATTAAAGCTTGGAAGAACATACTTAGCAGGGATTAGCTGTGTAAACCAAAAGGGGCCCACTCTGGATGGTAGAGGTCATAAACAGGGATCTTTTACTTTATGCTCCTCTGCAGGAACTTTACTTTAAAATCAAAACGGACAATGTATTTTCACAAGTTAAAATTTCAGACCAGTTCCTGCAGCAGTGGGGACCTTGCAAAAGGCTGTTTTAGGAGCTTGGAACACTGCAGTCTCTTGGCATTTCACAAAGTGCTTTAAATGTACAGAAAACTATGGATGGTCCGTTTTGAGCCCTGCATTCAGATGAAAGATCCAGCTACCTGCAATTTTTTTTTCTGGCTTTTTTTGCCTTGTCGTCCAAGCTCCTAAGAGGCAACATGCTCTATATGATTTTTAGTTAAAGGTCTGTATAAAAAAAAAAAGGGGGGGCAGTGTGCCCACATGGGCATGGCGAAGATCACACCACTAGATTTGGCACGATTTCTGGCACTTCACAAGACATCGTACTTGCATAGACCCTCTAGACTTATTGCGTTACCACAGTCAAAGCTGGCCCCCCATTCAGCTTTGTTTCTAGGATATAGCAAAAAAAAAAAAAAAAAAAAATCCCAGCTGCTTCTGTTGACCTTCATCACAGGAACAAGCCCTCTCCAATTTAAACCCACTCTCTCCCTGAGGACAGAATTTGGGAACATTTGTGATGGTGGAGATGAACATTAAAAGCTGGAAGTCTTAGCAATGTTCTAGCAACAAGGAAGGGCAGGGGACAGCCTTGACTTTTATACAGGAGCCCTTACTTGCATGGACAGTTTTTGGGTAAAGGTGACCCACTGTCTTTAGAAGATATTTCCAGGCACAGTTGTACACAGCAGGGCTCACCTTAAAAACAGAAAATATCTTCTTAGTTACCTTGAATGTCAATGTTTCCCAATTGCTCTAGTTTCCCTTGGGAAACAGAGGCCCCAACTTCGACCCACCCAACTGGTAAACCACTACCTGCTTTCTATGAGCAGGCAACCAATCATAAATGCCCTTCATGGTTCGATAAAATATGATAGTAACAAGGAAGTTATGAGAGATGTAGAACTGTCCCTTGAACATGGTTCCACAGGTGAGGATACATTAGAAAAGTGCACCTAGCATAGGAGTTAAAATTGTAAGGGGAAACAACATTTGTATTTGTTTTTCCTGGAGTTCAGCTTTAAACAAGGACAATAAGCGCTGACCACAATTACACTTAAAAAAAAAAAATTCACTTTACAATCCCTTTAATAACAAACATGTTACACTTACCTCCACTGTGCAGCTCGTTTTGCACAGAGTGGCCCCTCGGCGGCTGTCTCGGCTTCCTCCCGCAGGTGCTTCTCACATTCATGTGAGCTCCCTCACATGGTGAGAAGGACCTGCGGGCGCGCTCCCATGATACAGCCGGCGGCTATAGCCGCTCGCTGTATGACACGGCCCCGCGTCAGTGGATGTGATTGAAAGCAGCGCGAGCCAATGACTGCGCTGCTTTCCATCCATCCACTCCAGCCAATCAGCGGCCAGGCTGAATGGTGGAAAGGACGGCGGGGGCGAGAGCAGGATTTTCGAGAGGGGGGGAGTAGGCACTGTCAGATGTTTTCACACCTTAATGCATAGAATGTATTAAGGTGAAACATTTACCTTTACAACCCCTTTAAAGCACTAAGCCATGTGTTTCTCACACCAGTTTGTCTTATGATGTTCATGAGATTTACATTAGAGGTCCAAATCCTCATTTGTATGACCTGTACTCAGTTTTCTCACACTAAAATTTGTTTGATTTTCTTATGTTTAATAACTTTGAACCCCGCCTTCCAAACAAGATTAAAAATGATACGATTAAACCGTTTGGGTTTTTTCCATAGATATCCACTTAGATATGGGGGGGGGTCCATCATTGACCAGGCAAATGTCATGTTTGGGTAATGCTCGAGAAGAACAGGAATGACGCTATGCCTAGAATTCAGCTATTTAGAAGGATTTGCATGCCCCAAATCACTAACCCCGGCCTAGATGGATTAAGAAGTCTGAATATTCTGGCACTGAGTGATCAACTCAGTTCGGTTAACATATCGCACCACTGCATGCTGGGTTTGCCCATCCAATGGATGACAGCATTTTCCTGTTTTAAATCCCAGGTTCTGGCCATAGGGATAGTTCTTTGCTTCATCAGCAGCCCAGTATATCACAGAATTCCCAACAATCCAAATTTGCTTAACTTCTGAAATATAGAATTAAAATTTACTTTGCACCTGCAACATTGGAAGGACTATTTTTTAGCGACAGGGATGAGCACACCAGCTCTAGCCGGTGTCCCGGGTCCCGATTGGATAGATAATAGCGGTGTAGCCATTGGCTCCCACTGCTATCAAATCCAACTACGCAGGAGCCAGGGGGGTGCAGCCATAGACCATGCTGACCCGTAACAAACCGCAAAAGGGGCCTACAATGCGCAAGTGAGCATCAGAACTGTAGTAGAGAGCAATGGAAGAAGGTGGCCAGGTCTGATGAATCACATTTGCATTAGGTGGATTGCCGGGTGTGTCCGTTTGGCTTACATGGGAAAGAGATGGCACAAGGATGCAGTATGGGAAGAAGGCAAGCCAGTGGAGGCAAAGCAAGTCAATGCCTCAATGGGTCAGTCCTGTTGATGGCAAAAGGGGATATACTCAATATTGAGAGGGTGGTCATAATGTTATAGCTGATGTGTAGTGTAAATGTAAAATCCCTTTATTATGTTGAGCAGAATATACTAAATGTTTGTTAAAGCTGGATTCCAGGTAAAGAATGGACAAAAAAAAAAATGTAGCTCTGAAATGGGACGAAATTTTTTAGCACAATTATTCCACAGCACCCTTTAACATCAAGCTGGACAAAGACCGGACTTCTTTTCTCCCAACATGGCCTTTGCATTGTCTTATGCTGGTATGAAAGTAAAAAAAATGCACACGCCTCTGCTGTTGAGGTAGTGTTCTGTGCAGGATCTAAGTGCACTCTACCACCAAAACCAATGCAAAACAAAGTGCTCCACTGGACTTTAACATTCGTGCAAGCTCCACAAGCAGACATAACAAGTGTAAGCAGCTCGTCTTCATTACATAAGGCTTTATTTGGAAAGATTGCCATTGCAATACTCCTCTGCATTTTACAGTCATTCATTCATACAGGCCACCGTGTGGAGGCTCGGGTGTCTGGTCATTCATTCATACAGGCCACCGTGTGGAGGCTCGGGTGTCTGGTCATTCATTCATACAGGCCACCGTGTGGAGGCTCGGGTGTCTGGTCATTCATTCATACAGGCCACAGTGTGGAGGCTCGGGTGTCTGGTCATTCATTCATACAGGCCACAGTGTGGAGGCTCGGGTGTCTGGTCATTCATTCATACAGGCCACAGTGTGGAGGCTCGGGTGTCTGGTCATTCATTCATACAGGCCAAGTATGGAGGCCAAGTATGGAGGCTTGGGTGTCCAGTCATTCATACAGGCCACAGTGTGGAAGCTTGGGTGTTGGCTTTGTCCTATTGAGTTTTCTTTGCACAACTCAAAAGAAAACTCTAATTTGAAGGAAGGGCCTGGCCTGTCAATTAGGCAACTGGGGTCTGCTCCTGGCTCCAAACCATTTTGAATTTTACTAGCTCTCCACTGGTTTAGCTTTCAAAGCATTTTTTTGCTGTGTTAAGTACATCACTGCTTATTAAATTAACTCCTTAAGGCCCATTCACACCAGAAATCACATTTTTGCATAAGCAGCGGAGTGCATACGACTTGCATTTTTAACTACGCCCATAGGATAACCTGGATTTTTGAACTGTGTATGCAATTGTAAAAAATGCATCTTACGGTATCTGGCGTGAATGGGCCCTTAGTGTTTGGTAACTAGCAAAAGTCAAAAACTAACCACGTGCCCCAATTAAAATGTTTAAATAAGCAAGCTAGTATTCCCAACAAGCATGCATTGCTGGGTTTTCTGATTTGAAAGCCCAGCACCTATTACAATTTCACTTCTGTTCCCTGTAAAAATGTACACACGTGAGCAAGAATCATTAAAAAAAAAAAAATGTACATCTAAAACGAACTTTATTATCCTAGGATCTAGAACAAGATAATGGAAAGTATAAAGATATATGTTTGGCCATTTAGCATACAGTAAATACAATAAGTACACTACCATTTCAAAAACAATTACACAAAGAATGCTGGCCAAGAAAACAGATTGGAGTCGACCATGTTGACTAACTAAGCAGTCTCTTTCATGGTGTTCAGGGTTCTTTGAATAAAGCGTATGAGGCTCACATAAAACATGTCCATCTCTTCACTTGTAAGACCTTCATGTTGGCTGGTTCTTTGGGGATGTCTAAATTTCTTCTCAATATCGTTGTGCCAAATCACTTTGAATCTTGATGCCTTAACAACGCCGGCAAGTGACTTACTGAGCTTTTTCCGATAAAAGTCCCTAGGCGTTCTCAGCCACTCCTTTCTAGGTAGTATTGAGGACCAGATGAATGTTGTGTTAGGGAAACGCCTGGTGAGATTACGCAGGATTTTTTTCACAGAAAGGACGATTTTTTGATTGTTCATACGTCCTAAATCACTGCCCCCTAGATGGATGATTAACACATTTGGGGCTCCTAGCACAGCAACCTTTCTATTCAGGTCCGGTAACAGCCCGCTCCACTGCATGCTGGACTTGCCCATCCAACGGACGACGACATTTTCTGGTTCAAACCCAAGGTTCTCGCCATATGGAAAACGCTTCGCTTCCTTAGCAGCACTAGAAATGACAGAGTTTCCGACAATCCAAATCTGCTTAACTTCTGAAATGCAGAATTAAACAGGTTTACTGTGTACCTGCAAAACTAGGGATTATTTTTGTATTACCAATAAAAATTTAAAAAAAAAAAAAAACACGGTGAGCAATAAAGCAACTTTTAAAAAGGGAACCCATTCGTTTTTAAGGCTGGACTTCAGGAAAACTTAAGAAAACGAAATAAAGCTTTGTGGATTTTATACATATAAGGGGAGCTGAAAGTTCACCATGGGTACTCAATTATCTTGCCAAAATGTACAGATTCATTATCTGCAATAAAAGCCTAGCCAACTGCAAATGTAATTTAAAAAGCTTTTTTGTTTCTAAAATGCAAGTAGCACTGGTACTTGGTTTTGACTTGGTATTTGCTTCCGGGTGTCCATGTACAGCCAAGATCAGGCTGGGAAAAAAAATGAAGCAGCACCAGAAGTCAGTCCGCTACGCTGCAGTGCCCATGTTCCAAAGGACGAGATCAGTCTGCCGCTTATTTTCTTCAATTCCCAAACACAGGATGGGTGAGGGACAAGACTCGTAAGCGTTACAGAACTGCAGCTGAGAAAAACCGGGTCTTCTACCCTGTTAGACAGGGCCATGCTGGGAGATTGGACTGTGCAGTCTCAGAACTGGGATGGAAAAATACAAATATTTGCCAGGTAAAACCGCTCCCTTACATGCATTTTAAGGCAGTTTTCCTGGAGTGCAGCTTTAATTACATCTACTGCATGGACCATAGGATACAAACAATTCACAAGATAGAAACTTAAGTTGAAAAATTTTGCCAAGCAATAAACCCACTTCAAAAGGCAATAAAAATAAAAAACTGTATTTTGCTTCTCGATGTTCTAAGTCGCTTTGAGAATGGTGCAAAAGTGCTTATCCTGTTGCACAATCATGACAATTGGGGGGAGCAATTAGTGCCTTCGTACCACTCCAGTGATATGCGCAGGATATGGAATAGACCAACTGCTTGCATTGCCTACAAGGACTACTTCCTAATGGCACTGCCTGCAAGTGACTGCCAGCTGATTGCTAGTGTAACCAGATTCAGTGAGGTCACTACTGTGCTGCTCAATGACCACCTTGCTGGAGAGGCTGTATCGAGGGCCTGCCTACTTCACCCATTCGGTGAATCCAAGTCATTTCTACATCTCCTGCTGCCTCTTCAAATAATAACCAGTCTTTGAAGCAGCAGCTTTGGCATAGGGAAAAAAAGGGCCCTACACTTATACCAGGATGGATCACTTTCCCAGTGGTAGTGGATGACAAGGCTTGACAAGTCTGCAAAAAAGAAAAGATTAGCTGCAGGGAGAACAGACAAAAAGCTTGTGTCTAGTCCTTTACTTTCATTCTGGGCACAACTTCCACAGTACATGTGCTCTTTAAAGTGGTTGTAAACCTTAGATATGAAATATGAACAAAGCATATCCCTCTATAGTGTGTACTTGCCTCGCTCCAGAGCATCAATTTCCGTCTGCTGCTTTGTTCCATGGCAAACATGAATGGCATCGGACAAGTTTTCCTGACACCGGGGGGGGCGGGGAGGAGGCAACAGGGCGCAAGCTTCAGCACATGATTGACAGCCTTCGCTCTGACCCTTCCCTACAATCAGTGCTCAATCCAGAGTAGCTCAATCTGCAGCGTGAGACTTCAGCTCCACGCCTCCCGCTTTTGACAGCCAAGACATCATGTGCCAAATTCTACACTTGCATTGGATGTAGAAGAGGCAGCTGCAGATAAACAGGTGCAACTCACGTAGGAGGATTTGTTTAATTTCTATGCATCACTTGAGGCAAGTCACTTCACTGGGTATATGTAGGGGTTACAACCACTTTGAAGTGGTTGTAAACCCTTACAATCCGCTTTTTACTACAATTATGCCTATAATAAGGCTTACCTGTAGCTACCCCGAATATCTCCTAAACCTACACAGTTTAGGGGATAACCCCTGTAAGAGCATGTGCCGACATCGGCACATGCACACTGACGCAATGGCTCGTTCGTGCCGTTGCTTTAGCTAGTGTTCCTTTACCGGTGGATCCCACGCACATGCGCGGGAGTGACATCGCAGTTCCAGCCAATCACAGTACCAGAGCCCACAACAACCAGAATGAACTCTGGTAGCAATATTGCCGGCTGGAGTCGTGTACTGGGAACGCTGCAGAGGTTTCCATCTAAGGTGAATATTTCATAATGAGCTAGCATGCCTTTATCTTGCAGGTTTTTTCTCTTTATGTGGGTTTACAACCACTTTAAATATGATACCAGGCCTTAAGTTAAACAAAGGATGCCAACAAGCATGCAGTAATGGCTTCATGAGAAACAAGGTTATGCATGCACACGGGGGAAAAAAATAAAGTTAACGTTTACAACACGTCTACACAAAATGGAATATATATTCACAACCATTTGGCTTTACCTTGAAAAGGTCAGTCCATCTATATCAAATATTATTCTACCCAACTATGTCAGATCGCCTGGAGACTGCTGTGACTACATCTGCCGAACGCCCAGGTCAGCAAAACGAACAGTCATAACGGTGGCAGTAAGGGGTTCCATTGCTACCGTTTAATAGGGCATGGAAAACAGGAGAATGGTGTCCAGGAGCAGATTGTTTCAAAATTATGGTGAGGGACAGCTTATTACTGTAGAGTCAATGATAAGTCAGTTGCTAAGTCAACCCACCAGATTCCAACTATTCCCAACAGTCCCAAAACTACTGGGGGGGGGGGGGGGGGGTCTATCCTGCCATTTTAGGAGCTGCACAAAAATTATACAACTCTAACCTTCAGATAAACATTTTTAGGGGAATGGGTCAAGTTCAAGCAAACTGATATGGCGTCATCAAGTAGGATGCTGCCCTTTGCAGCAAGTCAAAAGGTTTTAATTGAAGCCTTTATTGGAGGTGAAAAAACATCAGAAAAACAGAACAGAGCCGGTTATCCTAACTAAAGCACTGTGGGATGAACCTGGAACACTGACTGTTCACTTCCAAAAATACCCGACCCCCCTTTAAGTGGTTTTAAATCCAAAACACGATTTCAACTTCATGCATTTTCCTGCATGAAGGTAAAAAAAAGTTTTCATGGCTTTTTGTCCTCCTTGCCTGTGTGAAGGGGAAGATGGGAGAAGAGATTTAGTGCTGTGCCAAAGCTGCATCTCTTCTCCCCTCTTCCTCTTGACACAGGGACTCAGGCAGCAGTAGGAGCCACTAGCTCCTGCTGCTGTCAAATGCAGTGAGGAGGAAACGGGTGCGAGGCCAAGCTCTGCTCCATAGACACACCACTACGGAGCGGGCACAAACTGCACGCCCATAGCAGGTAGCTTGCCATGGGGGCACACAGAGGAGCCAAGATTGCCAGCAGGGTATCCCAGGAGGACAGATTTTGGGCTGATCTGTGCAAAACCACTGCACAGAGCAGGAGTATACAACTTTTTTTTTTAAATTACAAAGTTACCTTTAGCAGCACCAACTTTAACACATTTTTAGTGCCCTCCCAAGTCTGTTTTTCTACTAGGGAAATTTCCCCTCCCTTCCTGTCCCACAGCCAAACCGGAAGTGGGGAAATCCCTGGGATGTCACCAGAACTAGTGGAAGATTTCCCCATTACTTCTGTTCTGGGAACAAACCAAATTTTGGGAGTTTTTCACTTTTGATTAGAATGGCAAACAAGACCAATAGAGAAGGTTGATTATCTCCCCAGAAGGGGCACAGGCAATAGAACCATGACTTGTTCTTATCCCTCTCTGCGTTTTCCAAAACTATGCTTTATGGTGGAAATAAACCCACCGATTTAGCGGTGCTCGAAAAAAAAAAAAAAATGAATTAGAAAAGTTCAGTAAATACTAATAGAGCAAACATAACATTGGTGTCTTCTGCAGGGTTTTCAGTTGCCATGCCTCTGGTGAATTGTCAGTTGCCAGTGTGCTTACAGATGTGATTTCAATGGATCTTTCCAGACATGGAATGGCTAATGACGTGCAGCATCATGGCAACTGCAGAGCTAAATGGAGGCTAAAGCTGGCACTCTAGGAGAGTTGAGCGCTGCTTCAAGATGACCATTTAAAATACATGGAAGAACTTGAGTAAAAATCGGCATCCGTGTTTTAACCCCTTCCCCACCTGACAAGACATCCCTTTAAAAAAGTTCTGAAAGCCAGGGGACAGGAAGGATCAGCGATCATGCGACCACTGATTAGCTGTCACGTGATCGGGAGCCAGTTCTGCCGGCTACCGACCATTAGCAGGGATCGAAAGGTGTCCGACAGCTCAGTCTGTGTTGGGAGTGCAGAGCAAGCATGCTCTCAGCACAGAAAGCATTGGCGGTCCAGTGACGCATATATGCAACATGACGGTGTCTGAAAACACATTCCTTTGTCACCGCAGAGCCACAATAGGTTAAGCAACCTGAAAACCTGTTCCCAAAGGACATGGTCCCCCTAGGTAAGATCAAGGGTCTCGATACTACGGCCCTCCAGTTGTTCCAGAACTACAATTCCCATCATGCCTAGTAACGTCTGAATGTCAGTTCTACAGTGCATCATGGGATGTGTAGTCCGCAACAGCTGGAGGGCCAAAGTTTGGAGATCCCTGTGCAAGATGAATGAAAACACGTTACAACTATGGGGTGTTAAAGAAACAGATTTTTATTAAACAAGCTTCACAACATGCAAACAAAAATCACATAAAGTTCAATCTGCATTGAAGGTAAATTGTATATTTGTACTTATGCAATACTAGATGACAATGTGAAAGCAAAAAAAAACTTTACTGAACAAAAGCAAAAAACAAAGACCACTACATCATGCCATATGAACTAAAATGATTAGGTATACACACTTATCTCACGTGCTGAGCTTCAGCCCTAAAATCTTTCCATTTCAATATTCAGTCACAACTGTGAGCACTTTCCCAATGCCATAGTTATCCTTCGGCCCTCCCGCCACAAACCCAAACACTTTGCAGTCTTGCAGCATCAAGAGGGGGAAAGAGCAGAATTTCTGTCATGCCGATTCAACGCTCTGCCTGCTGACATCCTACTCTACATTAAAAAGGTATAAAACCTCCAACAGCAGTCTGACCCTCCAAGCTCTGCATGCTTGGTTTCAGATCTCAAAATATTGCAGATGGTTTAAAAAAAAAAAAAAAAAAAAGGACAACCTCCATAGTTCTTGTAAGTAAAGTTTTCCTTTAAAACACATACAGGATAGGGCTGAGCGCTCAAGTCCAGCTACATGCTATAACGCTATTGTCAGAAAGATAGCATTTAAGTCTCCGTAAATTTAATTCTTTGAACTGTGGAGCTTAAATGTGTATCGAAGTAAATAAAAAAATTTATGTTGCAAATTATTTCTCAGATGTGATGGATACACTTTTCCCGCCAAGCTCCCCCCCCCCCCAGTGAACCTGTAAATGACACTTCCTGTCTTAGGGTGTCAGTGTTCACAGTATTGTATCTATAAAGATGCTACATGGTCACCCTAGGACAGTGATGGCGAACCTTGGCACCCCAGATGTTTTGGAACTACATTTCCCATGATGCTCCACTACACTGCAGAGTGCCAGAGCATCATGGGAAATGTAGTTCCAAAACATCTGGGGTGTCAAGGTTCGCCATCACTGCCCTAGGACTACAGAAGAACTCCCCTTTGCTCTTTTTTCATAACAGAGGTGAGAAGTTTTCCAGTCTACAGAAACCAGGAACAATGTAACTGAAAGAGTGCAGCACAGGAAGTGATCAGCTCACTGGGTTTCTAGCATGATAAACAGGTATGTTTCTGTACTTCAAACATCCAAAAGTATATTTAAAACAGACTTTAAGTGGCCAATAATTATGCTATATAAACACCAACTTGTATCAAATGTCATCAGAAAGCTCACTCAGTAGTTAGGACCAATGCAATTCGCACCAACACTAACATTTAAACTCTTCATTCAGAGTCGATATAAAAAGGATTTCCCAAAACAAAACATCTCAAAAGAAAAAAAATAATAATTCTACACAACGCAAGTAATTTACCGTTAACTACGGCCTCAGTCTAAAGTCAGCTCTCATTTATCAAAATGAATAATTTCTTCCTAACCAGGGCAACTGTATGGAAAATCCCCGAAGTGTAATTTTCTGATTTGATTTGCCCAGCTACAACCTGGATGAGGTTGTAGTAGGAGAGGTGTCATGTGACTATAGCAATGGCTACAATAAAGATGTTCCTACCCCTAACTGTTCTCTTGCTTATTCTTTCTAAATCAATAAACCAAAGCCCTGATGGATGGGCATTTAGAAGCCATGAAACGTGTTCCCCAATTCAACAAACATTATTAAACTTGTGGCAAATTGTGCTGCACCCCATTTATCTTGGTGATTATAACAGACAGACTCGGTTACTCAGCACACAGGAAGACTGAAGTGACTGGAATGAGCAAGCATTTACAAGGCAGAAGCCAGTAACAAAATAGTTTTCTTCAAGGAATTTCAAGTTCACAATTAAAGTGGTAATAAACCCAAAAATGTAATAATGCAGCTTACCAAATTAAAACGTGGTGGCTGCATTACTCAAAATATGGTCCTCTTGGTCAAATCGGCATTTGTGAAATCTAGACCTCCCCTCTGGTTAGTTCCTACGGCTTCCTCCACCTTTTCTTCCAAGGCTGGCCACCCCATCATTAACTCCAACCCTAGTTTCTCCTCCTTGGTCAACCACCCTTTCTATCCTTCCATTCATAATTCATGAGGCGGTACAAATAACCCAATAACCACCAATATGGTCTCCAAAAAACTAAGCATACCTTTGTCTATATGAACGTAAACAGTTTTAGAAACCTTGAAGACATGCTTTTATTTGCATTGCTTGGAGACCCTACCATGGGCTGCTATATATCTCTACTATATTTTTTGTCACAATTGCAAACTTTTTAAGCTATCCCCCAATTACCACAACTTTTTGATACCCCATGTTTGGGTTTGCCTTCAGTTTGTTGTATAATCTGTTACACCACTACACACCTTTGTAAAACAATAAAATTCACGCAAAAAAAATAAAATAAAAAAACGAGGCACTCCTGAAGATCATTCTACCAGATCAGGTCTTCAGCTTTTCATGTAGATATAGCTGAAGTGCGCTCAGCTAACAATTTTAAACTAGTAACCTAATAACTGTTGTAAGCATACACTATACAGCCAAAAACATCCGGACACCCCTCCTTGTGAAGGGAATTGGCCTATTGATCTTCAAACAAAGGCTTTCAGAATGGCCTGTGGAAGAGCAAGGCAACTTTTGATATGGTGCCACCATATAGGATAACACCTTTCAATGCCTTTTTTGTTAGGGGAGGCAGGAGGGGAAATGCTGTTAACTGAAAACTTGCAGCCAATCGCTCACCCAAACCATGCTAATCTTGTGAAAGGGAGCAAATCCTGACAACCTCTAAACAGAACACAAGGGGCGCCAGCTAAACGGAGCACTAATGGGGTTATTACAATTAAAAAGCCAAATACAAAGTCAAACATAAAATCAAAGGGCTCATCTACAGCCATGCCACATTAGGTGGAGGTCGTCCACCATAAAGAGCAGCTTGTGACAGTGAACAGCGCGTGCTCAGTGAGATGACCAATGATTCAGGAAGCGAGAAGAGCCACTGTGGAACAAAGGGCAGGATGTGACATCACATCTGGGACGGACTGGTTGCTCACCATATTGATGCTGCACTTAGCTGGCCGCCGTCGTGTTCTATTTTGCAATTAGAGACGGGTCTATGTCTCAGGTGGAGCTGCCTACTGAAGTGCAAAACCCTTCCTATGGGATTTTTGTGAACACCTTATGAACATTTTATGAACTACATGTTACACAAGTATCATCATATTTATCGGGGGGGGGTAGAGGCCAATTTATGTGGATGGTGCATTAGAATTTGTTGGGGCCACAATTTCATTTGTTTGTTCAACATCTAAAAAACAAAAGTAGGAACCGCTATAGCAGCAAAGGAATAGACAATTTTAGCTCTGGTTTTTGTAATGAGAAGCTTCAAAAAAAAAAAAAAAAGGAAGGAGTCCGGATGCTTTTGGCCAAATAGTGTATAAACGCTCCGCAAATGAATTGAAACGACTTGTTTAATGAACGTTTACTATGAATACACATCACAGTAATAACAGATAGGCTAAACCAAATCTGCTACTTCAAATCACAGATGGTCTTGCTCAAATAGTCTTTGATTTTTGTGTTGAAGATGTCCAGCTCCACGCCAGCAATGCCATTACCGGTTTTCTTCCTGTAGGAGGTGAACCTTTGCTCAATGCCTTCATGCGTAATCACCCCGAAGCCGCACTCGTCCGCGATCCTTGAGACCATACTGTTGAACTTCAATCTGGTCTTATCCAGAGGTGTCATCGTCCACGACAACCTGGGGAGGACTTCCGACCACACAAACTTTATGTCCGGGTACTGCTTACAGAGCTGAGAAAAGTCGTTTCTCACAGAGTTAACCAGCTTGAAACAGCTTAAATGCTCCAGATCATTGCCCCCCATGTGAATGATTATCACGCTCGGCATTCCTAATATGGCCATTGTCTGACTAAGCTCCGATAGCAAATCGCGCCACTGCAGAATAGCCTTGCCCATCCAGCAAACGGTAAAGTTTTTATCTTCGAATCCGAGGTCCTTGCCAAAAGAGCAAGCCTTGGCTCTCTGAGCAGCCCAGCTTATGACAGAGTTCCCGATGATCCAAATCTGCTTAGCTTCTGTAATGAAGAATTAGATAAGTTTACTGTGTACTAGAACCAGAGAAATTAATGTATATTTTTCGATGTTGGGCAGATACATATTTTTTTTACTTTATTTGGGCAAATATGAAAATATTTAAATATTTCATTTACAGCATGCATATTCGGCAGGTGTCAACCAGGTAAGGAGGGCCTTCTCAGCACCTGTTATGGTGTTAACTGAGAAACTGACCTGAGCAGCAGACTGCAGAGTGAAAGGACTCCTCACTAACATGGGGTAGCCTGCCTTACAATTTATATAAAAAAAAAATGCATTGCCTTTCTTGCTAGGTCAGCTTGTCTGTGCTGCAAAGGCAACTCAAAACCACCTACTTTGTCTGCCTTTATCAAATAGAGGAAAACTCACCACTTCAGAGAAAACCGCCCCCACCACAACCTAACAAAACTAATTTTCAACCCCTCACTTGTCTCAATAGATCACCCATATTCTTCACACCTCTTAAGGCTGCCTGCTGCCCACCTTACTTGTCACCTCCAATGTCCAAACTACAGGACTTCAAGAGCCTATCCTATCCTTTGAGGCTGCCTACCCCAATTTGTCTGACTATCCTATATATTGCCTGGCTTAATGCGGAATATCAAAATTCAATTTCTTAATGGAAGCTCATCTCCTCTACCCGACAAATTCAATTTTACTTACTCCAACTACTCCCAAGACAGATACCCAACCCCCATTAATGTTGTAAGCTCCCACAACAAAGAGCCCCTAACCTTTATCCCCAGACAGCTGCCCATCCCCTTTAATGTTGTAACCTCCTAACCCTTTTGCCTTTATTCATAATCATGTCTTATTTCGAGAGGCGTTTTGCAAACTGTAAGCATTCTATAAATTCTGTACAACAGTGGTCGCTAGATGCAGCCTTATGCTTACTTTTATCCAGCCCTTGGGGCACCATTTCATCTGAGGATATGGCCCTTGGGGCATAAGGCCCCCACAAACCCAATGAAGGAGTACAATTCCTCTTAACACCAATTGGGCCCAATGACAGTAAGCAATTCTTCCCAATGACACCAACGATAGGGCACAATTCATCTTGCCGACACCAAAGATGGGGTATGGTCTTTTTCCCCCCACTGGGGCCCTTTCTACTCCCATTGGGCACAGATCTGCCCCCAAAAAGTCTAAAGGACAGTAAACCGGCCCTTGGCTTAGAAAGATCGGAGACCCCTGCTGTATAACATTGCGCCCCCCCAAATGCAATTTCCCGCTTGTGCAATTGGTTTGCTGATTTTGCCATAAGATACAAGTCGGACTTTGGGCATGCCTTGCAATAGGAATTTCAGTTTTGGCGATATACTCTCAAAGGGAAATATTGTTTAAAGGGATGAAGACCCTGTCACTTTCCCCATTAGAGCTCTGGAGATGCAGCAGCTGAAAATTATAAAAGTACATTTCAGAGAGATTCCCAATGCACATAGACACAAACTGCTATTTCTTCAGAATAGTAAAAGGTAGGAATCTGCAATAGTTTGTTAAAATCACTGTAATGAACATAGATGAGAGGGGAAATTTTTTATTTTTTGCTTAAAAAGGGATTGTACACCCTCATGTTTTTTCACCTTAATATTAATGTTACTGACCAGCCACCCCCCCCCCCCCCCCACCCGCCCGAGTATTACTGAGCCCATTTTCATTCAGTCGGTAGATGCGCAAACCCTTTGGCTGGGGTCTCGGCTCTTGATTGAAAGCAGGGTGGCCATTGGCTCCCGCTGCTGTCAAATCCAATGATGCAGGACAAAAGTCTGGCATTCTGTGTCTATGGATGTAAATACTGGACCTGGGAGCACACCCGCATTGGTAACACCCCCCCTCCCCCCCCAGGGAGAGTGCTTCTCCTGGGGGTTTTCCAATGAGGGGGAGGAGTAGCGAGCGCCTTTTGGGGACCCCAAAAGTTGAAGATCAGGGCAAAATGAACTGCACAGTGGAGGTAAGTAGGTTTAAAATAAAAAAAAAAAAAAGTTTGCAACCCCTTTAACCAAAAGTTGTTTTCAGCTGAATTTAAATATTCTTTCAATGAAATGTGTTCTTACTTTAATCTTGGTACCCATTGTGTATTTCTCTCATATCTGTGCATTAATACTGTGTGAAACAAATGTTGCCAGGGAGGGACCAGTCACTGCTGGTCTCTCCTAGTGCAGGGAGACTGCTCTGGTCTCCACCTACCCCGGTGGTTTTTCTGCAGGAAGCCTGCTGGGTCCCTCCGACAGCTCTGCTCTCAGCAGACACTTTGTACAGTACAGTAATAACACCACTAGTTCTAAAAAGGTAAAAAATCTAGGTATGTAAAGGCAATGCAGTGCCTTTACACAGTGGATTTATAGGCTTTGAGGTTATTGGAGTATAACTGAATACTTTTTTTGTGCCTGGATTTCAGCTTTAATGCAAAAGTAAAATAAATGAATTTACAATTTTTACAACATACACTATGGGAAACACAAAATATTTAACACTTGGCATATCCATATTATTTCATCACTCAGGCATGCTGTGCTTTCCAAAGTAAAAGCCAAGCAATGTCAGAAGCCCGTAGGGCACATATAAGCACATGCTCCACCTTTGTTTGGGGTTGCAATCAAAAAGTGGGTGCACTGGTACCTTCAACATGCTACTATGTCATTAATAAAAAGATATAATAAAACCATTTAAATACTCATCTGACTCCAGAGAAATGGCCTCTGAAATTCTTCTGACTGCAGAACAACTTCTCACTACACAAATCTGAACATAGAGCTGCACGATTTTGGCTGATCAGAATCATGATTTTTTTTTGTTTAGAATAAAGATCATGATTCTCACGGTGTAACATCTTTCAGATTATACAAAATTGGGCTAACTTTACTGTTTTGTTTTTAATTCATTAAAGTGTATTTTTTTTTAAATTGCGTTAAAGGTCGCTGTGCAAATACAGTGTGACAAAATATTGCAACCAACTATTTTTATCTCTAGGGTCTCTGCTGGAAAAAAAAAAATTTCATGTTTGGGTGTTCAAGTAATTTTCTAGCAGAAAATAATGTTTTACTTTAAGCAGAAAATGTCAGAAAAGGTTGTCTTTAAATGGTTAAACTTCCTTTACACTGCTGAAAGAACGAAAAGATACTTTGTTTCTACATGTGTGAGAAAACTTGGCAGGCCACCTGGATTTTTTTCCAGCTGTGAGAACTCTCTGCACTTGTTAGAAAGAATTGTGACATGCTGTTTTGAAGGTCGGGAAGGGGAAAAAAAAAAAAAAAAAGATTGCGATTTTAATTCTTAGCGATTAATCGTGCAGCTCTATCTGGTCACTCCGTACAAACCGAGGGTATTACAAAAATATCTTTAACACACAAAAGGAGCCTTTACCAACTGATGAAATGTCTCAAAATGGACTTTGGACCAACCCACACAGTCCAGGGGGTAGAGAGAAAAAAAAAAAAAAACACGACATTTAATAAGACGACATGGGTACAAAAACAAATTCCTGACCAATACCAAACCCTTTCGCCCCCCTTCCTGCCCAGAACAATTTTGAGCGCTGCTGCACTTTAAATGACAATTACCCAGCCATGCAACACTGTACCCATATGACTTTTTTGGACACAGATATAGCTTTCTTAGTGGTATTTAATCACAAATGGGATTCCTATATAAAAAACAACATGAAAAAAAAAAATTTCATTTCAATTTTGCAATACGGTTTTTCTTAAATTTAAGCTAAAATTTATTCTGCTCCATTGCTTTAGTAAAAATAACCGAAATCAATGTATATTAGTCTGTGAGAGCCCACAAAACCATGCAATACATATTTGAAAATGTACAAGTCCTCATGTACTGACAAGCCTATCCTTTTTTCAGGCCCAAAAATGCCAGGATAGTACAAGGATCCCCCAAAATTACCCCTTTTCGTAAAGTAGATAGTCCAAGGTATTTAGCAAGAGGCACGAGTTTGTAATTGTCACTTTTGTAAAATTAAGAAATGAAATAAAATTACATTTGTGTTTGTTTGGATGAGGGTTCACAAATTTATATTTTCTGTCACCATGGTTAACATTGTTAAAAACATGACTTTTGCCCTACTGAACCAGTGGGAAAATGTTCAACATACCCAGACGTTAATATACTTTATCTTCCTAGAGGCCAAATTTGCCATTGTCACAGTATGGAAAAGAACAGTTATAGATATTGCATTAATGAAACGTAAACTTGTATGGAACATGCTGAAAAGATAGCAAGCATTCTGCGTGAAAACAACCCCCTTTTCAATAAAATATGGTCGCCCTGGCTTACCCATTTACAGGTCCCTGATACATAAGAGCTGTTTACCTAGACGACCAACAGTTCCCAGATGGATTCACCCTTTCTATTCTTCTTTCCCCTTTAGTCATGTGCAAACTTTGGCATCGTGTTTCCATAGCCCTCTAGCTTCTTTCTCCTCTCAACCCAGACACTGGCTGGGTATATATTATTGGGAAGATGGTCCCCACATGGGGTTGTACTGTTTGAGAGTTGTATGTGCCTTATCACACAATATGGGCAAGAGGCACCATTGCCACCTCTACCAATTTATTGTGGTTATGTCTGTCTTAGTAATGTTGTCCAGCCGCGATCATGCCATTTCTCACATGCATGATTGACCGTTGCCACAGTTTATGATGTTCAAATGCTTTATATGTAGTTTATAATCAGTTACTGTCCTCCCTTATACACAAGTTAGTGTGTAGAGGGGCCTCATGTCAGACCTAACCTGTGCGTTCTGGTCTTTACTAGTTCCACATTAAGCCTCACATTTATATGTCTCTTGTTACATGCCGGGAGCGTGTGAGGATTGTTCGCTGCTCTACCAAAATTATCTTTTGTTTTTCTAGAAATAAAAAAAACGATTGAAACTAAATAAAAGTATGTTTTGTTTATTACACATACGGCCAGAGGAGTAGTTTTACCATGACTGGTGTGGTGGTTATTAGGAAGCCTAACGTGACTGTACGTAAAAAAAAAAAAAAAAAAACGTCAGAACAGTGTCACCATGACACTCTGCTGCTCTAGGGAGCCGATCTGGATTTTTTCCACACTAGGATAGGCAATACAGTGGCCAACACTAAAACAATTTTTACTTTGCATGTATTCCTGTGCCATTGTGTACTACTGTGATTGGACACAGCCATCATATGGTAAAGGACTGTTGTGATTGGTCCTGTACCATGTGATGACTGACCAGAAATCACAATCGTACACAATGGCTATGAATAACCGAGTCATTGTGTACAACGACCTGTGCTCATGAGGCACACGAGTGGGACAACATCATAGGACGTCCACCCGGGATATAACAGCATCCACCTGGTCATATTACTACAGAGTGGTTGTAATTCTCTGAAATGGAAAAAAATAAAATAAATCCCTCTAGTGTGCACTAGTCTCAATCCAAAGCCCTTAGTGTGATATCTGTCTGCTCGCTCCTTCCTTTTACTATCTGCATGAGTCCCTGATAGTTGAACAAGAGGGAATCATGGGAGACAGCACCGTCCCCTCCCCCGGCACCCAGTAGGTGATCGACAGACTCAGTTGTGCATGTTTCTCTAGGAGACTGTAGAGAGGACTGTGTCCATTCCTTCCGTTCGGGTCTCAGATTACACTCAGCTCCTTGCTCTGCAGTGTTTGGCATCAGATCCCTGCCCCCTGCAGCAGAAAGCTGTTCTTGGTTTATTATGTACTTTGAAAAACCACAGAGAAACAAGGGCTGAGAATAAACAGGTACAACTTATGTAGGAGGATTGGTTTAATCTCTGTGCGTCACCTCAGCCCAGTCATATTACTTGACATATGTAAGGATTCACAACCAGTTTAAAAGGTTTCTTCAGGCAAAAAATAAAATAAAAAATTCTACTGCAACATTCCAATAAAAAATGCAGTGATAATATTCTTAGCTTAAGTGGTTAAATTACCTGATGATCTTGCCTTGCTCCCGATCATCACCGGAGGTCCATGCCAATGCTCTTCAGCTGCTACTGAAATCCCTGATCACCCAAGTGTTGGCCACACCTGGATAGCTGAACCGTTTCATTAAAGCTGAACTCCGGCATGAGCAAATATTGTGTAAATGTTCATGTGTATTAACTAGAAGCCTGGTATACTTTGTGCATTTTTTTCCAGATCTCTGCAGTAATCCTGTGTGAAACCTTGCCTTTGTGCAGAGGTCATGGCTACTCTCCCCTTTTGTAGGGTTGGTCCTGTATAGTGGGTGGATTACCCCGGGTCCCTTCCAACAGCAAAGCTCACTGCTATTTTTCCAAGGTCATATCGGAGTATGCCGAGTCATTTTGGTGCTCAAAGTGGATTTATCTCTTTACTGGTTACTAAGGAATATTTAAAGTTATGTTTTGTGACCGGAGTTCAGCTTTAAGTATACACCAAGTGTCTGTACATTGCACTCTTCATCAAGTGCGCATGCACGGTTAAGTGTGAGCTCTGACAACAGCCAAGTGCTGACTTGCAAATACAGCTCCTGCTCCCACCTCCCTCACTTTTATTATCCTGACAGAGCAGGGCGAAATATCTGCTCATCACGGAAGAGACATACACCGAGAGGTAAGGGCAGATATGAGCATAAATACAAAGTAAAAAAAACTTCTGGTGATTTTAAATAAAAACTAGGGAATAGGCAATCATTGAGGTCCCATTTGGCTTGTTTTTAATAGGGTGACTGATATACTTTAAAAGCAGCAAGTGGTGACCAAGGCTGAATAAGGTGGCAGATTTATTGCAAGGAAGAAGTTCTTAAACCTGGGGTCCATGGATGGGTTTTTGGTGGGTCCATGAAGGTCTGATAAAAAAAAAAACATTTGCATTCACTGTACAGACCCCCCCCCCCCCCCCCCCCCACAATCAATGGTTTATCCCCGTTCCCATCTGCAGAATTTAACAGGTGCAAGTTGCAGCCTATTGCCAGTGTTCTGACAAGAGGTGCCCCCCCATCGAATAGTGCCCGGGATGTATTGTGCATGAGCCGTACGGAACAGCACAACAGCCGATTTGCTGATTAGCTGGGCTGACATAACCAGGGTGCATGTGCACATCGTAGGGGGTAACTCAATGGGAGATACCATTTCACAGGCACAATTTAAACCTATACAAACAGCAGGGGAGACAGTAGTTCTAAGATTATTCCTTGCTGCTGCTGGAGGGCGGCTAGAGACCGTTAACTGGTTTTCTCCGGGTTGCAAACCGCCCTGTAACACAGACAAAACCAGACCATCAGCACACCGTAAAGCTGCTTTGCAACCGCGAGACAATGAGCACTATGGTCTTCCCCATTTGTATAGGTTTCAATTTTGGCCACGATATATCTCCCATCGAGAAGCCTCCTACGATGTGCGCTTGCACCCTGGTCACGACACTCCAGCCGATCTGCAAAAGTCCTAGGCATGCACCTTAACAGAACACCAGTGTTGCGTCAAAATAGCCAACTCTTTGAAATCTTCAACCACGTCACCGGTGACTTTCCAGCATCAGTAAATGGAGATCGACGAGTTGGCTGTTCTGACACCACCGGCAGCGTATACACTACGGTACACAATGAGTCGGCTGTTTTGGCAGAACATCAGCTGAGGAAAAAGTAGTCACCAACTTGCAGGCGGCCATGTTGCTAGCGGGCGGACTAACAACGTCCATTTATATTGTGTACCGCAGTGTATAAAGCTGCCGGTGTTGTGTCAAAACAGCAAACTCGTCCAAATCTCCAATTACCGATGCTGGGGAGAGTCACCGGAAGGGACGTAGTCGGAGATTGTCAAGTTGGCCGTTTTGACAGAACACCGGCAATGGGAGCGACCAAATCAGCGCAACTCAACACCAATTTCCAAAAGTAGAGCCTGCACTATTTTTGGCGACTTCATTGGACATCTGCATGAACCCGCATATAGGAGGTCTTTTACGTGACACCCCCTGAAGTCAGACTGAAATACGGCTACGGAATTTTGCGAGTTCAGATGAAGTTGCACAATTTCAAAGCCGTGTTCAGCGTGAATGAGTGCTTACTACTGAATGAAATTCTAAAATAAAGCACCGTCACTGCTTATAGCACAGATCGCCAAGCATCTCGACTCGTTGGCCCATGTTTAACATTTAAATTTGCATCATCGTTCTCTGTACAGCTGGTATCTTGTGCCACTCCATAAGAGCAAGTGGTAATTCTCATTTTCTAGTCATAGTAGATTGAAGAATTAAAAAAAAATAAATTGTTTGAAATACAATCCTCTTGTGCAAATTATTTTTGTAAAGTTGTCTTTTCATGAAAAGGAGTGAGGTTTTTAGTGAAGATAGTTTACATTATTCAGACTTTTTGTATGTCATATGTATGAGGCAATCACATTTCAATACAAGTACATAAATACATTGCATGCCAAGTCGAGTTTATGTGACCATTTCTGGGGAGGGGGTCCATAGTGTTTAGATTCTTAAAGCAACTCAAAAAAAAGGTTAAAGTGGAACTTTATTCATTACGATTTGATAATGTTCTTAAGCAAGAAACATACATTGCATAGTAATGATGCTATCAAAATTAGCGTGTGCTGTAAATTGCCTCTAGCATAGCTTTAGTTTCCTTATGCTGGAAGCAGCCATTATGCTGAAACCCAGAGGCCCTGAGCAGCAGTAAATCTTTAGGCTGTTAGCAGATCAGCCTCTTACATTTTCAGCAAAGTGGCTTAAAAAAAAAAAAAAAACAAAGCAACTGAGCAAGGTGAGAGTATTACTGGATTTTAAATACTATAAGCACTATTGTTTTAGTTTTTCATAGCTATACCTGCAAAAGGGACCAGCACATAGTGATCTAGCAGGACTTAATTTCCTGACTAAAGCTCCACTTTTATATTAACTGCAATAGGGGCAGGTATGGGATAGAAGAAGAGGTCGGAGGGGGATCAACTCCAACCCAGGCATCTAATTCTGGCCTCAAACATTGTAGCGCAGTGCATCTCAACCTCACTCCTCAACCACCCCCAATGGGCCATGTTTTCCTTTACACAGCTGCTTTAAATCAATATCAATGACATGGTATTTATAAGAGCCATTTTATCTAATGGAAGTTCCCAAAATATGGCCCATTGGGGGTACCTGAGGAGTGAAGTTGAGAACCACTGGTGTAGCATAAACCAACAGTAATATGGAAAAGCTCTCAATCCTATACATACGATGTGACCACCCGATGCTTCCTAGTTTAGCCATATAAAACTGAGGCAAAGTGGAAACCATCAGTGGTTAATACAGTACTTCGTAGCACCCAGCAATTAATCTTGGGCACCACAGGTGGAGTGACCTCCAGTTGTCAACCAGCCATTAGAGAAGCAGAGCAGGTCACGGAAAATACAGAAATGTAACCACCAATAAGGGACTTTCATAACCCCAACACCACACTATGGTGCACGATTCCTCTCATTGGTCACTAAGGCAGGGGACAATATTTTAGCCCACGGACCAACGACTTTGGGAGGTTGACGGCCAAACATCTTTACTCCCACTGATGCCAAGCCATTTTGCTACTCCCACCTACCAACATAGAAAGGACTTTTTTTGGCTCCACTAACCACAGTCTGACCAAAAGCAAAACTGCAGTTTAAGGACCCCCCCAACCCGTAAGCACAGCATACTGCTCACTTGTGAAAAGATCATCCATAATCAAGGAGGGGGGGGGGGGGGGAACTTACTTGGAGCAACGGCAGTCTTCAAGTCCTCCCACATCGAGGCCTGAATAGGCACCTTGTAAGCCTCTTGGCTCAGCTCCTTGTCGATGAGGGTGTTCGCAGGTGACAAGGCCTCTTTCTGCTGATCCTGACACCTGGAAGAAAAAAAGGGGAAAGGTGCTTTATAGAAGGTGTTAGCCAGTGTAGGTATATACAGTGCCTTGCGAAAGTATTCGGCCCCCTTGAACTTTTCAACCTTTTGCCACATTTCAGGCTTCAAAGATATAAATTTTTTATTTTTTGTGAAGAATCACCAACAAGTGGGACACAATTGTGAAGTGGAACGAAATCTATTGGATTTTTGAAACTTTTTTAACTAATAAAAAAAAATGAAAAGTGGGGCGTGCAAAATTATTCGGCCCCCTTGCGTTAATACTTTGTAGAGCCACCTTTTGCTGCGATAACAGCTGCAAGTGGCTTGGGGTATGTCTCTATCAGTTTTGCACATCGAGAGACTGAAATTCTTGCCCATTCTTCCTTGCAAAACAGCTCGAGCTCAGTGAGGTTGGATGGAGAGCGTTTGTGAACAGCAGTTTTCAGCTCTTTCCACAGATTCTCGATTGGATTCAGGTCTGGGCTCTGACTTGGCCTAACACCTGGATACGTTTATTTGTGAACCATTCCTTTGTAGATTTTGCTGTATGTTTGGGATCATTGTCTTGTTGGAAGATAAATCTCCGTCCCAGTTTCAGGTCTTTTGCAGACTCCAACAGGTTTTCATCCAGAATGGTCCTTTATTTGGCTGCATCCATCTTCCCCTCAATTTTAACCATCTTCCCTGTCCCTGCTGAAGAAAAGCAGGCCCAAACCATGATGCTGCCACCACCATGTTTGACAGTGGGGATGGTGTGTTGAGGGTGATGAGCTGTGTTGCTTTTACGCCAAACATATCATTTTGCATTGTGGGCAAAAAGTTGGATTTTGGTTTCATCTGACCAGAGCACCTTCTTCCACATGTTTGGTGTGTCTCCCAGGTGGCTTGTGGCAAACGTTAGACGAGACTTTTTATGGATATATTTGAGAAATGGCTCTCTTCTTGCCACTCTTCCATAAAGGGCAGATTTGTGCAGTGTACGACTGATTGTTGTCCTATGGACAGACTCTCCCACCTCAGCTGTAGTTCTCTGCAGTTCATCCAGAGTGATCATGGGCCTCTTGGCTGCATCTCTGATCAGTCTTCTCCTTGTCTGAGTTGAAAGTTTAGAGGGACGGCCAGGTCTTGGTAGATTTGCAGTGGTCTGATACTCCTTCCATTTCAAAATGATCGCTTGCACAGTGCTCCTTGGGATGTTTAAAGCTTGGGAAATCTTTTTGTATCCAAATCCGGCTTTAAACTTCTCCGCAACAGTATTACGGACCTGCCTGGTGTGTTCCTTGGTCTTCATGATGCTCTCTGCGCTTTCAACAGAACCCTGAGACTATCACAGAACAGGTGCATTTATACAGAGACTTGATTACACACAGGTGGATTCTATTTATCACCATCAGTCATTTAGGACAACATTGGATCATTCAGAGATCCTCGCTGAACTTCTGGAGTGAGTTTGCTGCACTGAAAGTAAAGGGGCCGAATAAATTTGCACGCACCACTTTTCAGTTTTTTATATTTGCTAAAAAAGTTTAAAATATCCAATAAATTTCGTTCCACTTCACAATTGTGTCCCACTTGTTGGTGATTCTTCACAAAAAATTAAAATTTTATATCTTTATGTTTGAAGCCTGAAATGTGGCAAAAGGTTGAAAAGTTCAAGGGGGCCGAATACTTTCGCAAGGCACTGTACATAAGAAAAAGGGTGCCCCACCACAAACAGTGGGTGGATAGAGAATATATGTGTGTGTGTGTGTGTGTGTGTGTGTGTGTGTGTGTGTGTGTGTGTGTGTGTGTGTGTATATATATATACACATACATACACACACACACACACACACACACACACACACATACATATATATATATATATATATATATATATATATATATATATATATATATATATATATATATATATATATATATATATATATATATATATACACACATACATATACACACACACACACACGAGAATCACCATCAACCTCCATGCTGTCAGCATTCGTAAATAGGAAAGTAGATCACTTATTTAAAAAAAACTCACATCTCTTTAGTTACGTCCTGGTTTCCAGGCCTAGGCAAATGTCATGCAAACATCTTCAAAAGGCAGGGTTTGCTGAGCCAAGGGCAGATGGATTCCAGGAAGTAAATGCTACATGAATCATCTGCCCTTGCCCTAGATAGCTGCAGCCAAAAATGCCAGGGGGTGTTCAAAGTGATTTCTCAGCAAAATGGACACATGGGAGGAGTTTGCTTTGAACAAAAATGTTTTTAGTGGATGTAGACCGCCTCTAACTCAAAACATGCAACCTGTAGAATTTTTTAAACATTGCCTATGGAGATTTTTTAAGGGTAAAAGTTTGACGCCATTCCATGAGCGGGCGCAATTTTGAAGTGTGAACATGTTGGATCTCAATTTACTCGGCGTAACATCTTTCAGAACAAAAAATATAAAAAAATAAAGTGCGCTTGTAAGACCGCTGCACAAATACCGTGTGAAAGTATTGCAATGACCGCCATTTTATTCTCTAGGGTGTTAGAAAAAAAAAAAAAATTTATATATATATATATATATAATGTTTGGGGGTTCCAAGTAATTTTCTACCACAAAAACTTTTAAACTTGAAAACACCAAAATCTCAAAACGAGGCTAGTCCTTAAAGTGGTTAAGGAGCTCTATGAAAACACAGACTGCCAAGGAATGCCAACTCCTCCAGACTGACACCCATCAGGATATTTTGGCATTTGCATAACTCCTTCCAAAGCCAGCCCACTGCTTTTATCAGAGCCGAGAGCTCTTGAGGGGCAGGGTGCTGTGACATTTTCCAAGACATTATGTATATGGGCAGAACAGCGGCTAAGTGGTTAGTACTTTCCCCTGGCAGCACTGGGGTCATCGGTTCAAATCCCAACCATGGCACTACCTGCCTGGAGTTTGCATGTTCTCCCTGTGCCAAATGCATTTCCTCCAGGGACTTCTGTTTCCTCCCACACTCCAAAGCCATCCTGTTAGGTTAATTTAATTGGCTTCTGTCTAAATTGGACCCAGTATACACAAATTTGAGACGTGTAAAGCGCTGTGTAAACTGACAGCACTATATAAATGTAATATTAACACTAACCACCCATGACCTACCTGCACTGCATGGAGTGCAAATGGGTGCAAAAATATCACTAATCTGTCTACCTAAATAATTAATTGATATATTTAAGGACATACAAGACTTTTACAGAATAGGAAGTAGACACCAGAAGGAGAGAGAGAAAAAAAAAAAAAAAAAAAAAAAAAAAAGCACTTACTTCTTAATGAAGGATTTGATATCCTGTGGGGGATAAAAAATAAAATAAGAAATCATGGTTAGATCCAAAAGAGGACAAACGAACATTCCAATTCAAAGTGGCTGCAACACTTACAGTCAAGAAAGAAATGGAGTCTGTGTCGCTCATTTTTTCGCTGGCTATAGCAATGCTCTCTTTGATGCTGTCTATATTCTCCTGTATCTTGGCAATATTTTCCTCCATTTCTGACAGCAGACTTTCACCCTCCGTTTGGAGTTTTCCCAGCAGTTTCTCCTCTCGCTCCTTTAGGAAATTGTGCAGCTTCACAAATTCAGCCTCAATGTGCTCCCGGTACTCCTTCATGTTGTTCTGTAAAGGGCAAGAAGTGTTACAGTTCAGGGTAAAAAAACTAAAAAAAGAGACTGGCTAGGAGCCTGCATCATGCATGCCTAATTGTTTCACTGCTTCCTGCCTGCCGTATAGTGAAATGGACAGGCTGGGGCACTCTTGTTCTGGGAAGGTGTCATGTCCTTTCACTCTTGGCGTGTGGCAATAGGCTCTTTACCGTGATCAGTGATGCGCTATGACACAGGCCAGTGTTGGAGAACCTTGGCACCCCCAGATGTTTTGGAACTACATTTCCCATGATGCTCCACTACACTGCAGAGTGCAATGAGCATCATAGGAAATTTAGTTCAAAAACATCTGGGGTTCCAATGTTTGCCATCATCGACATAGGCTCTTTACCATTTGATTAGCTGTAGCCAATCATAGCTGATCACAGAGTAAATAGGAAATGCCAGTTATCGGGATTTAGCAAAAAATAACCCAGTGAGGATTAAAAAACAAAAATACAAGTTAAATAAAAAACGACCAAAAGAAAGCAATCTCAAAAAAATGATAAATTTTCATATGGGTACAGTGTAGCATGATCGCTCAATTGTCAAGGAGTTACAGCTCTGAAAGCTGAAATTGGCCTTGGCAGGAAGCAGGTGAACTTGGTGGTTAAAGTGGAAGTTTTGCCATCATACAGGTGCGTATGCCTGACTTCTACCTATATATACACACACACACGATGCCAGGGTGTCCCTTTACTTACTCTGTGTTTGTCAATCTTTTCGTTTTGCTTTTTAGCCATCTGTTCAGCCACCTTCAAGGCCTCTTCCAGGGGAGTTACCATAGAAGACAGCTCTGTCTGTAGAGAACAAAATGTCAAGTTAAACAGGTTAGCCAACCAACAATAGTACACCTATCAAACCTGGCCATCTCAAAAAAAAAAAATACATAGCCAAAAATATGTGGACACCCCTTCAAATGACTGAGCTCAGGTGTTTCCCAGTGAAGGGTACAGTTAATGCTACACCATACAAAGACCTTTTAGACAACCTTGTGGAAAGGGTTTGGAGGAAGGGACTTTCCAGCCTGATTGCACCCATGTACACAAACTCTGCTCCATAAAAATCTGATTTGACCAATTTGCTGTGGGGGGGGGTTGGGGGATTTGGGGACACGGGTGGCCTGCAGAGCATTTCAACTCTACTGGGATATGCCAATTACCATCCAGGTCTCATTCAATGCCTGACCTCACAAATGTTCTTTCCAAAAGAACTTCAAAGTCTTTTGGAAAGCCTTCACAGAAGAGTTGACCCCCATTAAAGCCTTTAAAAGGGAGATGGAAATTCTATATTACAGCCCATGGTTGAGCCCAAAGATTGATGGTTAGGCTCACAAACTTTTGGCCATATAGTACATCTAAAGAATATTAGTACCAGAATGCATCTTACCTTGTACACACCCATTGCATCCAGGATGGGAAGGAAGTTGTGGTTGGTATGTTTCAGAGACTCTCGGCAGATAACACATCCCAAGTCTCCGTCATCCTTACAAAAAAGTTTCAGCCTCTCCTCGTGCACATGACAGTTCTCAGGAGGTTGAACCTTCTCCTTCACTATGGGCTTTGCCGGAGTTGTTGTTGGAGTAGACACCCCAGCAGTCTTCTTCACCAGGTTGGCCAGGGCTCGGTTGCTAGTATATCTCTTCTCAGTTATGACTTCCTTACAGTCGAGGCAGGTAAAGGAATCCTGACCCTCCCAGGCCTTGTCTATGCAGTTGCGGCAGAAGTTGTGGCCGCATTCCACCACAACGGGGTCCTTAAAGAGCTCTTTGCACAGCAGACAGGTCAACTCCTCAGCAAAATCCTCAGAGGCCACGACAGAACTGTTCGCTGGAGTTTCGTGGACCTCCACTTTGATTTTCTAGGAGGAGAGGAAGAAAAGAATGACAAAGGTTATATGCGATATACAAGCCTTTTTGTAATTCTGGGTTAAAAGTGAAAAGTTAACCATATCAACTTTATTAAATAAAAAAAGTCCTTTAGCAAGGTACATACATTCCACAAGAATTATGCTACCATAATAAAATGAGTGTGCTGTAACAGCATTGTTCCTGTTTTTTTTTTTTGGAGGCCACCATTTTGCTGAAGCCCAGAGCCTCTGTGAGCAGCAGAAAATCTTTAGACCATTAAACGATCGGCCTCTAGTGGCTGCGATTTCAGGCACAGTGCTGAAAAATGGAGCATGTGCAGAGCGAGACCGTATTACTGGATCTTAAACAGTATAGGTACTTATTTTTAAAGTTTTACATATAGCTATATCAGAAAGAGGCCAGCCTGAAGTCATCTAGCAGGACTTCGTTTTCTGACTAAAGTTTCACTTTAAAAATAACCTCGCTGGTTCAATCCACAGCCAGACTTTGTTAAAGTAATCTCACTATAATCCCCAGGGGACACCATGTATGCAGCACTTTGTTTTGATTGGTGGTGTAATGGAAATTTTTAAGTTATGTATATAAAAATTGTATTCGATTTTATACGTATTGCACAATGCCCTCACTTTGCACACGGCACTAATAACGTTTTCAGTACATGTTTGCATTCTTTCAAGTCCCTATTAGAATTAGCCTGCCGATGTTACGTCCCTTGTTACCATAAACGTACAATTGTAATATTAATATGATACCTACGTAATCATGTGTATAAAAAAAAATGTCAAATGTGTCATAAAGAACAGTTATTTGGAAAGATGCTGAGCGTATCTTTTGTGTCTGTTCCCTACTGCAGTAGTTATTTGGAACCATCAATATGAGGATAGGATTTGCCTATCTACAAAATATCCATGTCAGTGGTATAGAGATGCCAAGCTAGTGTGGTTTGCCGAGTGCCCCCCCCCCCCCATTCATTGGTCAGAATGAGAATAGATTTTTGTGAGCAGCAGGTGGAAGGCCCGAGACTTGAGCTTTTGGGCATAAAAAAAACACTACACTTATCTAAATTGTTAGGAGTGTTCAGCACGTCAGTTTATTTCAATTGCCAGGACAAAATTTAAATTCTGGCTAACTCCCAAACACCAAACTCTGCTAAACTGGTTTGAAAAATAAATGCAGCTTAGGCGAGTTTATAACACAGATTTTCTCCTGTCAGGATAAACAGCATTTACAAGAAACCAGTGTGCATGAGGCCTTAAAATTATATAATTTAATTCCCCAAATAAAATTTGCACATCAGGAGAATTGGAATAATGTCGGGGTCCCTTTTACAGGGACATCTCAGTTGGATGGACTTTGCTTTCTCAGCGGGGGATTCGCTCCGCTGAGCAGGTGGAAGACATGTCAGTCTCCGCTCACTGTGCAGAGTGGAGACAAATCGAATGAAAACGGAGCGCCTGTCTTATCTTTCAATCAATCTGCTAGATGGGTGGTGGTCCTATTTTCCATCAGTCTGGATTTGGCAGACAGGATCGGATGGATAGCAGAAGTTGTCAGCGCTGACATCCACAGCCCCATAAGGGTGAATGGCGGGTCCGATCAGATCCGCCCGAAAAAACCTGACAGGGGCACCTGATCGGACATCTTGTGTGAAAAGGCCCTAACAGTACCAAGATACTTCACTGGAGGGCAAGTACGAGTAGAGAGACCACACCATAAGTGCATGAAAAAAATAAATGCAGATTTCACTTGTAGATCTGTTTCATGCGGTCTGTGTGGTTGTGGTGTGAACAGGACACAGAACTTTTATTTGTGCCTTTGCATAACATTTGCAGAACAAACTGACCTCTCGCTGCACCATGAACAAAGGAAAAAAAAAAAAAACTAAAAGCACACGACTTCAGACTTGCCTTGCAGACATTCCATACTTAAAGACGACCAGTCAAAAATCTTATCTGAAAATTTGTTGTGGAATTGTTATATGGCAGAGGTAGACCGCTCCTATGGGCAGGGATTAGGATTCAAAGAAAACTGCATTGAATCTCATGTATAACTATTTTACTTCTCTCTTCTCCTTGTCAGAGCAGATGCATCAAGCTGAATGTTAAGCTCTAAGGCCATCTTCTAGTGTTCCTCAGCTTAGCACCGATGAGACCCAAAATATCATTGCAAAAGGCGTGTCAAGATCATATATTACAATTATCTGCAACCTGAGCAGAGTATTAGTTCTGACCTCAAGCAAGAGATGATTGTATAATCGCTACATTCTCTCCCCCCCTGCAAGGTAAAGACATAATGTGCATTGCATACTAGCACATTATGTGAAACGTGCCTTAAAATCAAAAACTGTTCCAGTGCCGCAATGTCAGCGCTGCAGAGGCTCCCATCTTCACATGTCTTGCTTCCGGGTTTGCAGGCTTTGGGTCTGAAAGGCCGGAGCCACAATGACGTCACTGCCACACATGCGTTTGGGAGCCGCCGGTCACGGCACAGGGCTTTGAAGGAGAAGGGTATGGGCGGCCATTCCTTCAGAGCGCATGTACCAGTGAGGTCACTGGCTGCATGCAATGTAAATATCTCCTAAACTGTGCACGTTTAGAAGACATTTACACAAACTATGGGAAAGCTGCCTTATAGGCTTACCTATAGGCAAGTCAGTAACGGAAGTTTACTTCCTCTTTAAGCTGGTCAAAGGCGGCTCAAATCCCAGCCAGGTCAGCGGGGACCAGTCCAGATTTGAACCATGTATATGGGGCAGGCCAATTGCTCCCAAATGGTTTGATCAACTTGGGTACAAACAACCTGTTGGATTTTTTTTTCCATGCAATTATTGTCAGCAACTATAGCCTCTAGCAATAATCACTGTTCTCCCAGCAGAGACATGTCCCCGGTGTCTCGCCATCTTGCAGTTTATTTACTAAAAGTGGAGAGTGCAAAATCTGGTGCAACGCTGCATAGAAACCAATCAGCTTCCAGACTTTTTCCTGACAAAGCTTAAAGCGGGAGTCCGCCGGGAGTTCCTCCGTTTTTTTTTTTTTTGTAAAGCCAGCAGCTACAAATACTGCAGCTGCTGACTTTTAAAATAAGGACACTTACCCGCCCAGCGCGCCCGCGATGTCGGCACCCGAAGCCGATCTCTCAATCGTCTCTCGGGTGCTGCCGCCGCCATCTTGGGTATGGGAATCAGGAAGTGGAGCCTTTCGGCTTCATTTCCCGGTTCCCTACTGCGCATGCGCGAGTCGCGCTGCGCAATAAGGATGGTTCCGCTGCCTCTGGGATCCGTGTGTTTCCCAGCAGACAGCGGGGGGACTTTCGGAAAGGGGCGTAATCTACGCCCTTTTCCGCAGATACCTGTACTGTACAGGTACCTGCACCCCCCTCCCCCCTGAAAGGTGCCAATTGTGGCGCCGGAGGGGGGGGGAGGATTCCAATGAGTGGAAGGTCCACTTTAGGGTGGACCTCCGCTTTAATTGAACAAGCTGAAGTTAGAAGCCGATTAGCCACCATGCACAGCCGCAACAGATTTTGCACACTCCAGGTTTAGCAAATCAACCCCCCGTGTGTGTCTGCAGTCTCCAAGCCATTCCAGTAAAGAGTCCACACAGTGTCTGACCACCATTTACACTAGGATGTCTCAAGTCTGATAATCTTTTCTAGCATTTCCTATCATTGTACAGGATTTATATGATGCTAACAGTTTGCGCAGCGCTTTACTTATGGTAAACAATTCCATATAGTTATTATATGCAAGGCAGTTTGGCAATTTCAGGGGCCACAGCTGAAGACACCTATACCATGCATGTTGACAGCCCAATGTCAGGCGGTTAAAGTATTGGTTATGACAGGGAGAGAATACAAGTGAACAGCTGTCCTTTCCTAGCTCAGAGTCTGCAGAAACACCAATGAATGCACAGGCGAAGTCAGGATATTAGATTTGTCAGAGAAGAGAACCAAGTACACTGCTTTGAACTGATGTTAGCTCTTTGGTAGAGAACCGAACTTAAAGGGTAACTCCACTTTCTTGGGGAAATAAAAGTAGCACATACAAATGTAATATAGGGTACACAACTATGACCCAAGTGCTATTATAATTGAGTGTTACTAAAAATTACCTTTCCCTTTCAATCTGCAGGGCTGTAATTTTCTGTAAAATGCAATATGACCTGGAGGTGTTCAGATGGTATACAGAACAACCCCCCCAACTTGCTATGTGTGATTGGCTCACCGATTGTCCCAGAAGTCTGCATTAAGATACAAATCAGACTTGATCCCCTGAAACAAAAATGCCATTTATGGGGAGATACTCCCAAAGAAAAAAATAATGTCTAAAAAGGGACACAGTCCCAGCCACTTTCCTCATTAAAGCCCTGCATGTGCAGCAGCTGATTAGTAATTATAAATGCACTCCCATACAGAATACCTCTGCACAAGGGCACAAAGCCATTTCTTCAGAACAAACAAGGTAGGAATCTGCAACAAAGTTTGTTAAAATCCCTGCAATGTACATCACCCAGAGGAGAAAATAGTTCTCACAAAAGCGGAGTTACCCTTTAAGACCATAAAATAATTCCAACCTGTGGTCAGATACCAGGCTGGATAGACTGGATTTGTGTATTGTATTACCTTTGCTTTAGGCTCCTCATCCTCTGGTTGGGGCTCCTCCTCATCCTCCTCCTCCTCCTCTTCTTTTTCAGGTTCAGCTTCTTTTTCAGGTTCATCCTCCTCATTTTGGGGCTCATTTCCATTTTCAGAGGTCTCCTGATTGGTTTCATCTGCTGCTGCGTCATCTTCCTCATTTTCTGCTTCTTCCTCCTCTTCCTCTTTCACTGGTTTGACCAGCACCAAACGGGTTTTATCTACCCACTCATTTTGGCGGCAGTTCACTGTAAAGTTAGCAAATACTTTTATGAGACAAGGAAAAGGCTACAACCTAAAGTGATACAAAAAATGAACACCGGGATAAATCTCACCCGGCTACCATCAGTTAAAGCAAAACTTCACCCAATCAACATTGACTGGTTTTAATCCTTTTGCTGCTGGGATAAGTAAATGGATAGGAAAGTATATCATTTACTTAGTAATTTTTATTTACATTTCTTCAGGTACTTCCTGGTTTCTTGCCTAGGCAAATTAAATCATACATCCCAGGTGTCTTCTGGATGGGAGAAGGGGTTTTCTCAGCTAGGCACACCCTCCTGCCTGCGGTAAGGGCAGATGGATTCCAGGAAGTAAATCCTACATGAATCATCTGCCCTTACTCAAGATGGCCACAGCCAGGAATGTTGGGGGGGGGTTGTTAAAAGTGAGTACCCAACAAAATATAGAGACATGGATGGGAGAGTTCACTTTGAATAAAAAAAATTAATTGGTGTTTTCAGTTTGTGGTGCTCAGATGCAGTGAAGTTCCGCTTTAACCTCATGGCGCTTGCCGCACGCAAACATGCGGCCTCGCGGTGGGCCTTAGCGGTGAGCAGACTTATATTTGTGTGCATTAGTGCAAATACAGATGTCCAGAGAGGGCTAACGGAAAATTGCCGATCGCTGCTTGTGATCAGGAGCTTTCTGATCATGTGACTGCCGTGACAGCCAATCACTGTGCTCGCATAAACCCTGTCCTGCCTGTATTCTAAACTCCTTAAAGGGCTGGGATGCACTGGCTCCAAGGGTTTAAGCATTTCCACTCCAGCTTTTAAATACCACTTGTAAAATAAAAAATGATCGTTTTTTTTTTTTTTTTTTTTACAACAGGCATGCAAAAAAAAAATTGTTTTGAAACCACTAAGCCACATTTTAAAGAATTTGTCTATTACAATGTACTATACAGTGCATGTGCCAGTGACAATGTAAGGACATCCAAAGACTGAAGAGAACTTTAAAAGGCAACTCCACACTTATCTTGGGCTAGCAGAGGATGCATTGGCTGTACCAACTGTCTTCTGCAGGAAAGCCTCATCTGACATGCAGAGATCTTCTAAAATTCTCTCCAGCTATAGCCGTTCTCTGTTCTGGCCGACTGTCTTTTTGCCAACCTGTATGCCGTTACAGGGGTCTCATATCAACACCCTAAGCTAGTGAGCGTTACTAAATGCTGAAGGAATGATCCTGTCGCCCACCCAGTAACGCTCACGGGGGGGGGTAAACATAGGTTTGATGGTACTTATGTAAAGTCTTTAACTTACAGCCAACGTAATGGACGTAATATTCCTCCCTTCCGGCCCGCTTATTCATTCTCGTCTTCACCACTTCAGCATCATCTACAAAAACAAAAAGAGAACAATGGGTATGAATGGGATGGACTCCAGATAAATGGATTGATGGAAAGGTATAGTAGGTTTGCATGTTGTATTTTATCGCTTTCACGTCTACGCTTATTTCTGACATTTGTGGCTTAACCGTTAAAACCTGTATATTGTGTGCTACAAAATTAAATTAGAAATCCCAAACTTTTTTTTTTTTTTAGCAGAGACCCTAAAGAATGAAATGGTGCAATATTTTATGTCACACAGTATTCATGCAGCGGTCTGACAAACACTTTTTGGGGGAAACAAAACATTTTCATGAATAAAAAAAATAAAACCAACCCTAAACAGTAAAGTTAGCCCAACTTTTTTGAATAACGTGAAAGTTATGCCAAGTAGATACCCAAAATGTCATGCTTTTAACCACTTAAGGACTAGCCTCGTCTTGAGATTTGTGTTTACAAGTTAAACATATATACACAAAAAAAATATAATATATATATATATACACACACACATATATATATATATATACATACATATACACACACACATATATATATATATATATATGAAGTTCTAACACCCTAGAGAATAAAATGGCGGTCATTGCAATACAACCGTAATTTGCAGTGGTCTTACAAGAGCCCTTTTTGGGGGGGGGGGGGGGGGGGTGGGTATTAAAAAAAGTGAAACAGTAACGTTAGCTCAATGTTATGTGTAATGAGTAAATTGATACCAAACACGTCACTTTTCAAAACTGCACCTGTTCGTGGAATGGCATCAAACTGTTACCCTTAAATATCTCCATAGGCGACGTTTAAAAATAAATAAATAAAATTCTACAGGTTGCACGTTTTAAATTAGAGGCGGTCTAGGGCTAGAATTATTGCTCTCACTCTACCGATCGCGGCGATACCTCACATGTGGTTTGACCAGTTTTCATATTCGGGCGCTGCTCGCGTGTGCATTCGCTTCTGCACGCGAGCTCGTAGGGATGGGTCGCTTAATTTTTTTATTTTACATTTTTTCACCGTTAAAAAAATAATTGGGTCACTTTTATTCCCATTACAAGGAATGTAAACATCCCTTGTAATAGAAAAACGCATGACAGGTCCTCTTAAATATGAGATCCGGGGTCAAAAAGTCCACCGATGTCATATTTGAACTAAAATTTAAAAAAAATTGTTATTTGAAAAAAATTACACTGAAAAAAAATATCCCTTTAAGACAGGGCTTGACAAATTTGCTTGGAATCTAGGAGCCAGCTTAAAAAGTTAGGAGCCAGGTCGGTAACGGCGATCCGGACCTGTCCCTGGCCTGACATGGAGACGAGTGAGGGGAAGATAGTGCCGCAGCCCCCCCCCCCCCTTTTTTTCCCTTAATTAAAATAATTTTTTTTTTTTACTTTTTACAAAAAAAAAAAAAAAAATTATATATAATTAAATTAATAAATAAATTAATAATATATATAATATAATGAGAAGCCATTTACCAGCCACCACACTCACCGTTGGGCAAAAGGCGCCAGATGACGCCTGCAATCACTTCCTTCTCTTCACTTTGGGAAGGAAATGGGCGGGCAGTGAAAAACAGGCAGGGGAGCTTCACTCCATTAGGAATTAGCATTATTGGAATAGGGTGTAATTTCTACATCCACCACAAGATGGCGCCAGACTACCGAAAGATTTTAGAAGGCCGCAAAGCCGCGGCCTCAATTACTGGCCGGCGCGGCCCGATGCAATTGCGCGGCGGAGTTCGGGGTCCAAATGGAGACGGGATACCCCAGCAGCGTTGCCCCAGTCGCCAGGACACGAATTCTAGGCGCAAATGCGACCAGGCGCCCGGGGTTTGTCGAGCCCTGCTTTAAGACATATGTGCGGAAGGGACGTTATGTCGTCGCTTTCGCCCTGCATGGAGACAGGTGGGGGTCCATCTTCCCCTCACTCGTCTCGTCAGCCACCGATAGTTCCCGATCGCCTCCGATAAGCCGCAGGAGGCAGCCCTCCCACCACCAGTGATCTCTCTGCGAATCCGCCAGAGACCACCATTATTGTAAACCTGACCGGCTCCTGAAGAGATGGATACCTCGGTTGTGGCAGCAGCTGCTGCCGTTACCAAGATATCCCTCTTCAAAGTGCCAACGTCTATATACAGGAGCCGGTTGGCATTGGGACAAACTATGGTACCCAACAATCTCCATAGACTGCACCTTAAAAGAAATATGCAACGGTTACCAGGTTAGAGTTACAATGGAGGTCTAATGCTCGAATTATTGCCCTCTACAGCGATAAACATGTGTAATTTATACCCTGTGTACAACTGTACATACGCGGGTGTGACTTACGTATGAGTTTTTTGCTGCACAAGCTCACAGGGGTGCTTTTAAACACCTTGTTTTCTTATTTTTATTTGATTAAATTGTCACTTAAGAAAAATGATGATCACAAAACATCCCTTGTGACAGTAATAAGTGGAGGCAGGTACTCTTTATGAAGGAATCAGGGTCTAAAGAAACAAATCCCTCCTTTGCACTTAAAAAGCGAAGCACCCAAAAACAGAACTTCCGCTTTAAGCACTCCTCACCCCCTTACATACCACGCTTGGCATGTAATTTTTTTTGGGGGGGGGGTGTGGCTTTAGTTAGGAGGGGGACTTCCTGTCCTACTTCCTCCTTCCGCCCAGGGAACACCGAGGCGACGACTCCTTTTGCCTTAGGCGGCCCCTCCCTCTAGGCGATCTCCTGGGACACGCGACAGGTTCTAGGAAGTCGCCTATCCTCTCAGGGAGCGCAGCGCAACTTGCGCATACCCATCCGTGAAGCCGAAAGCGGTCACAGCCGGGTGCCCAGAGTGGCAATGGAGATGTCGGCAGACAGGAGCGACACCCCATTTGGCCGCATCGCTGGACTGTGGAACAGGTAAGGGTGTTTATTAAAAAAGTCAGCAACTACACTTTTTGCAGCTGCCGACTTTTAATAAGCCCAGAACTTCACTTTAAAGTATTCAGATTGCCAAAACACGGTTTTAAAAACCGGACGCGACGTTGCATCCATGCGTTTACTTAGGAAACTGTAACAAAGCCGTTTCCGGTTTTGCTTCAGTCTCTCTAGCCGGAAGTGCCAGATCACGGATCGGGTCTCGCAGTGGGACGGGAGGCCTGGAGAGAGCAGCGGAAGGAGACGTCCTCCTCCCGTTCGCTTGGGATAACAACGAGGCCACATCAGTCGTTATCCCTAAAGAGCCGACCGCCCTAAACAGCAGCTGCAGGCATCACCCTGGTATAACCAGAGAGCCGAGGCCGCAAATGTGTGCAAGGTCGGTGCTAAAGGGTGGAATATTATAGTCCTGATTAATGAAACAAAATTAATTTACTTTAATTAGGTGGAACATTTTCAAAAAACAGCACTCTTAAGCTAGTAGGCAGAATTTTTTACTTTTCTTCCACCCGTGTACTTTATCTGCACCTCAGTTAGAAAAACGCCGGTTTATAAATATTCATCCAGAACAATGAATTCTGTCAAACAGGTAAACGAGCTCTTAATTGGATTGGCTCAGTCTGCGGTTTCCATGAGAGCCGGCTGGCCTGAAAAGGCGACGTGTACCAAACATGTCGTCTCAGTTAACACTGTAAAGCCGGCCAGAGGCGGATTTAATCTCAGCCGGTTCTGCAGGGACTGGCCTGAGAGAATCCATTAATGGATGGGCTGATTGTACTGATGGTGAGTTGACTATAGTACAACCAGACTTTCCTATCACTGCCGGCCGCCAGCAGAACACAATAGCGCTGCAGGAGGGATTTCCCCCCCCCCCATTAACAGAGTTGAGGGGGAATCAAGCGATTTGCCTTTCTTCCACTTGTGGAAAGAAAACTGCATAAACTAAGGAAAGAAATGCCTGCTAGTAAAGCAAAAGATTGTACTATATGTATCTAACAGTAAAAGCTAAAAAAAAAAAAAAAAAAAAAAAAGACAAAATAAGCACACACACACACCTAACCCAAGGAGGCCAATGATGGGGTTTGTATTCAATGCAATAAAATATAATCTGGGACAGTGGTGGTCAACTTTCCTGATATGGGAGGGCTGCAAGTACGAACCCCCCTCCCCATCACCGAAAGCTAAAAAAAATAAATAAAAAAAAATAATGGCCACACAAGGCAGGGCCAAGGAGAGCGCGGCCACACAAGGCAGGGCCAAGGAGAGCGCGGCCACACAAGGCAGGGCCAAGGAGAGCGCGGCCACACAAGGCAGGGCCAAGGAGAGCGCGGCCACACAAGGCAGGGCCAAGGAGAGCGCGGCCACACAAGGCAGGGCCAAGGAGAGCGCGGCCACACAAGGCAGGGCCAAGGAGAGCGCGGCCACACAAGGCAGGGCCAAGGAGAGCGCGGCCACACAAGGCAGGGCCAAGGAGAGCGCGGCCACACAAGGCAGGGCCAAGGAGAGCGCGGCCACACAAGGCAGGGCCAAGGAGAGCGCGGCCACACAAGGCAGGGCCAAGGAGAGCGCGGCCACGCAAGGCAGGGCCAAGGAGAGCGCGGCCACGCAAGGCAGGGCCAAGGAGAGCGCGGCCACGCAAGGCAGGGCCAAGGAGAGCGCGGCCACACAAGGCAGGGCCAAGGAGAGCGCGGCCACACAAGGCAGGGCCAAGGAGAGCGCGGCCACACAAGGCAGGGCCAAGGAGAGCGCGGGAGACACTGGGCATTAGAAAAGAGTCTACAGACAATTTTGCTGAAGACCGTCAGACTCCAGGATTTTCCACAGACTGGTAACCTGATTTTAGAGACATGGAGACAATACACAAGCATTCTAGAGATCATTGCTATACGAGGTAAAGCGGGAAACATACAAAAATTCTGTTGGACCTGCCAGTCATCTCCTCACCCCCTAGATGGTATGAATCAGGTATAGGAACTCCTCGTCCCACATTAGATGTTACCCAGGAGGGGAGTTTTTTCTTCACATTAGCAGCTGCATTGACACCAAGGTACTCCTCTCTGCAGGAGACACGGAACACACCTTTGTAGAGGGAAGGCAATGTGCTCACCACTTGACTCCGCTCCCAGTGCCTGCTCCCCTTCACTTGCCCAATCCTGGGGGGCAGCAGAGATGGGCTGCCGGGGATCCCCATGGCTTGACTGCACTCCGCTAGCTGCTTCCTCAGCCCATCCCACTGTCAGCAGCAATGTCACATCCACTTGTGCCCGAGACTTACAAGTAGATCTAAAGGCAAAAGTTATCACAAGTAGTGTCCCCACTAGAAGATGTCCCCTCCAGCTCTGGGGACAATCTAATATTTTTTTCACTTTCTGCAATAACAGTCAATAGGCCAAAGACAGGGTGAATCTCAACCATTTGGAGCCGGCACCTCACCGCCCATTAAGGTGTTTAGGATGCGGGGCTCATGATCACATGACCGATAACCGTTTTGGGAGAGCACACGCTCATGACAGCTGTATGTGCACCAATGCATGCAAATATGCAACCACTTGGCTCCAAGGTCCACCCACTGAGAGGCTGCATATTCACATTCAGCTGGTGCTAAGAGGTTAAGGAGGACACAAGGCAAAAAAAAAAAGTTTTGCTTTTAGTTCTAACCACTTGCTGACACGATGTATATATACATACGTCAGCAAGTTTTTGATGAAATATCTGACGCCAAGACTCCTCTAGACAGAACTCAAGCCAGGACCAAGCATGTTCTTTGTTGGACCTTTGTCTCAACAACATAACCTATTTTAAGCGCTTTCCTATCGGGCACTTAAACCCTCTTCCTAACCAGATTCATTTTCAGTGCTCTCACACTTTGAGTGACAATTACTCAACCCCGTACCTACATGACATTTCCACACAAAGAGCTTTCTTTTGGTGGTATTTGATCACCTTTGGGTTTTATTTTTAAGCTATAAATAAATAATAAAAAAAAAACTTCTTTTCTTTACAAAACTTTGTTTCGGATATAACATTTTGCAAATTAGCAATTTTTCTTCATAAGTTTTGAAGAAAATTTATACTGCTACAGCAGGGCTCGATAAAAAACCCGGTCGCCAGGTCGCATTGGCGACTAGAAATAGCGACCTCGTGCCTGGGGCAGCACAGCTGGGGGTATCCTGTCTCTGTGGACCCCCCCAGCGTGATCGCGTCGGGCCGTTCCGCCGGCGGCCGAAAATTTAGGCCGCGGCTTTGAGGCCTTCTGCGGTCCTATGATTCCTTATGGAATCTGGCGCCCTCTTGTGGTCGTTGTTGGTATGACAAACCAGCAATGCTAATTTCCTCTGCAAAGTTTCCTCTGCCTGTTTTATATTACCTGCATCTTCTTCCCTTTATTTAGAACCCCCTAAACATATATATTTTTTATTCTAACACCCTAGAGAATAAAATGGTGGTTGTTGCAATACTGTCTGTCACACCGTATTTGTGCAGCGGACTTACAAGCGCACTTTTGTTGGGAAAAATAATTTAGTTAATAAAAAAATAAGACAACAGTAAAGTTAGCCCAATTTTTTTTTTATATTGTGAAAGATAATGTTACGCCAAGTAAATTGATACCCAACATGTCACGCTTCAAAATTGCACCCGCTCATGGAATGGCGACAAACTTTTACCCTTTAAAATCTCCATAGGCGACGTTTAAAAAAATTCTACAGGTTGCACGTTTTGAGTTACAGAGGAGGTCTGGGGCTAGAATTATTGCTCTCGCTCTACCGATCACGGCGCTACCTCCTGTGTCTGGTTCGAACACCGATTTTATATGCGGGCAGGACAGGGCGCGTTTAAAAATTATTATTTTTTCTGCTTATTTTAACTTTTTTTTTTTCCACTGTTCTTTTAAAAAAAATGTTGTGTCACTTTTATTCTTATTACAAGGAATGTAAAAATCCCTTGTAATAGAAAAAGCATGACAGGTCCTCTTAAATATGAGATCTGGGGTCAGAGAGACCTCGGATCTCATATTTACACTAAAATGCAATTGAAAAAAAGAAATAAAATGTCCCTCTAAGAGCTATGGGCAATGACTTGGAGACGGGGGGGGGGGGGGGGGGGGGGGGGGCGGCGACGGCGCTGCTATCTTCCCCTCACTCGTCTCCATGTCAGGCCAGGGACAGGTCCGGATCGCCATCACGGACCTGGCTCCTAACTTTTTAAGCTGGCTCCTAGATTCCAAGCAAATTTGTCAACCCCTGTGCTACAGTAATCTTTGGTCTAAGTCACTAAAATATGTCCGAGGGCTTTCACTGGAGCAGTGCACTGGCAGGGCGACAGAAAAAGTCCTGCCAGGAGCTTCTTTGGAGCGGTGAACTCACTGATCCTTCCAATTGAAATCAATAGGGCAGCACTACAATACCGCCGGCAAAACGCTGCAGCGGATTTAAGCCCTTTTGGCTGCTAGGGGGGGGGGGGGGGGGGGGTATGGGGGTTAAAACCGTACCGCTAAAAATAGCAACTGAAATAGCAACTAACAACTGAGGCCCTAGGTGCCACGGTATGAAAGGGGTCTTGCAGAGTCTACAATATATGGTGGCAATCACTGAAAAAATCGATCACACCCGATATACTGATGGCCTAGCTCATTTCTTGAGTAAAATTACAAATACCCCTCAAATTACCCCTTTTTGCAAAGTAGACAAAAAAGGTATTTAGTAAGAGGCATGGCAAGTTGTTTGAAGTTGTCATTATTTCCCACAATTCTCTGCAAGTTTTTTTTATTCCCCCCCCACAAAATGGTCATAACAGGTTCTCACACACAGCATTGTGCACACTTCCAATTACACCTCAAAATGCATTCTACTACTCCTCCCAAAAAACGTTTTACTATCCAAAGTAGAGCTGGAACGATTAATTTGTCTGTCGACTAATCCATCGATTTTTTCGATTAGTCAACGACTATCCGATTTTTTTTTTTTGATTTTTTTTTTATTAATCTAGGGGTTTTTTTTTTGATTAGCTAATTAATCCTTTGGATAACCTTGATTATTTTTAATATAGTATTGGCCGGCAGCAGAGTATCAGGCTGGGTATGGAGGGATGGCTGCTAACATCCGACCTCTCCCCTCCACTGCACAGATCAGTACAGAGAGGGGAGAGAGAAACCGGCGTCATGTCATGACGCCGGTTTGTTTACAAGTGATCGCTCCGTCGGAGCGATCACATTGTAAATGCCTGGGTGTAGAAAGATGGTCGCCGCTTCGGAGCTAGGCCGAGACAGTGGAGCGCTCCACGGATCGCAGCATGTGCGCTCGGATCACGGATCGGTGACGATCCGTTTCACCCCTAGGGACGGCGGCACGGAGGAGAAGAGAGGGGGGACGGTGGCACGGAGGGCAGCGGTAGATACTAAGCACTGCCACCACTGACGCATCGACGCCCTGCACACACGTCAACGTATTTTCTTAGTCTACGTACTCGATTAAGTTGACGCATCATGGCAGCTCTAATCCAAAGTTAAAAGGGCAGAAGATTAAATAGATCAAAAGATTAAATCGATCAAAAGAATAAATAAAATGACTGAAGTTCCGTTTTAAATACCACAAGAAAGCGATCAAAAAAAAAAAAAAAAAAGTGTCATATGGGTACACTGTAGCATGGCTGCGCAATTGTCATTCAAAGCGTGACAGCCACAGCAGGAAGGGGGTGAAAGTAACCAGCAAGCAAAAAAGGTTAAAAAACCTGGCCTTTAGCTTTTTTTAGCTGGCTTCTAGATAAAAAAAGCAAAAGTTTCTCAAGCCATGCCATACGGGATGTACAGCCAAAAACCATACACTGACAGATCTGCAGGAGTCCTGTATGGCACCAGGGATCTGCTGATCCCTTGTGAAATGCTTTACAGGAAAAAATAAATAAAATTAAAGTGAACTTAAAAATCTGTTTTATCACAGTCAATGCAAACATAAGACTAGGTTTAAATAGACAAAACTCAACCTTAGACTAAGTCTGGGGCACAGCCCAGCCACTAATCAAGTACAAGAAACTTTACATTTTGACATGCAAGTGTGGGAAAGTCTGGTTAATCGTCTGAAGTCATCCATCACTATGGGAATAACAGCGGTCAGCAGGACATTGGACAGTGAAGGAAAAAAAAAAAAAAAAAAAGATGGGAACTCCACAAAAACAGCATGTTGTAACAACTTGCCCGACTTTTGGGTGCCAAGGGATGGGGTAAATGGTTACAACAAGCAGGGCAAAGGAAAGCCAACGCGTTTCAGAGGCCTCAGAGGGCAGAGTGAAACAGCAGAATATTTAAGGGACTCAAGGGTACTCCTAAGCAGACTAATCTGCAGGCAGGGGGGATGTTAAAAAGAAAAAAGTTGGAGATGTAAAATATTTTGATTACAATTTTTAAGCCACCAAGAAAAATATAAAACCCCAAACTTAGTAAAACTACTACCAGTCCGAATTAAAACAAAGTAATTTAGTTACACTGGAAAGGTAACATGAAGTGTACATAAAAGTATACTTAAAATAAGAAAGTACAGCTTATTAAACAAGCTAAATTTGCTTTACAATTTAACTTATTACAAATGGAACAAGGACTGTATATGGTTAAGAACATTTCACCCTCGTATTTTTCAATTAGGGGCCAATCATTTAGTGTATCTCAATAACCCCACTGTAGGAGGCACGAGATGAAGCCCACAAGCAAACTGGAGCATTCCCCACTTCCACAGAAATCCATGTTTCTCTTGTTTGAAAACTGCATTAAGAAATAGTGTTACTTGAATTGTATTCAAAAAAAAAAAAAAAAAGCTTCTCCAAATATTTCCTTTTTTTGCCTCCAGGTCTTCCAATTTCCACTCCTAACAGTGCAAATTCTTGAGATTAAGTCTCAATCGGCTGTATAGTTAACTTTGACCTACAGGTAAGCTTAAAATAAGGCTTACCTGTAGGTAAACATAATATCTCCTAAAGCTGTACGGTTTAGGAGATATTTCCCCCCGCAATGAGCCGCTGACTTCAGCGGCTCAGGGGATTCTCGGCTGATAGTCCGGCAGCCACCAGCCCCTGCCGTGAAGAAAACATCCACACGCATGCGTGGGAGTGACGACATAGCAGCTCTGGCCACTCTCAGCATCGGAGCCGCAATACTCGGAAGGCACACCGGGGGAACATGTCAGCTACCCCCGTGTGGACCGAGTGAGGTGCCAGCGCCTCATTCCATGTTATTTCATAACGAGCTAGTATGCACCGCTCATTGTGCCTTTTCCTTTAGGGTCGGTTCACACGGGCGACACGACTTTAAACGCGACTTTCGGAGGCAACTTGGACACAACTTCAACACGACTTGGGGCGACTTACAACACAACTTTAAGTCGCCCCAGGCCAAGCGACTTTTGCCGTGGCCAATCAGAGAATGAGCTCTCAAGGGGAAACTCCACTCCAAATACAAAAAAAAAAAAAACGGCGTGGGTTCCCCCTCCGAGAGCATAGCAGGCCCTTAGGTCTGGTATGGATTCTAAGGGGAACCCCCCTATGCCGAAAAAACAGAGTGGGGGTCCCCCCAGATCCATACCAGACCCTTATCCGAGCACGCTACCCGGCTGGCCAGGAAAGGGGGTGGGGACGAGCGAGCGCCCCCCTCCTGAGCCGTACCAGGCTGCGTGCCCTCAACATGGGGGGTGCCTTGGGGAAGGGGTGCCGCGCAGCCCCCCCACCCCAAAGCACCTTGTCCCCATGTTGAGGAGGACAAGGGCCTCTTCCCGACAACCCTGGCCGTTGGTTGTCGGGGTCTGTGGGCAGGGGGCTTATCGGAATCCGGGAGCCCCCTTTAATAAGGGCCCCCCTGGATCCCAGCCCCCCACCCTATGTGAATGAGTATTGGGTACAATGTACCCCTACCCATTCACGTATAAAAAAAAACGTACAAAAAAAAAACACACACAAGGGTTAATATCGCCGGACTCTTCCGATATCTTCTGCTCTTTCACTAGCAGGGGAGCCCGGCTTTCTTCTTCGGCGCCGCCCTCTTCTTCCGACTTCGGGGGTCTTGTCCACCCTCTTCGGTTCTTCTTGCCGGGCCACTACGCCTTCTTCTAGCTCTTTTACAAGCGGTGGCCCGGTCTTCTGTTGCCGTCTTCTGTTCTCTTCAGGAGATGTTGCCTCGTTGCTGTCTCTGCTCACAATGACAGGGATGTGGCGTGCGATGATTTATATAGGGACATCCCGGATGATGTCCCCGCCCATTATGATGTCACAGTCCCAGCATTCCTCAGCCGACGAGAAGACCCCCGAAGATGAAAGAAGACCCCCGGAGCTGTGCAATAAACTATTTTAACCCTTGCGTTTTTTTTGTAAATTTTTTTCACAGGTGAATGGGTAGGGGTACATTGTACCCCATACTCAGAGTGGGGGCCGGGATCCGGGGGGCCTCTTATTAAAGGGGGCTCCCGGATTCCAACAAGCCCCCCGCCCGCAGACCCCGACAACCAACGGCCAGGGTTGTCGGGAAGAGGCCCTTGTCCTCAACATGGGGACGAGGTGCTTTGGGGGTGGGGGGGGGGCGCACGGCTCAGGGGCGGGGCACTCACTCATCCCCACCTCCTTTCCTGGCCAGCCAGCGTGCTCAGATAAGGGTCTGGTATGGATCTGGGGGGGCACCCCCATGCCGTTAATTCGGCGTAGGGGGTTCCCCTTAGAATCCATACCAGACCTAAAAATTTGGCGTGGAGTTCCCTCTTGAGAGCTGATAATTCTGTGAGAGTCGCCTCCGTATAGACGGAGATCCGACTTGTACGCGACATCCATTGAAATCAATGGGTACCTGTCGCCTACAAGTCGGATTGAAGTAGTACAGGAACCTTTCTGAAGTCGGAGCGACTTCAGTAGTGTGCATTAAGACGGCTCTCATTCACTTACATTGATTTTTACATGTTGTCCGACCTGAAGTCGGATCTGAGTCGCCCCTGTGTGAACCGGCTCTTACAGGTGTAAAAAAAAATAAATAAAATAAGTCAGCGGGTTTACTCCCACTTACAGCAACTTTAGTACAAATATAAAGGAACTTTGAAGACACAGAGGAGCACAATTTAAAAGTAGACGAAATCTGGTTCACAAAAGGAATGATAGAACATCAACATCAACCTAAAACTATCCCTGAACACAAGTGGGGGGACACACCATTTGTTCTGCATATAATGCGTTTTTACATCTCTACACCAGCGATTTGACAATTCACACTTTCAACCACAATAAATAGAACAAAAGAGAAATTAGAACAGCACTTTTCCAACTATGGCAGGTACCCCGGGGACGCCTTCTGGATTCTTCAGGGGTACCTTGCAAAAATGCCTAAAAAATGTCCAAAAATCAACAAGCCGGCAGTCAGATTAAGCCTGGCTTTTTTGTTAAGCAAAGTCACAAGTTTTCTAATGTGAAGCATTACAACCTTGGGCATTGTGCCAGCTGCTGTTGCCCTAATAACCGATGGCATCACAGGTTGATAAGGACGTTGGGAGTCTGAAGATGTACTCGAGTACCTCCTCTATCAGCACCGGAGTCATGTTAGAACTCTTCTGGGAAGGCCGTCCACAAGGTTTAGGAGTGTGTCTATGGGAAGGTTTGACCATTCTTCCAGAAGAGCATTTGTGAGGTCAGGCACTGATGTTGGAGCGAGAAGGCCTGGCTTGCAGTCTTCACTATAATTCATCCCAAAAGTGTTCTCCCAGGTTGAGGTCAGGACTCTGTGCAGGCCAGTCAAGTTCTTCCACCCCAAACTCACTCATGTGTCTTTGCCCACCAGTGCAGAAAGCAAGGTCCATAAGTCATGTTGAAACAGGAAGGGGTCATCCTCAAACTGTTCCCACAAAGTTTGGAGCATGAAATTGTCCAAGATGTCTTGGTATGCTGACGCCTTAAGAGTTCCCTTCACTGGAACTAAGGGGCCAAACCCAACCCCTGAAAAAAAAAAAAAAAAAACCCACACCATAATCACCAAATGATTTGGACCAGTGCACAAAGCAAGGTCCATAAACACATGAGTGAATTTGGGGTAGAGGAACTTGACGGGCCTACACAAAGTCCTGACCTCAACCTTATAGAACAATTTTGGGATGAATTAGAGCGGAAACTGCGAGCCAGGCCTTCTTGTTTAACATCAGTACCCGACCTCACAAATGTGCTTGTATATTTGTTGGGTAATGATAAATCACCTCCAGTGTTAGGCCACTTTCACACATGCGGATGGTATGTCCGTATTTCATCCATCCGTTTGCGGATGAAACACGGGCCATACATTCATCCCTATGGGATAGCGGGTGTCTGGATGAACATCCGCAGACACCTGATATCGTCCGTCTCCGCTACTGTCCGATTCTGCAGACTGAGGAAAATCCTATTTTTCTATCCGTCTGCAGAGCGGATCGGATGAACACGGACAGACAGTCCGTGCTCATCTGATCCCCCATAGAGGAGAGTGGAGAGCTGACAGGGCGGTCCCTGCACAGTGTGCGGAGACCGCCCTGTCCACCGCCGGCTCAGCGGGGACAACGGAGCGATCCCCGCTGAGCGAGCGGATCATCACGGGGCGGATCATTACTGATCCACCCCGTGTGAAAGAGGCCTTAGGCGTTCTGCTTGTGAAGACGCCTCTGCATCATGTAAAACTATCGGTTTCATTTTAGAATGGGATGCCTCATTTTGAAGGCTGCAATTGCCGAATTAGAATTTTATTGCTGACCTCATAAGGGATACCCACCCTATCCTGCTGGCCATGATCACCAAGTGTGAAAGTGAAACAAAATACTAAAAATGTTGTGTTGTCTCCAGAACAGGACTAGATCTCCAAATAGAGACACTAGTTCTGACTGCCCTGGTGATAATAGGGATTCCCTCACTCTGTGGCAGATGTGGGACAGAAGTGAAAAGATCTCTTCAATAAAAAAAAAATAAAAAAAAAAAATGACAGATTATAGATAATACATATACACACACACATATATATATATATATATATATATATATATATATATATATATATATATATATATATATATATACACACACACACAAAAAATACACCACACCTACTCAAATTGTAATTACATATCTTCTAGACAGTTGATTGCACATTAAACTATTCCTTCAGTACCAAAACCTGCTATAACCTTAAAATTAGGGATGCACCGAATGGGTTTTTTGGTGCCGAAACCGATACCGAAAATGAAAAATACACTAGGCCGAAAACCGAAACCGATACCGAAAATGACTGGTTTTCAAAAATGCAGACAGTGTTCCCCCCTGTGATGCAGACAGTGTTGCCCCCCTGTGATGCAGACAGTGTTGCCCCCTGTGATGCAGACAGTGTTGCCCCCTGTGATGCAGACAGTGTTGCCCCCTGTGATGCAGACAGTGTTGCCCCCTGTGATGCAGACAGTGTTGCCCCCTGTGATGCAGACAGTGTTGCCCCCTGTGATGCAGACAGTGTTGCCCCCTGTGATGCAGACAGTGTTGCCCCCTGTGATGCAGACAGTGTTGCCCCCTGTGATGCAGACAGTGTTGCCCCCTGTGATGCAGACAGTGTTGCCCCCTGTGATGCAGACAGTGTTGCCCCCTGTGATGCAGACAGTGTTGCCCCCTGTGATGCAGACAGTGTTGCCCCCTGTGATGCAGACAGTGTTGCCCCCTGTGATGCAGACAGTGTTGCCCCCTGTGATGCAGACAGTGTTGCCCCCTGTGATGCAGACAGTGTTGCCCCCTGTGATGCAGACAGTGTTGCCCCCTGTGATGCAGACAGTGTTGCCCCCTGTGATGCAGACAGTGTTGCCCCCTGTGATGCAGACAGTGTTGCCCCCTGTGATGCAGACAGTGTTGCCCCCTGTGATGCAGACAGTGTTGCCCCCTGTGATGCAGACAGTGTTGCCCCCTGTGATGCAGACAGTGTTGCCCCCTGTGATGCAGACAGTGTTGCCCCCTGTGATGCAGACAGTGTTGCCCCCTGTGATGCAGACAGTGTTGCCCCCTGTGATGCAGACAGTGTTGCCCCCTGTGATGCAGACAGTGTTGCCCCCTGTGATGCAGACAGTGTTGCCCCCTGTGATGCAGACAGTGTTGCCCCCTGTGATGCAGACAGTGTTGCCCCCTGTGATGCAGACAGTGTTGCCCCCTGTGATGCAGACAGTGTTGCCCCCTGTGATGCAGACAGTGTTGCCCCCTGTGATGCAGACAGTGTTGCCCCCTGTGATGCAGACAGTGTTGCCCCCTGTGATGCAGACAGTGTTGCCCCCTGTGATGCAGACAGTGTTGCCCCCTGTGATGCAGACAGTGTTGCCCCCTGTGATGCAGACAGTGTTGCCCCCTGTGATGCAGACAGTGTTGCCCCCTGTGATGCAGACAGTGTTGCCCCCTGTGATGCAGACAGTGTTGCCCCCTGTGATGCAGACAGTGTTGCCCCCTGTGATGCAGACAGTGTTGCCCCCTGTGATGCAGACAGTGTTGCCCCCTGTGATGCAGACAGTGTTGCCCCCTGTGATGCAGACAGTGTTGCCCCCTGTGATGCAGACAGTGTTGCCCCCTGTGATGCAGACAGTGTTGCCCCCTGTGATGCAGACAGTGTTGCCCCCTGTGATGCAGACAGTGTTGCCCCCTGTGATGCAGACAGTGTTGCCCCCTGTGATGCAGACAGTGTTGCCCCCTGTGATGCAGACAGTGTTGCCCCCTGTGATGCAGACAGTGTTGCCCCCTGTGATGCAGACAGTGTTGCCCCCTGTGATGCAGACAGTGTTGCCCCCTGTGATGCAGACAGTGTTGCCCCCTGTGATGCAGACAGTGTTGCCCCCTGTGATGCAGACAGTGTTGCCCCCTGTGATGCAGACAGTGTTGCCCCCTGTGATGCAGACAGTGTTGCCCCCTGTGATGCAGACAGTGTTGCCCCCTGTGATGCAGACAGTGTTGCCCCCTGTGATGCAGACAGTGTTGCCCCCTGTGATGCAGACAGTGTTGCCCCCTGTGATGCAGACAGTGTTGCCCCCTGTGATGCAGACAGTGTTGCCCCCTGTGATGCAGACAGTGTTGCCCCCTGTGATGCAGACAGTGTTGCCCCCTGTGATGCAGACAGTGTTGCCCCCTGTGATGCAGACAGTGTTGCCCCCTGTGATGCAGACAGTGTTGCCCCCTGTGATGCAGACAGTGTTGCCCCCTGTGATGCAGACAGTGTTGCCCCCTGTGATGCAGACAGTGTTGCCCCCTGTGATGCAGACAGTGTTGCCCCCTCCCCACCCCTGGTGCCTCCCATGATCGGGGTGAATAGCGCAGGACTGATGCAGCCAGTGATGTGCCTCTGCAGTGAAGAGAGCCGTTTGGTTGAATAGAGCGCCGGGAACATCACAGCTAATAGCTGTGTGTTCCCCGTCGTGCGCCGTCACACACAGCCCCTCCCCCTTGTCCGGGGAAAGTGCCTGGACAAGGGGGAGGGGCTGTGTGTGACGGCGCACGACGGGGAACACACAGCTATTGAAATTAAAGCTGTGATGTTCCCGGCGCTCTATTCAACCAAACGGCTCTCTTCACTGCAGAGGGACATCACTGGCTGCATCAGTCCTGAGCTATTCACCCCGATCATGGGAGGCACCAGGGGCGGGGGTGGAGTTCTGCCCCAGGCCCCGCCGCATTTTCGGCTCAATTATCGGCCGTTTTTTCCTTTCGGCAAATTGCCGAAAAGGGCATTTTCGGCCGATATGTTTCGGCGGCCGAAATTTCGGTGCATCCCGCCTGCTCCTGATAGGACGTTCAGGAACGTCCTTCAGGAGTAGCGGGATCGCGCGCGCCCGCGCAGCGGCGCGATCCCGATGTGCTCGTGTCACCCGGACACGGCACATCTCAGATCGGCAGGAGGGCTCTGTGATTGGCCCTCCTGATCACATGACGGCCGTGTCCAATCACGGCCGTCATGTGATGTAAACAAACAGCCGGTTGCTAGGCAATCGGCTCGGCTCTCCTCACACGGAAGTCACCGCTGAGGAGAAGAGAGCAGATCGCTGCAGCCGGCTGATGATCAGTGAGTATGGGCTGCTTTTCACAGCTTTTTACTCACTGATCATCAGTGTAGTGTCAACACACCACACAGTACAAACAGTCCCCACATATGTCCCAAAACATACATGTCCCCAAATAATAAAAACACATGTCCCTAATAATAAAAACATGTCCCCCACATATGTCCCACTAAAATCACATGTCCCAATGATTATCTGCACACATATGTACATGATCATTTGCGTACATATGTCCGTGATCACACAAACCAATTATTATACACTTAGCGGAATTTTTTTTACCAAAAACATGTAGCAGAATACATTTTGGCTTAAATTTATGACAAAATTTGATTTTAGTGGATTTCTTTTCAAATAGAAAAAAGAAAATATTGTTTTTTTCCCAAATTTCCGCTTTTTTTGCGCTTATATCGCAAAAAAAAAAAAACGGAGTCGTGAATAAATACCACCAAAATAAAGCTCTATTTGTGCGAACAAAATGATAACAATTTCATTTGGGTACAGTGTAGCATGACTGCGCAATTGTCACTGAAAGCGCTAGAGCGCTGAAATCTGAAAATTGGGCTGGGAAGGAAGGGGGTGAAAGTGCCCTGTATTGAAGTGGTTAAAATGTCATTCAAAATCTTCAACATGAATCCAAAGGTTTAAAAACCACCAATAAAAACAAATGTAATAACATAGGAAAGAGGATCATGCAGTACTGTATATACATGTAAATGAGTATACACACTGTTATACTACAATATAAAACAGATGTATGGAGGGCATGTATACTCCAATATACAGTACACATCAGATAGAGGGCTTTTATAATCCATGATATACAGTACATATCAGACAGTTACATATAGTTATATACCCTGCCATATACAGTACATAAGATATACAGAGGGTGTGTATACTACACGAAAGAGTACATATGCTATAGATCTATTGAGGATGTATATAATATATGAAATACGGTAATCATACAGATCTATAGAGGGTATCTATACTACATGAAATAAAAATACATATGGGCATCACGTATACTCCATGACATACAGCACAAATAATAAGTCTATGAAGAGGCTGTGTATACTATAAAATATACGGTATGCATAATACAGCTCTTTGAAGGGTGTATACTACATGACATGCGGTACATAGATCTATAGAGGGTGTGTATTACTCTGATATACGGTACATACAGGGTAGGTGCTTATACTCAGCAATATACGGTACATAACCAACAGTATTATACAGCAGGTTAGTAGGTAGGTGGCGGGAGAAAATGTATTACCAGTATTATGGCTGCAGCCAGGTGCCATAACCCCAGTATCTCTTTTTCCCTTAGGCGAGAAGCTTCCTGATAAGTGATCCCAGTAGTACATTAGCCGCAGGATCACTTTTAGAATCGTTTGGGAACCATCCAGCTCCGGAAGTTTCTTCACTTCGAGCCAAGCAACGCCAAAATGGCCACCACTCATCTATGCTCTTGGAGGACCAGAATTACATCACCCCCCCCCCCCCCACAGAATTTTTTTTTTATAGCGGAGCTCCACCCAAAAATGTAACTTCCACTTTAAGTACTGGTGACCCCCTGACACGCCACATTTGGCATGTCATTTTTTGTGTGTGTGTGTGGGGGGGGGGGGGGTGTACCCAGTTCTTACAGGCACCTAGCTCCCACTTCCTCCCCTGGCACAGCAGTGGCAGAGGGAATTTTACCTCCCCCTTCCTGAAATCTTCAGGGACACATCACAGGTCCTAGAGGATTGCCCGGCCATTCACAGCACATGGGAAGCCACAGCCGGATGCCCAGAGTTAGAATGGCGCCACGTAAGAGGAGTTTCGTTCACCAGACAGGCGAGAGTGTCTGATTATTAAAAGTCAGCAGCTACACTTTTTGTAGCCGCTGACACATAAATGGGTGGAAATCCGCTTTAGTATTTTGCTTTTAACCAAGTACCGACCAGCCATCCCAGTTTTACTGCAGCAGAATGGCACGGCTGGGCGAAGCGACGTTACCTTACAACGATTCGCCTTTTAGCCACTGCCAGGCTCCCGCGGTCGCTCACGACAGAGAATGGGATCTGTGTGTAAACACACAAATCCCGGTCCTTTCAGGGCAGAGGAGACTGATCATGTGTTCATACCAAGTATGAACACCGATCATTTCTTTCAGTCAGTCCCACCCCCTACAGTTAGAACACACTGAGGGAACACACCTAACCCCTTGATCGCCCCTCATGTTAACCCCTTCCCTGCCAGTGACATTTATACACTAATCAATGCATTTTTATAGCACTGATCGCTGTATAAATGTCAATGATCCCAAAAATGAGGGAAAAGTGTCCGATGTGTCCGCCACAGTGTCGCAGTCCCGATAAAAATCACTGACCACCATTACTATTAAAAAAAAAATTATTTTTTTTAAAATGCCATTCCCTATTTTGTAGACGCTATAACTTTTGCGCAAACCAATCAATATACACTATTTTTTTGACCAAAAGTATGTAGACGTATACACATCGGCCTAAACTTTAGAAAAATATTTGTTTTTAAAAACTTGGGATATAGCAAAAAGTAGGGATGCACCGAAATTTCGGCCGCCGAAACATATCGGCCGAAAATGGCCCTTTCGGCAATTTGCTGAAAGGAAAAAACAGCCGATAATTGAGCCGAAAATGGGGCGGGCGGAGCTCCGCCCCCGCCCCTGGTGCCGCCCATCACGGGAGGTGTATAGCGCAGGAAAGCCGCCTCCGCCGTCTGGATCAATAGAGCGCCGGGAACATCACAGCTTTAAATTTTAATAGCTGTGTGTTCCCTCGTCGTGCGCCGTCTCATACAGCCCCTCCCCCTCGTTCGAGGAACTGTGATAGACAGATCACCCGTCCAGATTGGACGGGGGATCTGTCTATCACAGTTCCCCGGACAAGGGGGAGGGGCTGTATGCGGCGGCGCACGATGGGGGAACACCACAGCTATTGAAATTAAAGCTGTGATGTTCCCGGCGCTCTACTGATCCAGACGGCAGAAGTCCTCTCTTTCTGCATCACTGACTACACAGGGGACAACACGCTGCACGAGGGGACACAAACACTACTGGCTGCACGAGGGGACACCACACTTATCTCTTTTATCATGTCGCCAGTCTCTGGCCACCTCCTGAACCATGTCGCCAGTCTCTGGCCACCTCCTGAACCATGTCGCCAGTCTCTGGCCACCTCCTGAACCATGTCGCCAGTCTCTGGCCACCTCCTGAACCATGTCGCCAGTCTCTGGCCACCTCCTGAACCATGTCGCCAGTCTCTGGCCACCTCCTGAACCATGTCGCCAGTCTCTGGCCACCTCCTGAACCATGTCGCCAGTCTCTGGCCACCTCCTGAACCATGTCGCCAGTCTCTGGCCACCTCCTGAACCATGTCGCCAGTCTCTGGCCACCTCCTGAACCATGTCGCCAGTCTCTGGCCACCTCCTGAACCATGTCGCCAGTCTCTGGCCACCTCCTGAACCATGTCGCCAGTCTCTGGCCACCTCCTGAACCATGTCGCCAGTCTCTGGCCACCTCCTGAACCATGTCGCCAGTCTCTGGCCACCTCCTGAACCATGTCGCCAGTCTCTGGCCACCTCCTGAACCATGTCGCCAGTCTCTGGCCACCTCCTGAACCATGTCGCCAGTCTCTGGCCACCTCCTGAACCATGTCGCCAGTCTCTGGCCACCTCCTGAACCATGTCGCCAGTCTCTGGCCACCTCCTGAACCATGTCGCCAGTCTCTGGCCACCTCCTGAACCATGTCGCCAGTCTCTGGCCACCTCCTGAACCATGTCGCCAGTCTCTGGCCACCTCCTGAACCATGTCGCCAGTCTCTGGCCACCTCCTGAACCATGTCGCCAGTCTCTGGCCACCTCCTGAACCATGTCGCCAGTCTCTGGCCACCTCCTGAACCATGTCGCCAGTCTCTGGCCACCTCCTGAACCATGTCGCCAGTCTCTGGCCACCTCCTGAACCATGTCGCCAGTCTCTGGCCACCTCCTGAACCATGTCGCCAGTCTCTGGCCACCTCCTGAACCATGTCGCCAGTCTCTGGCCACCTCCTGAACCATGTCGCCAGTCTCTGGCCACCTCCTGAACCATGTCGCCAGTCTCTGGCCACCTCCTGAACCATGTCGCCAGTCTCTGGCCACCTCCTGAACCATGTCGCCAGTCTCTGGCCACCTCCTGAACCATGTCGCCAGTCTCTGGCCACCTCCTGAACCATGTCGCCAGTCTCTGGCCACCTCCTGAACCATGTCGCCAGTCTCTGGCCACCTCCTGAACCATGTCGCCAGTCTCTGGCCACCTCCTGAACCATGTCGCCAGTCTCTGGCCACCTCCTGAACCATGTCGCCAGTCTCTGGCCACCTCCTGAACCATGTCGCCAGTCTCTGGCCACCTCCTGAACCATGTCGCCAGTCTCTGGCCACCTCCTGAACCATGTCGCCAGTCTCTGGCCACCTCCTGAACCATGTCGCCAGTCTCTGGCCACCTCCTGAACCATGTCGCCAGTCTCTGGCCACCTCCTGAACCATGTCGCCAGTCTCTGGCCACCTACTGAACCATGTCGCCAGTCTCTGGCCACCTACTGTATAAAAATATTTTTTAAAAACAGTCATTTTCGGTATCGGTTTTCGGCCTAGTGTATTTTTCATTTTCGGTATCGGTTTCTGCACCAAAAAACCCATTCGGTGCATCCCTATCAAAAAGTAAAATATTGTTCTTTTGTTTATAGCGCAAAAAATAAAACCACAGAGGTTATCATCAAATGCCACCAATAGAAATCTCTATTTGGGGGGGGGGGGGGGGGGGGTTAATTTTGTTTGGGTACAGTGTTGCACGACCGCGCAATTGTCAGTTAAAACTATGCAGTGATGAATCGCAAAAAATGGCTGGTCATCGAGCAGCCAAATCTTCCAGAGATGAAGTGGATAAGGTTAGAGAAGATAGTTGGTGTGTTTTAGACCCCAGATGTCTCCATAAAAGGGACATGTGACGCTGTTTTATGGGATGGTTACATTCCTTGCAGAAAATGTAAAAAAATAACTGAAAGTTCTCCACTGCCTGTGCATGCAGTAATAAACAACACGCGCCCCCACACATGAGGCATCGTCATGACCATTAGAGAATGACCATACTAACACTAGACCTCCTCCAACTCGAAACCAGGAGACTTTTGGAGAGTCTATGAAGATTAAGCACCGCAATTTGTCAACATTACACCAGCGTGCGCAATTTTAAAGAATGACATGTTAGGTATCCATTTACTCAGCGTAACATCGTCTTATATTATACAAAAAAAAAAAAGGAGGCATATATGAGGCTTTTTTAATTCATCAAAATTCATTTGTGGCAAAAAAATGCACATATAAGTACTAATGGTAGGTTCCACCATGCTTCCTGCATGAGTAGGTGGGGGGGGGGGGGGTGTTATACAGATGGAGGTGGTAAGTACTCTCAGTAGATCGGGGGGGGTGGGGGGGAGAAAAATGTATATAAGTACTCAGGGTAGGTGGTGGGAGGGGTGTTATATACATATAGAACAGGGATATGCAATTAGTGGACTTCCAGCTGTTGCTAAACTACAAGTCCCATCATGCCTCTGGCTGTCATGCTTCCCGATATCTCCCACTCCCCCAATAACTCCCCCAATAACTCCCCCAATAACTCCCCCAATAACTCCCCCAATAACTCCCCCAATAACTCCCCCAATAACTCCCCCAATAACTCCCCCAATAACTCCCTCAATAACTCCCCCAATAACTCCCTCAATATCTCCCAATAATAACTCCCTCAATAACTCCCCCAATAATAACTCCCCCAATAACTCCCCCAATAATAACTCCCTCAATATCTCCCAATAACTCCCTCAATATCTCCCAATAACTCCCTCAATATCTCCCAATAACTCCCTCAATATCTCCCAATAACTCCCTCAATATCTCCCAATAACTCCCTCGATATCTACCCCCCTCCCCGAATATATCTCTGAAGTAGGAGGGGAGCATTATACAGATAAGGTAAGTACTCACAGTAGGTGCCATTATTCCTCTTACATGAGGGGATATAGATGAGGTAGTGGGGTGGCGGGGAGCATTATACAGATATACACACACACACGGTACCTAGTTGGGGGAGGGGGTGGTATAGACAGATGAGGTAGGTAGTGGGGGAGGAGCATTATACAGATAACGGTAAGTACTCACAGTAGGTTGTGTCAGAGGAATGTAAGGAGTTAGAGGAGGTAGGTGGAATGATGTAGGTAGGTAGTTGGGAGGAGGGAAGTATTATACACACACAAATAAGGTATTTACTCACGGTAGGTGCCATCGTTCATCTTACAGGGGTATGTAGTGGGGGGTATATAGATGAGATAGGTGGGGGCAAGTAGGTAGTTGGGGGGAGGTGTAATACATAGATATGAGGAAAGTACTCACGGTAGGTGCCGTCGCTCCTCTTACAGGGGTATGTAGTGGGGGGTATAGATATGAGGTATGTAGTTGAGGGAGGTGTAGTACATAATTACATATATAGATGATGGGTGACGTAGGTACTCACGGTAGGTGCCGTCGTTCCTCTTACAGGGGTATGTAGTGGGGGGTATAGATATGAGGTATGTAGTGGGGGGTATAGATATGAGGTATGTAGTTGGGGAGGTGTAATACATAATTACATATATAGATGATGGGTAAGGTAGGTACTCACGGTAGGTGCCGTCGTTCCTCTTACAGGAGTAGGTGGCCCCGATCTCTACGGTGAATTCCTCCTCCATGATCTCCTCTTCTTCCTCCTCTTCCTCCTCCTCCATGGTCTCCTCCTCCTCCACGCTCTCCGGCTCTTTGGCTGGGCTCTGGGCGGCCATGTTAGTCGGGTCACGTGGTGTGCGTGTGAGGGAGAAGAGCGGGAAAAGCAGGCGGTGTGGCGGGGAAGGCGCTCCTCGGACGGATGCCGGCGGGGAGGTGAGTGGGGGGTGGAAGGAGCGCGATAAGGACGTCGGAGGTGAGCGGTGTCCGGAGACGGAGCGCTGAGGGGAAGAAGACGGACTTCTCACACAGAACGACGCAGACAAACGACACACAGCTCCGAGCACACCGGAACACACCCCACACTGCCGGAAGTGAGGTCACAAAGGGGGCGGAGAAACTGGGGGAAGTAGCATATGGCGCGCTCTCCTTTCTCCCCCGCCCCCTCGTGACATCACTACCGGGTCTTTGTGCGTGGGATGGAAGTGTCTGTCCGCCTCAGTGTTCTCTTTGTCCCTCCAATGTCGGTATGAGGGGAAGCGCGGAAACAAAGGAGAAGCGGGACCGAGACGCCAACTTCTAAGTTCTATTCGTTGTGTCGAATGAATAAAGTTATCAAAAAATAAAATAAATAATGTTCCAGCGCCGTGGGCAGCCATTTTCTTGGAGACCAATTCATCAGAGTGCTGCTGCTCTGTTATTGTCCAATCAGCAGAGAGGGGGGCGTGTTTATACCTATGCTGTGCTGCCATTGTGGTGGTACCTGGGGGTTTAGCAGACACCCTCGGGAATAAAATGGCGGTCATTTCAACTTTTTTATCTTGCACGGTATTTGCGCAATCATTTTTCAAACGCCTTTTTGTTTGGAAGAAAAAAAAAACAGGTTCACAAATTAAAAAATAACAAAACAGTAAGGGCCGGTTCACACAGCGAGGCGATGCGAGGCGACACGGCTCGCCTCGCCTCGCTCCCGCAAGTCGCCCCCGTTCTGTACAATGGAACCGTTCTGAGAGGAGCGACTTGAGTCGCTCCGACTCAGAAAAAAGGTTCCTGTACTACTTGGGGGCGACTTGCATTGACTTCTATACAGAAGTCCTCTGCAAGTCGCCGTTGAGGTCCCCGCAGGTCGCGGCGAGGCAAGTCGGAGACGCCTCGCCGCGCCTCGCTGTGTGAACCGGCCCTTAAGTTAGCCAAATTTTTTTGTATAATGTGAAAGATGAAGTTACGCCGAGTAAATAGATACCTAACGTCACACTTTTAAAATTGCGCACGCTCGTGGAATGGCGCCAAACTTCGTTACCTTAAAATCTCCAGAGGTGACGTTTTAATTTTTTTTTCCTGGAAACGTTTAGAGGTACAGAGCAGGTCTAGTGCTGGAATTATTGCTCTCGCTCGAACGCTCTAACGCACGTGGCGATCCATCACATGTGTGGTTTTGAACATCGTTTACATGTGTGGGCGGGACTTACATGTGCGTTCGCTTATGAACGCGAGCTATAGGGGCGCTTTAAATCTTTTTCTTTTATTTATTTTTTTTACTTAATTTTTTTTTTTTACATTTTGTTTTTTTTTGTAACCATCCCTTGTAATAGGAATCTATTGTGACAGGTCCTCTTTATGGAGAGATGTGGGGTCATTAAGACCCCCACATCTCTCCCCCAGGATGGAAAGCATAAGATCGAGAAAAAAAATTGCCGATCCCATGCTGATCGCTGCTTTTTTTATTTCCGGGAACCCGAGCGTGGTGTCATAACGTTGCTCCTGGGCCTCCGACGGCCATAGAGATGACTGGTGACCATCTGGTCACTGGAAATCTCTATGGTTGTCATCCGGTGCCAGCCGATTCTTTCTCCGGGCCTCCCCAATGGCACGGGGGAGAGCCCAGGGAAGCACCGGATGGCGCTCCCGTCGCCTATAAGAACGATCAAGTAGCGGAACTTCTGCTATGATTGTTCTTATTGCGCACAGAATGTCTGTAGCTGCAGGCATCGTTCAGATATCCCCGCACAAAGTCAAGGACGTCATATGACACCCTAAGGCAGGGATCTGCAATTAGCGGGACCTCCAGCTGTTGCAGAACTACAAATCCCATAAGGCATAGCAAGACTCTGACAGCCACAAGCATGACACCCAGAGGCAGAGGCATGATGGGACTTGTAGTTTTGCAAGAGCTGGAGGTCCGCTAATCCCTGCCCTAAGGTATTGAAGTGGTTAATTGACACTTGCGCGGTCGTGCGACGTTGTACACCAATAATGTTATTGTCTTTTTTTTTTTACTTAAAGTGGTGTTTCCCCCCCCCCCCCAAAAAAAATATGATTCAAATTCCTAAAAAATTAAAAAAAAATTGGAAAATGCCTGTTGCTAGGGAGTCCCTCGTAGTCTGCCTCCCTCAGTGCCCGGGCACCTGATGTCACTTCATCTCGGCGCAGTCAGTCACCTGGGACACGTGACAGGTCCCAGATGACTGCGTGCATGCGCAGTGGGTGCCCGGCCATGAAGCAACAGCCGGGTGCCCACAGTAAGAATGCCGGCACCGCCGAGCGGAGCGGGGAACGAGGAGGGGCTTCGTTCCCCCGCATCCCTGGACCCTTGAACAGGTAAGTGTCCGATTGTTAAAAGTCAGCAACTGCAGTATTTGTAGCTGCTGACTTAAATTTTTTTTTTTTTTTTAAGATGCACACCACTTTAATTTTTTTTTTTTACTTAATTTTGTTTTGTTTTTTTACATTTTGTTTTTTTTATCACTTTTATTCCTATTACAAGGAACGTAAACATCTTGTAATAGCAATCTATCGTGACAAGTCCTCTGTATGGAGAGAATGAGAGCTTTCTTTTGGTGGTATTTGATCACCTCTACGTTTTTTTTTTTTTTTTTTGCTCTATAAACAAAAAAAGACAAATAATTTTTTTTTTACTTTCTGCTATAAAACATGTAAAATATCAAATTTCTTCATTAGTTTAGGCCAACATATACAGTGCCTTGCAAAAGTATTCACCCCCTTTGGCTTTTTACTTATTTTGATACATTGCAGCCTTTAGTTAAATGTTTTTTTTTAATCTGAATTATATGTGATGGGTCAGAACACAATAGTCTAAATTGGTGAAGTAAAATTAGAAAAATATACACATAAAACAATTTTTCAGAAATAAAAAAACTGATAATTGGCATGTGCAGATGTATTCACCCCCCTTTATTATGAAGCCCATAAAAAGCTCTGCTGCAACCAATTACCTTCAGAAGTCACATAATTAGTGAAATGATGTCCCCCTGTGTGTAATCTAAGTGTCACATGATCTGTCATTACATAGACACACCTTTTTTTTTTTTTGCAACTGTTTAGCCTTATTCCACACCTTTTTAAGAAGTGTATAAAGCACCTTTCACACTGGGGCGGTGGGGACGTCGGTGGTAAAGCGTCGCTATTTTTAGCGGCGATTTACCATCAATTTTGCAGCGCTATTTGGCCACTAGCGGGGTGATTCTTTTTACGCTAGAGGCCGAGAAAGGGTTAACGCCACCGCAAAGCGCTGCTGCAGCAGCGCTATGCTGGCGGTGTAGCCGCCCGCGCTGCCCCATTGATTTCAATGGGCAGGAGCGGTGTATACAACGCTCCAAAGAAGCGGCTAGCAGGACTTTTTTGTTACCGTCCTGCCAGCGCACCGCTCCAGTGTGAAAGCCCCCTGGGGGCTTTCACATTGAAGAGACAGCAGCAGCTGTTTCAGGGCGCTTGGCAGGCGCTATTTGTATATTTTATTGTAGTGCCTGCAAAGTGCCCCAGTGTGAAAGGGCTCTAAGTGGTAGAGCTGCACAATTCCGAGCAAAATGAGAATCAGGATTTTTTTTTTGCTTAGAATAAAAAGATCACGATTCCCTCACAATTCTCACGACGCAAAATCTTTCGCATAATACAAAAAAAAAGTTGGGCTAACTTTACCGGTTAGATTTTTTTTTTTTTATTCATTAAAGTCATTTTTTCCCCAAAAAATTGCATTTGAAAGACCACTGCACAAATACAGTGTGACATAATATATTGCAACAACCACAATTTTATTCTCTAGGGTCTCTACTAAAAAAAAAATTATATAATATTCAGGGGTTCTAAGTAGTTTTCTAGCATAAAAAAATGATTTTTAACTTGAAACCAACAAATGTCAGAAAAAGGTTTAGTGTTTAAGTGGTTAAACTTAATTCACTAAGACCCCTTTCACACTGGGGCGCTTTGCAGGCCTGCAAAGCGCCCTGAAAGAGCCACTCCTGTGTCTGCAATGTCAAAGCCCAGAGGGCTTTCTCACTGGAGCGGTGCGATGGCACAACGGTAAAAAAAAGTCCTGCTAGCAGCATCTTTGGAGTGGTGAAGGAGCGGTGTGTATACCGCTCCTTCACCGCTCCGCTCCTACCCATTGAAATGAAAGGGGCAGCGCGGCTATACCGCCATCAAAGCGCTGCTGCAGCAGCACTTGGCGGATGGTTTTAACTCTTTCTCGGCCGCTAGCGGGGGTTAAAAGTTAACCCCCGCTAGTGGCCAAATACCTCCGCAAATAAGACGGTAAAGCGCCGCTAAAAATAGCGGCACTTTACTGCCGACGCCGTCCCAGTGTGAAAGGGGCCTTACACAGAAAGTCTATTCCATGGACAAATTGTTACAATGTTTTGACTTAGTTCAACTGATAAAGAATGTTGTGATTCTTGGCAGACTGCCCGTTTTTTTCTTCCTTTCTTTTGATGGCTGTGGCTTCAGAAGAGCAGAGAGAATTATTTGCATAGAAAGAATCATGAAACACTTTTATCAAGATCGCAACGGGGAATAAATCGCAATAACGATTCTTGGCGATTAATCGTGCAGCTCTAATAAGTGGGCATTCGTTTATTGGGCCTTCGGAACAGCTGAGCCTCCAGGCCCTCTGGAATGGATTCTGCCCTCGTACCAATAACCATGAGTGTAGCTGGCGAGCCGGCAGGATTGGAGGACATGGCGCCAATCAAATGCTGCAGTTGTGTAGCCAGGTAGTATAGCCAATGGTTGGGGAGTGCTAGACTACCCCCATCCTTGGGATACTGCAGCTGCTCCAATTTGATCCTGGTAGGGCGAGTATTCCAAAGTAGCCATCTAAATAGATCAGTGATTCTCAACCAGGGTTCTTCCAGAGGTTTCTAGAGGTTCCTTCAGCATTGGGCAATTTCTGCCTCTCAGATAACTTCCCACTGACACTATTGATCTTTTTAGCTATCTGTAAGGAGGTAATTCTTCCCAATGACCACAAGTGTAAGGACCATTCTTCCCACTGACCATCACACTAATGTATCATGAGTTGTAGATTTCAAATTTTTAGCAGGGGTTCCCCCGAGACCAGAGAACTATTTCAAGGGTTCCTCTGTGTTGAAAAGGTTGCGAAAGGCTGAAATAGAGTATTAACCACTCAGAATATCTTCGGTGGAATAACGAGAGGGGTGTTATGGAGCACTAGGGGCGGACTGACCATTCGGGCACTGCCCGAGGGCCCCATGCCACCAAGGGGCCCCATCAGGGTTGCCAGCCTCAATAAAACCAGGGACAGGATGTAAATATCTGTGTTCTTTTAAAGATCCCAAGATTATGGCTGCCCCATCTCTCCAGTACCTTTTCAGTGTGTGTATACGGTGTGTGTATATTGTGTGTCTGTGTGTGTATACTGTATGTGTGTGTGTGTATACTGTGTGGCCATAATCTATTGCCTGGGGGCCCCATAATCTCCTATTGCCTGGGGGCCCCATAATCTCCTATTGCCCAGGGGCCCCATAATCTAATCCTATTGCCCGGGGGCCTCATGATCTCCTATTGCCCGGGGGCCCCATAAGTTGTCAGTCCGCCCCTGTGGAGCACATAGAGAAACTGGTGCATGAGAATCATCTTGATGAGGTTGGCTTTCCCCGCCAGGGACATTTTAAGTTGTTTCCATATGTTTATCTTATACCAGAAACAGGTTAGTAAGGGGTAAATATTTAAGCTGTAATAATCAGTAGGCGTTGTACAGATTTGAATGCCCAAGTATCTAAAGGTGGTTAGGGACGGGACAGGGATGTAATACCCCGCGGCCCAGGTGCATCGTCCAAGAGCACCAACCCGGATTTGGACCAATTGATGGTAAGGCCTGAGTATTGGGCAAAGATTTAAACGATTGACATAACTTTAGTTAATGAGTCCCCCAGGAAAAAGAAGCATATCATCAGTTTTGGGGCGTGATCTTCTCATGCAATTCGCCATATCTGAATCCCGTTACTTGTGGGCAATTGTGCACCTGGGCAGCAAGGGGCTCAATGGCTAGAGCAAAGAGCAGGGGGGACAAGGGACATCCCTGTCTAGTCCTCCTGCCCAGTGCAAAGACAGGAGACATCCTATCCGAAATTTGGTACGGCCGCTTGTGGAGAGCTAAATAAATAATGTGTCCAAGCAATAAATCTGGAGCCAAATCCAAATTTAGATAATACAGCCCAGAGATACCGCCAACTAACACTGCCTTATTAGTGTCAAGGCCTGTGTGTGTTTACAGCGGAGTTCCACCCAAAAGTGGAACTTTAAGTACTCCTCGCCCCCTGACATGTCACAATTGGCTTGACATTTTTTGGGGGAGGGGGCCGGAGAATCTGGTTTGGAGTGGGACTTCCTGTCCCACTTCCTCCTTCTGGCCACCTAGGCGACTCCTCCCTCCCGCCAATGTTCTGGGACACCTCACAGGTCCCAGAACATTGCTTGGCCATTGATGGAGCGCAGCGCGGCTCGCGCATGCGCAGTGCGCGCCTGGCTGTGAGGCCACAAACTGTCGCAGCTGGGGTGCCCACACTCACAATGTCGGCGCCGTGAAGAGGAGGGGGAGAGAATGGGGGCTCCGGGCAGCTGCATCGCTGGACCGTGGGACAGGTGAGTGTCTGTTTATTAAAAGTCAGCAGCTATACTTTTTGTAGCTGCTGACTTTTAATAAACTCAAAAACCAGTGGAACTCCGTTTTAAGTAATCTTCTCTCAGTATGGCTTGGCCCCAGCCTCTAACAGGGAATACTATTCAACCCCGCGCTCTGCAAGCCAGCCTGGTGATGTCCTGCTGTATGTTTATCTCTGACCTCCGTATACCGACCTTGGCATGTCCTTCTGACCATTTCTGTCTGCTAGTTACCCCGACCTTGGCGTATCTTCCTGACCATCCCTGTCTTCTAGTTGCCCCGACCTTGGCATGCCTTCCTGACCACCCCTCTCTTCTAGTTGGCCCGACCTTGGCGTGCCTTCCTGACCACCCCTGTCTTCTAGTTGCCCTGACCTTGGCGTGCCTTCCTGACTACCCCTCTCTTCTAGTTGGCCCGACCTTGGAGTGCCTTCCTGACCATCACTGTCTTCTAGTTGCCCCGACCTTGGCGTGCCTTCCTGACCATCCCTATCTTCTAGTTGCCCCGACCTTGGTGTGCCTTCCCGACCATCCTTGTCTTCTAGTTGCCTCGACCTTGGCAGGCCTTCCTGACCATTCCTGTCTTCTAGTTGCCCCGACCTTGGCGTGCCTTCCTGACCATCCCTGTCTTCTAGTTACTCCGACCTTGGCGTGCCTTCCTGACCACCCCTGTCTTCTAGTTGCCCCGACCTTGACGTGCCTTCCTGACCACCCGTCTTCTAGTTGCCCCGACCTTGGCGTGCCTTCCTGACCATCCCTGTCTTCTAGTTACTCCGACCTTGGCGTGCCTTCCTGACCACCCCTGTCTTCTAGTTGCCCCGACCTTGACGTGCCTTCCTGACCACCCGTCTTCTAGTTGCCCCGACCTTGGCGTGCCTTCCTGACCATCCCGGTCTTCTAGTTGCCCTGACCTTGGCGTGCCTTCCTGACCATCCATGTCTTCTAGTTGTGCCGACCTTGGCATGCCTTCCTGACCACGCCTGTCTTCTAGTTGCCACGACCTTGGCATGCCTTCCTGACCACCCCTGTCTTCTAGTTGCCCCGACCTTGGCTTGTTCTCCTGATTACCCTGTGTTTAACCCTGAACTGCTGCTTCCGCTCTGTCCACCAGAGCCAGTCTGTGAGCATGAGCTGAGGGACCCGGGGGGAGGGGCGACCTGGAGTCAGCTGCAGCCAAATCCATCCTCACCACCAGAGGCTCTGGTGAAAACCTGCTGGCTCGTAGATTCCACGTCTTACGATCTAGCTTCCTCTTTGGTCTGTTTCGGTGTTCACGTGGAGCTGCCTTCCTGAACCACCCAGAGCTCCATCCGCAGCAGCCGAAGGGCCCACAACCTTAGCAGTGCTCTCCTAACACCAGCGGTGTGCATCTGTCACCTGGACTCAGGTGGCCTGACAAATACACACATATGGAATTTATTTACTAATTAGGTGACTTCTGAAGGCAATTGGTTCCACTAGATTTTAGTTAGGGGTATCAGAGTAAAGGGGGCTGAATACAAATACCCCCCACACTTTTCAGATATTATTGTAAACATTCATTTGAAAACCATTTATCATTTTCCTTCCATTTCACAATTATGTACCATTTTGTGTTGGTCTATCACATAAAATCCCAATAAAATACATTTACATTTTTGGTTGTAACATGACAAAATGTGGAAAATGTCAAGAACTGTGAATACCTTTTCCTGGCACTGTTGATGTGCAGCCTATTAGGCTAGGTTTACATCTCTGAGGCTGGGAAACACACAAAATTGTGTTCATTCCTTGACCCACAGAGAAACAATTTAGGAGACACACGGGGATGCCACAAATTCTTGACCATGCTGTGCAGTTCAGAGCAACGCAATTTAAACAAAAGGGTTGGGGACATCTTCCCCCACATTTCTGCTGGGTAGGGCAGCCTATTGAAACAGATAGGATACCCTACCCACATTGTGCGCACACACATATGTGCACCAGGCCTTAGTAAAATTGCCTCCGTGGATAGCATGATGCCATGGATTTGCACCAGGAAAGGAAAATTATGGTAAGTGTTTGATGCAATTTTCAATTTTTCCTGGCATTAAGGAAAATTATGGTAAGTATTTGATGCAATTTTCCAATTTTCCTGGCATGTGGTAGTATGCTGTCATGGATTGGTGCCAAGAAAGGAAAATTATGGTAAGTATTTGATACAATTTTCTGTTTTACTGGTGCCAACATGACAGCATACAGTGGGGCAAAAAGGTATTTAGTCAGCCACCAGTTGTGCAAGTTCTCCCACTTAAAAAGATGAGAGAGGCCTGTAATTGTCATCATAGGTATCACCTCAACTATGAGAGACAAAATGTGGAAACAAATCCAGACAATCACATTGTCTGATTTTTGAAAGAATTTATTTGCAAATTATGGTGGAAAATAAGTATTTTGTCAATATCAAAAGTTCATGTCAATACTTTGTTATATATCCTTTGTTCACAAGGTTGTCACACACTGTTGCTGGTATGTTGGCCTCCATGTCCTCCATGCAGATCTCCTTTAGAGCAGTGATGTTTTGGGGCTGTCGCTGGGGAACACGGACTTTAAACTCCCTCCAAAGGTTTTCTATGGGGTTGAGATCTGGAGACTGGCTAGGCCACTCCAGGACCTTGAAATGCTTCTTACGAAGCCACTCCTTCATTGCCCGGGCGGTGTGTTTGGGATCACTGTCATGCTGAAAGACCCAGCCACGTTTCATCTTCAATGCCCTTGCTGATGGGAGGGGGTTTGCACTCAAAATCTCACGATACATGGCCCCATTCATTCTTTCATGTACACGGATCAGACGTCCTGTTCCCTTTGCAGAGAAACAGCCCCAAAGCATGATGTTGCCACCCCCATGCTTCACAGTAGGTATGGTGTTCTTTGGTTGCAACTCAGAATTCTCTCTCGTCCAAACACGAGTTGTGTTTCTACCAAACAGTTCTACTTTGGTTTCATCTGATCATATGACATTCTCCCAATCCTCTTCTGGATCATCCAAATGCTCTCTAGCAAACCTCAGACGGGCCCGGACATGTACTGGCTTAAGCAGGGGGACACGTCTGGCACTGCAGGATCTGAGTCCCTGGCGGTGTAGTGTGTTACTGATGGTAGCTTTTGTTATGTTGGTCCCAGCTCTTTGCAGGTCATTCACTAGGTCCCCCCGTGTGGTTCTGGGATTTTTGCTCACCATTCTTGTGATCATTTTGACCCCACAGGGTGAGATCTTGTGTGGAACCCCAGATCAAGGGAGATTATCTGTGGTCTTGTATGTCTTCCATTTTCTAATTATTGCTCCCACAGTTGATTTCTTCACACCAAGCTGCTTGCTTATTGCAGATTCAGTCTTCCCAGCCTGGTGCAGGTCTACAATTTTGTTTCTGGTGTCCTTCAACAGCTCTTTGGTCTTCACCATAGTGGAGTTTGGAGTGTGACTGTTTGAGGTTGTGGACAGGTGCCTTTTATACTGATAACAAGTTCAAACAGGTGCCATTAATACCGGTAATGAGTGGAGGAGAGAGGAGCCTCTTAAAGAAGAAGATACAGGTCTGTGAGAGCCAGAAACCTTGCTTGTTTGTAGGGGACCAAATACTTATTTTCCATCATAATTTGCAAATAAATTCTTTCAAAAATCAGACAATGTGATTGTCTGGATTTGTTTCCACATTTTGTCTCTCATAGTTGAGGTGATACCTATGATGACAATTACAGGCCTCTCTCGTCTTTTTAATTGGGAGAACTTGCACAATTGGTGGCTGACTAAATACTTTTTTGCCCCACTGTACATGTGATAGCATGATGCCATGGTTTGGCACCAGGAAAGGAAAATTATGGTAAGTATTTGATGCAATTTTCCAGGCACCAACATAACAGCATATATGTGGTAGCATGCTGTCATGGATTGGCATCAGGAAAGGAAAATTATGGTAAGTATTTGATACAATTTTCTATTTTCCTGGTGCCAGTATGGCAGCATACTACCAGATTTATGCTGCCATGTTGGTGCCAAGAAATTGGAAATTTGCATGAAATTATTACAATGATTTTACTTTCCTGGTGCCAATCCACATGTATGCTGCCATGGATTGGCGCCAGGAGAGAAAGTATTTGCTACAATTGTAACATTACAGGATACACAAGGATGTACGATAATCTGGGACAATAAAGCTTGTACATATGAGGAGGGGAACTTTGGTTGAGGGCAACATAATGTAATATGAAACTTTTATTGTTTTTATAGTTTCTTTTTGTATACTTTTGTATACCGTCATCTGCCTGTGGTGCCTAGCGCAAGGTTGACATCCTCCCGCCACGCTCCTAGGGAATACAGAGCAAATGAAATCTCGCAGGAAGATGCTTTTGCAATGGACTGAAGTGTCTTCTTGCGAGATTTGGGGGTACACATTGTTCCTCAGGAAGCCTCGGAAGGTCAGTGACATTACGCCCTGCAGGGCTTAAGATAGGGGTTTGGGTAGGTATAAATCTAACACTTTATAAGTTCCTTTTACATCTACTAACATCAGATGATTTGGGGTGGGGAAGGGCACAGAGAGTATATGGGGACCTTGCACTGGACTGCAGGGTGTGCATTAGCAGAACTAAATTCCATGTATAAATAACTGTTATCAGACAGCTTTATGGCGGAAGAATTTATGGCGCCCCTCTCTTGGCAGCCTATGCAGTGGTTTTCTGTGTACTTGTGATTATTGCACCCATTACCCTTGGCAGCCAACTGTGATAAAATAGGTTTGCTACAGTTTTCAGATTTCCACTTTTTCTTCCCACATAATGTATATGTGAGATGTAAAGTGGGTGGGCTTTGCCGCCCACGTGGAACACATAAGTGGCCATGGGCAGTCAATGTTTCTATGCTAACTCCCAGCTAACTCCCAGCACAATGACTGACCTGTCAAAGACAGCTCCCAGTCTCTAGTAATGATCAGGAGACGGCTCCCAATTATGTAACCACGGTGACAGCCAATCACAGTGGTAATGTGATCAGGCAATCCTCCTTGGGTGGATCCAGACATCTCAGACTCCCGGTCCAATCTACCCACCCACTTTGCAGTGTTTGATTGACAAGCCAGCAAACTCTTAGTCCATCCTGTCTGATATGACCTTGAACTATGGCTGACAAGCCAGGAGACCCTTGGTCTGTTCCATCCACCATGACCACACACTGTGGCAGACAAGCCAGGAGACTTTTGGTTTGTCCCATCCACCATGACCGTACCTCGTGGGTAACAAGCCAGGAGACTCTTGTTCTTTCCCATCCACCATGACCACACACTATGGCTGACAAGCCAGGATACTCTTGGTCTGTCCCATCCACCATGATCACATACTGTGGCTGACAAGCCAGGAGACTTTTAGTCTATCCCATCCTCCATGACCACACACTGTGGCTGACAAGCCAGCAGACTTTTGGTCTATCCCATCCACCATGACATCCAACTGCAGATGACAAGCCAAGAGACTCTAGATCCGTCCCACCCACAATGACCACTTATTGTGGTTGACAAGCCAGGAGACTCTTGGTCCGTCCCATCCACTATGACAGCACACTGTGGCTGACAAGCCAGAAGACTATTGGTCTGTCACTTACCACCATGACCATACACTGCGACTGACAAGCCACGAGACTTCTGGTCTATCCTATTGACCATCACATCCAACTGTGGCCGACAAGCCAAAAAACTCTTGGTTCGTCCCACCCATCATGACCACTCATTGTTGTTGACAAGCCAGAAGACTCTTGGTCTGTCACATCCACTATAACCCCACACTGTGACTGACAAAACCAGGAGAACCTTGGTCTGTCCCATTCACCATGACCCCACACTGTGGCTGACAAGCAAGAAAACCCTTGGTCTATCCCATCCACCATGACATCCGACTGTGGCCGACAAGCCAGGAGACTCTTGGTCCTTCCCACTCACCATTACCACTCATTGTGGCTGACAAGCCAGGAGACTTTTGATCCGTCCCATCCACCATGACCACACACTGTGGCTGACAAGCCAGGAGACTCTTGGTCTATCCCATCCACCATGACCACACACTGTGGCTGACAAGGCAGGGCACTTTTCGTCTGTCACTCCCACCCACACCTGCGATTTGTGGGCTATGCAAATCAAACAGATGTGACATGCAGCAACAGAGAAAGTCCTCCTCTTGTCAAAAGGCTTCAGCTAATTTTTCCAAGGAAGATGGTGACATCATGGGGGGCTTGTCCATACCATGTCTGTTGAGTCGAGGTTTTCTGCACACATCACACATGTATGGTGTGCAGAAAAACACAGCTCAGTAGACATGGTGTTAACAAGCCCCTCACAAAAAATAATTCAGACCCCTTTCACACTGAGACGGTTTTCAGGTGCTTTAGCGCTGCAAATAGCCTCTGCTAAGCACGTGTAGACTGCCTCCCATTCATTCCAGTGTGACTTTTCACACTGGTGCGGTGCACTTGTGGGACATTCCGAAAAAGTCCTGCAAGTAGCATCTTTGGGGTGGGTTGGGATCGCTGTATTTAGAGCTCCCAAAAATGCCCTGCCCATTGGAATGAATGGGCAGCACTTTCAAAGCTTTGAAAAGCACATTGAAAGTGCCGCAAAACTGAAGTTTTTAACCCTTTACCGCTAACAGCTGTCACTTTCAGTGTGAAAGCAGTCTCAATCTTTTTCTTTTTTACAATATATAAGCAGTTTAATAGAGCCCCGGAAAGGGATAAGGAAGTGATAAGTTAACAGGATCCTGGAGGTCAGCTTTAACACTTGCAAGAACTATAAAGAGGAAAATGTTCTGATCTTTATATCGAATGCACAGCATTATAAGGAAAGTTAATTATCATCATCATCAAGTAATGAGATACTGTGTGTAGCCATGGTGTTAGCACTACTGACAAACAATCCGCCAAATCACCTCACTGCCAGACTTCGTGCTTCATGCATCCTTTCCAGAGACAATGAACAGTCTTTTGCAAGCTTTGTTTTTGTTGTTTTATTGGGGGGGGGGGTACAACTTGGATAGGGATAGGAATATGGGATGCCCATGGAATTAATTATTGCCATCATATTTAAAGAATTCAATACACTTTGAACAAAGTTAGAGCCTGAAGATTGAATGTGCATAAAAAACTAGATATAAATCGTCCCCATGCAGACTGTTTCTCCTGCTGCATCTCCATGCAGACTACTGTTCCTTATGCCCCATGCACACGAGCGGAATTTCCATTGAAAAAATCTTGGATGGTTTTTCCGACGGAATTACGCGAAAGATTACCTTGCATGCACACGGTCACACAAAAGTTCTCTGAACTTTAGGCCGCTAAGAACGCGGTGATGTACAACACTATGATGAGTCGAGAAAATTAAGTTCAATGCTTCAGAGCATGCGTCAAATTGTTTCCAAGCAATGCGTAGGAATTTTGCGTGTCGTAATTGGTACAGACGATCGAAATTTCCTATCTGAACTTTTTCCGACCGAAAAATAGAGAACCTTCTCTCAATCTTTTGCTGGCGGGAATTCTGCCAGCAAAAGTCTGATGGAGCGCACACATGGTTGGAATTTCCGACCAAAAGCTCACATAGGACTTTTGCTGGCGGAATTTCCGATCGCGTGTACGGGGCATAAGAGTTCTCCATCCGTCACTGTGTGAGGGACAGAAACATCACTTTTGACTGTGTAAAATCAATGGCCTTAGTTCTCTTCACCTCCTGCCAAAACTTGATTCTTGCTGTACAAACTTGTAGTTGCTAATTGAAGTATGGCACATCCTCTTCTATTGGCTAGTATGAACTCACTCTGAATAAGCCCCTCTACTGGCTCTGGTGGCTACTAGGCCTGAGGGCTGCAGAACCTCTCCCTGGTGGCCTAGTAGGTTAAAAGTCTATCTTCTAGGAAATGGACTACTGCTCCCAGCCATGTGCCATCCAGTCACACTGATTTGACACAGATCCCCACAGTCTCTTCTCTGATCCAGGACTCCTCACCATCCACCGTGTGCATGATAAAGACTCTGCTAATGACCTTGTAGAAGCAGAGTTCCCTCACAGAATCCCTGGCACCTCCAGCCATCCACTGTGGTTCCTTGATGAGGAACTTGTCCTGGCCATGCGTTCTGACAGCTTCTCTTGCCCCTCTGCTACAGGAGTTCCCTGCCACCGACCGTGTGGTGGCAGACATATTGCCAATGACTGTGTAAAGGCAATGTTCCCTCACAGCCCTCCCCGGGCCTTCTCCTGCGATCAGTACACCCCCCCCAGATGGGGGTGTCCTCCTGCAGCGGTCTAGCACTCCATTCCTCACTTCACCCAGTCAACTTCACCTCCCCAGCAGCATGTGACCTCAGCTCATATAGGAGGCCCGCCCCCTGCCAACACCAGTTAGGGATTGGTCAGGGCTCCCACATGTGCTGCCTGCTACTCCAGTTCTAGGCTCAGCCTCTACTCCAGAACATTCTCCCTGGAAGCAGGGGAGGCGCCTCAGAACTAGTGCACAGGTGGTCACACCCACTGCTAGTCTGACCACTCCCAGCCCCCAGATCAAAACAGACAGGCCTAGCTTGCAGCATAGGCCTGCCTAAATTTGCCTGGGCTGAAATAACCTAGTAAAATAACCCTTACTAGCACCTACCTTCTGGTAGAGGGTGCTACATGTACATCCAAGATCGGGTGAACACAGAATACATTTGTAGAGCACCCCCTTAAGGGACGCAGTTGAACTGGAATCCTCCACTCTGCAAAGCCAGGCACACTAAATTTTCACAGGCACTTCAGGGTCAGAGGACAGTCTGTGACTTTGTTTTTGTGTTTTTTTGAGAGTTAATAATTTGGACGGGGATGAGAAATTATGGGATGCCCACTTGACTTCAGCAAAAACACTTTAACAACATCTTCAGGGACATCTTCCTATATACAGTCTAAATTCCTCCTGCACTTTACTTGCTTGCAGAACTCCAGCTAGATCACTGTAAGGCTCCATACACACTGGAGCTCAAAAAAACTGTTTCTGCATGCCAGATAACTTGCAGAAAACGCTTGTTGAAAAATGTGATTTTATCAGCGTTTTACATTGCCGTTAATGCACGTTAAGCGGCGCTAGCTTTTAGCAGCATTTCTCTGCCTCTATTCAAAATCAATCGGTCTGGTATGGGTTTTAATGGGAATCTTCTTCAGCGAAAAAACGGCGTCGGGTCCCCCCAAAAATCCATACCAAACCCTTATCTGAGCATGCAGCCAAGCCGGTCAGGAAAGGGGGGGGGACGAGCGAGCGCCCCCCCCCCCGAACCGTACCAGGCCGCATGCCCTCAACATGGGGGGGGTGAGTGCTTCGGGGCAGGGGGGCCCGAGCACCCCACCCGAAAGCACATTGTCCACATGTTGATGAGGACAAGGACCTCTTCCCGACACCCCTGGCCATTGTCGGGGTCTGCGGGCGGGGGGACTTTTAATAAGGGGACCCCCAGATCCCGGCCCCCCACCCTATGTGAATGAGTATGGGGTACATTGTACCCATACCCATTCACCTTGAAAAGTGTCAAAAATAAAACACACTACACAGGTTTTTAAAATAATTTATTAGGCAGCTCTGGGGGTCTCTTCAGACTTCGTGGTCTCTTCCTTCTTCTCCACGCTCTCCGGCCTCTTCTGCCAGGCTCCTCCGCTATCTTCTGCTCTTTTGCTAGCGGTGGCCCAGTCTTCCCTCTTCTCTTCTTCCGATATTGACACAACGCTCTCTCCCGCTGAAATGGCGGGTGTGCAATGACTTATATTGGAATGGGGCGTGGTCACCAGGTGATGTCATCCGGTGACCCTGCCACCTTTTGCCGCCACCGTCCCATCATGGGTGGTGATGTCATAAGGGGCGGGGTCATCAGGTGACATCACCCTGTGACCCCGCCCCATGCCAATATAAGTCGTTGTGCACTGAGCATCTGGCATTTCAGTGGGAGAGAGCGTCATGTCAACATCGGAAGAAGAGAAGATGGAAGAAGGCGACAGAGAAGACCAGGCCAGCGCTAGCAAAAGAGCAGAAGATAGCGGAGGAGCCTGGCAGAAGAGGCCGAAGAGTGTGGAGAAGAGCACTGGGAAGAAGGAAGATACCCCCCAAAGTCGGAAGAGACCTCCGGAGCGGCCTAATAAATAGGATAACATTGAGTGGAGTTTATGGGCATTTTTTAAAAAAAATACCCAAACTCCAAAAAATGCCCGTTTATGAGCTCCAGTGTGCATGGAGCATATTGGATCTGACAAACATAGTCAGATTTAGCAATGGCCCTTTGCAGGCAGGAACTCAAAGCCCCTTGTTGTATAGCAGTAATCAGTGTCCAGCTTGCACTCTTCCTCCTGTGGCTACTGATTCCAGCACCACCTTTTCTGCCACGACTAACCCACCTGGCTGCAGCTGCCTTTCACTAGCCCTCAAGGCCAAGGTTCCTCCATACTGACTCACATCAGCCCACCTAGCTGACTCTGCAGGAGATCTCCCAGGGAAGGGAGCCTCCTGCAGCCTCTACAGCACTATATCTCCATCTTCCACCCTACCACCCCTGCTGGCATGGCTCGTTCCTAATTATGAGGTGGGCTTGCCCCCTGCCAGCCCTTTAGTGGGGATTGGTTGAGGCCCTCATAAAAATTCCAAACCACCCCTCCTAACCTCCGCTCACTAGCTGTAGGAGTTTCTACAACTTTCCAGACCAGGGGGAGGCACCAGAGGAGCTGTCAGGATGAGTCACCCAGCCCTGAACTCATTGAACCCTGACCCAGAGTCACAGCTCAGGCTTAGCCCTGGGCTAAATAAATGTACTTACACTAACACCTAGCACACATTAGAGGGTGCTACACATTATATATGAAATGATCAACAGGATAAATATTTTCAGACCAGAAGCTAAACAGTTAGGCTACTTTCACAGTGGACAGAGCAGCCTTATTTTACTCTCTCAGGTCCTCCACTGGCGCTCCTGCCCCCCCCCCCACCACCACCAAGTGCCCTGCTTTATATGGGGGCACTTCTGCGGACTGCTTTATTTGGAGGTGTAACGATATCACGTCTGAGCCAGGATATATTGTAACTAGTTGCCATTTTGTGTGGAAAGCAGCCATGACAGTTTGGCTACCTTGTAAACTTACTTACATCTGTAAAACTCCCCCCCCCCTCCCTCGTCTTAGGAATTCCAAAAGCTTTTAAAATCTTCAAAGGGAAGAAAGGTTATCTTAGCAGAGAAAACAAGGCTCAAGTTGCCTGGCAAGATATTGCGGCCTGTCGTAAAACTGTCACTTTCTCCATTCAGAGAACTAACAGATCCTCGTCGTAAATACTTCCAACAAGATAGCGTGCAAACAGATTAGTAACGTGTTGAAACGTTAACATTTTTTATAACTTTCAAAGCCATCATAGCACAGCCATAATATGGATATATTTGGTTTCCTCGGATAATTTCTAACATTTCAAGTCCAAACACCCCTATGTCAGGTCATATGGGAAGCCACTGGGACCCCTTACGGCTCCTAGGTAACCCTGAAATGGGAAACCTGTCATGTGTGGACTCGTTTTGAAGCAAATATCATGCTGATCACTAAAATGGATATCTGCAGTCTATAAACAATAGAGAGGCAGAGATATGAATATGTATAACAAAGTGTACCTGGGACAGGGTCATGAGTGTAGACACCTCCCAGCAACCAACCCCTAAACAAGATGACCAGACGATTGGTCACTGGTCGCTGTCAACACCCCCTTTGATTTGACAGAAAAGAGGAGAGGCCAAGGCAATAGGCAGTTCTCCTTTTACCATCCAAGCAGGAGGATCTGCCAAGTTTGAGAACCGATTACCTTTGCTCATCGATTGAACTCTGATCAACCCTTGGACATTAACTGCAAGTATTCTTCCTTCTCAATTCTACCTTATTTCTTTGTGGCTGTATATTGTCTTTATTTTTTGAAACATCCTTTTTCTGTAACTGTTTTATTCGCACCAACCTTGACCTTTTCATAATAAATCCTTATGTTGAAAAGTGTTAACCTTGTCTTTAAAGCTCTTGATGCAAACTATAAACGAACCTGTCTCTTAAAAGGGCGCTACTGTGATAGAGTAAGGCACTGAGCAGACCTGTCTGTGGTGGCAGTGTGTGTTGCAGGCGCTTATTCTAATTGGTGTTGCTTAAATTACGAGTCCCCCCGGCTCTGTCTATAAACGGGGGTGGTGGCAGTTAAAGGGTTAATTGTGTAATTAGCCCGGTGACAATCGCTCTCAGGCTGCCTGCACCTAGATTGTGGTCCCGCAAGCTGGAAAATCTTTGTGCTGGGTGCAGCTGAGTGTGGCATTGTTACGTAAGTGACAGCGTGGTGTTAGGTTGGCCGGTCCTTTGTCGCCAGTTAGCGAGGAGGGCAGGGATCTGACACCAGCGTTCGTCACAGGAGGCACTTGTGCGTTTCCACTCTCGAGTTGGCTCTGTGTGTCCAGTGACAAACACACAGCGCACTCCCTCCTCACTGGCTGTGATTGACAGCGGCTGCTCTCATGCACAGCGCTGGATCGAGATCAGGCTCAGGTAAATAAAAGGCCTCTTGGACAATGCAGCTTGAAAAAGCGCAGTACAGCTTTTTTTTTACTAAAATACAGCTCATTAATTGTAATGTGCTTATCCACGTAAACAAGAGCCTTGCATTCTTAAAAAAAAAATAATAATTTTGGTCAGACATTTACGCCTTTTGAACGCAAATATGTAATGTGCTCAAAAATATTTACATATTGTGCAGAACAAAAACATGAGAATAAATTCATGTGTGCGAACGCATATGCGCAAAAATGAGCGCACACAAAGTCTGAAAAAGTAGATGCGCAAACAGGAGTATCGTGTGCAAGAGGCCGGGGACATGTAAAAAATCATCGTTTTTTTCTAGAAAAATTTTCAGAGCCTCCAAATTCCCTATCAGAGACCCTAGGGCAGTGATGGCGAACCTTGGCACCCCAGATGTTTTGGAACTACATTTCCCATGATGCTCAACTACACTTCAGAGTGCCAGAGCATCATGGGAAATGTAGTTCCAAAACATCTGGGGTGCCAAGGTTCGCCATCACTGCCCTAGGGAATAAAATGGCGGTCGTTGCAACTTTTTATGTCGCACTTTTTTTAAACGCTTTTTTTGGGGGGAAAAACAAACAAACAGTTTCATGAATTAAAAGAACAAAGAAGTAAAGTTAGCCCAATTTTTTTATATAATGTGAAAGATGATGTTACGCCAAGTAAATAGATACCCAGCATGTCATGCTTTAAAATTGCGCCAAACTTTGGTACTTAAAAATCTCCATACTTGTCGCTTTACTTTTTTTTTTTTACAGGTTTCCTGTTTAGAGTTACAGAGGAGGGCATGGGCTAGAATTGTTTCTCTCGCTTTAATGCACGCGGTGATACCTCACATGTGTGATTTGAACGCTGTTTACACATGTGGCCGCGACTTACATATGCGCGAGCACACGGAGACGGGGCGCTTTAAAAAAAAAAAATGTATTATTATTCTTTATTTTACTTTTATTTTTACACTTGATCTTTAAATGTATTTATTTTTTATCACTTTTATTTCTAGTACAGGGAATGCAAACAGGTCCTCCTTATGGAGAGTTGTGGGGGTCTAACAAGCAGCACTGAAAGCTGTAAACTGTAAGTGAGGTGTAAGAATTTTAACAAATAGTTTACTGGGAAAAATTTATTTTATTGTGCTCAATATGTTAACCTTAAAATAGCTGAGCGTTTAATACTACTTTACCCATTCTTTTTTTGCCACTAATCGTAGCACAAGTAATGCATTTTTGTGGCTTTTACTAACGTTCAAACAACAAAGAAAAAAAATAAAAATAAAAAAGGCTGTTGGTTTCATATGGAGCTGGCAGGATATAGCCGTGCAGACAAAAGAGGAAGTACAAACATGTGCGTTGAAGGTTAGAGTAGTATTAAAGTGGTTGTAAAAACCCCCCTGAGACATTTTTTACATATAGATAAGCCTATACTAAGGCTTATCTAGATGTACTGAAAACATCTCCTAAATGTGTGCCGTTTAGGAGATATTTACCTTGAAGCGCAGTAAAGAAACGTCCCCCGTGCCGTTTCTTCCCCGGCATGCGCGGGAGTGACGTCACGCGGCTCTGGTCAGTCGCAGAGCCCGGAGTTCGCGGCCCCGGAAGAGGGGCTGTTGGAATCAGACAGGAATAAGTATTATACATCTACACAGCTGTTTGTACAGCCGAACTCAGCCATATTGGTGCCAGGCAGTCTCACATGTTTAAAAGCAAGGAATGTGACACAATTTGAATAGCAGAATGAGTTCTATTCAGCCCACCTGGAATGTACTGAACTTCAAAGATAATATGGTGCCGGCTTGTCTGCAAGAACAAAGGACAGCTGGTGGGGCGTCCGAGATCGAGCCACAAGATGGCGATCCAGTTGGAGCAGTTGCAATTCATGGGCAGACACTGCCCCCCAGAGGCCAAGTATGGCAGGACTGTACGAGGTAATTAGCCTGGGGGAGGAAACGCCCCAGAGACGCTGATTGGTCTACGGGAAAAGTAGGATGGGCTATGGGGTGTGGTATGGCTGAGGTATGTTTAACAAAAAGGGTTGCAACCATGCGTTCGGCCTCCTCTCACTTCCATCATGAGGCGTAGCTGCGAAGGTCGGATAAGTATGGCTTATATTGTACTTTGATTGTATGCTATGTATTATTGTAACTTCTATGGATACCTTATGCACGCTGTATTATTTCCTTGGGAAATAAATGAGATTTGATTGATCTTAGACCGTGTATTGATTTCATAGCCAAGGGTGGTAGTATTGTGGTATTAAAGAGGAAGTAAACCCTGATGGGTTTACTTCCTCTTTTTTTCCCTGCAAAGGTAAAGCATAATGGACTACTATGCATCGCATAGTAGCTCATTATGTGTCACTTACCTGACACAGGAGCCAGCGAAGTCGCCGCTGATCCCTGTAGTCCGCCGCGTCCATCTTGCTGGTGGCGTCTCGCAGCTCCGACCAATGACAGCGGCGAAGCCGCGATGACGTCACTCCCGCGCATGCGCACGGGAGTCGCGCCTCGCAGCTCCGCCGCTGTCATACGGCGAGGCCGCGATGACGTCACTCCCGCGCATGCGCACGGGAGTCGACAAATTTGGCAAATCCATTCTTGGACTTGCCGCATTTAGTGCGCATGCGTGCCGCTGTCTACGGCGCATGCGCCGTAGACAGCGGTGCCCATTTTCGGGCAAATATCTCCTAAACCATATAGGTTTAGGAGATATTACTTGGACCTACAGGTAAGCCTTAATCTAGGCTTACCTGTAGGTCAAAGTTGTTTGGAAGGGTTTACTTCCATTTTAACAATAACATGTGCTTGGCATATTTGAGGCTTAGCTGAACTATAGGGACTAAACAAAGGAATACATAACTGATAATAATAGTACTAGACTGAATTGATCAGTTACTTCATTTGGCACCCCAGAAGGCGTGTAAAACGTATTTTTACACAGAATCCACAAAAATCTAAGGTATTTTTGTTTGAGTCCCTGTAAGTACAGATGCTCAGACACCCAGAACTGAAAGTCATCTCTAGTGTGGACAAGATTGGCGCTGGCTCACGAATTCTGCAACCACGCTTGGATGAGTAGGAAAATTCTGTGAGATATTTCACTGGTATAAACGCACGCGTAAAACCTGGTGAGAACTGTGACTGATATATATATATATATGTACGTATTGTTGTGTTTGCTGCAAACTTGTAACCAGAGGGCAAATTGGCACACTGGCGAGATAAGGGACTGATCATCCCTGGTTATGTGATATAACCGCAGATTGACAGGATAAACCATACAATTTTGAGGGAAAAGTGGAAATATCCACGTGATTGTGAAAAAAACTTTCTGTCCCAATAGAAATTCCCTATGACCTGCTATCGGATAGGAGGGCATTGAATAAGAGTGTGTTCTCCTAAAGAAATTCGTGGGTAAACGGATTTGTATTTGTTTTTTTTGTTTTTGGCTTTTTGCATTTTTTTTTTTGTTTTTTGTATTTGGAGTGGGACTACAGGTCAAAGCTAGCTTCTAAACAACTTCATCTGTGTCTTTGTGTGTTTGGTATCTGTTTGTTTAGTGTATTGCTCTGGTCCAATAGAAGACCAAGGCATTGATTAAGAGTGTGCCTTGTGTCTTGTATGCTGTAGAACCACAAGTCACTGGAAATTTAAACGGTTCGTATCTATTTTTTTTTTTGTTTGTTTGTTGGTAGGAATCTGTCTTTGTGGGGGTTATATAGTTGTTTGTCTGGTTTCTATTGTCTAAGCAACCGCAGTGTGGATAGGCTAATTAGCATATCAATGGAAGCCATTGAAGGTTTCATTAGCAAGCATGGTGGGATTAGATTTCAACTTACTCACGAAAGTAAATTAACATATCAATTCAATGAACTTTTAAAACAATGTAATACACATAACAGTCTCATAAGTAATAAATCAAAAAAAGGCAGGAAACCGAGAATGGCCAATGCCTTATGCATGTTAATGAGAATGAAAGAAATTGCAGAACAAAAAGAATTAGAATGGTTTGCTGATAGAGAAAAAGTGATGGAACAGGTAAGTGATATAGCAATGAGGATTGAAAAGGCTGATGCAGTTGCTTGTAGTCGGATTAAACAATTAGTGACTGAGAAATGTGTATTGCAACAGAGATTAGATGAATTAGAACAAACGTGTAAATTAAGAGAAAGTTGCATTGCCTCTTTGAATCAAAGGGAGGCTGAGAATTTGCAGGTTATCACAAGGCTTAAGGCACAAGCAGCCATAATGGAGTTATCCTCCAAGTGTGCAATAGTGGAGGTACCCTCCACACATGCTCAGTGTATAGAAAAGCTAGAAGTGAAATATGAAGAAAACCCGTATGCTATTATCACTGAAAATGATAGTACTGTGATGGGAATCGATGTGGAAGAAGCAAATAAAGGTGGGATAACTGCACTTGAAATTGACTCAGGAGTTGACACTTCGGATGACTCCTCAGACAACGAAAGTGTAAAGTCTGTGCATTCCAATCGCAGTAATATTATCCAGCAATGTGGGTTTCCAGCACCATATGCTAAAAAAATGGCCTATGCAGGGAAACCAGAACTAAAATGTTTTTTGTGTAAAAGGGGGGGTCACATTTCAAAATATTGTCGGGTGGCGAATAATGATATCGAAAGGAAATTATACCCGAAAACGACCCCAAGGCTTCATGTGTGTTATTCAGCCAGGTGGGGTAGCCATCCACAGCACGGAACCCATAGTAATCAAACCCATTTCCCGTGTAAAACGCAAATGCGGGGTCTAGAAACTAAAAAGCAATATGTAGGACAGTTGCTTAGAGTCAAAATGGAGATAGACGCATGGTTACTCAAATATAGCACTGGGGGAAACAATGTTAGCAGAACTTAGTGAGCTGCAAGCATGGTAAGAATATTCTGGTCAATGTTTCCCGGCTATGAAAAAGGTTTGATGTAAGTTTCAGGTTCAGAATATGATAGAGGACCTTTGGTAGGTCAGTTATGAAAGATAGCAGCCAGGACAGATTACACAGTTCTGAAGGAGAGATAAGGAATGACAGTTCACACCCTAAGCACAGCCAGCAACAAGACTGCATGAACATTCCAATATTTGCGCCCTGGGCTAATCTACCATTTTGGCTTGTATGTAATTGGACACAAATGGCATTTGACATTTTTCTTGGGTAATATGGCAAAGATTTCCAATACCACTGCGTAGTAGAAAGGTATGGCAACTATAGTGCATTAATTTGAAAGGCTTTGGGGACTTAAAAAGTCAATTGTCATGATAATTGTGTGTAATCACTGTCCTTGTGTTTTTTTTCCCACAGACCATGGAAGAAGTTAAATGGCTTTAGATACTAACATTTGCATTTGTTTGCAGGTCTGTCAAAGTGAAATCAACAGTGGGAAAATATAGCAGAACATGGGTTAGGTTATTGTAAATGCATAATCGATTATCACATGGTACCTTGAGCTCATTAGTTAGTAATTGTTTGCAAACAATGAAAAATAAATAGTACTAAAAAGAGTTACAAATGAAGCTAAAATGTTGTGATGATACATATGCTTTGTTTTGTTTTTCGTTTTCCCCATTAACTAATTGTATTTCAGATTGGAATAAGCACTCTTTGCAGGAGAAAAGTCCATGGATGTTGTCAACTAAAAGTTGAGTGTTTGTCATTGTTGTATGATGGTTGTCTTGTCATGTTATTTGTGTGATCATGGCCAGATTTTTAAGTTTTTTACATTTTTTTTTTATTTTTTTATTTTTTTTTTCTTCTAAAAAATTTTTTTTGATATTGGCTTAGTCCTCTATGTTAGTTATATTTTTATTCAGGTGGAAAAGTAGTAGGTCTAATCCACCTGAAAGGGGGGGAATTGACAATGCCCTCAGTTAGAACCAGTCACCTGAAAAGGGGTAGTGCATACATCGTAAAGATACAGATAGATGCATTGTTTTTTTTTTAGTTTGTAAAATTTGAAGTTTTTGAGAAGCAACACTGACGTTCAGTTTTAAACATTTTTTGATCATACCATGGGGATCCATTTTACAGTGGGTTCAGCCTAAAGGGGTCATGGTTGTTTGGATAGTTTGGTCAGAGTTGCAGAAGCCAGGAATACTGAGGTCCTGGGCTCCAAGGAGGGAACTATAAGTAAACATGGTAAGCGAGCAGATATTGTGGATAAGAATTTGATACTGCTCTTGTTTTTCACTTCCAGAATCCAAGTGGGGCGAGAATTGGAGAGGCTTCTGGAACATGGATGACAGATGATCATCTGGTTGGCAGTTTGTCTGTGCCACACCACGCCGCAAATTTGTTCTGATAAACATCAGGAGAGGAAAAAAGGAAAGACTTGAAAGATTCAGATTATACTTGTTTTTTTTTCTTATGGACAATTTGGTGCTAATACTGAATCTGAAAGACTGTGCCTAGCAAGAGAACTTGTGAAATATTTTTGCTGAAGTCTCTCCTGATGAATGCAAACATGTTATTTATACATGTGCAATGGGTTGGAGGTTGGGGAAGAATTATGACACATCCAATCCGTCAAAGCATGAAAATGTAAAATATGTGGTTTTTTTGTTGGAAGGAGGAATTGAAAGAAGAAAGGTTTTAATGTATTACATGTATTGATGTAACGGAGACAATATGGTGCAGGTACCCAGGAGGCAGACTGGCGGTTATGCATAATAAGATAGCTGTTGGTCAGAATAAAGGGTGCCAGGTGACACATCAATGGGGTGAAAACTTCCTCGTAGGGGTGGTGTCTCAATCCTAGCGGTCCTAGAGAGAAGCTTTCGGTTACAGGACATGCGGGACACCAGAACTAGACATGAGGAAGATACGCCTGGTTGGTGTCTCACCTGAGAAGTTGAAACCCTGCACAGATAATGCCAGTAAATACACACAGGGGCATGCTCCGTTAAAATAAAGGGAACAAACGCTGGCTACCAGGGTACCGTAGGACTTCACCACATGGCGCTGCAACAGCTCACGGTGGTTGACAAAAACCTATCACCCTATATGTGCTGAGTATACACTGAATCAAGTGCGGTCATTGCACCAGTGACTTACTCCCAGAGAATGAGGTCCATGCAGGATGCTTATTTCTGAGGAGTAAACCGAAAGAGGAGGGATGTATTCAGCACTATATTGGGGGGGGGAACAATAGCTGGGATGGGTGTTGTTAATGGAGTGGACATCAGCCTCCTGAGGAACAAACTCACAGCCATAGCTTCAGAGAAGGAGCGTGACTTTGTTACCCTGGGAGATTGGTGGCATCCTTGATAACATTCAATGAAGTCACAGAAACACTCAGGTTAGAATGGCTCCGGATTTTGTCAACCATGTTGAGAGGTTGGTAGGGAGGACAGAAACGTGTCATTGGCTCTGGCGCGCACTCTGTGGCAGGTGGAAATATCAACCAACATCAAGCTGATTGTACCGTCTCTGTATGGAGGGGCAGTGGCCTGATGAGTTAGCATCACCGCTCAGTAAGATTTTGCCAAAACACGTTGCTTACACTAATCCAAAGTAGTGGTCGAATGCCTGTATGGGTGGTACTAAGTTGGATTGTGAAAGGTGTTATGCTGTATGTTCTCATATACAGAAGTGCAGACTTGGTCTGTATATTTGGTGGCATCAATGGGCTTACTGACTGGGGACTCTATCTTGTTGCATTTAAGGCTATATCACACATGTGATCAGAGAAGATGAATGCTGGAGGCAGGTTGATATTTCCCTTTGTCGGAAGCATGACCATGATGTCCTTTGTAGGCCAGGTCAATATATGGGGATGAACAAATAATGTTGGGAAGTTATTTCTCTCTGTATTCTGGATGGAGAGATCATTGCTGGGAAGAAGGCACCCAGGTATTATTTAGGACATAGGCGAGTTTTTGTTTCTTTGTCCTAAAGAATACCGGTGTAGTGTTAGTCATGGGACTAGAGGGTTCCTTGAACCTAACCGTAGGTAGAGGTGCATGGTATACAATGGGCATGATCTCTGAAATCCAGGCACAGGGGTGGAATTGTGTGGGTTTGGTAGTTGTTGTAAACTTATATGTGTAGTTAAGCGATATTTATCTAGAAGGGTCTCCCAGTTGTCTATGCAAGTTGAGGGACGATTTGACGGTGAGCTCTCTGTGTACAAATTGGAGACGTTGCTGCCAAGTCAGAGCCCTGCAACGCCGCTGCGAGCAAGCCTGCCTAATCCCAACCCATATTTACAGTAAAAGGTTATAGGAGGTTGGGAGCGGGGTGCATAATACATATATATGTATATATTATGGTAATAAGTTGATTTATGTTTGTGGTAGAGTGTGACCTATGGGTATTGTAGGCTAGTAATATGGGCAAGAAAGGCCCTCCTCAAGACTCTGGGTCTGAAAGCTGGGTGATATGTTGCTCTGAATGGGTGCTGGTGAATAGTGAATGAATGGGCACCCCTTGCCTGTACTGCCGTCCTGAAGATACCCAAGATGCAGAATGGTGACATGGAAGCTGTCGCTGAAGAATGGTGGAGATGTGTCACTCAGTGGCAAAGCGGCACGTGTTGGGAAACATCACATGGTAAACAATTATGGACTGCTCCATAGGACCTGTTTCTGCACACGTTGAAAACCCAGCGTGGTAGGACAATTGTGTACTGTTCCATGAGAGATGTCTCTGGAGCGCTCGTTGAAAGCAACCACGCGTTACACCAGCTAAGGACTGTGCCACAGGTACTGGTTCAGAAGCACATGTTGGGGAACCACACACGTTAAGACAGTTATGGACTGTTCAAAAGGAGCCGTGTCTGAAGAAGGGTGGTATGCGCCTTTTAGGCGCAAAGCGGTATATGTTGGAATCAGACAGGAATAAGTATTATACATCTACACAGCTGTTTGTACAGCCGAACTCAGCCATATTGGTGCCAGGCAGTCTCACATGTTTAAAAGCAAGGAATGTGACACAATTTGAATAGCAGAATGAGTTCTATTCAGCCCACCTGGAATGTACTGAACTTCAAAGATAATATGGTGCCGGCTTGTCTGCAAGAACAAAGGACAGCTGGTGGGGCGTCCGAGATCAAGCCACAAGATGGCGATCCAGTTGGAGCAGTTGCAATTCATGGGCAGACACTGCCCCCCAGAGGCCAAGTATGGCAGGACTGTACGAGGTAATTAGCCTGGGGGAGGAAACGCCCCAGAGACGCTGATTGGTCTACGGGAAAAGTAGGATGGGGTGTGGTATGGCTGAGGTATGTTTAACAAAAAGGGTTGCAACCATGCGTTCGGCCTCCTCTCACTTCCATCATGAGGCGTAGCTGCGAAGGTCGGATAAGTATGGCTTATATTGTACTTTGATTGTATGCTATGTATTATTGTAACTTCTATGGATACCTTATGCACGCTGTATTATTTCCTTGGGAAATAAATGAGATTTGATTGATCTTAGACCGTGTATTGATTTCATAGCCAAGGGTGGTAGTATTGTGGTATTAACAATAACGTGTGCTTGGCGTATTTGAGGCTTAGCTGAACTATAGGGACTAAACAAAGGAATACATAACTGATAATAATAGTACTAGACTGAATTGATCAGTTACTTCAGGGGCGAAGACGGCTGCTTCCACCAGCAGGGACTTTGCAGGCTTCCTTTGCAAGTAACTGCCCCATAATGGACTAGTACGCGATTCATACTAGCCCATTATGCTTTTACCTTGCAGTGGAATAAAGAGGAAGCAAAACCGATCAGGGTTTGCTTCCTCTTAAAAATGGGTTGTAAAGCTTCGTGTTTTTTCATCTTAATACATCCTGTGTATTAGGGTGAAAAACCCCCTTGCAGTCAACACCGTCCCTCCTCAAGCCCCCGTTTTACTTACCTGAGGCCTGAATCTCTTTAGGCGCGATCCCACGTTGCTTTCTCTGAGCTCTAGTCGCCTCTTCATTGGATGATTGATAGCAGCGCAGCCATTGGCTCTCGCTGTTGTCAATCAAATCAATGACGCGGCGTGCAGGGGGGCGGGGCCGAGTCATACACTTGCCGGCTATGGCCGCCGAGTGTATCACATGGGAGCGTGCCCACAAGGTAACCCCCTCGGGAGAACCCTTCCCAGAGGAGGGTTAGCTCTTGCGGGGAGGAGCCGCCGTGGGACCCCAGGAGACGAGGATCGGGGCCACTGTGCAAAACGAACTGCACAGTGGAGGTAAGTATGAGATGTTTGTCTTTTAAAAAAAAAAAAAAAAAACCTTTAGTATCCCTTTAACCGCTTCCCTCCTGCCGGCCATCAAATGACAGCTGGGCAGCGCAGCTCTCATTCTGGGTGGAGGTCATGTGATGGCCCTCTAGAACGACCGCTCTTGCATGCCGTAGGGGGCGAGCACCGCGGTGATAGGTGGTGCGGCGTGTCAGTTTGACACACCGCTACACCGATCTTAGTAAAGAGCCTCTGAGGGATAGACGCGAGTTGAGGAGAGCCGATTGGCTGCTCTCCTGACAGAGGGGGTCTGTGCTCATTGATTATCAGCGCAGCCCCTCGGATGTCCACCAGGATGCCACCAGGACCACCAGGTATGCCACCCTAGACCACCAGGGAAATGCCAATCAGTGCCCATCCCCAATGCCTGCCAGTGCCATCAATGATGCCTATCAATGCCATCTATCAGTGCCCAGTAGTTCCATCTATCAGTGCCAAGCAGTGCCACCTATCAGTGCCCAGCAGTGCCGCCCATAAGTACCCATTTGTTCAGCCTTTCAGTGCCACCCTTGAGTGCCCATCAGTGCCGCCTATCAATGCCCATCAGTGCTGCATATCAGTGCCGCCTATCAGTGCCCATTGTCAGTGCCGCCTTATCAGTGAAGGAGAAAACTTATTTATTTACAACATTTTATAACAGAAAGAAAAGAAAAACTTTTATATTTTTTGGTCTTTTTTTATTTGTTTATCAAAAAATAAAAAATGCAGTGGTGATCAAATAACAAAATGGTATAAATTCTGGGTACAGTGTAGCATGACTGCGCATTTAAACAGTGGCAGCGCTGAAATCTGAAAATTGTCTTGGGCAGGAAGGGGGTGTAAGGCTCGATTCAACTAACGAGTTTTTTGATGCATTTTGCATAAATGCAAGGAAATTTTTTAACAAGAGTTCCTATGGAACATGTTCACATTAATGCATTTTTGTGCCTCTGCGTTTTTGGAAAGGGTCGGGACTTTTTTTCATGCAAAATGCAGCGTTTTGCATGTAATAGAAGTCAATGGACCTGCATCAAAAACGCAAGTACCGCTTTTTTACCTAGTTTTTGCCGCGATTTGCGTTTTTTTTGTATATATCTGGTTGCTAAGCAACCACAGTGTAAAAAAGGAAAAAATTAAAATAAATAAAAAACACAAAAAGCGGCAAAAATGTGTGTCCAAAAACGCGTCTAGCACTGCAAAAATGCTCAAAAGCAACATGCATAGATGTGAATCGAGCCTTAGTGCCCGGTATTGAGTTGGTTAAACACTTATCAATTATCCAGCATTTTCCTCCAGATCAGTATTACTAGCTTCATTTAGATGTGTGGTGGGGGGCAGTAAATATGCATGATTGAGCTGCATTTTAGCTTCTCGGCAACCGCCCCACCCCCCTTAAAGTGTTTGTTAAACCCCAAAAAAATTATTCAGATTCTGATCTCTTAAAGCAGATTACACAGCCCAGAGCTTGTGCTATGTAATCTGCCCCCTTCTAAACTGTAAAAAAAACCCTGAACCTGGCACTTCATGTATGCCCCTCTCTGAACTGACCACGATAAGTAGGGCAGCTCCGCCCTGATCACCGTGGTCAAAGTGCGTCCCTCCGTCAGACGTAACCATCCCCTCTGCTCTCCTCTCTCCCCCCTCCTTCCTGCATGTCAGCGTCTTCTGTCTCTGCCCTGCCGCTACTATTAAAAATAAAAACCCTAAAATTGTCACTGCCAGCCCTTCTATTAGAGGCTGGCATACCACATTATCCAAGTCCTTTGTAAAAACGAGCGCTCTAAATTCCTCATTAGAGCTGTCTTCAGGCCAGTCACGTGACTCCCGGCCGCTTTACTGCTCTGAGACATCGCTTCTGCAGAAGGTCACGTGATCTCCTCGGCTGACCTCAGAGGGAGATCACGGGTCCCTTCTGTGGAAGCAATGACTCGGGCTGTAAAGCGGCCGCTAGTCACATGACCGGCCTGAAGACAGCTCTACAGAGGTATTTAGAGCGCTCGTTTTCACAAAGGATTTGGATAGTCTGGTATGCCAGCTTCTAATAGAGGGGCTGGCAGTGAATAATATGTTAGAGTTAACAAACACTTTAGGCTGCAATAGGCAGCGGACAGGGTGCTTACATGCCACAGTTGCAATGCTTTGTGAAGTTTACCTGGCACATAGCAATCAGCAAGCCCGCAAAATGATAAACACTTGAGCAAGTAGGTAAGCTCCACAAATGCCTCACAAACGCGTGCAGTGCACATGGTCGCGGTGCTTTAGTTGGCAAAAATTGTGTTAAAATGTGGTGAGGAGACGTCACATTGCTTCATCACTGCCCGTCAGTAGCTTCTGTAGTACATATGCCTCGATATCCAGCTAAATGGATATTCCGAATGGATACAAAGCCCAAGGTCTCCGATGGTATCTTCACTTAGCTCCAATGACCTCGTGAGTATCAACCGAACTGGAGAGGCAGCTATCCAGTAGGAACACCATGGCAACTCTCATCCACACAAAGTATGTCGGAAAAAAAAGAAAGAGGAGCTACGATAGTGCAGGTCAAAAAGGGTAGGTTTATTGAAAACTGACATACATAAAAAAGCTTAAATCACCGTAATCACTTTTAAGATTTTTTTTAATGTTTTCAATAAACCTACCCTTTTTGACCTGCACTATCGGAGCCCCTACGTTTCCTTTTTTTTTTCTACATACTTTGTGTGGATGAGAGTTGCCGCTGTGTTCCTACAGGATAGCTGCCTGTCATGAAAATCGCATGAAGAGACTGACCTCCAGGCCTTCTGGTTTACGACCGCGGGCTTCGTCGCGGGTGCGCGCGATCGTACGAACGCACATGCGTTCGTATGCGGGTGCGCGGTCGCGCGTTGGCGCCAAACGGCCTATTTAAACCAGCCTCTTGTTAATGGTCTCTGCTGTCTGCTCTACAGCGTTATACCTGTGAGACCTGATCTGTAGCATTCGTTCCTGTTGACCCGGCCTGCCTGTGACCCATCTGCTATCTGCCTGCACCCGACCCCGGCTTGTTGTGACGATTCTTCTGCCTGTTCCCTTGTACTTCGCTTCCAGTCTGATATCTGACCCGGCTTGCTTTGACCGTCCGTCTGCTAGAGGTGAACCTACTTACTTTAAACTGTGTCTTCTGCTGCAAGTAACCTGCTGGTATTGAACTGTTCACCTGCTGCAAGTACCTGCTTCTATTGCACTGTCCGTCTGCTACAAGTTACTTGTCTTATTGAACTGTTCACCTGCTGCAAATACCTGCTTATATTGAACTGTGTCATCTGCTGCGAGTAGCCTGCTCATATTAAACTATTCATCTGCTGCAAGTGCCTGTGTATATTGCACTGTTCATCCGTTACAAGTTGCCTACTTCCCTGCACTGCTTCTCATCTGCTGCAAGTACCCTGCTCCATTGAACCGTATTATCTGCTATCAATTACCTGCTGATCCATTCGCTGTGATTACTTGCTCCCCTGAACTTCATCTATCCATCCTTCTCATCTGTTGATCCTGCCAGGCACCTGTACCCCTCCTTACTCCTGTGTTCCCTGTTACATTTCCAGGAAACCGGTAGTGGGAGTTGTAAGGGAGGCCTCTTTCCGCAATCCGGGCTCACTACTAGAAGGTACGTGACAGTAGCAGACAGCCAATGTCTGAGCCCGAGCGGGGAGCCTCCGCCATGGAAGAACTTTGTCAACACCTGGCAGGACTTTCTGAGGCAGTTAAGGGCCTCCAGCAAGGCTACACCCGGCTGGAAGAACGGGTGATCGCCCTTTCCAACCCCTCTGGATCCTTGGGGGCCCCTCAACCATCAGTTTCTTCAGCTGAAGCTGGACCAGCACCTACAGTTGTGATGTTACCACCAGAACCTAAAGTTCCAACACCCGAGCGATTTTCTGGGAATCGCAGTGGCTTCAGGGCCTTCCGCAACTCCTGCGAATTATATTTCGCCCTCCAACCACGGACCTTTTCTCTGGAGGCTACCAAGGTGGGTTTTGTGGTATCTTTACTCTCTGGAGACCCCCAGACCTGGGCCCACCGCATGTTAGAACAGAAGGACGCAGCGTTGGCTAATCTTACTACCTTTTTTGATGCAATGGCTCAATTATACGAAGATCCCCAACTTTCAGCGACTGCAGAAACCGCCTTGCGGACCCTCCAGCAGGGACGAAGGGCGGTGGAAGATTATGTGGCCGAGTTCAGGCGATGGGGCGCGGATACGAACTGAAATGATGCTGCCCTTCGTCATCAGTTCCGCATAGGACTCTCTGATTCTTTGAAAGATGAGCTTGCTAGAGTCGGTGTTCCACAGACCTTAAACGCACTAATTAACTTGGCGATACAGATCAATCGTCGCCTGAGAGAGAGGAGAGCCGAGAGGGCCACAGGTTTCTCTCGCCCAACCTGGATGCTTCCAAAGGCCCCAAGCCATTTACATCCAGCACCTGCCGCCCGACCCAGGGCCACATCTGACATACCTGAGCCTATGCAACTTGGGGTCTTGCGACCATCTCTTACCCCCGAAGAACGTCAACGTCGGCGGAATAACAATCTATGTCTTTATTGTGGGGAATCTGGACATTACGTCAGGAACTGTCCTATTAAGCTTCGTAAGTGTCTATCTTTGCCTCCTGATCTCCCAGACTCTTCAATAAAGTTTTCATCTCACCTTATCATTTCTGTCTCCTTTCAGTTCCCAGGAAAGACTTTACAGACGCCCGCCATTATTGATTCCGGGGCATGCAGCTGTTTTATGGATTCATCCTTTGCTGCCCAACATCAGATTCCTCTCCTACCTAAGACCCGTGGACTCTCTATCCATTTGGCCGATGGCTCCGCTATTAAATCTGGTCCTGTAACTCAAGAAACTGCACCTCTATCTACTGTTATCTCTGGTTCGCATCGAGAACTTCTCCGTATGGACATTATCACCTCTCCACTTTTTCCTGCAATACTTGGGATGCCCTGGCTACAGGCCCACAATCCAACCATAAATTGGGCCACGGGAAAAATTACTTTTTCTTCTCCTTATTGCCAGAAGTTCTGTGGTTCCTCCGGTTTCCTGAGACCAGCAACCTTATTATCTATCGACTCAGAGACCGAATTACGTCAGGCCATTACCGAAGTTTACCATGAATTCCTTCAGTAAAAAAAAAAGGCAGAGGTGCTCCCGCCCCACCAAGCTTATGACTGCCCCATTGAGTTACTTCCTGGAGCCAAAATTCAGTTTGGAAGGGTTTTTCCCTTAACAGAAGTAGAGCAGGAGAAACTCAAAGAATACCTCGAAGAAAATTTGAAGAAGGGGTTTATTCGCCCGTCTACGTCCCCAGCAGGTGGGGGTATTTTTTTTGTAGAGAAGAAGGACCACACTCTCCGACCCTGTGTAGACTACCGCGAATTAAACAACATCACTATAAAGAACCGGTACCCTCTTCCTTTATTTCCAGAGTTATTCCAAAGACTGGGAACTGCTATTGTTTTCACTAAACTCGATCTCCGCGGGGCTTACAACTTGATCTGTATTAAGGCCGGAGATGAGTGGAAGACCGCTTTCCGTACCCGATTCGGACACTTTGAGTATTTGGTGATGCCCTTCGGTTTGTGTAATGCCCCCGCCACTTTCCAATACTTTATCAATGATGTGCTCCGGGACTTTCTGGACTTATTCGCTGTCGTTTACTTAGATGATATTTTAATTTTTTCTTCGTCCCTTGAAACCCATCGCAAGCACGTCAAAAGCGTGTTAGGCCGGGTCCGCCAACACGGACTATATGCAAAAGCAGATAAGTGTTTGTTCGAACAGGAAAGTATACCATTCTTGGGGCTGATTATTTCTAGTAAAGGTATAAAAATGGACCCCCAGAAGATCGCTGCGATTTTGGACTGGCCAACTCCTGTAGACAGGAAAGGAATCCAATGTTTTATTGGATTCGCCAACTTCTATCGCAAATTTATTAAGGGTTTATCGGCTTTTGTCACACCCATCACACAACTAACTAGACAAGGAACCCGTTTTCATTGGACCTCTAAAGCTCAAGAAGCATTCGAGACTCTCAAGGGACTTTTCACCTCCGCTCCTATTTTAAGACATCCAGATTCCTCCCTGCCATTTGTTTTAGAAGTGGATGCATCCGAAATCGCTGTAGGAGCTATATTATCCCAAAGACAAGGAACTAGGGCCCTGCTCCATCCTGTGGCTTTCTTTTCGCGTAAACTATCAGCAGCCGAAAAAAATTACGATGTTGGAGACCGGGAGCTGTTAGCGATTAAATCTGCATTAGAAGAATGGCGTTATTTGTTAGAAGGAGCTTCTCATCCAATTTTAATATTTACCGATCACAAGAACCTGGAGTACTTAAGATCTGCAAAACAACTAAAACCAAGACAAGCCAGGTGGGCACTCTTCTTCTCCCGGTTCTCTTTTCATGTGACTTATTGCCCAGGGTCTAAGAATATAAAACCAGATGCCTTGTCACGGATGTTCCACAAGTCACAGGAAATTTCTCCTCCAGATACCATTCTCGCTCCTGGGAATTTCCTTCTGCTTCAGGAAGATCTTCTCTCCCGGCTTAGACAAGCCTCCATGGGACAAAGACCGTTTTCAGAACCAGAACTACAAACCAGAGGTGGGTTACTGTGGTATAAAGACAAGATCTACATCCCCGAAACTCTGCCGGTATCTATCCTAGAGCTGTGTCACGACCACGCACTCGCCTGACATTTGGTATCACTAGAACCATTGATTTGGTACAGCGTACTTTTTGTTGGCCTCAGTTACGGGAGGATTGCAAGAAATACGTGAACACCTGCACTACGTGCATTAGAAGTAAGAACTGTAAAGCTAAGGCCTGGGGCCTCCTTAAACCGTTGCCTGTTCCGGATAGACCATGGAAAATGCGGTCTCTAGACTTCATTGTTGGATTGCCTCCGGCAGACGATCATACCACTATCTTTGTGGTGGTTGATCGTCTGTCAAAGATGGCACATTTTATTCCCATGAATGGTACCCCCTCAGCCTCTGAAACTGCACAAGTGTTCATCAAGGAAATCATTAGGCTCCATGGGGTACCAGCCAATATAGTTTCGGATCGAGGGGTACAGTTCACCTCTCGATTCTGGAAGTCCCTCTGCAAGGCCTTGAATATTGAACTGTCTTTCTCATCCGCCTATCATCCTCAGTCCAATGGGCAGACTAAGAGGACGAACCAAACTCTCGAACAATATTTACGCTGTTTTTACTCTTTTGCACAAGATGATTGGATCTCCCTGCTTCCAGTAGCTGAGTTCGCGTATAATAATTCTCTCCATTCCGCCACCAAACAGACACCCTTTTTCGCCAATTATGGCTTCCACCCTTCATTTCTACCCAACTCCCTTCCTGAATTCTCAGTACCAACAGTCCAGGAAAAGATGAACTTTTTCTCAACTAACAACAAACTTCTGCAAGAAACAATGACTAGGACTCAAGAGCACAACAAGACAACCTTCGACAAGAAGAGATGAGGAGAGTTAGTACTGGTACCTGGTGATTTGGTGTGGCTATCCACGGTAAACTTGAAGATGGCGTTCCCTTCAAGGAAACTAGGTCCCAAATTTTTAGGACCTTTTTCAGTCAAAAGGAAGATTAACGAAGTTGCTTTCGAACTAGAACTTCCAGACTCACTAAAGGTCCATCCGGTATTCCATGTGTCCTTATTGAAACCTTTCACTCCCAATCCATTTCCTAACCGAAAAACCACTCCTCCTGATCCGATCTTGGTTGATGGTGAAGAAGAATTTGAAATAGAAGCCATCCTAAATTTCAGAAGAAGAGGAAACCAGAACCAGTTCTTAATCAAATGGAAAGGATATGGTCCCGAAGAGAACTCCTGGGAGCCCGAGGACAACATTCATGCAAAAAACTTGATTCAATCCTTTAAAAGGGCCCATCCGGAAAAATTTGGCCAAAAGGGCATCCGGAGGCTGCCCCTTGGGAGGGGGCAATGTCATGAAAATCGCATGAAGAGACTGACCTCCAGGCCTTCTGGTTTACGACCACGGGCTTTGTCGCGGGTGCGCGCGATCGTACGAACGCACATGCGTTCGTATGCGGGTGCGCGCGTCCGTGTTGGCGCCAAACGGCCTATTTAAACCAGCCTCTTGTTAATGGTCTCTGCTGTCTGCTCTACAGCGTTATACCTGTGAGACCAGATCTGTAGCATTCGTTCCTGTTGACCCGGCCTGCCTGTGACCCATCTGCTATCTGCCTGCACCCGACCCCGGCTTGTTGTGACGATTCTTCTGCCTGTTCCCTTGTACTTCGCTTCCAGTCTGATATCTGACCCGGCTTGCTTTGACCATCCGTCTGCTAAAGGTGAACCTACTTACTTTGAACTGTGTCTTCTGCTGCAAGTAACCTGCTTGTATTGAACTGTTCACCTGCTGCAAGTACCTGCTTATATTGCACTGTTCGTCTGCTACAAGTTACTTGTCTTATTGAACTGTTCACCTGCTGCAAGTACCTGCTTATATTGAACTGTGTCATCTGCTGCGAGTAGCCTGCTCATATTAAACTATTCATCTGCTGCAAGTGCCTGTGTATATTGCACTGTTCATCTGTTACAAGTTGCCTACTTCCCTGCACTGTTTCTCATCTGCTGCAAGTACCCTGCTCCATTGAACCGTATTATCTGCTATCAATTACCTGCTGATCCATTCGCTGTGATTACTTGCTCCACTGAACTTCATCTATCCATCCTTCTCATCTGTTGATCCTGCCAGGCACCTGTACCCCTCCTTACTCCTGTGTTCCCTGTTACATTTCCAGGAAACCGGTAGTGGGAGTTGTAAGGGAGGCCTCTTTCCGCAATCCGGGCTCGCTACTAGAAGGTACGTGACACTGCCTCTCCAGTTCGGTTGATACTCACAAGGTTGTTGGAGCCAAGTGGAGACCTTGGGCTCTTGTATCCATTCAGGAGATCCATATATCTGGGAATCTAGGCTTACATGATTCAGTGTTGCGGACATCTGGGTCCATTTGTTCTAGTAAGTGTTCAATCTTATCTATTGTAAGGATTCACCATTTTTTGATTACACCTTCACTTTGGAAGATCATCACTTCACCGTTGTGGACTTTTTTTCTTTACAGGATTGGATTTGTGTTGTGGGACTCACATAAACATTTCCTTTTCCATATATTTATTTATTTCACTATGTTGGACTTTATCATTCAATTATTATTCCATGATTATTACATTGTTTACCATTTGTGTATACACTTATCACTGTATTACTGGTTTTAGCACTACTTTTTTTGCACTTTCGTATCTGAATATTTGTCACATTCCTGTGTAGCAGCTGGTTGACTTTAGTTCATTTCACTTTTTTTTATCAGTGCAGTATTATTCTACTTCCATTTCAGCTTCCGTAGTACGGTTCAAACATTTATCGGGCTTCAGAGGAAGGGAAGATTTCCTGACAGACTTCCATGGTAGCATACGGTTGGGTAGCCCTGCCCTGGCTCCTATCCCATAGGACCCCACTCCCATACATTTTCAGGCCTCCTTCCTTTTTTGTCCTCCTCACTCAGGACCATTTGTATGAAGCTTTCCTACCTTTTTGGAAGTACCGGTGGCAGGGTCTCATGTGGGACAGCAGTGCAGATGGCAGGAGCATCCTGTGGTATCCAGAAGTCTTCCACAACGGCTCGAGTGGTCACTGGTTTCTTAGCTATCAGCGGGGTGGTTTTATGGCACACATATGCAGAGGATCGACGCCTGGAGAATCGGGGGGCCCAGCCACTTGACCACCAATGTAAGGAAGATTCTTCCCACTGACCAATATAAGGAGCAATCTTCCCACTGATCATCACCAATGTAAGGAACATTCTTCTCACCGATCACCAATGTAAGGAGCATTCTTCTCACCGATCACCAATGTAAGGAGCATTCTTCTCACCGATCACCAATGTAAGGAGTATTCTTCCCACTGATCACCAATGTAAGGAACATTGTTCTCACCGATGACAAATGTAAGGAGCATTCTTCTCACCGATCACCAATGTAAGGAGCATTCTTTTCACTGATCACCAATGTAAGGAGCATTCTTTTCACTGATCACCAATGTAAGGAACATTCTTCCCACTGATCACCAATGTAAGGAACATTCTTCCCACTGATCACCAATGTAAGGAGCATTCTTCCCACTGATCACCAATGTAAGGAACATTCTTCCCACTGATCACCAATGTAATGAACATTCTTCTCACTGATCACCAATGTAAGGAACATTCTTCTCAAGTAAGGAACATTCTTTTCACTGATCACCAATGTAAGGGGCATTCTTGCCACTGATCACCAATGTAAGGGGCATTCTTGCCACTGATCACCAATGTAAGGAACATTCTTGCCACTGATCACCAATCTAAGGGGCATTATTCCCACTGATCACCAATGTAGAAACAAAAAAGGATGCTGGATAGCCGCACTTCAGTATTCACCTTTATTTAGTAACAAAAAAGAAATCAAAGCATCATACGTAGATACAAACCAACTGCACAGCTAACGCATTTCACACCAAGGAATGATGATTAATCAAGGAGCTATGATTAAGTACCATACCCAGTGTGAAACGTGTTCGATGTGCAGTTGGTCTTTATCTATGTATGATGCTTTGATTTCTATTTTTTTACAAAATAAAGATGCATATTGGAGTCCGGCTATCCAGCATCATGTCTTTTTTCTATGTCTCTGTTGCAAACAGAGTTCACACCTGACTGTGGAGACAGCTGATCCCAGGAGAGGTAATTGCCTTAAAGGTGAACTCCCATGACCACCAATGTAAGCAGCACCCTTCCCAACGATCACCAATTTAAGCAGCAGCCTTCTCACTGATCACCAATGTAAGGGGCATCCTTCCCAACTTCCACAAATGTAAGGGACATTCTTCCCACTGATCACCAATGTAAGGAACATTCTTCCCACTGACCACCAAGTTCATATCTCCAGCCCCTGCTGCATAGAAGAAACACCCCCCCATAAAAGGATATTACCACCTCCTTGTGTTACTGTAGGAATGGTGTTAATTGGATGGAGAGCTGTATTGGATGTCCACCAGACTTATTGTTTGGTGTTGAGGCCAAAAACACGTTATTTTAGTCTCATTTGACCAGAACATATTTTTCCATGGGACCTCAGAATATTCAAGGTCCATTTAAGACTGTCAGATGAGACTGAAATTGAATTATTTGACCTCAACACCAAACAATATGTCTGGTGGGAATCCAATACAGCTCACCATCCCTACAGTAATGCATGGAGGTGGTAAAACCCTGGCAAGGTAGTTATTCTCTGCAGCAGTGATTCTTTTCTAACACCACTGTATGTAGAAAGATCGCCACCTTCCCTTGCTCGGTTTCTCTATAGATGGACTATAAGATATGAAGTTTTCATAGAGCAGTGCATGACAACTAACCTGCATTGATTGTTCCAAATAGTTGGAGTTGGGGGGCAAGATGTCCAGGAGCTCGCAAAGGGGAGGGGGGGGAACAAAAAAAAAAAGTAAACGATTGTTTTACTTACGTAAAAATGTAGCACAGGGCACACTTTAACCACTTGCCGCCCACCCACCATCAAATGACAGCAGAGCAGTGTGGTGCGGCTCTCATTCTGGGAGGACGTCGTGATTTGGACTGACCATGACATTGTGTGTCTTGGGGTGGAGTAACTGAGAAGTATTTGCACTAATACCAGTCTGAAATGTGTTTTTGTTAATGCAAGCAGTGTAATTGTATTTTGGACATGTTTGGCAAGCAGATGCAATATAAGCTTCTTCAGCGATTTGTATTTTAGGTGGGGGATTTTATAAAAGAAAGAATTTAAGTAGACCCAACCAAAGCCCCTTACATCAGTGAACCTTAGGCACCCCCCACTTACATCAAGGTCCCCCATCAAAATCTACCTTAGGAGTCTCTTACAGTAGATCAGTGCCTCCCCTCCTACATCAGAATCCACCTTCGGATCCTCCAGTTACATCAGAATGCCCTTCAGGAACCTTCTCTTAAATCAAGGTCCCCATCAGCATCTTCCTTACATCAAGGTTCCCATCTGAGTCCACATTAGGACTGTTCTCGTACATCAGAATCCCCTTACATCAAGGACCCCATCAGCAGAGACCAACTGATCTGGATCCTCAGTCTGTGCCAATCAGCTGCAGGCTGCATAAAATCTCATAGCAGGCTGATTGTGGCCTGCAGGCCAAAGTTTGGAGAAATGATGAACACTTGAGCAAGTAGGTAAGCGCCACAAATGCCTCACAACCGCGTGCAGTGCACATGGTTGCGGTGCTTTAGTTGGCAAAAATTGTGTTAAAACAAGTGGTGTGGAGACGTCACATTGCTTCTTCACTGCCTGTCAGAAGCTTCTGTAGTACGTAAGCCTCGATTTGCCCAAGGTCTCCGATGGTATCTTCACTTGACTCCAACGACCTTGTGAGTATCAACCGAACTGGAGAGGCAGCTATCCAGTAGGAACACCATGGCAACGCTCATCCACACAAAGTATGTCGGAAAAAAAAAGGAAGAGGAGGAGCTCCGATAGTTCAGGTCAAAAAGGGTAATTTTATTGAAAACCGGCATACATAAAAAAGCTTAAATAACCGTGATCACTTTTAAGATTTTTTATTATGTATGTCGGTTTTCAATAAACCTACCCTTTTTGATCTGCACTATCGGAGCCCCTCCGCTTCCTTTTTTTTCTACATACTTTGTGTGGATGAGTTGCCGTGGTGTTCCTACAGGATAGCTGCCTCTCCAGTTCGGTTGATACTCACAAGGTTGTTGGAGCCAAGTGGAGATACCATTGGAGACCTTGGGCTCTTGTATCCATTCAGGAGATCCATTTATCTTGGAATGTAGGCTTACATGATTCAGTGTTGCTGACATCTGGGTCCATTTGTTCCGGTAAGAGTGTTCAATCTTATCTATTGTAAGGATCCACCATTTTTTGATTACACCTTCACTTTGGAAGATCATCACTTCACTGTTGTGGACTTTTTTTCTTTACAGGGTTGGATTTGTGTTGTGGGACTCAAATAAACATTTCCTTTTCCATATATTTATTTATTTCACTATGTTGGACTTTAGCATTCAATTATTATTCCATGAATATTACATTGTTTACCGTTTGTGCACACTTATCACTGTATTATTGGTTTTAGCGCTACTTTTTTTCTGAATATTTGTCACATTCCTGTGTAGCAGCTTGTTCACTTTAGTTCATTTCACTTTTTTTTATCAGTGCAGTATTATTCTACTTCCATTTCAGCTTCCGTAGTACGGTTCAAACATTTATCGGGCTTCGGAGGAAGGGAAGATTTCCTGACAGACTTCCATGGTAGCATACGTTTGGGTAGCCCTGCCCTGGCTCCTATCCCATAGGACCCCACTCCCATAAATTTTCAGGCCTCCTTCCTTTTTTGTCCTCCTCACTCATAGGACCATTTGTATGAAGCTTTCCTACCTTTTGGAAGTACCAGTGGCAGGGGTCTCATATGGGACAGCAGTGCAGATGGCAGGAGCATCCTGTGGTATCCAGAAGTCTTGCAGGACGGCTCGAGTGGTCACCGATTTCCTAGCTATCAGCGGGGTGGTTTTATGGCACACATATGCAGAGGAGACGCCTGGAGAATCGGGGGGTCCAGCCATTTGACCCCCAGTGTAAGGAACATTCTTCCCACTGATCACCAATGTAAAGAGCATTCTTCTCCCTGATCACCAATGTAAGGAGCATTCTTCCCACCGATCACCAAGGTAAGGGGCATTCTTCCCACCGATCACCAAGGTAAGGGGCATTCTTCCCACCGATCACCAAGGTAAGGGGCATTCTTGCCACTGATCACCAATGTAAGGGGCATTCTTCCCACTGATCACCAATAACTTACATCAAGGTCCCCCATCAAAATCCACCTTAGGAGTCTCTTACAGTAGATCAGTGCCTCCCCTCCTACATCAGAATCCACCTTCGGATCCTCCAGTTACATCAGAATGCCCTTCAGGAACCTTCTCTTAAATCAAGGTCCCCATCAGCATCTTCCTTACATCAAGGTTCCCATCTGAGTCCACATTAGGACTGTTCTCGTACATCAGAATCCCCTTACATCAAGGACCCCATCAGCAGAGACCAACTGATCTGGATCCTCAGTCTGTGCCAATCAGCTGCAGGTTGCATAAAATCTCATAGCAGGCTGATTGTGGCCTGCAGGCCAAAGTTTGGAGAAACTTGTCTCCTGCAGGTGGGAAGAACTTTCGTGAAAAACAAAAAACAACACAAAACAAAAAATAACCTTGAGGACTAGCGGGAAAGAAAAGCCCAATGTGGTTATAGGAGGAAGTCCTCTTGAATTTTAGGGCCTCATTTTCAATTTGGTCAAATGTCCTCCATGAAGTCTTTAAAAGTGGTTGTATGCATGAAGGTAAAATACCTGTGTGCAGCAGCAGCGCCAACTCCTAAAACTTACTTGAGCCCCATTTCTATCCAGTAATGTGTACAAAAGCCTCAGCTCTCCCAAATCTCTGCCTCCTAACCAATGAGGAGAAAGCATCGGCCATAGGCATGTGTGAATTAACACACCGAGCAGCAGCTTGAGATCCTCCATATCAAGCCGCTTGGTATGGGGGCACTAGGCAGACCTGAGGGACCAAGAGCCCAAGCGGGGTACTTGGGAAAAATCAGGGCTCTTTTGTGCAAAACTACTGTACAGAGCACACTAGTACATACTCGTTATTTTTAAAAACTGAACCTTCAATATCACTTTAATGGTGACTTTTCACCTGATCGTGACCCAGTTGGCTGCTGGTTTTCCAGCATTCTTGTCTGACAAAAGGCGGGCAAACAGCCATCTTGTATCAGACCTCCAGCAAAATGGCCAAGCGATCACTTCCCATTTGCAATTTCTAAGGAAATGCAGTGATCTGAGCAGCCGAGAGGCTATATAAACTAGTTTGAGGTCTGACACTAGAGGACCCCTTGATAACGTCCTATTGGACACAAAGCTTTGGGGAGCAGACACTAGTGCTGATGTCAGGCCCCTGTCCGATACCGGGTGAGCAGTGGCACCCGTTCTCACGTTAGGATTTATTTTGGCTTTTAGTATACAATTCCAATAAATACTACACTATGGAGACTTCATCTGGCTCCCAGGTGAGATTTACATCTGGATGGTGCAAGTTGCTGGACAGCCTTCCCCACAACTGATGGAGGATCTACCCTGAGTGCATGCTTGTTGCTGTAGCGGCAGCCAGCTTTTCCGGTGAGTGTCCGTTTCACAGGTGTATGGTAGATGATTCTGGCGCACTGTACTGGATCAGCTCTTCATTTTTCAAGTCACCACCAAACTTTTGCACACATTTTTACACTATACTATTTTGTTTTCACCTATAAGTTTATATTGCTGATCCCATCACGGGACTTTGCATTTAAATCCACTCATCACTACATTTTCTATTGTTGATCCAAAAGATTGGACTTATTTAGATGTTTCCACTTTTAACACTTGACTTTTTTTTTTTAAATGTGCTGTCCATTTATAAGACAGTATTCTCATTCCATCGCTGTTCCTTTAGGCACTACACACGAAGATTTCGAGTAGCAAGGCTGTGGAATTGCCTTCCACAGGCAGTGGTCTCAGTGGGGAGCATCAATCGTAAAAAAAAAAAAAACAACGATAAGCACCTGAACGACGCAACATTCAGTGATATACAATGCAATACTGATATATAATCACACAGAGGTTGGACGTGTCTTTTCAACCTCACCTACTATATCATTTATAAGTTTGGTATAGTACTTAACTGTCAGCTGCCACCCCACCACAGCGCAGAGATGCAACTTTTTATTTCAGGTAAGTACCATCATGTTACTTTTAAAAATGGTGAATTTTCACCCAATAGTGAGCCAGTTGGCTGTTAATTTTCCAGCATTCTAGCACAACAAAAACATCCATGTTGTGTTGGACCAGCTGACACAAATTGGCCAAATGCCGGCCGATGTCAGCTGGTAGGGATGAGCTTCGTGTTCGAGTCGAACATCGGCTGTTCGCCCGTTCGGCGAATTCCGAACATTATGGGCTGTTCGCGCCAAATTCATGTGGCGCTCACGGCCCACAATGCACTGCGTCATTGCAGGCTCATGATTGGCCAAGCATGCACTGAGACCCCACATGCTTGGCCAATCACAGCGCCAGCAGCGAGGAGAGCCATGATTGGCCACAGGCAGGATGCCTGTGGCCAATCATAGCTCAGGCTGTGTAGTACACGCCCCACACTATATAAGGCCGCCAGCGCGGTGGCCTTGTGTAGTGTGTTGGCGTCTGGAGCAGTTAGTGGGTGTTCTGTGTACCTTCAACACAGTACACACCGATCGTTATCGGCCGATTTTCGATCTTGCTCTTCTGTAGTGGTTGTTGTCTGCTTGCCCTGACCGCAGTATACACCGCTATATTCACCTCACCTATATAGCTAGTGATCTAGCTTTTATAATAGAGCTTACAGTCAGTAGTGTTAGGAGCTAGTGCGTGCTGTCTGCGTGCTCTGTACCCAGTACATACCGCTATATCCACCTACATAGCTCTTCTCTATTTGAGCCCACTTGCCATCTGCAGGAGTTATTGGAAGTTGTGTGTGCCTCCAGCACAGTATACATCTGTATATACCCCTTTATCTCTGGTGTTCGATAAAAAAGGCATCTGCAGGAGTTAGTGGGTGTTTTGTGCCTCCAGCACAATATACACCTGTATCTACCCTTTATTGCTGTTCTCTAATAGAGCCATCTGCAGGGCTTAGTGGGTGTTGTGTGACCCCATTACAGTATACCCCTTTATCTCTGGTGTTCTATAATAAAGGCATCTGCAGGAGTTAGTGGGTGTTGTATACCTCCAGCACAATATACACTACCCAACTGCTGTTTTACCCAACTCCCTTCAGGCCATTACCATGTCTGGAAGGCCAGCAAGGAGAGGCAGACAGGCGCGAGCCGATAAAAGAGGGCAAGCAGGCTGTGTCTAGAGATAAACAGTGCTGGTCCTGGACGCGGTGCATTGTCATGAGCACATGGCCATGGGACACGCTTGTCCTTTTCGGCAGCTGGACATGTTGAGCCGCAACATGCCAATGACTTAGTAGAGTGGATGACCAAGCCCTCCTCATCCTCTCACCCAGTCTCAGGGTACTAGCAAAGCAGCTACCAGCGCATCGTCTTCCCTCCTCTCAATGTCATCATCAGTGACTCCTTCCCTAGACCCACCACGTCCTCCTGAGGAGTCTCCTGGACTCTTTGAGCACAGTGTTGGGTACATGCTCCAGGAGGATGCCCAGTGTTTTGTAGCCTCTGATGACACTCAGCTAGAGGAAGGCAGTAGCGTGAATGCAGAGAGAGGGGATGCTCAAGAAGGAAAGCAATCTGGCAGTCATGTTCCACAAGCTGCAGCATACTGCCAGGTTTGCTACAGCGATGAAGAGGGAGGGGATGATGAGGGCACTGACTCCACGTGGGTGCCTGGTAGGAGAGAGGAGGCACATGTCCAACGAGGCAGGATGCCCTCCGGGGGCCAGCTTAGGGGCAGCACACCGACTGAATCACACCGCAGAGCTCCGCCTGTGCAGGGCGCTGCCTCTGCGTGTTATTCTAAAAGTTCTTTGGTGTGGGCCTTTTTTGAGACGAGTGCATCAGATCGCACCGCTGCTATTTGCAACATATGTCTCAAGCGTATCTCGTGTGGCCAAAACATCAGCCGCTTGGGCACCACATGCTTGACCAGACATATGTTGACCTGCCATGCAGCTCGTTGGCAAGCGTACCTCAAAGACCCACACCACAGAACAAAGCGGACCTCTCCTTGCTCCTCATCAGCTGGCATCTCCAACCCCACTAGACCTTCAGTCCTCTCTGAAACCTGCTCTGAGAGGGGGCACTGCAGAGGAAGGGTGTGCTGTCCAAAAATGTCCACCTATCGAAGACTGTCCACCCCGTACAGGGCAGGGAAACGAGGAGATTTGCAAAATGTCCTAAGATGAACGGCGCCTGCACCGCGAGTCCAGGTGCAAGACCCACCACCCAAGTAGACACAGGGCTGCATATAGTTAGAGGACCCCTCGCGGGCACGCTTCACTCGGCTCTTTTATATTCTAACGATATGTCCTACTTGGATGGTAGGGCTTGAACCTGGACTCATGGTGCAGGCGCCGTTCATCGTCAGATATTTTCGGAATCTGCTTGTCATGTTATCTGCGCATGTGCAGTACACTGCGGACACTATCCGACGGGGGAGAGTATTTTACAGGACAAGGGCACTAGTTTAGTTTGCTTGTGGGCCTACAGTTTGGCAGCTGCTGGGTTACAGTAGATAATTAAGGCCTAAGGATAAAAACAAGTGAGGGTAAATCTGGCTGACAAATTTGTTTCTTTATAACCTTCAAAGGATTCCTATTCATGTTTTCCACCATCACAGAATTATGTTTAGTAAAGTGGTTCTTTTTTCCTCCTCTCAGTAAAATGGAGACCGACAGCTTTAGTCTGGAAACATTTCTACAGTGCAATCTTCAAATATTGTAATGTTCTTTTCCAAATGCTACAAGGATGACAGACATCCTGGCATGCCAGAGGTGACCCTACAGACATTAAATACTTTATGGAATGAAATGAAGACCATAATGAAAGCGCAATGAGCTTTTTTCCTCCAGAGTTATTGCAGAAACTCCTTTCTGCTATTTCTGGGATTATCACAAAGTATTTCTTCTCCAGAAACTAGTTTCAAGTAAAGGAAGTGTTACAAACCATGACCTCTTAAAAATGCATCACACCTTAATTTATAGAGAAAGACATCTGGGGGGAAATATATCAGAACATTCACCAAGCTCTTCAGAGAATTTATGCTTCTGGATCAGCATTCAGTAACTGAATACATATTGGTATGAAGCTTTTGAGGAATAAAAAAAAAAAAAAAAAAAAAAGTGAGGTGACCTGTTCTCATGTATAGGTGAAATGTTCTTAACATATAAACTCCTTGGAGGAGGGAAATGTTAAAGGGGGGGGGGGACCCAAACACGTACCTACCCCAAAAACCCTTACCTTGCTTCCAGCATTGTTATGCTATGTGAATATGAACATACAAAGTAGGTGCTATCCCAATTTGACTGCAGAAGTAGAAATACACTTTAAAACTGAAATAAGGATCAGCTACTTTTGGATTTAAACAATTTATTTAAGAAACTAAAATTAAAAAAAGATGCACAAGAACATGAACAGCAAAATTAACTGTCTTAACATAACCACTGGGAATCTTTTTTTTAAAAAAAAAAAATCAGAAAATTACAGAACAGTTGCAGCATTGCAACTCCTAACATTACTCATGAACGATACGTAAGGGTTCAGCATTGCGCCCAGATTCGTGCAGGAATGGAGACAGATACGGGTACAGCTTCTCCGTGAAGGTGGCATTGAAGGTGTAGATGGCGGTCATGTTATCGGCATTGTAGAAAGATATCTGGCCTGCTTCATAATCCACATACACTCCGATTCTCTTCGGTTTGACATCAAGAAGCAGATTCTTGGACGGGGACTCCAGGGCCTTGTACGAGATGCCGTTTCTCAGCCAGATGGCCCAGTATCCGTTCTTGGGGTTCAGCTTGATCTTACCCTTGCGGTTGCTGGATTCACTGGCCATACCGACATCCCAAGCGGTTTTGTCTCCCACATCCACCTCCCAGTAATGGCGGCCTGACGCAAAGCCGGAGGACCCAAGAACAAGAATACACTGGCTGAAACGCTTAGGATTGTCAGGGAGGGGGAGCTTGGTGTCCCCATATTTAACACTGGTCAGCCCGTCAGCCAAGACCAGATTGGGGTGGGCTGTGCCTGGATCCAGCAGCATCGGAGTCAGATCTGCACAAGGAAAAAAAAAAAAAAAAAAAAGTGTTAAAAAAAAAAAGCCGATAGTATGGTGCTTTGAAGTTATCCACATTCTGTCATGTTACAAGCAAAAACTTGAGGGGAGTGAGCTGTGCCTGCCCGCTCTGCATAAGTGGAGCAAGCATGGACCCTCAACTGCCTGCTCAAACAGATCCACAGCTGATCAGGCAGATCAGCTGGCCGAGTTTGCCCCGTGTGAAGTAACAGTTTATAGAGAACATGAGTGATATTCAAAGAGCCTATATGAGCAGAGTAAGTCTCAGGAATGGACTTATCTACAAGATTGTAGATTTGTGGCTGTTACAGTATATATTTATTGACCATAGGGTCACAAATAATCTCACTATAAGCAGAGTCGCCCCAACTATTGACTGCCATTAAGCAGGGTGCCCCAAAAATAAATGAGGGGGCTGCAATTAGTATTATGTACAGGGGCCCAAACTGCACCCCCCTGAACATTATACAGAGGGCTACAGATAATGTTCATTATAGGCCCCCAAAACTGTATCCACCTTGGCATAACCAGAGGGCTATGTTTATGATATAATCTTACCAAAGAACACTGCAGACACTAGAGGAAATTATGCCCAAAAACTACAGAAACGTCACAGGTTATATTGGGAATATGCTGCAAAAGACAGTGAGAAGGGGGATGGCTACACAAACCTAGTAAAGCTCACTGTTACCCCTTTTACAAGTAAATACTCCCACTACAGACTCAGGGGGTTCTCATACCAAAAAAGGGTATCGAAGAGCTGCATGTGGGCCTGGGGTTTGCAGTCTGGGCTCCAAGGATTTAAAGAGTATGCATTCAAGAAGTGAACCCAAAAAATTTAAAACAGAACACATTGACCAAATCATGTTGGACGTACAAGCCTGTACTTACATGGAGCAATGAAGGATTTCATCTGCTTCCACATTGCGTACTGAATAGGGCCCTTGAAGGTGCCCTGGCAAAGGTCCTTGGATAGAAGGGTATTCCCACCAGATGTAACTTCTCTCTGCTGCTCCTGGCATCTGGTTAAACAGAAGAAACTTAAGTATAAAACACCGACCAAATTTGTTTAATAAGATGAAGATTTATGCAAATATAAAGTGAAACTTACTTCTCAATGAATGACTTGATGTCCTGCAAAATTAAAGGGGGGGGGGAAAAAATAAAAATTATTTAACTCATTGCAACCACAATGGATTAAAACCCTCCAATTGCAACCCCTTCTTGCCTGCCCAAGCATCCCATTTAAACTATTTGGAATACCAGGGGGTGAGAAGGATAGGTGATCATGTGACCACCGTCAGTCCCACGAGCTAAAGATCTTTAGTGCAGAAAGCGTAGTCTGACAGCTCAGTCTTTACGCTGGCAGCACACAAGCACTCGGCACAAAGCTCAGAGGCCCAGTGATGCATCTGCTTTGTGTGGAGGCATTTAAACCCCACCCTTTTGCTGCTGCACAAGTGTTGCGCGGTTGTAAAGGGACTAAAGCAGGGAAGATCCACTTACAGTCAGGAAAGAAATGGAGTCTGTGTCATCCATTCTCTCCTTGGCCACACCGATGGTCTGCTGGATGTTGTCTCTATTCTCCTGCATCTTCACCAGGTTGGTCTCCATATCTTTCAGGAGACTCTCGCCCTGTTCCTGGAGCTGCTCCAGCAGTTTTTCCTCTCGTTCCTTGAGGAACTTGTGCAGCTTCTCAAACTCAGACACAATGTGGTCCTGGAACCCATTCAGGTTGGTCTGTAGAGGAGGGAAGTAGGGTGAGATACTACTTTTTAAACATGTTTGCAGAGACCTGCATCAATCACACAATCTAATGCATGGACCAGGATTTGGCTTACTTTGTGTTGTTCAATCTTCTCATTTTGCTGGTTGGTCAGCTGTTCAGTCACCTTCAGGGCTTCTTCTAGGGGAGACACTATAGAGGACAGCTCAGCCTGTAGAGGAAACAAGGCTATCATGGTAAATAAAATACTCAACCTCAATCTCAGGATCAGCAGTAATATTACAGATCACTTACTCTGTAGACGCCCACCGCATCCAGGATGGGAAGGAAGTTATGACTTGCATGTTTCAGGGAGTCACGGCAGATGACGCAGCTCAGGGTTCCATCATCCTTACAATACAGCTTGAGCCTCTCGTCATGCTCGGGGCAGTTCTCAAGGGGACGGGCCTTTTCCTTCCCCACAGGTTTGGAAGGAGTCACGGTGGCAGAACCGGCAGTCTTCTTCACCAGGTTGGCCAGGGCTCGGTTGGTAGTGTATCTCTTATCAGTTATTTCTTCCTTACAGTCGGGGCAGGTGAAGGAATCCCGACCCTCCCAGGACTTGTCAATACAGTTGCGGCAGAAGTTGTGACCGCATTCCACCATGACGGGATCCTTGAAGAGCTCATTGCACAGCAGACAGGTCAACTCCTCTGCAAAATCTCCAGAGGCCACGGCAGAACCACCCTCGGGGGCTTCTTGGACCTCCACCTTGGCTTTCTAGAACAAACAAAGAAAAAAAAAAGTCTAAGGGAAGGCAATTTATTGCAGTTAGGAAAGAAATGGGGTATTATTGATAAACGTCCATGTGCGATACTGTAGATTCAGATAGTCACTTTTGTTTAACAAAAATAAAAGGTCTATTAAAAATGGCATGTCCCGAGAAACGATCGTCCAGCTAAATGGAATTTAGGAGAAACATTGGTTAAGGTACACTTCCTAAAAAACACACAAGTACTTTTATAGACTTTAAATCATACAGACTGGGGAACCCATAAAGTCAACAAGGTAGATTAAAACCGATTTAAAAGCGCAACTGATTTACCAACCCCCCCCCCCCCCCAAAAAAAAAATTATACAAAGCACCATCCCAAAGAGCAAACAATTTTTTGGGGTGGATCTAAAAGCGTGTTCCAATATGTGCTTAAAAAAAAAAAAACTGGTGAAATGCAATCTTAGAAAAACAATGTCAGATGAACACTTGTTTATTTTTGTGTTTAGTAGTTTCTCTTAGAAAACAATGGAGCAAAAAAAATAAAAAAAAGGTATATAGACAGTTTTGACCAAAAAAAAACAACAAATAGCCATTTCATCTGAGGTGACCAATACATATTTGGACTCTTGCTGGTTCAATTATAAAATACAAAGCAAGATCCAGAGCTAAATATAGTTTGGCTTTTGTTTATATAGCTATAAGCTGGCATAGACATCAGATTAAGACAACCAAGATCAGGTCATCCAACATCTATGGCTAGCTTAATCTTTATTCTGTACTGGTCCACCAAGGAGCCAAATAGATGAACGTAAAATCTCTATGGCAAACAGACTGGCAGAGATCACGGTATCATAGAAAATATTGCAATAACTGCTCAGTCTCAAATTCAATCACCAGGTCATTCCAGCAATTAAAAATAAAATAAAAAAAGCGCATTCATTTGTCTGCATTGGAGCCTGCAGAACACTGCATTGCATATGCAATGCCCAGGCAAATGCTCCCTCCCAGCCCCAGGTGCATAGAGGTATGACACCACCATGTATGTCGCTGGAGAAACAGAATGGACTGAGCGCCGGGACTTCACATGTGATGCATCGAGATTTACAAGTCCCTCTGCCATGGCGGCAGACGTAATTTATAATCTGTTCACAGCTTTTGTGAATGGATGAGAGTTTACAGACCAAAGTGCATTTTCGCCAAAAGGTTTACTTAAATTTATCTTACATTGAACTCCATTCTACCAGCGGTTTGAGCAAATTAGAGGAAGAAAGAGCCAACATTCAGCGATTATACAGAACACTGCAGCCGCTGTAACCTTTGCAGAGTGATGCACTTCAGAGCTCCCTATTCACAGAAGCAAGAAAATAAATGTGTACTTACTGCTCAGGCTTTGCTAAAATTCTGAACACCTGATAAAGTGAGCTCGTTCACAATAATTGCTATGGGGTGGTAAAATTTCATGGCAAAGTTGTGCACTTACCTCCCCTAACCGCTCCCTCCTTTAGCTGCAGAGGACATACATATGCCGCAGCTGCAATTATTTGCTTGGCAATCATAGTTATACCCAGTAACTAAGCCTTGCTAAGTGCTATTCATTCAAGTGAATAGGGCTGCTCTGCAAGGACCCTCAACTTCATGCAATGTATGCAGTTGCGTTGTGCTAATGTGGGGGTTCAAGCAGATGGAGGTGACAGTACCACCTCACTGTCACATGCTCTTTGAAGAGCAATCCCCATATAAAGAATAAAGCAAATGTCTACGATTCCAAAAGGGAGCGTATGCCCAGTACTTGCTTCATTGCACTCCAAAACATTTTCTTCGAGTGCTACAAGTTTGATATCCAAGGTGGTCAAACCACCAGAAATTCACAAATCAGAAATATACAGACTGATGTTGGTCTGCAAATGCCGTGGAGCACAAAAAGGTCCACACAGAGCAACTTGCTTTGCATGTGTGAGCATTGAGAGGTCCTTATCACCCCAACTCAGCAAGGCTTTGAAAATACAATCTATAATTTATGTGGGTGGTTCTCTGTTTGCAGTGCAACACTCTGCAATGTTTGCTTGTTCCAGTGCTGCAATGCATGTTTACAACGGCAACAAAACACAATCACAGCTGAAAATGAACTGATTATTATTAGGTAGCTAGAAAGTTTAAATGATTTATAAAAAGGTTAAGTCTTCGTGTTCCTAAAATAAAAAAGCAGACCTGGTGCTGCTGCTAGACTGAAAGCATGCAACTGCACCACTACACCAATGACGTGACCTGTAAAATGCTTTATTAAAAAAAAAAATGCGATGCTAAAAACAAATGGCTTGTACGGAAAAAAAAAAACCCCCAAATATATTACATTCAGGGCCCTTTCACACAGGCAGACTGATTGGCTCCGCCTGTTTTAGGCAGACCTGATCGAACCACCCATTGCCACTTATGGCGCAGTGGATGTAAACAGACATGCGTCTGTTAACACCCGCCGACATCCGATCAAAATAGAGGGATGGGGGGGGGGGGAATCAGATGACAGATGTAAAAAAAGGGCAGGTGGTCCGTTTATATCAAGCAGCCCATAGAAGAAAGCGGGCTGTGTCTATCAGCAGAGAGGACATGAATCTGTCATCTGCCAGCTGAGCGGGGATCAGAGGAGAGATCCCCCGCTGAGCAGGCGGATCCATTGGCCAAGTCCGCCAGTGTTAAAGAGCCCTTAGTGAAAAGGGTAAAAATCCAAAAGCATTTAGTGCAAAATATACATTTTGGTTCAACTCTGGAAACTTGCCAGATAAAAAAATAGTCTTTGTATTGCAGTGGGACTTTGTCATTGGCATATCACATTAAGCACATTCTAAAATGAAACACACCATAGTCTTTTCATTACCTTTTCATAATGGCAAATTATCCCCAATCAGAACAGACACCTGGTAGCCATCGCGCTTTTTAAAGGCATAGTCCACCTTTTAGAAAAGTTGGCAAATGCACCAACGTTGGCAAAATAAACACGCATTTACATTTTGAAATGAAGCCTGCAGAGCATCGTGACCGCAATGAGCGGGTAACGGGTGCAAACAGCCGCGGGTCTGTATGAAGAGGTGGCCTTGAGAGGGGCCACTGAAGTACAGAAGTGAGAGGGATTGCTGTTGTGCTCCCTACATGCCACAGTGGCCAAGGTGGCAGATGAGACTCATAGTAAAAAAGAACGCAAATAAAAAGCTGGATGGAGTAGCTGTGCCAGCAGACCCACACATTAAGTTAATAATCAGCCTTTCCCTAGAGGATGCAGCAAGGCAGTGTTGATTTTTGGGGTGTTACACCCTAAATATGAGGAGGTAGACCATGCCTTTAAACAAGCCTGTATGAGCGTGCAGTTTGTACATACGGTGCCCGTCACTGCACAGATGTTTCATGACATTAATTGCATTTTCTGCAGTTACAATTTAAAAGCAAAAGATTCCAGAAACTCCACTTGACTTAAACGCATTAAGAAAAAAGGACATTTAAACCCCTTTCACACTGGGGTGTATTTAAAGAGGGATTCCACTTATAAAAAAAAAATTAAAAGCCAGCAGCTATAAATACTACAGCTGCTGACTTTTAAATGGACAATAAATGGACACTCACCTGTCCCGGGGTCCAGCGATGTCAGCAGCCGAGGCCGATCGATCGGCTCTCGGCTGCTGCCACCACCATTCTAGGTGAGGGAATCAGGAAGTGAAGCGAATCGGCTTCACTTCCCGGTTCCCTACTGCGCATGCGCGAGTCGCGCAGCGCAATAGGAATTGTCCGCGCTGTCACTGGGACCCGTGTGGGTCCCAGCAGACAGCGCGGCAGGACAGGGAGGCATAGACTCCCACGGGAGTCTATGCCCGGAAGTGGGTGTAAATACCTGTTTTTGACAGGTATCTCCCCCCCCCTCCCCCCTGAAAGGTGCCAATTGTGACACCGGAGGAGGGGAGGGTTCCGATCAGTGGAAGTTCCACTTTAGGGTGGAACCCCGCATTAAGGCGCTTTAGCACTAAAAATAGCACCTGTAAAGTGCCTCATCTGCAATCCCAGTGTGAAATCCCGAGTGCTTTCACACTGGGGCACTGCACTTGCAGGATGAAAAAAAAAAAAGTCCTGCAAGCAGCATCTTTGGGGCGGTTTGCAAGCAGTGATCCACCGCCCCTGCCCTTCGATATGCGTTGGCAGCGCTGCCGAAGCGCCTGCAAAGCGTACATGGGTGTTTTTAACCCTCTTCTAGGGGGTTAAAAGTGCCCAAACTCCTGCCCCAGTGAGAAAGTGCTCTTATAGCCACAGAATGTGGGAGAAAAAGAAAAGTTGTAGACTGAAGAGCGCAATACGCAAGAAGCAGACTATAAGGGAAAAATAAGGAAACGAAAAATTCACAAATGTCCCATAAGAAAAAACAATTGTAGGACAAAAGGCGAATAAAATATATACTTAAAAAAAATTTAAAACAAGGAAAAAAAAAATGTTATATCATAAAGGGCAGACATGATGGGCCACTTAGTTTTTCTGCCACTCAATTGCACTTTCAAAGTGCAATAAAAAATGTTTCAGTGTTAGGTCTCGCTTACAGAGCAGTTACCCGTTTTTCTGCACTGCATCAACACAGAATTTCTTCTATGTACCCCATTCACACGGCAACACAGACGGAAGGTACGTACATGCAGCATTTTACTGCAGCGCACAGGAAAGCATCACCCGTTACCACCAATGTGGAGGAAGTGTCACTTTGTGTAAATAAAGTTTACAAAAAAAAAAAAAAAAGGGAGACAAACCGTGTTGAAGCCTCATTGCTCCTGGACAGAAGTTCACACGCATTTTAGAGTGGGGTGCTGTTTGAATGACTCCCTTAAAAAGTAAAGTAAAAAATACAGTCATAAAAGTGGGATCAATGTAGGGCTCTATCCTTCAGAACTGTACATTTCCTGGAGGTGCCTTTAACGTGAGGCACTCTGGAGAAGGAAGCCAACTGAACTTCTCAGAAGCCTCCAGAGAGACCTCCAGGAGGTCTCAGCCTCTAGACACGGCACCCTTAAAAAAGGCGATCCTCAAAAATCATAAACTAAAAATGTGTTTCCGGGCTAAAAGCCGGCTGCAGTGATGGTAAATGACAAAAGAAAAATAAGGCGCCAATGTTTCAAAGGCTTCGACTTAGGCGGCGAGAGGTTGGCGGAGTGGGTTTGACAGCCCGCGTGCGTTACCTTCGATTCGGGTTCGTCTGGGCTTTTCTCCTCCGTTTTTCCATCCTCGACGACATCTCCGTTAGGCACTTCCTCTTCTTTCACTGGTTTCAGCACCAATCGGGTTTTGTCCACCCACTCGTTTTGACGGCGAGCCACTGCGGAAAAAGCGAGCTCACAATAGGTATTTTTTTTTTCATAACACACAGACAAGATGAGAAGGCGGGGGAGGGAGTGTGGCTCAAACCCCAGCTTCTACTTACCACAGGATCCCGGGACACTGGAGGAAAACATGGATAAGGTTAAAAACATTTGAACAATTAAACCCGTGGAATGGAATTTCCTTAACACACTGTCCATTTACAGGAGAAGACAACTAAATGCAGCAACACTGATCTCACCCATCAATGTGCATTTACCTTTTAATTGCAATCTTGTCTGCAGAGCATTGCAACTGAATGGTGCAATGCAGAGGCTCTTCCCTTCCAAGCCTTACAGTGGTTGTATACCCATTTTGTAAAATTTGTACCTACAGTTATACGGTTTGTGATATTCACTTTGCATGCAGCTGCATGTGTTCTGAATGCCTGGCTGCTAGGAAGAAGACTCCCGCATGCATGTGCGGGAGCGACGTCATCGAGACTCCAGCCACTCACAGAGCCGGCAGATACGCCAAGTGCAAAATGTCAGCTCCCTCGGCGTTGACCGGGATTAGATACTAATGCCTTGTTCTAAAGCAATAATTTCATAATGAGCTAGTATGTGGTGCATACTAGCTCATTATGCCTTTGCATTACAGGTTGTTTTTTCCCCTATACAACCACTTTAAGCTGGATACACACTATACAACTTCTGTCAGATTTCCCTTCAAGTATGTAGTGCAAGTGCCTGCCTGATTGCATACAAATTCAACATGTTTAGGTTTGACCTCATGTTTTTGGCAAATCTGAAAAGGAAAGAAAAAAAAATCAATCTAAATAAAAATTGTATAGTGTGTATCTGGCTTAAGGTCTGTACAGGAGGTACAAACCCAAGGCTGGAGGAAGTGCTGCTGAACTACCGGTAAGAGGGAGAGCATGTCCCATCAGACCATCTTCATTTGCCAACAATCCCAGCTCTGGATGATGTAGCTGTGTGGGATGTTGTATGTAACCGCACTTCATGTTACTCCATAAAAATCTGAACATGAAACGGTCACAAAGATGGATTTGGCTTTTTTAGGTGCCAAAAACCATCATGAGTGACCAGTCTTAAGTTTGTAAGGCACTCCACCACCACATCGGGGCAGGTCACTGGGGCAGCAACTGTCAAAGGTGAGAATCTGACAGTTGCCGATATTCCCCCGCCCGCCCCGGTTGGCAACAGCAGGCCTTTATGCCTTTTAGCATAGGCTAAAGACCTAAACCTCACCTACAGAGTAAAGGGAGATCAGATGTGCACATCGAATCACACTCTTATTCAAGGCTAGCTACAAGCCGATCAAAACAACTGTTCTCATAGAACATAATTGCCATTGGCCTATTTTAGACTCCATACACACCAATGCCTTAGGGGAGGACACAAGTCCTCCCCTGATATTTGGTGTGCTGGTTGTGCAAAGATGAAATGAGTGCCGGCTCGAGGTTCAGTCTGCAATGCTGCAGACTGCTCTCCAGCCATTAGCTGCCTGTGGATGGGTCCTAGAAGGGCCCTATTGGAATGGCTCTAGGAGAGCACAATGTATAAAATTTAAAGCAGGAGATTAAACCCTTGTATGGCCTTGATTTTCACTCCTCTACGTTTTAGGTGCAGTAAAATTCTACAAGCATTACCATTCAATGCTATCAATGTGTTTGTAGAAAACACCAAACTTGTATTTAGATTTTTATTAAACACGCTGCACCAAAGCACACCCCTCAACCATAAGACCCCTTTCACACTGGGGTACTTTAAATAACACCTGAAAGTGCCTCTCATGCTTCACCAGTGTGAAAGCCTGAGTACTTTCACACTATGGCGGTGTGCTCGCAGGACAGGGAAAAAAAAAAAAAAAAAAAGTCCTGCAAGCAGCATCTTCGGAGCGGTGTACAGCGACCCTCCACTGCCCACTGAAATTAATGGGCAGCCTCACTAAAGTGCATTGGCAGGATCAGAACACGGGCGCTCTTAACCCTTTATTCAGCCACTAGCAGGGGTTAAAAGCGCCCCTGCTAACGGCCAAAAAGTGCCTTTATAACAGCAGCAAAGGGACGCTAAAACTAGCAGTGCTTTACAGCCAACGTCGCTTTAGTGTGAAAGGGGTCTTAGAGCCATGCAGCCGAAATAAAACCAGAGGGCTGACCCTTAGAGCCAGAGGAGGATTTGTTCGCTCTTCATTTAAAAAAAAATAAAACAAACACAAGGCGACTCTTATATGAGCTCTGATAGGAGCCACGGGTTAAACATTTAACAGGCTATCCCAGCAAAATAAAATAAGATTACAGGAGATTAAAATGAGGAAGAAAGGTTGCCATTGCTGAATAAAAATGCTAGTTGCCTGGCTGTATGGGCCCAATATTTTCCAAAGCCAATGACCTGAAACAAGCAGGATGTGAGCCTGGCGGGAGAAGAGGAGCAACAAAAAATTTAAAGTGGAACTAACCCCAATTTAAAAACAGTTCCATTCCTAACATGCAAGGAATGCCATTACACTTGTGCGTGCTTTCAAACTGTCAGACATGTGGTGTCACAGCCGGTCACATGTGCAGCACCATAGCAGCTGAAGATCAAACAGAGGCCAAGATGGCCGCTTCCTCGGCTTGGGCTTAGTTTCGCTTTAAGCTTCCGACGGCAAAAGCCATGCGACTTTTCATTTCCTAGGAGTTCAGCAATGGCAGCCTGCAGATTCATATCCCATTTAAGGGATCTTACATATTGACGCAAACATTTACCAGATTGGTTCTGTCACTTTCGAGGGCAATGAGGTATTCTAGTTTGTTTAACGAATGTTTTTGTAACAGGGAGAGTCTCACACACGAGAGCTTTACACGTGGCCTTTTTATTGATTTGAAAGCCAATGTTAATTGGTGGAAGTCGGAGGGAAACCCTTGAAGTCAGACCAACCAATTTTGCACATAATCCTCATGTGACCAGATGACCGCCATGAAAAGCTCCCGGGTGCCCCCAACCTACAGCCGACCACATACATTACCCCCCTGGGCTGCACAGTTTGCCTGGAGTCACAAGACCCAAACAAAGTAACATTGAGCTGGACAGGTCCAACCATCCAAATAAAAACAGTTTTTCCGATGATCAGAATTGTACAATCCTAGTTCCTGTGGGCAGGCGCTGTTGTGCAAACACCTTCATATGTTTTTCCATCAGGCCCAATTCACACTTCTATCTGTGTGTTCTAAGAGGTGAAGAGCACTGCATCTGCCCAATGCTTTCCTATGGGTTCTTAAACACCCTGCAAGCAGGCGCCGGCCCTTTAAGGGCAGCCTTGGCACCAGAGGAGTTTCCTGATCATGTGATCAGTGTACTCGCCTCTCAGTTGCCCGTGTATCAGGAGCATTGGCCGACACCTGCCTAACAGTGCTGGGGGTGTGCAATTGAACAACCACCTAGCACACAACCTACCCCCTCCCAGCTGTATGCATGTGGCAGCACGGTGTCACCACGCTTCCATATGTATGCACGCAACTGGCAGGACTACCAGCTTTAATGGACCAAAAAAATAAAAATAGCAGACCCATTTTTGTCCAGAACACCTCAATGTATGGCGGTGCGCTCTTTGCTGGGGTCTAGCGAAAACAAACAGGGAGCCTCCAAAATGCATGTACAACATACATTACCGGCTTAATGCATAAGCATGGAGCCGGCCCGGAGGCTGTGTGCAGCACTAGAGACTAATGTATGTGGGCAGCTGAAGTACACAGGACTAGGCAGACAAGAAATGTACATTCTATAGAAATGCAGTATAAAATGCTGGAAGCGTCCCTGAGAGTTCTGCTTCTCAATCACCTCCTGATTTAACAACATGGCAGATCCCCCCCCATTACACATCCCAGAGACTGAAAACAAAGACACCGCTGCAGGGCGGAGCAGCCGATTATTTATACAGCGAGAGCACAGAAAGGAAAATGGAGGTTTCCATCGTGTTACTTACAACCAACGTAATGGACGTAGAACTCCTCCCTGCCGGCCTGTTTATTCATCCGGGTCTTCACGATCTCCGCGTCATCTGTAATAGAATATACACACGATGAATATACCCAGACAGGAGCCAATGGGAGCACAGAAATAAATGCCAAATATTCCCAGACAGGAGCCAATGGGAGCACAGAAATAAATGCCAAATATTCCCAGACAGGAGCCAATGGGGAGACGCTGAATATACCCAGACAGGAGCCAATGGGAGCCCAGGAATAAACACCTAATATACCCAGAGAGGAGCCAATTGGAGCCCAGGAATAAACACCTAATATACCCAGAGAGGAGCCAATGGGAGTAGAGGGAACACACTGAATATACCCACACAGGAGCCAATGGGAGCACAGAAAAAAACACCAAATATTCTCAGATAGGAGCTAATGGGGAGACGCTGAATATACCCAGACAGGAGCCAATGGGAGCCCAGAAAGAAACACCTAATATACCCAGACAGGAGCCAATGGGAGCCCAGGAATAAACACCTAATATACCCAGAGAGGAGCCAATGGGAGCCCAGGAATAAACAGCTAATATACCCAGACAGGAGCCAATGGGAGCCCAGGAATAAACACCTAATATACCCAGTCAGGAGCCAATGGGAGCCCAGGAATAAACACCTAATATACCCAGAGAGGAGCCAATGGGAGTAGAGGGAACACACTGAATATACCCAGACAGGAGCCAATGGGAGCACAGAAAAAAAACACCAAATATTCTCAGATAGGAGCCAATGGGGAGACGCTGAATATACCCAGACAGGAGCCAATGGGAGCACAGGAATAAACACCTAATATACCCAGATAGGAGCCAATGGGAGTAGAGGGAACACACTGAATATACCCAGACAGTGGCCAATGGGAGCACAGCAATAAATATTCCCAGATAGGAGCCAATGGGAGCAGAGGGAATAACAAAACCCCACACACTGACTATATCAAGAAATTAGCCAATGGGATGGAATAAACAGTGACTATACCCAGATAGGAGTGCCAATGGGGAGGAGGGGAATGAAGAAGCTAAATATACCCAGAAAAGAGCCAATAGGAAAACCAAATATACCCAGACATGAGCTAATGTGAGTACAGGAATAAACACCCAATATACCCAGATAGAAGCCAATGGGAACAGAGGAACAAACTGAATATACCCAGACAGGGGCAGAGTAATAAACACTTTCCGGCTGCTCCACATTCAGGTGAGATTTCTACCCACCACTGAAATTATATTAATATAAACTATATACAAATACATATCTATACACAATTATGAGTTATTTCCCCCCATTCCTTGGCTACATCTCAGTCTTGCTGATCCCATGACACCCCTTTGCAGTTACTTCCCATCTACATGCCCCCCAGTGATGGGTGTGTGGTGTATTCTCTGGGGGTGGTTTCCTGTGTAGTGACCACTTGTCTCCATCAGAAGCCCATGTGACGATGCGGGTGCACTGGGGGCAGGATTGTCACTGTGTTATAAATCTGCAGATTGTACAATTATTGAATATTCCCATCCCGTTCTACACTCCTCTCAGCCCTTCATCCTCTGTTCCCCCCCCCTCTTCTAATTGTTTTTCTACTCCTCGCAGGTACAATACTAGCCCGATGTCAGCCCCCCCTCAGAGCCCAGAACACAAAGGAAGCAGAGAGCGAACGTCTGTGCTGTGGGGGGAGGAAGTGCTCATCATCCTGTGCACCAGGAAGTGTCATCTGGTCCCAGAACAGGAGCCGCCATTGTCCGCCCCCCCTCCCCCTCCTATATTACTAGGAGAGGAAACCCCACAGGGGGACTGATGACCATCATGGCCCAACATCACATGGGAAAAAGCCGAATAATCTACAGAAGACGGCAGCAGTCAAGTGGTACAATCCAGCACGTGTCTTTAGGTTAGAAAGAACCCATCCCCCCACCCCCAGGTAATAACCTGACCAGCAAAACAGGTGCAGCAGGACTGTCAACTGAGGGTGCTGTACACCCCCCCCCCCCCCCACAACCAGAGCCAATCCACAGGGGACATGTACTCCTGACATCGGCACATGTAAAGGGAGATCTCCTAATCCGTGCAGGTTTAGCAGATATCCAGTGTAGCTCCAGGTAAGTCTCATTATAGGCTTTCCTATAGTAAAAAGTGGTTGTAAAAGGTTTACAAGGCGTCAGCATACCAAGACATTTTGGATAATTTCATGTTCCCAACTTTGTGGGAACAGTTTGGGGGACGGCCCCTTCCTGTTCCAACATGACTGCGCACCAGTGCACAAAACAAGGTCCATAAAGACATGGATGAGCGAGTTTGGAGTGGAGGCACTTGACTGGCCTGCACAGAGTCCTGACCTCAACCCCCCCCCATAGAACACTTTTGGGATGAATAAGAGTGGAGACTGCGAGAGCCAGGCCTTCTCATCCAACATCAGTGCCTGATCTCACAAATGCACTTCCGGAAGAATGGTCAAACATTCCCATAGACACCCTCCTAAACCTTGTGGACGGCCTTCCCAGGAGAGTTGAAGCTGTTATAGCTGCAAAGGGCGGAGCCAACTCAATATTTAACCCTACGGACTAAGACGCCATTAAATTTCACGTGCGTGTAAAGGCAGGTGTCCCAATACTTTGGCTAATCTAGTATATGTAGCCTTGGGGGATGATTTACACAAGAAAAGAAAGTTTCCTGCACCTTTTCAAGATGGCAGCCACACGGAAAGGACACGCTGCTTTAGCGCCATGTGGTTACAGGAGCCGGAAAATGTGCTTATCAGATATACGGGGGAGGGGAAACCACATTAAGCATTGTTAGAGGGCAGATAACACGGGGCATACGTCATCACCCCGGGCAACAAGGCCTTACAGGAGGGGGGGTGTTATATCTATATCTCTCTCTCTAGTACTCGCGGTAGGTGCCGTCCTGCCTCTTACAGGAGTAGGTGGGGGAGGGGTGAGGTAGGCGGTGGGGGGGGGGGTATTATACACATTATATAGGGGAGTCTAGAGCTGGGTGATTAAAAGATAAAATAAAAACCCCCTCGATTCACAATTCAAATAGTATTTTTTGTTTGATGTACAGTGTGCGGGTCCCGAGGAGCTGCAGGTAGGTGTTTTTAGGTGAGGATGCAGCTTGGGCCTAGTCCACTGCGTCCAGCCTCACAGACCAGGCCCGACACCGCTGCCTCTCCTAAAAACTCCCACCCGCAGCTCCTCAGGACCCGCGCGGTGTCAGTCCTGGTGGAGGGAAAAAAAAATTTAAGAAAAATCAATTTGCTGAAATTTTTAATTGATTTGACCTCTCAAAGCGATTCAAGATTTAAATCAATTTTTTCAAAGCCCCGCGAGAGGTGGGGGGAGGGGAGTATTACACACAGATATGAGGTATGTTCTCCCGGTAGGTGCTGTCCTGCCTCTTACAGGAGGTAGGGGGGGTGGGGGTGGTATTATATACACATTATAGATGATATGAGGTAAGTACTCATGGTAGGTGCCGTCCTGCCTCTTACAGGAGTAGAGGAGGGGTATTACACACACTATAGAGATAAGGTAAGTACTCATGGTAAGTGCCGTCCTGCCTCTTACAGGAGTATGGGGAATATTACACACATTATATAGAGATATGAGGCAAGTACTCACGTAGGTGCTGTCCTGCCTCTTACAGGAGCATTACATATGGAGATATAAGGTAAGTACTCCAGGTAGGTGCTGTCCTACCTCTTAAGGGAGTAGTGGGGGTATTATACACACCTTATATCAAAATATGAGGTAAGTACTCCAGGTAGGTGCCGTCCTGCCTCTTACAGGAGTAGGTGGGGGGGAGGTAGGTGATGGGGGAGGGGGGTATTATACACACACACGTTACATATAGACGATATATGAGGTAAGTACTCATGGTAGGTGCTGTCCTGCCTCTTACAGGAGTGGGGGGGGGGGGTGTATTACACACTATAGAGATAAGGTAAGTACTCATGGTAGGTGCCGTCCTGCCTCTTACAGGAGTAGAGGGGGGTATTACACACACTATAGAGATAAGGTAAGTACTCATGGTAGGTGCTGTCCTGCCTCTTACAGGAGCATTACATATAGAGATATAAGGTAAGTACTCCAGGTAGGTGCTGTCCTACCTCTTACAGGAGTAGTGGGGGTATTATACACACCTTATATCGAAATATGAGGTAAGTACTCCATGTAGGTGCCGTCCTGCCTCTCACAGGAGTAGGTGGGGGGAGGTAGGTGATGGGGGAGGGGTGAGGTAGGTGATGGGGGAGGGGAGTATTACACACACGTTACATATAGACGATATATGAGGTAGGTACTCACGGTAGGTGCCGTCCTGCCTCTTACAGGAGTAGGTGGCCCCGATGTGGACGGTGAAGTCCTCTTCCTCCTCGTCTTCCCCTCCCCCGTCCTCTCCGTCCTCCTCCATGTTCTCCTCTTCCTCCTCCTCCGGGTTGCTCTCCATCTCCTCTCCTCCCTCCTTCACCTCCGGCTTCTCGTTCTCGGGCTGGGACACGGCGGCCATGGCGGGTGAGGCGGTCACGTGACGCGGAGAAGAGCGGGAACTGTGGCGGGGCGCCCCTCGGGTGAGCTCGGTACACCGGGGTTGCGGTGTGCGCGGGCGGGAAGGCCGTGTACCGGGGAGAGAGAACGCGCCTCGCACAGAGCCGAGGGAGTGAGGAGAGTGTGAAGGTCGGACTGCAACCTGCCGAGACAAGATGGAGACTGAACAACGCTGCGTGTGCCGGCCAGCCTCCCTCTGCGCACAATGATTGGGCGGAGCGCCTATTTCTGGCTCCTCCTCTTCCGTACGCTGTGGCCAATTACGGGGTGACACTGCACGTTGCGGCTCCTCCTCTTTTTCCCGCTGTGCTCGATTATTGGGCAAAACTGCGCCTTGCGGCTACGCCCCCTCCTCTTCCTCCCGCTGTCACCAATGACTGGACGGAACCGCGCATTTCGGCTCCTCCTCACCCTCCCCGCCGCGTCCAGTGACTGGGCGGAGCTTTGTTTTCCGCCTCTTCTTCCCCCTGTTCACAAAGAGTAGGCGGGGCCACAGCCACCGCGGGGAACGCACGCTTGCCCCCATTAAACATGGCCGCTGCTCGCCTCACGTGATCTGCGACGTACTTCCGATTCTTGCTAGCGGCCTACTCTGCGGTGACGGGTTCGGATTTGGAAGGCGCTGAATTCGAGTCGGAGAGCGGTCGGATTGTCCGGAGGAGTTGGCGGGGTTCCGCTGTCCTTTACGTGACGTCGTGTAGAAAGGGTGACGTCAGAGGAGCCGGTCATGTGATTGGCACGGTGAGGCCTAATATGGATTGTTATGGTGACAGAGGAGAGTGTGTGGAGAGGGGGCTACAGAGCCCGGATATCCCTCCATGCAGTGTCCTACACTATCCCCCTCATCCCTCCATACAGTGTCCTACACTATCCCCCTCATCCCTCCATACAGTGTCCTACACTATCCCCCTCATCCCTCCATACAGTGTCCTACACTTCCCCCTCATCCCTCCATACAGTGTCCTACACGATCCCCCTCATCCCTCCATACAGTGTCCTACCGATCCCCCTCATCCCTCCATACAGTGTCCTACGGTATCCCCCCTCATCCCTCCATACAGTGTCCTACGGTATCCCCCCTCATCCCTCCATACAGTGTCCTACGGTATCCCCCCTCATCCCTCCATACAGTGTCCTACGGTATCCCCCCTCATCCCTCCATACAGTGTCCTACGGTATCCCCCCTCATCCCTCCATACAGTGTCCTACGGTATCCCCCCTCATCCCTCCATACAGTGTCCTACGGTATCCATACAGTGTCCTACGGTATCCCCCCTCATCCCTCCATACAGTGTCCTACGGTATCCCCCCTCATCCCTCCATACAGTGTCCTACGGTATCCCCCTCACCCCTCCATACAGTGTCCTACACTATCCCCCTCATCCCTCTATGCGGTGTCCTACACTATCCCCCTCATCCCTCTCTGCGGTGTCCTTACCCCCTCATCCCTCTCTGCGGTGTCCTTGCCCCCTCATCCCTCTCTGCGGTGTCCTTGCCCCCTCATCCCTCTCTGCGGTGTCCTTGCCCCCTCATCCCTCTCTGCGGTGTCCTTGCCCCCTCATCCCTCTCTGCGGTGTCCTTGCCCCCTCATCCCTCTCTGCGGTGTCCTTGCCCCCTCATCCCTCTCTGCGGTGTCCTTGCCCCCTCATCCCTCTCTGCGGTGTCCTTGCCCCCTCATCCCTCTCTGCGGTGTCCTTGCCCCCTCATCCCTCTCTGCGGTGTCCTTGCCCCCTCATCCCTCTCTGCGGTGTCCTTGCCCCCTCATCCCTCTCTGCGGTGTCCTTGCCCCCTCATCCCTCTCTGCGGTGTCCTTGCCCCCTCATCCCTCTCTGCGGTGTCCTTGCCCCCTCATCCCTCTCTGCGGTGTCCTTGCCCCCTCATCCCTCTCTGCGGTGTCCTTGCCCCCTCATCCCTCTCTGCGGTGTCCTTGCCCCCTCATCCCTCTCTGCGGTGTCCTTGCCCCCTCATCCCTCTCTGCGGTGTCCTTGCCCCCTCATCCCTCTCTGCGGTGTCCTTGCCCCCTCATCCCTCTCTGCGGTGTCCTTGCCCCCTCATCCCTCTCTGCGGTGTCCTTGCCCCCTCATCCCTCTCTGCGGTGTCCTTGCCCCCTCATCCCTCTCTGCGGTGTCCTTGCCCCCTCATCCCTCTCTGCGGTGTCCTTGCCCCCTCATCCCTCTCTGCGGTGTCCTTGCCCCCTCATCCCTCTCTGCGGTGTCCTTGCCCCCTCATCCCTCTCTGCGGTGTCCTTGCCCCCTCATCCCTCTCTGCGGTGTCCTTGCCCCCTCATCCCTCTCTGCGGTGTCCTTGCCCCCTCATCCCTCTCTGCGGTGTCCTTGCCCCCTCATCCCTCTCTGCGGTGTCCTTGCCCCCTCATCCCTCTCTGCGGTGTCCTTGCCCCCTCATCCCTCTCTGCGGTGTCCTTGCCCCCTCATCCCTCTCTGCGGTGTCCTTGCCCCCTCATCCCTCTCTGCGGTGTCCTTGCCCCCTCATCCCTCTATGCGGTGTCCTTGCCCCCTCATCCCTCTATGCGGTGTCCTTGCCCCCTCATCCCTCTATGCGGTGTCCTTGCCCCCTCATCCCTCTATGCGGTGTCCTTGCCCCCTCATCCCCTCTATACGGTGTGTCCCCCCCCCCCCATCCCCTCTATACGGTGTCCCCCCCCCCCCCATCCCCTCTATACGGTGTCCCCCCCCCCCCCATCCCCTCTATACGGTGTCCCCCCTCATCCCCTCTATACGGTGTCCCCCCCCCATCCCCTCTATACGGTGTCCCCCCCCCATCCCCTCTATACGGTGCCCCCCCCCATCCCCTCTATACGGTGTCCCTCCCTCCCCCCATCCCCTCTATACGGTGTCCCCCCCCATCCCCTCTACACGGTGTCCTTCCCCCCCCTCATCCCCTCTATACGGTGTCCTTCCCCCCCCCCCTCATCCCCTCTATACGGTGTCCTTCCCCCCCCCCCTCATCCCCTCTATACGGTGTCCTTCCCCCCCCCCCCCCTCATCCCCTCTATACGGTGTCCTTCCCCCCCCCCCCCCTCATCCCCTCTATACGGTGTCCTTCCCCCCCCCCTCATCCCCTCTATACGGTGTCCTCCCCCCCCCCCCCCCCCCATCCCCCTCTATACGGTGTCCTCCCCCCCCCCCCCCATCCCCTCTATACGGTGTCCTTCCCCCCCCCCCTCATCCCCTCTATACGGTGTCCTTCCCCCCCCCCCCTCATCCCCTCTATACGGTGTCCTTCCCCCCCCCCCTCATCCCCTCTATACGGTGTCCTCCCCCCCCCCCCCATCCCTCTGACATGCCCACTGACAAATGATCAGTCTGTCATTTTTAATGGTCGGTTTATTATAACAGTGAGAGACAGAATAACAACAAAATTATCCAGAAAAATGCATTTCAAAAAATTTCTTGATTTTTGAGTGAAAAAAATGTTTGATCCCCTATCAGTCGGCAAGATTTCTGGTTCACATGTGCCTTTTCTATACAGGTAACAAGCTTTGATTACCTGATTCTCTTAAAGGGAGTGCTCCTAATCTCAGCTTGTTACCTGTATAAAAGACACCTGTCCACAGAAGCAATCAGATTCCAATCTCCCCACCATGGCCAAGACCAAAGAGCTGTCCAAGGATGTCGGGGACAAGATTGTAGACCTGCACGAGGCTGGAATGGGCTACAAGACCATCGCCAAGCGGCTTGGTGAGAGGAGGAGAACAGTTGGTGCGATTATTCACAAATGGAAGAAACACAAAATAACGGTCAATCTCCATCAGTCTGGGGCTCCATGGAAGATCTCACCTCGTGGAGTTTCAATGATCATGAGAACGGTGAGGGATCCGCCCAGAACCACACGGAAGGATCTGGTCAATGATCTCCAGGCAGCTGGGACCATAGTCACCAAGAAAACAATTGGTAACACACTACACCGCGAAGGACCGAAATCCAGCAGTGCCCACAAGGTCCCCCTGCTCAAGAAGGCTCATGTACAGCCCGTCTAAAGTTTTCTAATAAACTTTTGATTAATCCAGAGGGTAACTGGGTGGAAATATTGTGGTCAGATGAGACCAACATCAAGCTCTTTGGCATCAATGCGACTCGCTGTGTTTGGAGGAGGAGGAATGCTGCCTGTGACCCCAAGAACACCATCCCCCACCGTCATACATGGAGGTGGAGACATTAAGCTTTGGGGGTGTTTTTCTGCTAAGGAGACAGGACAACTTCACTGCATCAAAGGGACAATGGACGGGGCCATGTACTGTCATATCTTGGGTGAGAACCTCCTTCCCACAGCCAGGGCATTGAAAAAGGGGTGTTCCAGCATGACAATGTCCCAAAACACACGGCCAAGGCAACAAAGGAGTGGCTCAAGAAGCAGCACATTAAGACCCTAGAGTGGCCTAGCCAGTCTGCAGACCTTCTTCCCATAGAAAATATGTGGAGGGAGCTGAAGGTTCGAGTTACCAAACGGCTTCAAAACTTTTAATGACTTGGAGAGGATCTGTAAAGAGGAGCGGGGACAAAATCCCTCCTGAGATGTGTGCAAACCTGGTGGCCAACTACAAGAAACGTCTGATCTCTGTGATTTGCCAACAAGGGTTTTGCCACCCAAGTACCAAGTCATGTTTTGCGAAGTGGTCAAATACTTATTTCACTCATTAAAATATTAATCAATTTATAACGTTTTGCAAATGTGTTTTTCTGGAGATTATCAGGCTTGCCCTAAGAGCTGTTCCTCTCCTAGACGGCCAGGGACGGGTACAGGAGGTGACAGGGAGGCAACAACAACAACTCCTTTTATTAATCCTTTGCTAGGGATACGAGCTCTATATCTGTCGCTCTTCTAGACCGCTGAGGACGTACAGTAATTGTTATGGTGATCATAAGGCTTGCACTAGAAGCTTTTCTCTCCTAGACAGCCAAGGACATGTATAGTAAATGTCATGGCAGTCGTCAGGCTTACACCAGGAGCTGTGCCTTTCTTGGACAGCCAAGGACATATAGTAATTGTTATGGTGGTAAGGCTTGCACTAGAAGCTGTTCTCTCCTAGACAGCCAAGGACATATAGTAAATGTCATGGTGGTAAGGCTTGCACTAGACCAGGGATATGCAATTAGTGGTCCTCCAGCTGTTGCAAAACTACAAGTCCCATCATGCCTCTGGGTGTCATGCTTGTGGCTGTCAGTCTTGCTATTCCTGATGGGAGTTGCAGTTCTGCAACAGCTGGAGGTCCGCTAATTGCATATCCCTGCATTGGAAGCTGTTCTCTCCTAGACAGCCAAGGACATGTAGTAATTTTTATGGTGGTAAGGCTTGCACTAGAAGCTGTTCTCTCCTAGACAGCCAAGAACAGATATAGTAAATGTCATGGCAGTCATCAGGCTTACACCAGGAGCTGTGCCTTTCTTGGACAGCCAAGGACATATAGTAATTGTTATGGTGGTAAGGCTTGCACTAGAAGCTGCTCTCTCCTAGACAGCCAAGGACATATAGTAAATCAGGGGTTGACAAATTTGCTTGGAATCTAGGAGCCAGCTTAAAAAGTTAGGAGCCAGGTCCGTGACGGCGATCCGGACCTGTCTCTGGCCTGACATGGAGACGAGTGAGGGGAAGATAGCAGCGCCGTCGCCGCCCCCCGTCTCCAAGTCATTGCCCATAGCTCTTAGAGGGACATTTTATTTATTTTTTTCAAATGACAATTTTTTTTTCAATTGCATTTTAGTGTAAATATGAGATCCGAGGTCTCTCTGACCCCAGATCTCATATTTAAGAGGACCTGTCATGCTTTTTCTATTACAAGGGATTTTTACATTCCTTGTAATAAGAATAAAAGTGACACAACATTTTTTTTAAAAGAACAGTGGAAAAAAAAAAGTTAAAATAAGCAGAAAAAATAATAATTTTTAAACGCGCCCTGTCCTGCCCGCATATAAAATCGGTGTTCGAACCACACATAGGAGGTAGCGCCGTGATCGGTAGAGCGAGAGCAATAATTCTAGCCCCAGACCTCCTCTGTAACTCAAAACGTGCAACCTGTAGAATTTTTTTAAACGTCGCCTATGGAGATTTTAAAGGGTAAAAGTTTGTCGCCATTCCATGAGCGGGTGCAATTTTGAAGCGTGACATGTTGGGTATCAATTTACTTGGCGTAACATTATCTTTCACAATATAAAAAAAAATTGGGCTAACATTACTGTTGTCTTAAGTGCGCTTGTAAGTCCGCTGCACAAATACGGTGTGACAGACAGTATTGCAACAACCACCATTTTATTCTCTAGGGTGTTAGAATAAAAAATATATATAATGTTTAGGGCAGGGCTCGACAAAACCCGGGCGCCAGGTCGCATTTGCGACTAGAATTAGCGAACTGGCGCCTGGGGCAGCACAGCTGGGGGTATGCTGTCTCCGCGGACCCCCCCAGCGTGATCGCGTCGGGCCGCGCCGCCGCCGGCCGGTAATTTAGCCCCCGGCTTTGAGGCCTTCTACGATCCTATGGTTCCTTCTGGAATCTGGCGCCCTCTTGTGGTGGCCGTTGGAATTACAACCAGCAATGCTAATGGATGCAATGCTAATTTTCCCTGCCTGCCAGCCTATCTTCCTTCCTTTTACTCAGAACCCCTAAAAATTATATATATATTTTATTCTAACACCCTAAAGAATAAAATGGTGGTCGTTGCAATACTGTCTGTCACACCGTATTTGCACAGCGGACTTACAAGCGCACTTTTTTGGGGAAAATGTATTTAATAAAAAAAAAAATAAGACAACAGTAAAGTTAGCCCAATTTTTTTTAATATTGTGAAAGATAATGTTGCGTCGAGTAAATCGATACCAAACATGTCATGATTCAAAATTGCGCCCGCTCATGGAATGGCGACAAACTTTTACCCTTTAAAATCTCCATAGGCGACATTTAAAAAATTCTACAGGTTGCACTTTCTTTTTTTTTTTTTTAATTGGTTTTTATTGAGAAGAAATTTTTCTTTTAACAAAAGGAGAAGCAGGTTGCACTTTTTAAGTTACAGAGGAGGTCTAGGGCTAGAATTATTGCTCTCACTCTACCGATCGCAGCGATACCTCACGTGTGATTTGAACACCGCTTTCATATATGCGTTCGCTTCTGCACGCAAGCTTGGCGGGACAGGGCGCGTTTAAAATATATATTTTTTTATTTTAACTTTTATTTTTTTCACTGTTCTTTAAAAAAAGAAAAAAAAAATGTGTGTCACTTTTATTCCTATTACAAGGAATGTAAAAATCCCTTGTAATAGAAAAAAGCATGACAGGTCCTCTTTTTTATATATGAGATCTGGGGTCAGAGAGACCTCACATCTCATATTTACACTAAAATGCAATTTAAAAAAAATTTGTCATTTGAAAAAAATAAATAAAATGTCTCTCTAAGAGCTATGGGCAATGACTTGAAGACAGGTGAGGGGCTTGGGGCTATCTTCCCCTCACTCGTCTCCATGTCAGGCCAGGGACAGGTCCAGATCGCCGTCACGGACCTGGCTCCTAACTTTTTTAGCTGGCTCCTAGATTCCAAGCAAATTTGTCAACCCCTGGTTTAGGGGGTTCTAAATAAAGGGAAGAAGATGCAGGTAATATAAAACAGGCAGAGGAAACTTTGCAGAGGAAATTAGCATTGCTGGTTTGTCATACCAACAACGACCACAAGAGGGCGCCAGATTCCATAAGGAATCATAGGACCGCAGAAGGCCTCAAAGCCGCGGCCTAAATTTTCGGCCGCCGGCGGAACGGCCCGACGCGATCACGCTGGGGGGGTCCACAGAGACAGGATACCCCCAGCTGTGCTGCCCCAGGCGCGAGGTCGCTATTTCTAGTCGCCAATGCTACCTGGCGACCGGGTTTTGTCGAGCCCTGTAGTAAATGTCATTGTGGTAAGGCTTGCACTAGAACAGGCATATGCAATTAGCGGTCCTCCCAGCTGTTGCAAAACTACAAGTCCCATCATGCCTCTGCCTCTGGGTGTCATGCTTGTGGCTGTCAGTCTTGCTATGCCTGATGGGAGTTGCAGTTCTGCAACAGCTGGAGGTCCGCTAATTGCATATCCCTGCACTAGAAGTTGTTCTCTCCTAGACAGCCAAGGACATATAGTAATTATGGTGGTAAGGCTTGCACTAGAAGCTGCTCTCTCCTAGACAGCCAAGGACATATAGTAAATGTCATGGTGGTAAGGCTTGCACTAGAACAGGGATATGCAATTAGCGGTCCTCCCAGCTGTTGCAAAACTACAAGTCCCATCATGCCTCTGCCTCTGGGTGTCATGCTTGTCGCTGTCAGTCTTGCTATGCCTGATGGGAGTTGCAGTTCTGCAACAGCTGGAGGTCCGCTAATTGCATATCCCTGCATTGGAAGCTGTTCTCTCCTAGACAGCCAAGGACATGTAGTAATTGTTATGGTGGTAAAGCTTGCACTAGAAGCTTTTCTCTCCTAGACAGCCAAGAACAGATATAGTAAATGTCATGGCAGTCATCAGGCTTACACCAGGAGCTGTGCCTTTCTTGGACAGCCAAGGACATATAGTAATTGTTATGGTGGTAAGGCTTGCACTAGAAGCTGCTCTCTCCTAGACAGCCAAGGACATATAGTAAATGTCATTGTGGTAAGGCTTGCACTAGAACAGGCATATGCAATTAGCGGTCCTCCCAGCTGTTGCAAAACTACAAGTCCCATCATGCCTCTGCCTCTGGGTGTCATGCTTGTGGCTGTCAGTCTTGCTATGCCTGATGGGAGTTGTAGTTCTGTAACAGCTGGAGGTCCGCTAATTGCATATCCCTGCACTAGAAGCTGGTCTCTCCTAGACAGCCAAGGACATATAGTAATTGTTATGGTGGTAAGGCTTGCACTAGAAGCTGTTCTCTCCTAGACAGCCAAGGACATGTAGTAAATGTCATGCTAGTCATCGGCCTTGCACTAGGAGCTGATCTTCTGCTAGAAGGCTAAGCTTTTATATTAAACATCTTGGTGGTCATAAGGCTTGTACTAGTAGCTGTTCCTCTCGTGGACAGCCAAGGACATACAGTAAATATTCTGGTGATAAGACTTGAACTAAGAACAGTTGCTCTCCTAGACAGCCAAGAACATATAGTAAACCTCATGGCAGTCATCAGGCTTGCATCTAAGAGATGTTCGACTCGTAGCCCTTGTACACACGGTCGGAGATTCTGACAACTGAATCCGTCGGATTGTGTCCGAAACTGTTGCATACACACGGACGGACAAAGTTGTCGGAAAATCCGATCGTTCAGAACGTGATGACGTAATTTCGTTACGATGGGACTACATTCAGGCTAGTAGCCAATAGCTTTGGTGTAGGAATTTGATCTGAGCATGCGTGGCACTTTGTCCGATCGGAATTCTCTACACATGATCAGAGTATGTCCGATCAGAGCATTTTGTCAGAAAATATTTCCGGCAAGTTGGAAAATTTTGGTCTGACGGAAACAGTCCGATGCAGACCACACACAGTCGGAATATCCAACAAAACGCTCCGCTTGGACACATTCCGTCGGAATCTCCGATCATGTGTACAAGGGCTTAGACAGCTAAGATCTTATAGTGAATATCTTGGTGGTCATAAGGCTTTTATTAGTAGCTGTTCATCTTGTCAGCCAAGGGCGTACCGTAAAAGTCATGGTGGTGGTAAGGCTTGCACTGGGAGTTGTTCCTCTCCTAGACTGCCATGACATTTACTACTTGTTCTTGGCTGTCATCAGGCTTGTATTAGTAACTGTTTTTCTTCTAGACACCCAAAGACATATAGTAAAAGTCATGGTGGTTGTAAGGTTTGCACCTAGGAGCTGTTCCCCTTGGACAACCGAAGGCATATAGTAAATGTCATGGCAGTCATCAGGCTTCCACTAGGAGCTGTTCTTCTAGAACAGCCAAGGATGTGTAGTAAATGTCATGGTGATTGTAGGGCTCATACTAAATGTTCCTCTCCTACACAGCTAAGATTTTGTAGTAATGGTCATAAGGCTTGTGCTAGTAGCTGTTCCTCTCCTAGACAGCCAAGGACCTATAGTTAACGTTATGGCAGTCATCAGGTTTACACTAGAACCTGTTCCTCTCCTAGACAGCAAGCATGTATAGTCAACACTATCATGATCATAAGGCTTGAACCAGGTGGCAAGAGCTGTGAGTGACCTGTGGCAGAGCGGTGTCCCGAGGAGGGGGGGGGGCGCAGAGCGGTGTCCCGAGGAGAGGGGGGGGCGCAGAGCGGTGTCCCGAGGAGAGGGGGGGCGCAGAGCGGTGTCCCGAGGAGAGGGGGGGGCGCAGAGCGGTGTCCCGAGGAGAGGGGGGGGGCGCAGAGCGGTGTCCCGAGGAGAGGGGGGGGGGCGCAGAGCGGTGTCCCGAGGAGAGGGGGGGGCGCAGAGCGGTGTCCCGAGGAGAGGGGGGGGGCGCAGAGCGGTGTCCCGAGGAGAGGGGGGGGCGCAGAGCGGTGTCCCGAGGAGAGGGGGGCGCAGAGCGGTGTCCCGAGGAGAGGGGGGCGCAGAGCGGTGTCCCGAGGAGAGGGGGGGGCGCAGAGCGGTGTCCCGAGGAGAGGGGGGGGCGCAGAGCGGTGTCCCGAGGAGAGGGGGGGGCGCAGAGCGGTGTCCCGAGGAGAGGGGGGGCGCAGAGCGGTGTCCCGAGGAGAGGGGGGGCGCAGAGCGGTGTCCCGAGGAGAGGGGGGGCGCAGAGCGGTGTCCCGAGGAGAGGGGGGGCGCAGAGCGGTGTCCCGAGGAGAGGGGGGGCGCAGAGCGGTGTCCCGAGGAGAGGGGGGGCGCAGAGCGGTGTCCCGAGGAGAGGGGGGGCGCAGAGCGGTGTCCCGAGGAGAGGGGGGGGCAGAGCGGGAGCGGTGTCCCGAGGAGAGGGGGGGCGCAGAGCGGGAGCGGTGCTCTTCTTCTCCTTGGGTCAATTGTCTGAGAAGAGGGAGAACAATGGCCTAACAAAGAATGACCGGAGACCCTGTGATACCAATGGAAGAGAGGTGGGGTGTTGCGTCGCATTCGGCTACCCATCACATTTTGCTACCCGCTGGAGTGCGCATGTGCAACGCCCGCCATATGCGTTCCAACACAGGACCCCTCATGGGCTCGCCACACTTCGGGCACGACGTTGCATCGCTCGGCATGATTATAATCTAACTCTATGTCCACTTGGATGGCAGGGCTTGAACCTGGACTCAGTGGTGGAACGCATATGGCGGTGTCACGCATACGCGCAGTCCAGCGGGTAGCCAAATATGATGGGTCGCCATATGTGACCAAACAGGGGCAGCGAGGGGAAGGATGATAGAGTGGGTGTGTCCAGAGTCTAGGTTTAGACCGACATGCCATGTTTTCAGTCGGTCCCTAGGCTCTGGTGGTTTCTCAGCGATTACAAGCTGTGTAGTGTCAGGTGAGGTTTGTCGGTAATTAGCGGGGATCTCCCGGTAGTGTGTGGTGTGTTGTGCACATTGGAGGTTTATGTACTAAAGCCGGAGAGTGCAAAATCAGGCTCACTTCTGCATAGAAACCAATCGGCTTCCAGGTTTTATTGCCAAACCTTAACTGAAGCAGCTGAGGTTAGAAGCCGATTGGCTGCAATGCACAGCTGCCCCCAGATTCCGAGTGCCCCAGCCTTAGTAACTCTCCCCCATTGTTTGTCTTCCCACACTCTCCAGTGTTATCTGGGTTCCCTCGTCATAGTCGGATATCCAGCATCCTTGTACATGGACACTTCAGTAAACATTCGTCTCTTTCTCTGGGAATTGGAAGTCTTCCAGCATTTCTGCTTTTATTTGTTTGTCTAATCGGAGTTCTTTGAAATAGTCTGTAGGGAGCTGATTATGTGGATTTTGGCCTCGCCTGTTTTATTGATACTCGAGTAGAAAAATGCAGTGCAATCCAACAAAAAAAAAAGCATTTTAACAACTTGTTAAAGCGGAGTTCCACCCAAAAGTGGAACTTCTGCTCATCTAATTCCCCCCCCCCCCCTTCCGGTGTCACAATTGGCTCCTTTCAGGGGGAGGAGGGTGTATATATCTGTATAATACAGGTATCTGCACCCACTTCTGGGAATAGACTCTTGCGGGAGTCTTGCCCCTTCCTGCAAGACCCCCCCCCCCCCCCGCTATATCCTAAGAAACACACAGGTCCCAGGATGTAGCGGGGACCAATTAGGACGCGCAGGACGTGACTTGCGCATGCGCAGTTGGGAACCAAGAAGTGAAGCTGCTTCACTTCCTGATTCCCTAACCGAGAATGACGGCAGCTGAGAGCCGAGCGATTGATCGGCTTCAGCTGATGACGTCGCTGGACTCCAGGAGAGGTAAGTGTCCATTTATTAAACGTTTGTAGCTGCTGGCTTTTAATAATTTAGATGCACTCCCGCTTTTAAGGAAATCCTATCCTGGGATAAGCATGAAGGCTGCCATCGCTGAACCCCTGAAATAGATCATTGTTTTGGCTTGTACCCCGATCCTCCACATGCAGTCCTTGGCATCACTGACCCGTAACAAGTGTGTACAGTAGATATAAAAAGTCTACACACGGGGGCGTGGCTAAGGAATGGCCGAGTGAGGCAGCATTTTTCTGGAGCTCCCGGTTCACGGCCTCCTGCCCCGGCGATAGCAGGCTTTTCTACCGGCATGAGCTCTTCCAAGAAGCACCGGACACGGGGAGCGACACGTGGGACCCCTCACAGCAAATCTGCCGGTCCGTTGCGCCGCTACTTCGGGCGCACCGAGGGATCTCCGCCGGGAGCGGTTGCGGCCTCTCCACGAGGCACTTTACAGGCCTCACCGCAGCGGCGGCGGACGGCACCCTCAGACCCACTTCTGCCTGACGAGGAAGCGCCTCCGGCACTCGATATGGCGGAAACGGAGCTAGGAGCGGGGGTGATGCCTGCCGCGATGGCTCCTGTGCCCTCCATGCTGGACCAGGACATCAGAGACATGCTTCAGGCCCTCCCAACGCAGTCTGCTATTGAAGCGCTGATTCTGCGCTTAGAGGAAACACATAGGAGAGACATCCAGGAGGTCAGGGGAGAAGTCTCCAGCATTGCAGAACGGGTATCTACGGGGGAGTCATCTCTGACGTCCTTGGAGGCCAGGGTCGCCGCTCTGGAGCAATCGAGAGACCAGCATCGGGACACCGCCGTCTCCCTCCAACTACACATGGAGGACCTGGAGGACCGGAGCCGCCGCAATAATCTGCGGCTCCGGGGGGTCCCGGAGGCAGCGGGCCCGGAGGAAGTGAGTGCAGTGGTGAGCGGTATCTTCCGCGCGGTGCTCGGGGACCCGGACGGGGTGGTGGCATTAGACAGGGCGCACAGAGCCCTCGGCCCGAGACCGGCCGACCCGGACAGACCGCGGGACATTGTGTGTAGACTTCACCGCTTCACGCAAAAGGAAGCCATCCTGAGACGTGCCTGGGAGCTCGGCGATGTGGAGGTTAACGGCGCGACTATCCGTATCCTGCAGGACCTGTCACGCTCCACATTGCGCCGGAGGGCTCTTCTTAGACCACTTCTTGACCTGGCGAGACAGCTTGGCTGCACATATCGCTGGGGGTACCCTATGTCCGTTATGTTCCGCAAAGACGATGCGAGTTTCACCCTGCAGACGGCTGCTGACCTGCCGGCCCTATTCCGATTCCTGGGAACGGAGCCTATCCAGATCCCGGACTGGCTACAGCTGCTTCCGCGACAGCTGGGTAGATCGGGCGTATCGCTTAACCGGGGCCCCCAGCTCCCCCGCCAGCAACGAGGCCGTCGGCGACGTCGCTCGGCTTCAGGAGGCGCTCCACGTGAGTAGGCCATGGGCCACCCTCTCCGTCCCACCGTCCCGCTTCCATGAGGCAGTAACGGCAATGACATGTGCGGTAAGAATTTTTTGCACTAACTCTGAATGTGCCCTTGACTCCTTTGCGGCTTGGCCTTTTTGGGGGCTCCCCCCTTCCCGGTCGCACACCCTGTTGGTTAAGTGGGGCTCCCTCCAGGGGCCCGCAGTGTCCATACTGGAACGTGCGGGTGTCACGGACTTTTGGCCACTTTCTGGACAGGTCAACCTTTTACTTTATCCTGGGCAGGGCTGTGCCTCATTGACTATGTGACCCTTATCCTTTCTCAAGTCGCGGCCTGAAGGAACACATTGTTGGCCCTGATTATTGTTTGGCTGAAGGGGTAGGCCCGGCTGGGACTAACGGATGCACGCCTGTCACCCTCGGGTTCATCGGCCGGTTCTTCATCTGCAGGAACTTTTCAAGCCCCAACCCAGGAGGAGCAAATGGGATTTCTTTTATAGGGGACTTGTTGACTACACTTGGCAAGTGGCTTACCTGTGGGTGATGGCGCGGGTCCTTGTGTTGACCTGATACATCTTTTGAGCTGGGGGAGGGGGGAGGACCCACGGATTTGCCGGGGAGCCATCAGAGATCTTTGCCCCTATTTGTACACATTGTCGGGTGGTGGTGGGGAGGGGGGTTCTCCTTTTATATTGGCCTTTGCCTATGCACCAGGGCATGCATTTCCGGGGAGAGGCGGAGGGGTTTGGCGGGGCGGGTGGCCGCGGAGGGGGCACGTGCCCTGCTGGGCCTAGTGTCCGGTGCCGGGTGCTGGTGGCCCTCTGGGGCTTCCGCCTCCGCGTGGCGGTCCCTTCTGGTTCCGTATGACCCTCTGCCTTGGGTAGTTCTCCCCTGCTTTGCTATGTTTGCTGACTCAGAGATGTTTATGCTAACCTGTTGTCCTTAATATTTTTTGTTTTTTCTGATAATGCCGGTTTATATAATTATATATTTGTCTGTATTTATTTCTTTTAACATGTGCTTGTTGTTTGCCGGGGGGGGGGGTTCCGCACAGGACCGGGAGCTCACCTTTACCTCTCGGTTCACCCCCTGCTCCCACTTAGGCTTACGCTCGGTGGCCAGAGATAGCTCTGGAGAGCGTTGCAGCCGTTTAGGCTACTTTAGTTCTGTTTAGTGGGTCACACAGTTTTGTGTCGGCCCCATACCCCTCATCCCCCCTTCGATACTCCCCCCTTTTTTTTTTTTTTTTATACTTTACTTCCAACCCCTTTCCTCCTTGCTGAGGTTTTTTATTTCTCCTTCCTTCCCTCCCCCGTTCCCCTCCTCTGATTTGATATATTTTTGTTTTTAGCGATGGATACTATCCATGTAGTCTCAGTTAACGCAAAGGGTCTTAATATTCCTGAGAAGCGTAGGATCCTTGTACACGACATGCGCCGTGCCAAGGCGGATGTGGTGTATATCCAGGAAACTCATTTCAGGGACGGTAGCCTGCCATTACTTAAAAATCGACATTTCCCCCTGGCATACCACTCCTCATATACTGCAGCCAAATCTAGAGGGGTGACGATCTTGATCTCGGCACGGGTGCCATGGACCTTGATAGATTCCCAGACGGATGATGAGGGCCGCTTCCTGTATTTGAAGGGTTTGATTGGGGGGAGGAAGGTCACGCTGGCGAACCTTTATGCCCCGAACGACCGTCAGGATGTGTTCCTACGCAAGAGACTGGATCACCTTCAGCGTTTTGCTGAAGGCCAGTTGATAGTGGGGGGCGACCTGAACATTCCCCTCAACCCTTCAGAGGACACTTCCTCGGGTACATCTTCTACCACGCGAGACATACGCAAGCGTATAGGCCTAACCTTACATTTGGCGCAACTTATCGACGTCTGGCGACTTCTACATCCAGGGGAGCGTGACTACACGTTCTTCTCAAAACCACACCAGACTTACTCACGCCTGGACTATTTTCTCATACCACACAGACAGCTACATGCCGTGGCGTACACTTCCATCGGGTTGATTACGTGGTCAGATCACGCCCCGATCAGCATGCAGTATAATTTCTCGGACACACATACGTACTCTCCAATGCAGTGGCGCCTTAATGAGAGTTTGCTTCAGGACCCTGTGGTTCTGGCTGATGTGGTCAAGGAAATAGGCCATTATTTTGCCACGAACAACACCCCGGGCAGCGATATGGGCGTGGTATGGGAGGCCCATAAGGCGGTAATCAGGGGGGTCCTCATAAAACACGGGGCTAGGTTGAAGCGACAGAGGACTGAACAATTGGACTCCCTACTTGCGAAGCTCCATGCTATGGAACAGACGCATAAAACGACCCCGTCGCGGGAACTTGGTGTGGAATTGGATGTCACTCGCTCTCAAATAACTGACCTCCTTCAGTATAGAGCTAAAGCTGCACTACAGCGGTGTAGGCGGACGGTGTACGAGTCGGGCAACAAATGCGGGCGACATCTCGCTCAGACCTTGAAAACACAACGTTTGGCGTCCTATGTCTCACACGTTATGACCCCGTCGGGACAAAGACGGTCGTTACCTCTACAGATATCACAGGAGTTCAAGAACTATTACAGCTCTCTATATAACTTGTCCAGGTCGCCGCCGTCCCCCGCTGATATCTCACAGTATCTTGTGGACTCTAAAATGCCATCCTTGTCCCCAGAGATGCGTGACTCCCTGGAGGGGCCTATTACGTTGACGGAAGTTCAGGCGGCCTTGAAAAGTGCGAAGCCGGGCAAAGCGCCTGGCCCAGACGGGTTGACACTCGCCTACTATAGGACCCTGCTCCCGTCTCTGGGTGGCCCCCTCGTGGATCTCTTTAACGGGCTGGGGACGGAGACCAGATTTCATGACACCACTCTGCAGGCGCATATCTCAGTCATCCCCAAGGAGGGTAAGGATCTGTCCCAATGCGGGAGCTATCGCCCGATCTCCCTCCTGAACTCGGACCTGAAGCTTTTTACTAAGGTTCTGGGCACGAGGCTACAGCAACATCTTCCTCAGCTGATCCATATGGATCAGGTGGGCTTTGTTCCTTCTAGGGAGGCGCGGGACAACACAACGAAAGTCCTTAACCTGCTCCATATAGCCTCTAGGACCCAAACCCCGAGCGTGTTTTTAGGCACGGATGCCGAGAAGGCATTCGACCGGGTTGAATGGTCATTTATGTTTGCTACACTGGCACATGCTGGTCTTGGAAACAAAATGCTACGCTGGATTTCAGCGGTATACACGGAGCCATCAGCAAGGGTACGGGTAAATGGGATGCTCTCTGATGGGTTCCCTATTGCGAACGGCACTCGGCAGGGCTGCCCCCTGTCCCCCTTGCTGTTCGCTCTGACCTTAGAACCCTTTTTGTGCCATGTCCGCGATAACACTGCGATTACGGGTCTGGGAACCAGAGAGGCTAGGCATAAGGTGTCTGCTTATGCCGATGACCTTATGTTCTCCCTGGCGGAACCTGAGACTTCTCTTAAGGCCCTTATGCAGGAATTTCATGTTTATGGCCAACTATCTAACCTGCGGATTAATTTTTCAAAGTCCGAAGCGATGGGAGTGGGTATACCGCATGCACGATTACAAAAACTAAAGAACTCTTTTACATTGAAATGGTCAGATACTGCCCTGAAATACCTGGGCACTTTTATTCCCCCCTCCATGTCGCATCTTTATAAACTCAATTTCCCCCCTTTACTGAAATCGATACAGAAGCTTCTGGATAGTTGGGGGGGCGGCATGCACTCCTGGCTAGGCCGGTGTAATATTCTCAAAATGTCGATACTGCCAAAATTTTTATACTTGTTTCAGGCCCTCCCGATCCACATCCCCCGAGCCTTTTTTGGGCAGGCTCACTCACTTTTCACCCGGTTTTTGTGGGCGGGCAGGCATCCACGCCTAAGTAGGACGATGCTTTCCAACCCCAAACATCGGGGGGGTTTGGCACTCCCGGAGCTTCGGAAGTACTATCATGCCACCCACCTCAGCAGACTCCTGGACTGGTGCCGCCATACTGACACCAAACTATGGACGCAGTTAGAGCAGGACCAATTTGATATACCCTTGGCTGGCAGTCCGTGGTGCTATGGTGTTTTACCTATGGAACTTAGACGTCACCCCCTGATAGGCAATACTGCGAAGATTTGCTCGCTCCTTCTGACTGACCCGGAACTGTCGACGCCTGACTCGCCGGTGCGACCTATAATTGGCCACCCGAATTTCACCCCGGGACTCAGAGACAAATGTTTCCGGGACCTGGGTAGGCGGGGTTTATCCCAGGCGTCTCATTTTAGTCGCCTGGGTAAGTGGAAGACATATGCGGAACTGACGGACCCCGGGGGCCCATACCACCTAGATTTTCTGCGGGCTTCCCAGCTTACCCATTTTCTCCAGAACATACCGCCACCACCCCATGACTCACAGCGACCCTTTACACACCTAGAGAAGCTCTGCACGGAGACTGGGACCCTAACCCACGCTTTGTCCATTGCCTATGCGATGTTGATCGAACCCCCAAAAGATTCCCAACCCCCGTATCTTGCTAAGTGGGAGGGAGACCTAGCGGTGACCTTCACGGACAATCAGAAGCGTCATATACTTAACTTTACCCACAAGTCCTCACTATGCACCAGGCAACAGGAAACAAATTTTAAAATCCTTTCCCGCTGGTATAGAACCCCCGCTCTTCTGCATAAGCTCTTCCCGACGACCTCGGACAGATGCTGGAGGTGCCACTCGGACGAGGGTACCCTCCTACACATATTCTGGTCCTGTCCCCGTTTGTACAATTTCTGGAGGGAGGTGTGGCGTGTTACCCAGTCATTCACTGACAGAGTGGTGCCGTTTTCGCCAGCCTATTTTCTTTTACATGTGACAGATATTCCTTCACGGAAATATGGCAAGTCTGTGATACGGCACCTTCTGGATGCAGCCAAGACGTGCATACCTCTCAACTGGAAATCCCCGAACCCGCCAACTGTGGCCCAATGGTTACACAAAGTAGACGACATCAGTCGCCTGGAGGACTTGATCCTCACCAGCCAGCACCGACAGGAAGCGTACTCCAAAACGTGGCAGGCTTGGAATGCCTTTCGGTTTTCTTCTGAGGGACGGGCACTCAGGAGCGTAGACTGAGGACCTTTGCGGGTTACTGACACTGTACCCTCCCTCCCCACCTGCCCCCTTTTACTATGTTTTATTTTTCCCCCCCTGTTTTTCTCCCTGAACGGCCCTTCTCCACCCCCTTTCACCACCCCATCGCCCCCCCCCCCCCCCTGTGGACCTTTTCCGGCCCTTTAGTAACTTTAGGGGACACCCTGAAGGGTAGATTTAAGACTTTAGTTTAAAAAAAAAAAAAAAGAAAAAGGGGAAGACCATATTTACAGGAACGGTCCCGTTGCTGCTCATCGTGTCTGGGTTGGCCGGTGCGATGTCGGCCGTGGGGCTCATATGTGTTTTAATAGCTTTGCACTCTAGACCCACCCAATGGTACAGTTTCAGTGTTGAGCATTCTGTTTGTATTGGTATAGTTATGCTGTTTGTTTGTTTCTTTTTCTCTTTGTTTTTTCCTACAGCTGTACCGTCATCTATACTGTTTTTTTTTTTCGTTCTGTTCCCTGTATGCTGGTCTTCTGGTATTAAATAAAAAATTATAAAAAAAAAAAAAAAAAGTCTACACACCCCTGTTTAAAATGTCCGGTTTCTGTGATATAGAAAAATGACACAAATCATTTCAGAACTTTTTCCACCTTTTTAATGTGATCTATAAACTGTACAACTTAGTTGAAAAACAAACTGAAATCTTTTAGGGGGGTTGGGGTAAAAGTAAAAAAATAAATGAAAATATGGTTGCATAAGTGTGCACACCCTCTGTAGCTGTGTTCAGAATTGAGCAATCACATTCATTGTTAAATAGGAGTCAGTACACACCGGCCATCATTTTTGAAGTGCCTCTGATTAACCCCAAATAAAGTTCAGCTGTTCTAGTAGGTCTTGCCTGACATTTTTTCTTAGTCGGATCCTACAGCAAAAGCCATGGTCCGCGGGGAGCTTCCAAAGCATCAGAGGGATCTCATTGTTGAAATCTTTTAGGAGAAGGGTACAAAAGAATTTCCAAGGCATTGGATATAACAAGGAACACAGTGAAGACAGTCCTCATCAAGCGGAGAAAATATGGCACAACAGTGACATTACCAAGAGCTGGACGTCCCTCCAAAACCGATGAAAAGACGAGAAGAAAACTGATCAGGGAGGCCGCCAAGAGGCCTGCAGCAACATTAAAGGGGTTGTAAACGCTCGTGGTCTTTCACCTTGATGGATTCTATGCATTAAGGGGAAAAACCTTCTGTAGTGCTGCAGCCCCCTCCCCCGAGCCCCCGTTTTTACTTACCTTACCCCGATCTTTCTCCACCCGGGAACGAGCACACCAGCTCTCCCAGTCTCCTGATTGGCTAGATTGGTAGCAGCGCAGCCATTGGCTCCCGCTGCTGTCAATCAAATCCAATGATGCGGCACTGGGGGGGGGGGGGGGGTCGGGACCGAGTCCTGCATTCTGTGTGAATGGACATGGATGCAGGACCCGGAAGTGCACCCTCACAAGTGTCCACCAAGGAGAGCGCTTCCCCAACGTGAAGACTTGATGCGGGGAGGAGCCACCAGCGCCGCGGAGGGACCCCAGTAGAGGACCACCGGGGCCACCCTGTGCAAAATTAACTGCACAGTGGAGGTAAGTATGACATGTGTTTGTGTTGTTGGGGTTTCTTTTTTTCTTTTTCTTTTTGTTTTTTTTTTTTGTTAGGGTTTACAACCTCTTTTTAAAGGAGCCGCAGTAATACTGTCTGTGTGGTACATGTGACAACAATCTCCTGTATTCTTCCTATATCTAGGCTATGGGGTAGAGTGGCAAGACGGAAGCCTTTTCTTACTAAGAAAAACATCCAAGCCCGGCTAAATTTGCCAAAAACAAATCTGAAGTCTCCCAAAAACATGTGGGAAAATGTGTTCTGGTCTGACACCAAAGTTCAACTTTTTGGCCATAATTCTAAAAGATATGTTTGGCACAAAAACCAACACTGCACATCACCAAAAGAGCACCATACCCACCGTGAAGCATGGTGGCGGCAGCATCATGCTTTGGGGCTGTTTTTCTTCAACTGGAACAAGTGGCCTTAGTCAAGGTAGAGGGAATTATGAACCATTCCAAATACCAGTCAATATTGGCACAAAACCTTCAGGCTTCTGCTAGAAAGCTGAACATGAAGAGGAACTTCATCTTTCAGTGTGACAACGACCCAAATTAACAAAGGAATTCACCAGAAGAAGATTAACGTTTTGGAATGGCCAAGCCAGAGCCCAGACCTGAATCCCACTGATAATCTGTGGGGTGATCTGCAGAGGGCTGTGCACAGGAGATGCCCTCGCAATCTGACAGATTTGTGGAATGTTTTTGGAAAGAAGAGTGGGCAAATATTGCCAACTCAAGATGTGCCATGCTGATAGACTTGTACCCAAAAAGGCTGAGTGCTGTAATAAAATCAAAAGGGGCTTCAAAAAAGTATTAGTGTAAGGGTGTGCCCACTTTTATGCAATCCGATTAATTTTTTTTTTAGTTTTACTTCCCTCCACCTAAAAGATTTCAGTTTTTGTTTTTTCAATTGAGTTGTACAGTTTATAGGTCACATTAAAGGTGGAAAAAGTTCTGAAATGATTTCTTTGTCTCATATAATTTTATTTTTTATTACATCATAGAAACCTGATATTTTAACAGGGGTGTGTAGACTTTTTTTATATCCACTGTGCATCAGAACCTATAGGTATACTGTTACTTTTATCCTTGTTCCCTGTTATTGACTCAAAGCAATGAAGCCGCTGGATGAGACTGAGAGACAGAGCATGTACAGAAGGATGTCCTCTACGGAGCATGCTCAATTTCAAGTTCCCTCCTAAGCTCTTCAGTTCCCTTCTTTTTCTGACCTGTGTAGTCCACGTGAGTCACACATGTGCGCGCACACACAGTGGTAAATTACTCTCCTCCCTCCTCTATGTTCTCCTATTGCTAAACACTATGGAGGCGGGTATAGTTGGCTGATGGATAACATTCACTAAGATACTCACAAAAAAAGCATATTTTTTTTAATATAAATCGGTATGAAATATATCAAATGTAATTGCCAATACCTGTAAAGTTTAAAAAAAAAAAAAAAGCCTTGTATGCAGATGAAGTCTGAACAAACTGAAGTGTCAATCATCTGACTCCGCCTACACCATATTAAAGTGGTTCTAAAGCCTCAAGGTTTTTGACCTTAATGCATTCGGCTCAAAAGCCTTCTGTGTCACAGACTCCCCCCTCACCCCCCATTATCCTTATCTGAACCCCATCATGATCCAGAGCTGTGCATTAGAGCTGCTGCACTCCTGGCTTTGTCCGTCCTCCCTGGGCAGAGCAACAGCAGCGGGAGCCATTGGCTCCAGTGACGGGGGGCCCGATATGTATTCTTCTACATATTTTTGGTAAAAAAAAAATCTCAATAAGCTTATATTGATTGGTTTTCGCAAAAGTTATAGTGTCTACAAAATAGGGGATATATTTATTATAATATTATTATTATTATTATTATTATTATTATTACTAGTAATGGCGGTGATCAGCGTGGGTTTTTTTTTTTTTCTGGGGGCTGCGATACTGCGGTGGACAGATTTGGGACACTGATCGACGCTAAAAAAAGTGCCGATTACTGAATTAATGTCACTGGCAGGGAAGGGGTTAACACTAGGTTATCAAGGGGTTAACTGTGTTCCCTATATGTGTTCTAACTGTGGGGGGGGGGGGGGGATGGGACTGACTAGGAGGAGAGAGAGATTTGTGTTCATACTTAGTAGGAGCACACAATCTGTCTCCTCTCCCCTGAGAGAACCGGGAGCTGTGTGTTTACAAACGCAGATCGCGATTCTCGCTCTGTCACGAGCGATTGCGGGTGCCTGGCGGTCATCGCACCCGCTGGGCACTCACATCGGCTCCGGCGGTGAGCCCCCTAGTGGGGAAAAAGGCTATTTGATGTAAGATGACGTTGTTTTTGCCCACCGTGCCATTCTACTGCAGTAAAACTGTGGTGGGTGGTCGAGAACCAATTAAAAAAAAATATATATTTTATTTTTACAACCATTTTAATGCACAAAAAACATTTGATGTTCAATAAAGATTTATAGGGCTCTGTACAACAGTTCTTGATCTTTAAAAATTTTATTTGAATTGCTCTTCTGTGGGTTTTTTATTTTGTCATGTGACCGACACAGCACCAATTGGGGCTAGCCAGACAGACTCACACTGTAGAGAGCATATATCAGCAGAGTAATAGAAGCCCCTCCCCCAAGGATCTTTCCCCCGCAGATGCCAAAGAATAGGGAAAGGTCATGTTAGCACTGCAGGGAAAGAAACAAAAAAAAATAGTGGCATGATATTCGATCATCTCACTTATGTGAATGAATTATGGCAATTATCACTTCTCTGCTTAGAATCACTTTAAAAGAGAAGTATAGGATATGGCTTTTTTGCAGATTTATACTTCCCTGTGTGTTTGCAGCATCAGTCCAATCAGTCCCCCGTTGCCTCTGCGTTGAGAACCGAGCGATTGAACACCGCAGATCACCCGATTCTCACAGCTCCGTGAGCAGAGAGCTGCTGACTGTCAGTCACTGCTCTCTGCTCTGCCCGCTCCTCGCTCACTGGAGCGCCGTGGAGCTGTGCTGTGGAGGGGGCGGCTTGCTGACCCGGGTGTCGGCGCAGGGATCTGGCGGATCCCAAATCCATGGTCATGATGACGCGGAGCCTGGACCGACTTCTGTGACGTGAGCAAAGAGCGGACTTCAGCCTGCGCTCTGCTGAAAACGGGTCACAGGAGTGCAAAAACGATCTCCACTCCTGTGATCCACAGGAGTGCAAAAAAATGATCTGTGATCCACAGGAGTGCAAAAAAATGATCTGTGATCCACAGGAGTGCAAAAAAATGATCTGTGATCCACAGGAGTGCAAAAAAATGATCTGTGATCCACAGGAGTGCAAAAAAATGATCTGTGATCCACAGGAGTGCAAAAAAATGATCTGTGATCCACAGGAGTGCAAAAAAATGATCTGTGATCCACAGGAGTGCAAAACACGATCTGTGATCCACAGGAGTGCAAAACACGATCTGTGATCCACAGGAGTGCAAAACACGATCTGTGATCCACAGGAGTGCAAAACACGATCTGTGATCCACAGGAGTGCAAAACACGATCTGTGATCCACAGAATTGCAGCCAAACCAGCTTTGGCTGTACAACTTCTTTTAAGGATGGGCTGACGCCTCAGCTGGGGCAAAGAATGTGAACGTGCACCCAAGTAACTAATGGTCTTTATCCCTCAGGACTTGGTGGAGCCATGGACAATTCCATTCCCGAAGAACACAAGTTGGAGACCATGGCGGTCGGCGAGAATCAACATGACGCCCTCCCCTCCCAGGAGGATGGGTTGGAGCAAGGAAGCGTCAAAGAGGAGGAAGACTATGACATTCTGTCCAGAGGCGACACCGGTGCCTCAATCGGAGGTGGTGGCAGAGATCCTGAGGTGACCGTGGAGATCGGAGAGACTTACCTGTGCCGGAGAGCGGACAACACTTGGCGTAAGTAGGTCACCACACTACCGATCAGCTGCACGGTGTGTTGTGTGCACTTCATGTGTGACTGGTGTGTCTTCTCATCAGATTCGGCAGAGGTCATCCAGTCCCGACTGAATGAACAGGAAGGGCGAGAGGAGTTCTATGTACATTACGTGGGCTGTAAGTATTGCTGACTTGTATCTGATCTGTCTTCGCCTCCTCCTGCTGCTCTTTTTTTGCTTGGCATGAGCTTTGACCCACGCATGCAGTGTATATAAGTATATACCTCCTAGGTGCCTGCATGTATAGCTACAGAAATCTTTCTGTATTTGTCAGTCTCTTGAAAACAAGATTGTGATCCAAGTCTGATTTTCAAGGAAATGGGTATAACAAGTTCCCAACATTCAGGTATCCCCGCTAGATGATAGGCCATGTCCAAATTCCTGCCCAGACTAGAAGATTTATTATCATCTACTGTGCACAAGATCAATCAACAACGCTCATTATTGGAAGACTTTATACAACTTTCATGTTGATTTTATACCTCTTTTGATATAATACATTGAATAGACAATGTCTTGTTGCTTTATGATTTGACAAACGCCTTCAGGTCTCATCTCTACTTGTGGTTGGAAGGGGTGGTAAAAACACTCCGTCCCCTTAAAGGGGTTGTAAAGTCTTGAGGTTTTTCACTTTATTGCATTCTATGCTTTAAGGTGAAAAACCTTGCAGCAGCCCCCTAAAGCCCACCTTTTACTTACCTGAACCCAATTGGTCCAGCGCAGAGGATGAGCCAAGCAGCTCCAGCCCTTGTCTCGGGTCCTCATTGGATAGATTGATAGCAGCAGGAGCCATTGGGGGGTGGGGGGGCGGGGCCGAGTCCTGCTGTCTGGGTCAATGGACCCAGCAATGGGACTCGTGAGCACACATGCACAAGTGCCCTCATGGAAAGCGGCTCTCCGTGGGGGCACTTATTAAGAAGGGGGGCCAGGAGCGCTGCTCAGGCACCCCCAGAAGGGGAGGATTGGGGGCCACTCTGTGCAAAATCCTTGCACAGAGGAGGTAAGTATGACTTGTTTGTTTTTTTTATTTATTTTTTTGTAAAGCGAACCTTTTAGACCCTTTTCACGCTGATGCGCTTTCACGCTAAAAAAAAAAAACGCCTGAAAAGCTCCCGAAAACCTGTTTTCATTACCCGCTTGCCGACCGCCGCACACAGATTTACGTCGGCAGAATGGCACAGGCAGGCAAATGGGCGTACTTGTACGTCTCTTTAAATTTACCGGCTATCGGGTGCGCGCACCCGCTGCATGCCGTGGGAGCATGCCCGCGGGTCCCGGGAACTCGATGTTAAGTTGGCTATGAATACTGTAGCTGCTGACTGTTAAAAAAACACACTCTTAAGCCCCATACACACGATCAGATTATCTGCTGAGTTTTTTCCTTCAGATTTACCAAAACCATGTAGTAGAAGGGCCTGCCTGATTGCATACACATTGAAACTCCTAAGGTTTGTCCTCATATTATATGGTTTTGGTAAATCTGAAGGAGAAACTCAGCAGATAATCTGATAGTGTGTACGGGGCTTTACCTGTCCTAGGGTCCTAAGATTTCCTGCCTGGCTCTTTAACGGTGTCTGGGTGAAGGCGCCAGCATCTTAACAGCCACAAGTGCCCCATCAATTGTCCTGCAGTCTCCTGGGACCTGTGACGTGTCCCAAGGATCTACAGGTAAAGGAGGAGGTGGGGGGGGGGGGGGGGAGGGGTGAACTTCCCCTCGTGTTGACCTGACCAGAAGTGGGCGCTGATACCTGTCAAAATCAGGTATTCTAAAGGCCTAAGATCCCTTTTCACATGTCTCAGCCAGTCTCTGTGTCCTCTGTAGTTAACAGGCGGTTGGACGAATGGGTGGACAAGAACCGGTTGGCGCTGACCAAGACTGCAAAGGACGCCGTTCAGAAAAACACTGACCAGTACCTGAACGAACTGTCCGAGCAACCGGAGAGGAAAATCACCAGAAATCAGAAGAGGAAGCACGATGAGATTAACCATGTTCAGAAGGTGAGGAACCCGTGCCATAGAGCCGCATTGGTGAAATCCTGAGGTCAGAGGGCTGCCGCTCCTTGGAGGACAAGTCCTTCTAAATATGGGGCAGTTGTCACCAGAACAGATGTACCCACTCTAAGATTTCCCCTCTATTCCTGTTCGTTTGACAACGGTAATATATCACCATCGCTTTCTGTCCCTGTAACACTGGGTGGCAGGACAAATTAAGAAAGTGACTCCCCAATGAGGACGGCGTTCCAATCCTTCCGCACTGTAGCCAAAGATTTAAAATAATGTTATAGATGGCATTATTGGTGCCTCACCACTGACCACGATTGGGGCAGCGCTAATGAATGTGTCCGATCTCTTTGCAGACTTATGCAGAAATGGATCCCACCACGGCTGCACTGGAGAAAGAACATGAAGCGGTGAGTTTTATAGGCCAGTGATTTCTGAACGTGTGGGAGTATTCCTCACCTCCACTCCGTCTGCAGCAGATTTTAAGTCTTCTTTTTTTTTTTTTTTTTTTTTTTTTTAGATCACAAAAGTGAAATACGTGGACAAGATTCACATTGGCAATTACGAGATTGATGCATGGTACTTCTCTCCCTTCCCAGAGGATTATGGAAAGCAGCCGAAGCTCTGGGTGTGCGAATACTGCCTGAAATACATGAAGTTTGAGAAAACTTACCGCTATCACCTGGTAAGAGCTTTTTTTAGGTGGCCTGGAATGCTATCCTTAGCCCTTTACAGGCTGCAGGTCACCTGGAATACTGTAGATATTCTGTAATAACCCCGCAGGCTAAACGTTGCCTTAAAGCGAAGTTCCACTCAAAAGTGAAACTTCCGCTTATCCATCTCCATCCCCCCCCCTTCAGGGGAGAGGGGAACAGGTATCTGTTTTTGACGGGTACCGTACCCCACTTCTGGTAGACGGGACCGGGGATTAGAAAATGCAGCATGCTTTACACATATGCAGTAGGGAACCGGCTGTGAAGCCTGAAAGGCTTCACTGCTGGGTTCCCTTACCAGGAATGGCGGTGGCTGCACCCCACAGCCGATCCGAAGATCAGCATGGGTGCCGACATTGTGGGCTCCCTGGACAGGTAAGTGTCCTAATATTAAAAGTCAGCAGCTGCATTTTTTTTTAGCTACTAAGTTTTAGTTTTTTTGTGGGGGGAGGGGGGGGGGTCGCTGGACCTCCCCTTTAATACTGCCCTTGGCCCTTAATGGGCTGTAGGGGGTCTGGAATGTTGTCTGTGGCTCTTTGTTTGCTGTTGGCAGACTGGAATACTGTCCCTGGCCCTTTATGGCCTGTAGCTAACCTGGAATGCTGTCTTTTTATTTATTTATTATTATTTTTTTCCCTTTGTGAGTTTTAGGGGATGTGAGTCTGTCCGTGGCCCTTTAAGGGGACCAGAATACGATCTATGGGCATTGGGGGGACCCCCTGAATAAGATATATGTGGCCCTTTTTGGGCTTTAGGGGGGCTGGCATATTATCTATGGTCCTTTTTAACAGCTGTAGGTGGCCTGAAATATTGTTCCTGGCCATTTATGGGGCTGTAGGGGGGGGGGGGGGGAGGGATAGAAAACTGTGGCCCTTTATGGGCTTTAGATGGGCCTGATTTACAATCTGTCGCCCTTAATTGACTGTAGGGGGCCTACAAATCTTGTCCATGGCCCTTTATGGGCTGTAGGGGGCCTGACATACTGTCCATGGCCCTTTAGCAGGCTATGGTTCCAATGAAATACTGTCTGGCTCTTTATGGCCTGTAGGGGGGTGGAATGTTTTCTGTAGCCCTTTAGCCAGCTATAGGTCATTTGCAGTACAGTCTGTGGCACATTACAAGCTTTAGGCGGGATAGAATAGTGTACATATCCCTCCTATAGGTGACCTGTAATACTCTTTGCCCCTTATTTAGAGTCTCAACCTATTTAGTGTGTGTATGTATGTATGTGTATATGTGTGTGTATATATATATATATATATATATATATATATATATATATATATATATATATTTATACAAAGTAAGGTAGTGCCTTTACCTAGACAACAAAATATACAGAAAGTGGTGGATGGCAAACTCAATGTTTTTGCATGTGAATAGTATGCATTCTTTTATTTAGCCAGCAGGTGGAGCTTTTGTCTCGTTTTCACGTATTACACTGTTACTTCAGCCCATATAGTTGTGGAAAGCCTGATGTTTACGGGGTTCAACAGCTCAAGCTAGAGTCTACACACACACTCAAGTGAGTCACAATAGTGACTTTATTGGAGCCCCTTTTGCATTTTGGTGCATTTATTCCCTGTATCTTTTTTTTTTTTTTTTTTTTTCCTAATTGAAATCCATGGAAACGCTTGCAAACACGTCAGTGCGTTTTGTTTACGTTTTACAATGCAGAACAAACATCAGTGCACAGTAAAAGCACATTGGTGTGATATTAGACTTGGTGGATGGAAAGGTGTGAATTAGGTCTTCTAGATTCCATTTGACACATGGATTGTTTTCTTTTGGTCCAGGGTCTGTGTCAGTGGAGGCAGCCGCCGGGAAAGGAGATCTATAGAAAGAACAACATCTCAGTGTATGAAGTGGATGGGAAAGACCACAAGGTCTACTGCCAGAACCTCTGCCTCCTGGCCAAGCTCTTCCTGGATCACAAAACCTTGTACTTCGATGTGGAGCCGTTCGTCTTCTACATCCTGACTGAAGTGGACCGGCAAGGGGCCCACATCGTTGGCTATTTCTCCAAGGTAACTGTAACCTATAGGGATGCTCCGATATATCAGCTGCCGAAAATGGGGTTATCAGCCCCAATAGCGATAGCACAAAAAACACACACACACACACACACACACACAGTGAATGCACCAAGCAACACGGACTAGGCACACAGTTAACCCTTTGATCGCCCCTGGTGTTAACCCCTTCCCAGCTAGTGTCAGGACAGTGACGGTGCATTTTTTAGCACTGTATTGGTGTCACTGCCTCCTACAAAGTGTCAGTGTCAATGATTGCCAACCATATTATTGCCATCCCGCTATAAGTCGCTGATTGCCATTGCTACTAGTATATAAAATAGAAATGACATCCCATAGTTTGTAGACACTATAACTTTTACACAAACCAATATACAGTTATTGGGCTTGTTTATGAGAAATATGTAGCAGAATACATGGTGTGTGTGTGTGTGTGAGATAGATAGATATATATATATATATATATAATATATATAATATATTTTTTTACCATAATTGGATGAAAAAAAAAGACCAAAAATTAAAATATACAGTCAATTTTTTTTACTTTCTGCTATAAAACATATCCAAAAAAAAAGGAAAAAATATATATATTATATAAAGAAAAATGTTTTTCTTTTTTTTGGATATGTTTTATAGCAGAAAGTAAAAAAAATTGACTGTATATTTTAATTTTTGGTCTTTTTTTTCATCCAATTATGGTAAAAAAAAAAAAAAAAGTGCTGATCAAATACCACCAAAGGAAAGCTCTTTGTGGGGGGGAAAAAATTATATAAATTGTATTTGGGTACAGTGTTGCATGACTGCAACTGTCAGTTAAAATAATTAAGTAGCAAAAAATTGCCTTGTCATGAAGGGGGGGGGGGTAAATCTTTTGAAGGTCAAGTGGTTAAAACGTGTGGGGGTTTTTTTTTGTTTTGTTTTTTTGCTTATATTAAATCAGCTGCGGGTTTCTGGCCTAGGCCAAAATGATGCCATCCGAAGATTTTTTTTTTTCTTTTTTTTTTTTTTTCTTTTGTTGATCTTGGCTAAGCACACCCTCCTTCCTTCAATCCTAAATTAAAGGTAGATGGATTCCAGGCAGTAAATGCTACATAAATCATCTGCCCTTACTCAAGATGGCTGCAGCTAGAAATGCTAGGGGATGTTTGCAATGTGATTGCTTAACAAAATAAAGCATGGAGACATAGATGGATGGGGAAGTTTGCTTTGAATATTAAAAATGAATTCAAAGAGCTTTTTCAGTTGTAAACTGTTCAGATACAGTTTAGTTTCACTTTAATGAGACATTATTATTATTATTATACAGGATTTATATAGCGCCAACAGTTTATGCAGCGCTTTACAATATAAAAGGGAGACAATACAATTATAATACAATAAAATACAAGAGGCTTAAAGAGGAAGTAAACCCTGATGGGTGTTACTTCCTCTTTCATTCCCTGCAAAGGTAAAGCATAATGGACTACTATGCATCGCATCGCATCACATAGTAGTCCATTATGTGTCACTTACCTGACACAGGAGCCAGCGATGTCACTGCTGTCCCTTTGTGTATGGAGCCTCCATCTTCTTGGTGGGTCTCGCTGCACGTCACTCCCGCGCATGCGCACGGGAGCCGCCACTCGCAGCATATTGCCGTTAACAGTGGTGCGCCTGCGCCGTAGACAGTGGTTCCTGTCTTTTGGCAAATATCTCCTAAACCGTGTAGGTTTAGGAGATATTTCTTGGACCTACAGGTAAGCCTTAATCTAGGCTTACCTGTAGGTCCAAGTGGTTTGTAAAGGTTTACAACCACTTTAAGAGGGCCCTGCTCAGAAGAGCTTACAATCTAATGGGGGGGAGGGGGGCAGGTTGTACAAATGGTTGTAACTGTGGGGAATGAGCTGATGGAAGTGGTAGGAGATTAGTTGGAGACATGATGGGCTTTCCTGAAGAGATAAGTCTTCAGGGATCAGGTGGAGGTAGTGAGTTCCAGAGGATGGGAGAGGCTCTGGAGAAATCCTGGAGACGAGTGTGGGAGGAGGAGACCAGAGAGCTTGAGTATAGGAGGTCTTGAGAAGAGCGGAGGGGACGGTTTGGGTGATATTTGGAGTCCAGATTGGTGATGTAGCTCGGGGCAGAGTTATGAATGGCTTTGTATGTTGTGGTTTGTATTTTGAATTGATTTCGCTGGGTGATTGGGAGCCAGTGTAGGGATTGGAGGAGAGGGTTGGTGGACGATGAGCGGCTGGTAATTCAAAACACACCTGCAAAAGTAGGTAATATAAAAGGTACACAGTGCTATTACTATACCTCCCCCATGTGTACTTATTTACATGGCCCTGGAACATATTGAGCTGGGATGGGGTAAGTGGTTTTGAATGGGGGGTGACCAAGATGCTGTATAATTTCAGGAGAAGGAGTCTCCGGATGGAAATAACGTGGCCTGTATCCTAACACTCCCGCCGTATCAGAGACGAGGCTACGGAAAGTTCCTCATCGCTTTCAGTAAGTGACTTCTTTGTGCTACGTACACAACCATCCGAAATAAAGATTTCCCTGCACCACTCACTATGGGAGACACTGCAGATGGTGACAAAATACAAGCCAATTAGAAGACCTACACACACTATATTACCAAAAGTATTGGGACACCTGCCTTTACACGCACATGAACTTTAATGGCTTCCCAGTCTTAGTCCGTATTGTTCAATATTGAGTTGGCTCGCCCTTTGCAGCTATAACCGCTTCTGCTCTTCTGGGAAGGCCGTCCACAAGGTTTAGGAGTGTGGTCAAATGTTCCCCATAGACATTCATACAGAAGCGCATTTGTGTGGTCAGGCACTGATGTTGGACGAGAAGGCCTGGCTCGCAGTCTCTGCACTAATTCATCCCGAAGGTGTTCTATCGGGTTGAGGTCAGGACTCTTCTATAGGGGTCCAGGTATGGCCTCATGCTGCCAGTAGTGACACTGACCCTAGCCAAATGCAAAATGGTCAAACGATAAGTAGGGAATAAAATGTCGGTGGGCTTCACTTGTAAAACCATTCCTGTTTTGGAGGTCCTCTTATTGTTGCCCATCTAGTGCAGCTGTTATTCATTTCATTAACACCAAAGCAGCTGAAACTGATTAACAACCCCCTTCTGCTACTTAACTGACCAGATCAATTTCCCAGGAGTTTAAGTGATTGATAATATACTAAAAAGTGTAAAATATAAATACAGCTGACACCAAGTATTTTCACAAAGTACTTGTGAAATGGCTCCAAATACCCAAAGACGATACTTTGCAGTGCGATCAACACCCATACAAAATGAATCGGCTGAAATCGCACTGAAAAGAATCGCATGCAATTTGAACAGGAATTGTCTGAATTGCATGCAGTTTCTGGCACCGCTCCTGTATGATCCCAGGCTGAAATCGCTGACGAGCCTGGGATCACACAGGAGCGGTGGGGGAAACCGCACGTCATTTGGACAGGAACCGCACTGCATACCTATTCAAATTGCATGCGATTTTATTTATTTTGTTTTTTTCCAGCTTGAGTTGAGCCCATTTATTTTGTATGGGCTCAAATCACGCCACAAAGTATTGGTACTTGATATTGGCAAGTACTTGACCAAAGGTATCTGTCTTGGTACTTGCCAATTTTTTTTTTGTGTTTTTTATTTATTTATTTTAATTATTATTTTGTGTCCATAAAGAACGTGTACATTTATTATTTATTATTATTATTATTTTATATATATATATATAATATATTTTTTTTTTTTTTGTGATTATATTCCATACTAAAACATAAACGTCTTGTGATTAATATGAAATATGAGCATTTGGTATTTGACGCTTGTGACTCCAAGCAATAGCATCGCCGCCCTCCTCTAAGGCCTGGTTCACACCTAGGCTTATTTAGTGCTTTTTGGATATTTGCACTACAGACCGTGTTCCATAGGGAACCATGTTAAATGGACTGTAGTGCAAATATGCAAAAAGCGCTAAAAATGCCATAGATGTGAATCGCGCCTTATTCTATAGCAGAGATCCCATTGTATAAAGAATGTTAAGTGACTCAAAGGACACACCCCTCCCTCTCTACTAGTATAGATGGGTTTGGCTTAGTCAGTTAGTTGCAGGCTGCCAACAAGCATGCAGGCCATGTTCTCTTACTAGAAAAACAAGCAGTTCGATTTTCAGAAAAATATTCTGCAATAGAAGGAATGGTGTCCTTATGAAGCAGTCTAACAGTAAGGAGATTCTCTTTTTATCAGGCTTCCTCTGGTTTTTCTCCAGGTTATGAGCTGTCCAAGCTGGAAAGCACGGTGGGTTCACCAGAAAAACCGCTGTCTGATCTGGGCAAATTAAGCTACCGCAGCTACTGGTCCTGGGTGCTGCTGGAGATCCTGCGGGACTTCCGGGGGACGCTGTCCATCAAAGACCTAAGGTGAGGTTTGCAGGAATGGTGGATCAGTTGTCAGCTTTTCCTTCTTTTATTTTTTTTTTTATGGCAGAACTGACACCTTTTTTTTTTTTTTTTTTTTTTTTGTTTCTCCCTTTCAGCCGTATGACCAGCATTACTCAGAACGACATCATCGGCACTCTGCAGTCACTGAATATGGTGAAATACTGGAAGGGACAGCATGTCATATGTGTCACCCCCAAACTGGTGGAGGAGCATCTGAAGAGTGCACAGTATAAGAAGCCCCCGATTACAGGTCAGCCATGTGATGCCCCTTCCCACGTACTTAGGGCTTTGTTATTAAAAACATGTTCCACTCAATTTTAGGGTGGAACATGTTCCCAATGCTGCCCCCCCCCCCCCTCCCTGTGTCAGCAGGACAGGGAAAATTTCCCTGTACTAGCTGCCACAGTTTAATAAAACAGCGGGGCTCCGCCCACGCGGCTACGTCATTCAGACGCACAGCTCTGTGTGTGAATGAACTACATGCTCCAACATCCTTATTGGCTGTCAGCTTGTAGTTTTCATTAAACTACCATGGCACTGTGGTAGTTCATTGAGTGTTGCTGTCAGGGATTATCGGCTTACCTGTACGAGATGTATGGGTAAGCCCTGAGTACTGCATGGCATCAGTGATGGGCTGATTGCTAGTGCAAAGCTTTCCAGGCTCCTACTACAAAAAGTAATGCACTTCTTCTTTTATTTATTTATTTTTTTAAACCTGCATACTTGGTTTGAGCTGGACATTCGACCCCCAACGATTGTGTATCCATCACACTCTCCTCTCAATCATGCATGGAATACACACCCCCAGGCCTCCCTCTTTACTTCCCATAAAAAAATTATATTAAAAAAATTAAATTAAAAAAAGAGAAAATTCCTTAATGGGGACACAGCAGGGAAGGATTAGACCCTCTGTCAGGTTCTTATCTATTTATAACTAAAGCTGGCCATAGCTGGTTCAAACCTCGGCAGGTTCAGCAGGAACTGGCTGAGATTTGAACCCTCTATGGGCAGACTAATTGTATCCAAGTCGACTGATCAACTTGGGTGCAAGCAGTATGCTGGATTTTTACATGTGATTATTGCTAGCGGCTATAGCCACTTACGCAATAATCGTTGTGTTCTCCCAGTAAAGATGGTGCACCCTGCCCCCCCCCGACAGGAGAACACAGGAGCTCCGCAGGAGGGATTCTCCCAACAACGCTGACTGTGTTGATAGGCAATCAAGCCATTTTCTTTCCTGCAACCCATTGTTGTAGGAAAGAAAATCGCAACATCTCTGCTCTGCCTTAACTGCAGTTGAGGTTTCCGAAGCAAATCATTTCTTCCCCAGACAGACCTCCTCGTACCCATTCCCAATATTCCACATCTTGGCTGTGTTTATATGAAGTGTCGGCTGACCCACTGAACTGCAATTTTGCTTTGTTTCTGTCCACAGTGGATTCCCAGAACCTGAAATGGACCCCCCCAAAGCATAAAACCATAAAGACCACCAAGAAATGACCCCAGAGCCCACACTGAGAGTCGGAAGAGTCACGTGATGGCACCACCGCCTCCCTATCCACAACCAGGAAAAGCGTCGTCCGGTGCCGGTTTTGTCGCTCCCCCCTCAGAAGTGGAGGAGACCAGAGTCTGCTGGTTGTAGGGAACTGTTCTTTGGTTTGTCGTTACTGGTTTTGTTTTGTAGTTTAGAAACATCCTGCCGTACCCCGGACAGTCCTATTTTTTTCTTTTTACAAGACAAAAAGACTTCAACTTTTTATTAATTCTATTATAAGAATTCGGTGGAAGCAAGAAGAAAAAAAAAAGTCCTGGGGAGAGGATTCCTTAAAGGGTAAATTCACCTTTACACAAAAAATGAAAAGGTGACCTAATGCTGGCCACTCCTGGACCCCATTGGACAGAGTGGCCATGATGCCGGTGTAGCAGTCCATAGACTTCAGTAGAGTGGATATCCGTCATACTCCTCCAAAGGCCTGCGCTCTTTGCGCACCAATGAGGCGCCTTCTTCCAGTAAGATGTCCCAGAAGAAATGGTTTTCATTGGTTGGCTTTCCATTGTGTTAGATATTCACCCCGGGGCTGTGTATAGAATGCCACACTTACACTATATACAGCGGGTGGTGGGGAGGTGTGTGTGTGTGTGTCAGGATTTTGTGAAAAGGTGAACCTACCCTTTTAAGGTTTGAAGAGACTCTGGGGTTTATTTACTAAAGCTGGAGAGTGCAAATTCAGTCTCACTTCTGCATAGAAACCAATCAGCTTCCAGGTTTTATTGCCAAAGCTTAACCGATCCCTGACCGCCTCACGCAGATATACTGTGGCAGAAGGGCACGTACAGGCAGATTAACGCACCTGTACGTGGCCCTTTAACAGCAGCCTGTGGGTGTGCGCGTGCCCGCCAGGAGATCCGTGACCGCGGGCATACCCGCGATCATCTCACGGTGAGGAACAATGGGGAGATGCTGATGTAAACAAGCATTTCCTCGTTCTGCCTAATGTTGCTGATCAGCGCTCCCTGTAATCGTGAGCGCTGATCAGTGACGCGTTACACACAGGCGCCCCCCCCAGTTAAAATCACTCCCTAGGACACACTTAACACCTCCCCTGTCACCTAGTGGTTAACCCCTTCACTGCCAGTGACATTTTTATAGTAATCAATGTAATTTTTTAGCATTGAGCGCTGTATTAATGCCAGTGATCCCAAAAATGTGTCAAAATTGTCTGACGTGTCCACCATGATGTCGCAGTCACGATAAAAATCCCTGATCGGCACCATTACTAGTAAAGAAAAAAAATGATCAATACAAATGCCATAAAACTATCCCCTATTTTGTAGACACTATAACTTTTGCGCAAACCAACGCTTATTGCAATTTTTTTTACCAAAGATCTGTAGAACAATATGTATCGGCCTAAAATGAGGGGGGGGGGGATTTTGTATATATTTTTGGGGGTATTTTTTTTTTTTTTTTTAATTGTTGCTATTTTTTTGTTTATGGCGCAAAGAATAAAAACCGTAGAGGCGATCACATGCCACCAAAAGAAAGCTCAATTTATGGGGGGGAAAAAAGGACAACAACTTTGTTCGGGAGCCACGTCGCACGACCGCCCAATTGTCAATTAAAGCGACGCAGTGCCGAATCGCAAAAAAAGTGCTCTGGTCAGGAAGGGGGTAAATACTTTGGGGCTGAAGTGGTTAATTAAACAAAAATGTCTATATTTACCTGCTCAGCGACTCCGATCCTTCTCACATCAGGTCCCCCGTCGGCGCTCCTGGCTCCTCCTCCTCCTCCTCCCTTGCTGGTGCTACCAATAGGAAACAGATTCCATTGGGGGCAGCTGAAGTTAGAAGCCGATTGTTTTCTCTGCAGAAGTGAGACTAATTTTGCGCTCTCCAGCGTTAGTAAATAAACCCCAATGTCATGATTTCAAGACACAGCACTTGTAGGAGGAAACCTTCCACACCAGTCTATCCTTCATCTTAATGTTGGACAACCAGCTGAAGAATCTTCACGTCGGATACCCGACACGCCCCCCTGAGTGTCGGGGTTCCTCCTGGCTCCTGTAATACCCCTCGCTATTTTATCTTTAGTGGTTTGGCTGGCGTTCAGTTGTAGATATAACCTTTTGTACATGGTGCCAAACCACCCCCCCCAGCCGAACGAGGAACTGAACATGCTGCAGCAAAACAAGCCCTGTGCATACTTTTATTTTAATTATTGTTACAGGTCCTCTTTATGTGCTGAGACTTTCTCTGTATCTAATCTGTGAGCAGCTCTTCGATTCCGGGGGTCGCATTGCTCAGAGAAGTTTATGGAAAGATTTCCTACAGTCTTGTGGCTGTAGAAAAGATAAGCTAACAATATATTTTCAGATACAAAAAAAGATGTGGAGAAATAAAAAAAAAAATTCAAAAAATAAAATGTGACGTCACACTGATGCAGTTTTGTGAATGTTTTTTCTTGACCAAAATTCTTCTGTAGTGCGCCTCACTATGGGAGAAAGCTGTTCTGTGCCCCACCATATGATACCGTCATGACCTCTTTGTACTGTACCCCACTATAGCATACCGCCAATTCTGAGGCTATACTACACCCCAACTGTGTAGGACCATTCTGACTTTGTACTGTGTCCCTCTTAGGGGATCCTGCTATGTTGAGGCTGAACCTGCTGCAATTTCCACAAAAGAAAAGGAGGGGGCTTTTCAACCTGATGTGCATTTTTTTTTTTTTTTTTGGGGGGGGGGGGGTTCTTTATACAAAAAAAAATAATCTTTATTTAACAAAACATTTTTTACAACATTTACATATCCACATGTTAACTATTACTGAATATGGATTACCTTCTACTATCCTTATCAAATCATAGGTCTATTCCTGTATCACATTAATCTATTTATCTGAAATCTTATTTATTTTCTTAAGTCCTTATCTCTATTAATATAATATACCCATTCATACTATTTTTTTCACCCACTCATTTCATTCACACTTATTCACTCTCTGCATACGTGACCAAAAAAAAGGGGGTGGGGGACCTCTTCTTTTTTTTTTTTTCCCCCATACCTATACTCAGACCTCTGTTTTATTTTTTATATATTTTTTTTTTATTTTTAAATTCTTTTTTTTCATGTTAATTGTTTTTAATTAAAGATAAATTATTAATACATACATAGTGCCCCCACTTCAATGCAAATGGCTTTAAAAAAGCCAGTTGTTTCCCCAAACAACCTTTCCTTGGCCCTGGTCTCCGATGTTTCCAAGAGCGTACAGGCAACTTTTTTTTTTTTTTTTTTTTTATTATACCTCTTGGTAGTGTTGGGAATGCAAAATTGCATTCTTTCAGTGGGGCTGTAATACGTTTTTGTAAGGTTCTGAACTTCTTTCAGTGTCACCTGTGCCTCCCGGAAGCATCAGGCGACGAGTTTTGCCGCAGGTGCTGTGCTTTAGAGGAAGTTTGTTACTCTTAACAAGTTGCATCTCCCCTGCCAACTGATAGTGGCCTCCCCCACCGCTCCTTATTTCTGTTGGAGCCCTCAGACCAACCTGGTGATTTCAGGTACGGGTTGAGCGCGTTATCTTTTCCCCAGGATGTTGTGCTCAAGCCAAGCAGCTCGTCTTATTAGGACGAAGCGTCTGGATGGGCTCTGCTGATGCCACTGCGTTTACTTTTATCCATATGATTTTAATGTATTCTCAAATGTGAGTGACCGTTTTATCACTTTTTTTTTTTTCCCATAAATGTTTTTACATTTAAAACGGAATCTCCCTATGTGGCCCCATTTTTCTCCTTTTGTCATAGTGAGAGAAACCGCTTATGAATTTTGGTCATACCTCTGGTGGACTTTGCCAGGAATAAAACTCCTGCACGGGAGTGATGTTATCGCAGCGCCGGCCACTCGCAGCGCCGGAGCCGTAAAGCCAGAAGTCACGGCGAGGGCAAAAATGTCCGCTCCCTCGGCGTGGACCGGGTGAGATACCGACGCCTCGTTCTAAGGTAAGTATTTCATAATGATGTCACTACTTTAACTGATCCCTTCCAGATTGGTCTATATTGGAGGTCGTGGTTGCTGTACCTTTCCTTGGGTGTTTTACACCAAAAGCTTGGTTGACCCATCAGGCATACGCCTAGCTGGGTTCAACCTGTCTGGTAAGCCTCTTTCCTTGCGGTGGTGGATTATCTACAGACAACCATGCCACCCAGATTCAATATTGTATGGACTATATGCGCTAAGACTGTTGGTTTGCTTAAATTTTTCATTATTGTTGGGCAACCTTAATTTGTTGTGTATTTATCTGCACATTTATATATTGTATCCATTTTTTGGAAATCTCATTGTTTATTTCATTTTTCATCAGCGCTGCACTATATTACTTTATTCAAGCCAAGCAGCTTACCAACATACCCAATCACTATAATATGGGGGAGGGAAGTAGTCATGAACCCTGTGTAAGCTTTAGCACATGAAAGGAGTGTGGTGGGTCCAATGAAGGTATCAATGACATGAGGCATTAAGAGAACCTCACGTATGCCCACCTCCCCTTCTACAGTTTGCACTTTATTTGTGGGGGGGGGGTTACATAGTTTTGATAGGTACCCACCCCCACTTTTGCTGGGATCGCTGCAGCGCCCACCTGCAACCTTCTGGGACACGTCCTAGGTCCCAGAAGGCTGCAGGACCACACACACACACAGCCGGGGAGCTGGCTGTGAAGCAATAAGGAGTCCCAGCCAACTTCCCACAGTAAACATGCTGGCACCAGGGACACAAAGAACCGGCCAGGTGAGTGTTCATTTATTAAAGCTGTTGTATACCCAAAATATTAACTTTTACCTACAGGTAAGCCTATAATAAGGCTTACCTGTAGGTAAACTGAATATCTCTTAACCACTTTCAGACCGGACCATTTTGCTGGTAAATGACCAGAGGTCTTTTTACACTTTGGCACTGCGCTGCTTTAACTGGTAATTGCGCGGTCATGCAATGTTGTACCCAAACAAAATTTGCGTCCTTTTCTTCCCACAAATAGAGCTTTCTTTTGATGGTATTTGATTGCCTCTGCGATTTTTATTTTTTGCGATATAAACGTAAAAAGACCGCAAATTTTGAAAAAAAATGATATTTTCTACTTTTTGTTATTAGAAAAATCCAATAAACTCAATTTTAGTCATACATTTAGGCCAAAATGTATTCAGCCACATGTCTTTGGTAAAAAAAAAGTCAATAATTGTATATTTATTGGTTTGCGCAAAAGTTGTCACATCTACAAACTAAGGTACGTTTTCTGCAATTTACGCAGCTTTTAGTTTACGACTGCCTATCTCATTTCTTGAGGTGCTAAAATGGCAGGGCAGTACAAAACCCCCCCAAATGACCCCATTTTGGAAAGTAGACCCCCTAAGGAAATTGATAAGAGGCATGTTGAGCCCATTGAATATTTTATTTTTTTGCCTCAAGCGATTGAATAATGACAAAAAAAAAAATTTATTTTTTTTTTTACACAAAGTTGTCACTAAATGATATATTGCTCACACATGCTATGGGCGTATGTGAAATAACACCCCAAAATAAATTCTGCTGCTTCTCCTGAGTACGGGGATACCACATATGTGGGACTTTTTGGGAGCCTAGCCGCGTACGGGGCCCCGAAAACCAAGCACCGCCTTCAGGCTTTCTAAGGGCGTAAATTTTTGAGTTCACTTCTCACTACCTATTACAGTTTTGAAGGCCATAAAATGCCAAGATGGCACAAAACCCCCACAAATGACCCCATTTTAGAAAGTAGACACCCCAAGCTATTTGCTGAGAGGCATGTTGAGTCCATGGAATATTTTATATTTTGCCACAAGTTGCGGGAAAATTACAAACTTTTTTTTTTTTTTTTTTTTTTTCACAAAGTTGTCACTAAATGATATATTGCTCACGCATGCCATGGGCATATGTGAAATGACACCCCAAAATAAATTCTGCTGCTTCTCCTGAGTACGGGGATACCACATATGTGGGACTTTTTGGGAGCCTAGCCGCGTACGGGGCCCCGAAAACCAAGCACCGCCTTCAGGCTTTCTAAGGGCGTTACAGTTTTGAAGGCCATAAAATGCCAAGATGGCACAAACCCCCCCCAAATGACCCCATTTTGGAAAGTAGACACCCCTAAATTTAGGGGTACACTAGTGAGACTAGGTAATAAATGGCGGGTGCCCTGAAACTATAAAAAAATAACTAACCAACCAGCGTCACCTGTAACAGTTATATGGTGATCACTGGTGAAAGGGTTAACTAGGGGGCAATCAGGGGGCTTTATGCGGTAGTATATGGGGGTCCCTGGCGCTATAAAAAGCTGCGGCGAACCTAAATACCTACCTGCCTAACTAGCGTCACCTGTGACACTAATACAGCGATCAGAAAAACGATCGCTTATTAGGCTGGGTTCACACTGGAGCGATGCGGGAACGCCACGAATGCGCGGCGGGTTCCCGCATCGCATGCCTCCCGGCGGCAGTTCACACTGCCCTATGCGAACTGCTGGGAGTGTCAGTGAAATGTTACTGACACCCCCAGATCAGTTCGCATATCGCAGTGCGATCTGCAAACTCGGATCGCATGGTGTGAACACCCATGCGATCCGATTCTGCTGCGGGCCAAAAAAAGGGTCCCGTGCGAATTTGCGGCGGGTGCGGCGGGTGTGGCGGGTGCGGCGGGTGCGGCGAATGGCTGAACTCGAATCGCACAGAGATCGGATGTGATTTGCACTGCAGTGCGGTGCGAATCACATCCGTTCTCATAAACCGCTGCAATGTGAACCCAGCCTTAGTGACACTGGCGACGGGGGGTGATCACGGGGTTAAACCTTTATTGGGGGGGTTAGGGGGGTACCTTAGAACTAAAGGGGGCTAACCCTAACTGCCCTAACAGTTATTAGTCACAAATGACACCCGCCGGGTGATCAGGGGGTTAAACCTTTATTAGGTAATAAATGGCGGGTGCCCTGAAACTATAAAAAATAACTAACCAACCAGCGTCACCTGTAACAGTTATATGGTGATCACTGGTGAAAGGGTTAACTAGGGGGCAATCAGGGAGCTTTATGCGGTAGTATATGGGGGTCCCTGGCGCTATAAAAAGCTGCGGCGAACCTAAATACCTACCTGCCTAACTAGCGTCACCTGTGACACTAATACAGCGATCAGAAAAATTATCGCTTATTAGGCTGGGTTCACACTGGAGCGATGCGGAAACGCCGCAAATCCGCGGCGGGTTCCCGCATCGCATGCCTCCCGGCGGCAGTTCACACTGCCCTATGCGAACTGCTGGGAGTGTCAGTGAAATGTTACTGACACCCCCAGATCAGTTCGCATATCGCAGTGCGATCTGCAAACTCGGATCGCATGGTGTGAACACCCATGCGATCCGATTCTGCTGCGGGCCAAAAAAAGGGTCCCGTGCGAATTTGCGGTGGGTGCGGCGGGTGTGGCGGGTGCGGCGAATGGCTGAACTCGAATCGCACAGAGATCGGATGTGATTTGCACTGCAGTGCGGTGCGAATCACATTCGTTCTCATAAACCGCTGCAATGTGAACCCAGCCTTAGTGACACTGGCGACGGGGGGTGATCACGGGGTTAAACCTTTATTGGGGGGGTTAGGGGGGTACATTAGAACTAAAGGGGGCTAACTCTAACTGCCCTAACAGTTATTACAGTCACAAATGACACCAATGCAAAAAAAAAAAAAAAAAAAAAAAAAAAAATGACATTGGTGTCACTGTGACTGGGGGGCAGGGGTAATTGGGGGGGTGATCGGGGGGTAAAGGGGGGGTGTGAGTGTGCCTGGCATGTTCTACTGTGTGTGTAGAGTGTTGGTGCAACTCACCGATCCGCTCTCCTCCGTGTCGGAACGAAAAATACCGACACGGAGGAGAGAATACATCACTTCCTCTCCTGTGTTTACATTACAGGAGAGGAAGTGATGTCACGGGGGATTCCTATTCGTCGGGAGCGATCGCGAGGGGGTGGCCATGAACGAATGGCCGTCCCCTCGTCCGGGATCGCTCCCGCACGAATACCGACCGCCGCAGGCACCGGGCGGGGGCCCGATCGGGCCCCCGACCCGCGGGAGGCAAGGGACGTACATGTACGCCAATATGCCTGCCCGTGCCATGCTATCGACGTACATCGTCGTGCGGCGGTCGGCAACTGGTTAAACCTGTACGGTTTAGGAGATATTCCCTTTGCATGCAGCCACTGACGTCATGCGGTGGATGCCCGGCTGAAGATCTGGCAGACGCTGCCGGACCTTGCCAGGAATAAAACTCCTGCATGCATGCACAGGGGCGTTTTTTTGTTGTTTTTTTGCAGCTCTGGCCACATGAACCCAGAGGACACGCCGAGGGCAAAATGTCAGCTCCCTCGGTGTGGACTGGGCGAGATATCGACGCCTTGTTCTAAAGTATTTCATAATGAGCTAGTGCATACTAGCTCATTATGCCTTTGTCTTGCAGGTATACAACTGCTATAAGTCGGCAGCTATAGTATTTGTAGCTGATGGCTTTGACTTTTTCAAAAGAGCCTGAAGATCATCTTCAATTGCCATCCTGTGCTGAGCTACTGCATAGAGAATATGGAGCCACTTGCTTTGCACAGGTACCATTCACAGAACTCCTTGGATTTCTTTGAATACAGACGTCATGATCTCCACCTTGTCCAATCAGAGAACACTTTGGCTTTTACTAATAAGGCAATGTGAATGGCAAGGGGGTAAAACCCCCCTGTGGGTGCTATGTGGCTGCTCAGTAATGGACTCTATGACCACTGGGGTTGTTGCTACAGTGATTTTTCAGCTTCCACAGGGTTCGAGCCAGATCTGGGTAAATACATACAGATATTGGTCCAAGCTGGCCGAATGTAACTATTATGCAAAACAAAAAGGGACCTGCCGTTTCAGATGTCGTTTTCTCGAGTAATGTATGGGCACAGATCACTTTATATACATCTTCATGCATGGCGCGATAAAGCTGAGTGCCAAGCACAAAAAAAATATTTCAAGATATTCCTCGATGGCCATAGAACAGGGGCAGGCAACCTGGGGCTCTCCAGCTGTTGCAAAACTACAAGTCCCATCAGGCCTCTGGGAATAATTGTAACTACCAGCCTTGCAATGCCTCATGGGAAATGTAGTTCCACAACAGTTATAGGGCCCCGGGTTGCCTACCCCTGCTACAAGATATACACTAATTACTTTATGATCACCCAACATTGGGTAGGTCCTCCTTCCCTAACCCATCGACGAATGGGCTCCACTAGACCTCTGTAGGTATGCTGTGGTATCTGGCACCAAGCCGCCGGTAGCAGATCCTCCTGTGGTGAGGTTGGTCCTCCACAGATGAGCTTCAGGTTTCAATCTAATTGAGCAAGTCAACATCTCAACTTCGTTCTTGTGTCCTTCAAACCACTCTTGAACCATTTTTTGCAGTGTGGAGGGTGCATTATCCTGCTGAAAAGGCCACTGGCAATCGGGGAATACCATTTCCATGAAGGGGTGTACTTGGCCACCAAATAATGTTTAGGTAGGTGGAAACATCCCATGAATGGCAAGATAGAAGGTTTTCCAGCAGAAAATTTCCTACACCATTGCATTGCCCCGCCGGCTTCTTCCCATACTGCATCCCGGTGCCACCTCTGCCCCAGGTGCTGCACACACCCAGCCATCTACATGATGGAAAACGCGATTTATCAGACCATGCCGCCATCTTCCATTGCTCTATGGTCCAGTTCTGATGATCACATACTCATTGTAGGCTCTTTTGGCTGTGGACACAGGTCAGCATGGGCGACACCCTTCAGGTCTGCGGCTACACAGCCCCAAACACCACAAACTGTGATGCCCTTTTTTTTTCTGCTTTCAATGCAAACTTCAGGGATGTCGTGTTCACTTGTTGCCTAATAGATTCCACCCACTTTCAGATGTCATTGTAACAAGATAATATTATTCACTTAACCTATCAGTGGTTAAAGTTATGACTGGTTGCTGTAAATGCTTTTTATGTGCATCAAAATGTAAAAACCCAGATATTACCTTGTAATAGAGACCTGACAATCTGTGCTTTACTTAGTCAGAGCAGAGCTCTATGGGAGAGACTCACTAGGCTCCTCTCTGCAGAAAACTACAGGAGGGGGTGGAGACTAGAACAGTCACCCTGCACAAGGGAGCACACGAGCAGGAGGGGCTCCACCCACTACAGGCTTCCTGCAGAAAAACTGCAGGAGGGGGGGCAGAGACTAGACCAGTCACCCTGTAAAAAGGAAAGGGCACACGTGCAGGAGGGGGATCCACCTACTACAGGCTTCCTGCAGAAAACTACAGGAAGGGGCGGAGACTAGACCAGTCACCCTGCACAAAGAAAGGGCGCAAACTTGTAGGAGGGGCCCCACAGGCTCCACCCACTAGAGGCTCCCTGCAGAAAACTACAGGAGGGGGCAGACTCTAGACCACTCACCCTGCAAAAGGAAAGAGCACACCTGTAGCAGGTGCCCCACAGGCTCCACCTACTACAGGCTTCCTGCAGAAAACTACAGGAGGGGGCGGAGACTAGATCAGTCACCCTGCACAAGGAAAGGGAGCACACCTGTAGGAGGTGCTCCACAGGCTCCACCCACTACAGCAGGGATATGCAATTAGTGGACCACCAGCTGTTGCAAAACTACAAGTCCCATCATGCCTCTGGGTGTCATGCTTGTGGCTGTCGGAGTCTTGCTATGTCTCATGGGACTTGTAGTTCTGCAACAGCTGGAGGTCCGCTAATTGCATATCCCTGCACTACAGGCTTCCTGCAGAAAACTACAGCAGGGGGCAGAGACTAGACTAGTCACCCTGCACTAGTAGAGGGAGCACCCCCTGTAGGAGGTGCCCCCACAGGCTTCCTGCAGAAAAATACAGGAGGGGGGCGGAGAAAAGACCAGTCACCCTGCATGAGGAGAGGGAGCAGCAGTGAGCGGTCTTTATTACAGGAAGGAAAGAAAATGCACACCGACTTACTGCACAGATCTAGAAGAAATACACACGGCACACCAAGATTCAGGAAGAATACACTCTTATATTTAGACAATAGTTGCGGATTGTGGCGTTCAACTTCAAAGATCAAAACAGAACTTCACATCATATATACTATACACTTTATTCAAGATATTAAAGTAGACATAAATCATAAAAGCACATTACTGTCATTTCAAAAATAATTTTCACTCTAAATCTGCAGCTTTTATTTTAATTCCTGGTGATCCCGACACACAGACCCTTGTACATTTACTTCCTGTTATGGGGTGACAACCGCCTGGCAGTTGCGCTCCTGCGTGGTCACCCCATTACATGCTCCCCCTGGTGGAGACGACAAGCAGCCATTCCAGCACAGGGGAGGTCCACTGTCATTAGTAAGCTGCAGCATGCATGTAGACAGGAAGTGTTGGGAGAAAATCAAGGGCACTAAAGATAAGTGGTGGTGGGGGGGGGGCAATTTTATACAATACACAGTGCTCATCAAACTAGACCTCACCCGATTAGGGTTTACATCTACTTTAATGAAAGAAAGCCTCTCGGGCCAGGAGTTGTGCGACAGCCAAAGGATCACAGAAAAAGAATCTCAAATTGCTAATGTGCAACTAGCGCCCCCCGCAAGTCAATCCAGGTTCCCCTGCAGCGCCGGTATCTGTGTCCCAACAAGTATACTTAGCCAAATAATTAGTCTCTCTCTTATTCAGCTGTCCCCGGGCATCTCCCAACACCAGGATTTCTTTTTCTGTTTATCCCAAATGAAAGTCACTTCTGACGAAAATTTACTAAAGTTGAGTTGAAGCATCTGAGAAACCGCAGACAGGAGCGCTGGTGCCCCCGAGCGGGAAGGGCACAGTATGACGCGGCATGATCTTGCCCTATGATCATTGTACATATACAGGGGGGGGGGGGGGGGGGATCTGTACAGGACACAGAGAGGAGTTTGATCTCGGAGGGATGTAGAGTTAAATCTTCCAATGGTCGGGAGGGGTCAGTCCTTGGCCTACAAGTTGGTCAGCAGATAGGCACTCAGCCAGTACAGCGGGAGGGTGATGAATGTGATCAGGACAACGGTGCCCCTGTTGGGGTAGGGGTAAATATTCCCATCAGCTGACTGGCAGCCTTCCTCCTTGTCTGGAATGGGAGCCTGGTCTATGGTGATGGAATCTACTTGGCAATCGGTAACGTAACTTTTAATCCAGTCGATGTAGGCGCTGGGCAGTATATAGACTCCTGGCCGGTTCTTTGCGGCACACTTGTCTCCCCAGCTGACCACGCCAACCTGGTACCATTTACTGTTGATGCTGCAAGCGAGGGGTCCACCCGAGTCACCCTGGAATTCAAAGACAATCGTCGTTATGATTACAAAAATAGGCAACAATAAAAAAAATATATCCCACCCCATATGGTCACAATCTAATCCCCAGCCCGGACCGGCTCGGTGACAGAAGACAGCGGGCTTCAGCGATCCCGTGATCCACAGGAGAAGTACAGCCAAGCAAGCTTTGGTTGTAGTTTCTCCTTTAACTTCTCTAACTTGCTCCTTTTTGGTCCAATAAACCATGTGACCTCCGGAAGATTTAACCCCTTCATGGTGATAAAGCACTGCGTTTTAATTGACAATTGCGCGGTCATGCGACACTGTACACAAACAAAATGCATGTCTTTTTCCCCACAAATAGAGCTTTCTTTCTGTGTTTTTATTTATTTTATTGCATATGTTTTGCTTATGGGGTTTTTATTATTATTTATTTTGTAAATTTTGAAAAAAAAAGTTAAAGTATTTTTACATATGCATATGCTGTGTGAATGGGAACAGTCCTGTAAAAACGGCAAGATAGCACCCCCTTAACCTGGCGCTTTTTTTATATAACATATAAAGTATTAGTGTAAGGGTGTGCAGACTTTTACAACTTTATTATTTTATTTTTACTCCCCCCCCCCCCCCCCCCAAAAGATTTATAGGTCACATTAAAAAGGTGGAAAAAGTTTTGAAATTATTTATTTTGGTCTAATTTTTTTACATCACAGAAACCGGACATTTTAACAGGAATGAGAGATATAGTATAATTATATTAAAAAAAATATATATATATATATATTATATATATATATATATATATATATATATATATATATATATATATATATATATATATATTCATGCAAAAAAAAAATTTCTTCATTCATTTAGGCCAATAAACATATTATGCTACATCAACACAGCCTCGCCAGTGCAGGTTATCATTGGCCATCAGTGCCCATCACTGTAGCATATCAGTGCAGCTTAAAGCGGGAGTCCGCCGGGACTCCGCGTTTTTTTTTTTTTTTTTTTTAAAGTCAGCAGCTACAAATACTGCAGCTGCTGACTTTTAAATAGTGACACTTACCTGTCCAACGCGCCCGCGATGTCGGCACCCGAAGCCGATCTCTAGATCGACACTCGAGTGCTGCCGCTGCCATCTTGGGTATGGGAATCAGGAAATGGAGCCTTTCGGCTTCATTTCCCGGTTCCCTACTGCGCATGCGCGAGCCGCGCTGCGCAATGAGGACGGTCCCCGCTGCCTCTGGGATCTGTGTGTTTCCCAGCAGGCAGCGGGGCACTTGCGGAAGGGGGCAGGCACTTGCGGAAAGGGGCGTAATGTACGCCCCTTTCCGCAGAGAGCTAGCCCGGAAGTGGGTGCAGTTACCTGGATTATCCAGGTAACTGCACCCTCCTCCCCCCTGAAAGGTGCCAATCGTGGCGCCAGAGGGGGGGGGAGGAATCCGATGAGCGGAAGGTCCATTTTAGGGTGGACCTCCGCTTTAAGAGTGCCGCCTAATTAGTGGCAATCAGTGCAGCCTTAACCTCTTTAATGAGTTTGCATGGAGTTCATTTCAGCATGCATGGAGCACTTTGCACATGCTGAAATCAATGCAAACTCATTAAAGCAGAGTTCCGCCCAAAAGTGGAACTTCCGCTTTAAGCACTACTTGCCCCCTTACATGTCACATTTGGCATGTAATTTCTTTGGGGGGTGGGGAGCTTAGTTTTGAAGGGGACTTCCTGTACCACTTCTTTTCCCCACTTCTTAGTTGGGGCTACAGACTGCCTAGGCGACTCCTCCTCTCCCCCTAGGTGGCCCCTCCCTCTCTGCAATCTTCTGGGACACATAACAGGTCCCAGAAGGTTGCCTGTTCACTGGGAGAGCGCAGCGTGACTCGCGAAGTGTGCGCCTGGCCGTGAAGCCGCAAGCTGCCACGGCCAAATGCCCACAGTATCAATGTAGGTGCCGAGGAGAGGAGCGGGGCTCCGTGCGGCCGCATCGCTGGATCCCGGGACAGACGAGTGTCTGTTTATTAAATGTCAGCAAAAAAAAGTGGACTGTTTAATGGAGTTTGTAGCATGGATCACTTTACTGCAATATAATGATCTGTATATTCATTTCCACACTGAGCACAGATCTGCTCTTGTAATGTGCATGTGCCAAGCAGCCATAGTAATTGACTCCATTTTACCTGCTGTCCTGGCTAGGGGGTTCCCCTCGTGCTCCTCTCCCTCCCCTCCTCCTCCTGTCATCAGACAGACCCCACCTCAGGACAGGAGGCGATCGATGCAGTGAAAGCTGAACGGAGGAGGATAGAAGGCGGAGCTTTAGGCTCTGCCTCCGCCTGTCCAATTAAATGCGGCCAGTCACCGGCTGCCTATGGGGGGGGGGGGGGGGTGCGAGTCGCGCTCCCCCCACACCAAGCACGCTGTCACACAATACCTCTACAGCAAGCCGGCCGCCGAAGCCTGCATTTTAGCAGACCATAAAATGCCTCCCTGTAGGTTAAATAGAGGGGGGAGGAGTCCTAACACCTCCTGTTCTGGGGCGACAACATTGCTCCATAGATACAGTAGAGTGAGTGAGCGTTGTCACCCTACAACAGCAAGTGTGTTGGCGCCCGCATCTCCAGGTGAAAATTAAGGGGGAAAAAAAAAAAAGCCGTCTGAGCAGGCAGGTTTATTTTATTACAGGACAGGCCTTGCATGTCTATAATAAAGCGCTGCTCAGTTTTTTTTTTTTTTCTTTCCCATTGCAGACTTACTGCTCTACTTTAACCACTTTCAGACCGGACCATTTTGCTGGCTTAAGACCAGACCACTTTTTGTGATTCCGCACTGCATCGCTTTACTTGACAATTGTACGACGTGGCTCCCAAACAAAATTGGTGTCCTTTTTTTCCCCACAAATAGAGCTTTCTTTTGGTGGTTTTTTATTTTTTGCGCTATAAACAAAAATGTAAATTTTGAAAAAAATAAAATAAAAATACGCATTATTTGTTCATTTTTGCTATAATAAATATCCCCCAAAAATATATATATATATATATATATATATATATAAAAAAAATAACATTTTTACTCAGTTTAGGCCAATACATATTCTTCTACATATTTTTTGGGGAAAAAAAAAAAAAATCAAAAATCGCTATAAGCGATTGATTGGTTTGCACAAAAGTTATAGCGTTTACTAAATAGGGGATGGTTTTATGGCATTTTTATTATTTTATTTTATTTTATTTTTTTTACTAGTAATGGCGGCGATCTGCAATTTTTATTGTGACTGCGACATTATGGCGGACACATCGGACATTTTTGGGACCATTGTCATTTATACAGCAATCAGTGCTATACAAATGCACGGATTCCTGTGTAAATGACACTGGCAGTGAAGGGGTTAACCAGGGGGTGGCAGTAGTGTGTCCTAGGGGCGTTTTACTAACTGTGGGGGGCGTGGCTGTGTGTTAGTGAACACTGGTCTCTGCTCCAATCATATGGAGCAGAGATTAGTGTCACTTGTTGCTAGGCAGAACAGGGAGATGCTGTTTACTTCCGCATCGCCCCGTGAGACGATCGCAGGTGTTCCCGCGGCGATCGAGTCCACAGGACCCGCGACTGGACTCACGGGGGGTCCTGACTGGCGCGCACAAGATGGCACGGCAGCATTCTTAAAGGGACGTACCTGTACGCCCTTATGCCTGTCCGTGCCATTCTGCCAACGTACATCGTCGTGCGCCGGTCAGGAAGTGGTTGACTTTCTGTCTGCTGTCTCCTTCCTCTGCTATCAGCGCGAGTCCGTTCTGACAAAAATTTCCTGACACGAGGAGGAAAAAAAAATAAAAAAAAGGTGACGGGGGAGGGAACGCCAGCACAAAGCCTGTGATTGACACCCCCCAGCTATGTCCCTGTGCGAAGAGGAGGGGGGGGGGGTGTATCCCTTCCCTCCAATCAGCTCTCACTAAGCTCTGCTGATCGCGACTTCAGCTCCCCTGCCCCGTTTTCTGAAATCTCAGACAAGCTTTATAAACTTGGCACTTTGATCGGATATGGAGAAGAGAAGACGGCAGATAAACAGGTACAACTTATGTAGGAGGATTGGTTTCATCTCTGTATCAGCTGAGGGCCAGTCACTTCACTGGGTATATGGAAGAGAGTTTACAACCACTTTAAGGCCTCACAGACA